>NC_064565.1:27597338-28210588 GCF_937001465.1 Orcinus orca
TGCCAGTTGTCCCAACTCGGAGACCTCGCCCCACAACACACACACACACACACACACACACCCCTCCTCTGAGCTCACCCCACAACACACACACACACACACACACACACACACACACACACACCCCTCCTCTGAGCTCGCCCCACAACACACACACACACACACACACACACACACACACACACACACACACACACACACACACACACACACACCCCTCCTCTGAGCTCTATTCAAACGTCCACTAAAGCTCTTATCTGCGGATCACATTGTGCTTTCATCTGCTTCCCTGGCTACTGAGCTTCTCCAAAATAAGGACCCCTCCCTACTCCCTCTGAATCCCCAGGGCCTGGCCTAATGTAGAGCCCAAAAAACATTGGTTAATTGCTGCCGCTGCATCCCATACCCACTGCCATCCAATACTCTCTCGCAGTACTGTTAAATCTCTTTACTTCTCTGCTTCTGCTGCTCTGTGAGAGCGTAGGAGACCAGGGACCATTTCTCAATGCCTGTGTGTTCCCTAGACCTAGGGGAGTTGCCTGGGCCTAGGAGACTAACCACAAGGTAGTGTTTGCAGAGTGTATATGAGGCGTAGACTGAACAGGGTGCTGGTCCTGGCTCTTCCACCCACCATGGCTGACATCTGAGGGGAGTGCGCCTATTGCCCTGGGCCTATAAAATCACCTTTACTGTTCTAGAAGATTCTGTAAAAGGTTGAAATTCAGGAAGCTATTATAGATATCCCTGGTGGGGTGAACTGTACAAATACGTAAGAGTTAGAAGGCCTGGGTTCTGGTTCTGAACTAACTGGCCATGTGGCCTTGGGTAAGCCATAGAACATGGGGTAATAATATGATATCTACCTCACAGAGTTTTTTTTAATATTTCTATTGACTCTTTTAAAGAAATGGAAAAGTAATATGTGCTTACAATAAGAAGTAATACATGATAGAAGAAAATAGAGTGAAATGCCAGCTTTCCGTCCTCCTACCCCGATCGATCTCTCTGACACCCAGGCTACCTGCCACCCATCGGGATCTTTTGGGGATCTGGTGAGAGCACGACTTAACATGGAAATGAAGTGGTGTGTAAATGTATGATGCTCACACAGATGCCAAGTATTGTTATCACTACTGCTGTTAGTAGTTGTATTGGTAGTTTGAGACACAGGATTTGTATTTGAGAATTCCAAAGCGAACTACTTGGGAGGTAGGGTAGGGGTTAAATAGCAAGGCTGCCTACAACAGCAATAATGTGAATCCCCAAAGAGGTTTAAAATTATCTACCGCTAAACGCTTCCAGGTTAGGAAGCAAGAAGAATTGGTGGCAATTCAGCGTGGGAGTCAGAAGGCCTGCGACGGACCTCACTGTGCCACTCCACACCATGGCACCTCTGGAAAGTGCCTGGACCTCTGAGTCCCACTTTCTACTGTAAAATGGAGGTAGTGAAAGTATTCTGTTCAGAGCGCTGAGATAGGGATTAAATGAGTGAGGATACCTAAAGCACTGAGCACAGGGGCTGATATACAGTGAGTGCTCAATAAGTATGAGCTTATGGTTAGTGAATCCCTGAACAGATGGCCATAGGAGAGCTGCCCAGAAAGATCTTTTCCTGTTGCATTTACTTTTCAACTGTGCTGGGATTCAGTGCCTTCTGATGGTCCAGCAAATATTCAGAAGAAGAGATTCCAGGTTTCTTGCAGTTGAAAACAGCCCTCCCTGGATCAATAAGGCTCCCACTGGCGTTTTCCATTTTCTGTACTTGATCATCTTGTCCTCCTGCACAAGTTATCACTGTGCGTCATTGCAAGTGTGAAACCCAATGAGAATTCACTTCTTCAGCAAACGTACCCAGAACTTGCTCTGGGGAGAGTCACTGGCCAACTTGCAAGACGGCCTCTTCTATTTTTATTTTTCATTAAAAAGAAAAAGAAATTAAATTGACAAGTGGATAATGCCATATATCAGTGTGATGCTATTCCTAATTAATTTATTGGCTTTGGTTCATACAACGTGGGTTTCCTTATTAAAATGTTCAGCTTGGAGGCATGCCTCCTGCTCCTTGAATTTCCCATTAGGTTTACAAATGAGACTGTTGCCCTGACTGATGTTTGCTGGGAAAGCCTTTCTGCCTTTTATCTGCTTTCTATCAATCTCCCTGCTGTCAAACTTGTTCTTGAAATCTTAACTTTCCCCACTGTAATTTATTTTATTTTATTTTTTAACATCTTTATGCTTTACAATGGTGTGTTAGTTTCTGCTGCATCACAAAGTGAATCAGCTATACGCATACATATATCCCCATATCCCCTCCCTCTTGCATCTCCCTCCCACCCTCCCTATCCCACCCCTCTAGGTGGTCACAAAGCACCAAGCTGATCTCCCTGTGCTATGCGGCTGTTTCCCACTAGCTGTCTGTTTTACATTTGGCAGTGTATATATGTCCATGCCACTCTCTCACTTTGTCCCAGCTTGCCCTTCCCCCTCCCCTTGTCCTCAAGTCCATTCTCTATGTCTGCGTCTTTATTCCTGTCCTGCCCCTTGGTTCTTCAGAACCTTTTTTTTTTCTTTTAGATTCTATATATATATGTTAGCATACGGTATTTGTTTTTCTCTTTCTGACTTACTTTGCATGACAGACTCTAGGTCCATCCACCTCACTACAAATAACTCAATTTCGTTTCTTCTTATGGCTGGGTAATATTCCATTGTACGTATGTGCCACATCTCCTTTATCCATTCATCTGTCGATGGACACTTAGGTTGCTTCCATGTCCTGGCTATTGTAAATAGAGCTGCAATGAACATTGTCCCCACTGTAGTTTAAAGAAGTTTCTTTCCCTGACAGTTTAGCTGTTGGGGAGCATGGTCTTTGCCTAGAATTCAGGGCTGGGGGCAGTTCAGAGAGATAGCAGGGGAGGGGCAGGCTCTGCAGCCCTCAGCGTGCCCTGGCAGGAGTTCTGTGATGTGACATCCCAAGGACATCCCAAGGACACTGGGTGTTTGCTTATTCTTGGTTTCCAGACTTCAGTGAGGGTTATTATCACCTGTGGGCTTCTCTTGGCCTCCTATCAGTTCTGCCTGATGCCCATACCTTCGAGGTCTGTTTTGACACACAGCATGTGTCTGGGAACCCTGCAAACATTGGCTTGACCTAACAGGGCCCACCCCTTCTTTTCTGGCGAAACGGAACCTGCCAGAACACAAGGGCTGGAGGCCTTCGGACCTTCTCAGCACTGTCAAAGCTGAGATTCCAAACGGCAGTCTTGGCTTCCTCCCCAGTTTCTCTTTCTTGAGAATCTGTGCTCTTTGCGTAACAGCTAAGGGCCCGTTGGTTGCCTGCCTTCCCAGTCCGGTCCGTGGAAGTTTGAAATCAGCTGTGAGGTGTGCTCCTTCTAAGGAATAAGGAACAGAGCCCAGAGACCCAGCTTTACAACTGCTGTGGCTTGTGGTGAACATTTAGACTTGTTGGACAGGGATGCAGGTGAGAACTTGGAGAGGGGCCTGTTTAGGATGTTAATCTGCATTTCCTGGAAGGCTAAGCACGGAAGCCTTAGATAACAGCCCGGGTTGAGACCTGAATGACAAACAGGTGCCGGCTCCAAGCCTTCGCCACGGCTGCCCTGGGACAACACCCAAAGGAACTGGCATTAAAATAGGCAGCTTAGGCAGTGCTCTCCCACCCTGGGGGATGGTCACAGGGCCCCTTTGGAAACTGGGTGAAAGCTGTGGATGGGTTCCCAGGAATGTTCATCAGCCCACTCAACGCTTTGCATGACAGATTTATTTCCATCTTGGGGAGGCCCCCTGGACTGAAGTGTCTAGGGTTATCATGTCTTGAACACAAAATGCAGGACACAGGTCATTTCCTTGCCTCTGACACAGTCTCCGCTCTCCTGCGGACCGCCATGTCTGCACTGTGAACAGTCTTGGTTAAACCCCAAAGCCAAATGGTCATCAGATGCAGGCAGCACCTGGTCACTTGGCACTGAGAAAAACTTAATACAGCCATAAACATTTTATGTGGGTCTTTACCACTGTTATTTAATTAAGTGTCGCATTACCATGCACCAGGAGAGCTGTACTGTGCAGCTGGGTGACAGATGGATGGACTAGCAACAGAAAGAGACCGTGAGGGGTTCACTGTGTCTGAAAGAGCAGCAGCTTGGAAAGGGAACAGATGAGGGCTTGAACCTTGGCTCTGTCCTGTAAGTGACTTGACCTCTCAGAACCTTACTTTCTTCACCTGCAAAATGGGATCCATTTAATAGAGACTCCAGCAGGTGAAGATTCACTAAATGATGTGTAGAGCTCCTAGCTGGAGCTTGCCACTAGAGTTTACATGGGAGTGCCTGACTTGCACGGGGCCTGTGACTCATGGTTCTTGTGTTGTCCCAGCTTAGATGTCACTCCTGGCATAGAACTGGCATTTCTGCTTCCTGTAGCTCGTTCACAGGTTTGTTCTTCCTTATTTGAGTTTCCCAGTTTCATATTCAAGGTTTGGCAATGCTGAGAAAATGCTGGCCTGTCTATATGAAGAGGATTTTGTGAATCCACTGGGGACGTGTGGGTTGGTAGACAAACAGAGGTGGGTGTGTGGGTCCATCCCCTAGTTCTTTCCTGGAGATCGATGTGATCAGACCCCTCCTGTCCAAGGGAGGCGGCTGGCTGTGCTGAAGTGTTCTGTGTGACAGGAACTGGTAACACCAGCAGACCTATGTAGGGATGGAACCTTGGCCTTGTTGTTTTCATGTTTTCAGCAACTGAATTTGAGGTATAAAGGCACAACTCAGGAAATCCCCATTTCCAAGTATTTTTTCCCGTTCTGTGGATTCAGATACAAAGGTCAAAAGAAATTCAGAAAGGAAAATGAAATTCGTAAACAGATAAATTAAAGGGTTGGATTTACATTTTATCTATCTATCTGTTATGAATAATAATAAAGGATCTGTGTGTCTAGAAGGATGGTTATTTATATACATCCCTTATCATGGAGGAAAAAAGACACTGTTTGTTGAGTCATCCTTCATTGAGATGTGAAGCTCCTTTGTCTCCATCCACCCATTGTTCATTCATTCATCATCTGCCCGTCCATCCATCTATTCTTCCATCCATGCATCCATCCATCTGAATCTACTATAGTCAAGGTACTGAAAGTTTGTAAGTACCATAGTTGTCTTTTTTGTGGAGCCAGGTTAGGGTAGTGCTTAAGTTCTTTGATTTTAGAGTCCAACAGACTGCTTTGGGCTTATAATCCTACTCTTCATTCGCTAACTGAGGAAACGTCAGTAGGTTGCCTACCTATTGAAGCACCAGTTTCCTCATCAGAAAAATGAGGGTAAGAATATCCTCTTGTGAGGAGGCAATGAAATAATATACGTGCAGCGTTTTGCCTTGGTTGGAGCATGAATGAAATTCTTGTAAAAGAGTAACTGACACAATACGTGACTATAGTACGTGCTCATTAAATAGAATACAACTGCACAGTGAAGAAGCACCTCTGAAATGCTTAAATATTATTTAGCTTGCAAAAATTCAAAGTAGGTGCAAATTTTAGGCACATACCTCATGTGCAGGCAAGTGACTATTCTTGCTTTGTGAGTGTGTGTGTGTGTGTGTGTGTGTGTGTGTAAATCAAGGAATATATACCTTATGGGGCAAGATTTCCCTATGTGTTTATGGTGATAAATTCTATATCCGTTTAGCTTCCCATGTGGGAAATTTAGAAGGTAATGCCTTCCTCCCCAACACCAGTTTTATAATATATGAGGCCTTTGGAAATATATATTTCAGTTGTATGGTCTTTGCTAGGCATAGTTCCTTATGTTGTTCCTGGTTGTACCATTCTTTGTAAAGAACTTTGTCTTCTGTGCATGGAATGCCAATGATTATAGGTATTAACAACTCCTTGCTCCTCGTTATTAGTTGGGTATTCTTTCTCAATATCCTTATTTCTCAAACATCCTTATTCGTATTATGGTTTTATTCAGACTCCCCACATGCATCTTATAAAGTAATTTAGAAAACCCTCAGTATTCAGGCAAATGACAAAAAGGAGATTTAACTTTCAGGAAATAAGGGGAAGATTTTAATTTCTTGATAAAGGAGACTCTGGAAGAGGCTCTGTCTTCAGTCAAAACTGATTTGTCCTGGTGTAATTGTTGCTTGAGGGAAGGTCCCAACTCTCATACCAAACATTTCCCATTTATTCTTACCAGCTTGGTTCTGACAGATATTTTATCTCAAGTGTCTTTACAGCAAATCCTAAAGGCATATCTAGAGGATTATTTAATAACATCTGGAAGCACAGACAAAAGAGATGACACAGGAAATAAAGCAAAGCAAGGGAACAGAACAAGCCCAGGACAGGGCATCCCAGACCCTTACGAGGAGTGGATAATGGTGCTTTTAGCCCAACTGTGGGGAAAGGGATTAGGAGAAACAGCGAGGGAAACAGACCACCCAGGCTGAGATGTGTTCATTCTTGTTTCACAATTTGAAGTGGAATGGAAATCCAAATTAATTTCTCAGGAGAGCATCAACTCCTTTGTGTAAGGCAACAAACAGCGGGTTGGATGTGCCACATAAAACCCAATAGCAGCGACTTGATTCTGTGCCGAGGTCCCCAGCATGGGAATGCCACCTCCCCAGCTCCACGGCATGTTGATGAGAGGCAGAGCCGAAGACCAGGGAGCCTGGGGATGGCATCTACTGGGGTCTGTCTTTTCGGCCTCACTGATCAAAGTCACCCGGCCATGTCCTTTTAAGTCACGGATTAGATGGAAAAGGGCCAGAGTTCAGGCTGAGGCAAATACGGCTGCGTTGGAAGGTGTCTCATTGGCAACGTTAAGGAGTAGCAATTCCCCTGATATTCGATGTGCAGGTGGAGATCAAGAGGGTATTGGGAATGTGTGCAAGGAGCCGTATGCCATAATGTTCACACTCTCCGTGATAATAAAAACATTGGGATTAACTTAAATGTCCATCAGGAGGAGACTGGATAAATGAACTGGGCTGCCTTGATGCAGTGGAATAATAGACGGTGATGACAAAAGAATAACTAGAGCTAAAGTGTTCACATGAATGATGTTCAACTTTACAATGCTGAGCCAAGGAGCACACTGAAGAAAATATGTGGTACAAAACCATGACTATAAAGGTCAAGAAAATGTAAAACAACGCTATATATTATGTTTGGATATTTACATATGTTGTAAAGATGTTTAAAAATTCACGGGAATAAGAAAAACCTTATTTAGTTTAGTGATTATCTGTGGGTAAGTGGGGAGGGGGAATGTCACCAGGGAGGAAGGGGGACACATTAAGATATCAGTTATATTGATGTCTTATCCCTTAAGGTGGGCAGTCGGTACACAAGTGTTTTGTTATATTACTGTTTACAGTTTTTGGGTAAGTCTGAAATATTTCATGATAACGTAAGCATCTCCTTCCTATGCACACAGAATGTATGGAGAGTCGAGGGAAGTTTTGCTCGGGGAGGAAAATGGGTATGGGAGTGTGACACAGAGAGAAAGTGATGCTGTGTTTTGCAAGAGTAGGTGCTTCAGCCATGTTTGCTGAATTAATGAAGGCAAGGAAGGAAAGAAAACAGAGTCAGAAAGTAATAGAGATGGTGAATGAGATGAAAGGGGTCTGGAGAGAAGCAAGTTTGGAGCCAGTGATGTGTGGAAAATAGCAGCACATGCAATAAAGCAAAGCAGGAAGATCAGCGAGTTGGAGGGATGCTGGGATCCTGCTGTGAAAGCCAGGCAAATGCCCCGCTTCCTCCGCTGCAAAGGTTGGAAAGAGCTCTCACTGAGTTGGGAATCCTGCTGCCAGAAGGTCATCCTCTAGTGCTGCCCATTGTAATGCCTTAGATGGTTTCTTAAGAAAGTATTCTTGCAAAGAGAAAGGGAGAAAGAAAATCCATTTGAGTTTGTCCCTATGAGAAAGTAATCAAAAGATGGCGTTGTGATGAACGATCTGCTATGTATTAATGACGGGTACGTGATGGGTTTTTGGGAGCCGCACCATACGTCTTCATTATTATTATTTCTTTGCTGGAGTGATTTATTCTTCTGGACTCTGAGAACACAAGTTGGGCTTTTAGAGTTTGCAGGCAGAAAAGTGTTCATTTTTTTTTACCCTACTTAAAACCGGTTACTCAACAAAGTCCACTGTGTTTTGAGCTCCTTTGATGTTGCTCAGTAGACGCTGCGAATGTATCAGACAAATTCATTTTCAACGGCTTGCGGAGGGCTTTGTGATTATCATCTAGTTGTTGTTCTAACCATTTGGATAGACCTTTGCTGAACAATGTGGAATTAATCAGGCGGAACAGAGCCCAGCTCTCTCCACTCCTTTTGTCAGGATGGAGTGAGCCCTGGACTCAAAAGTACATCAGATTCTGGGGCTGCTGAGGTTTCTGCCTGGGCTTCCTTTTTGTTATTTAATTTTCAAATTACTTCTAGTTTGCCTTCTTCCTCCTCCCTTGCCTAGAGCCTTCATGGCTCAAACTATTAAAGGTAGTTTCGAGGAAGGAAATGCAAAATAGCAAGAAATAGTTCTGCTTGCTAATGGCCCAGGCCCTTTTGCTTTCTAAGTTGAAAGGACTGTTTGAGGGAAATGAAGTTCTGTCTCCCTAATGACATTGTTTAGTTTTGCATCCCATTTCACTTAGAGGGTAAAGTCAACGAGATCTCTTCCCAGCCACTCATACTCTTTGATTCCTGAGCGGGGCATCCTCAACAGGGTTTTATATCCTGATGGAATGCAAGGCTGTTTTAGGAAATGCGTGCTGGATTGAGAAAAAGCTGTAGTGTAATGCTTGTGACCAAACTGTGTGCCCCAGATTTTCCTGGATGGTCCTCTATTCATGTAGTTTGAGGCTTCAATTAAGGCAGTTTATTTTGTGTGTATTAACACAGAATTTGATAAAGCGTATATTTATGTGTGTGTGTGTGAAATATATATATGTTTATAAATAATATGTAAATATAATATAAAAATATATTGCACACACACATATATACGTGATTTATGGGTTTATTTGCATGAAGTCTTCTTTAGGATCTTGTGGCTTCAGAACATGTGTTCTGGTAAGTATTGTGGAAATAGCTAACTAGCTGAGTGACCTTGAACAAGTCATTTCCTGCCTCTGGGTCTTCTCAGTTCCCCAGAACCCTGACACACAGCAGGATCTCGGTAACTGTGCTGGAGGGAACAAAACGCAGGCCCTTTCACAGTTCTTTCTCCATCTTTGCCCTTTCTTCTCCCTCTAGGTGGAAAGTTCCATGGCCTTGTCCTTTGTACAGTCCTGGTCTTCATACTGTGTGACCCGTCACTGTTGTCCTGCATGTCTCTCTCGCTCATCTGCAGGAGACTAGAGGGCTGGGATGGGTCTTTACTGTTGTCATTCCATTGTTTAGCAAGTGGCGGGCTGGTAGCCAAAAAAAAAAAAAGACTGGAAGGAAATATACCAGAAAGATAACAATGGTGAGATAATGGGTAATATGTTATTCTTCATACATTTTTGTTGTGGTCTGAAGGTGGGCTGGAAAAGAATTTCCAGACATAAGGCAGAATGTAAAGAAGATAGAATATATTAGAGGGAAGGGTCGCTGCCAGAACAGCAGGCCGACTTCCTAGGAGTCTGGGAGAGTCGAGCCTGAACATGTGCTCTTGATCAGTTTTTATAGCCAGAAAACAAAGGAATGGTCTGAGGTGAAAACTTCGTTTACTAATTGGTTGAGGCACATATATGTTCCTTCTATAGGGTGGGAGTGGGACAGACTCTTTCAAATAAGAAAGATGCCTTTCCTTATTTGGTACAGGTCCCGTTGCCGAGGTGGGTGTCGCTCAGGTGGGCTCAGGAATTTCATAACCATCGCAACATGGAGGGGAGGGCGATTAAGAGTCCAGTAGGGGGTGTAACATGAAACTTTTTCAGGCAGGGTCGTCCTTTGTCCTTGAAGCACCATTGTCTTTGGAGCACCACATTTTTCATGTTTTCTTTTTCTTTTTTTTTAAAAACCATGAAGAAGTGTTACTTAGAGAATCAGAAAACTTTAAAAAAATAGTTTTTTTTCTTTGAGCACTTAGGATCAGATAGGAGAGGAGTGTGTTGAACAAATGTCCACGCTAAAGGCTATTGCAGCATATCCTCTGCCTCAGCTTCTGATATTCAGGGAAGCTGACTCTTCCTCAAAGTCACCCACAAACGGGCCCACATCCTTGTGACAGGTGGCCACGTGGGTAGCAGAGCTGAGGATTGAGTCTATTGTGGGCTGTTCCCTTCCAGGGATTGATTTGAGCTGTGTCATGATAATCAAGCACAAATCAAAACCTGTATTGAATGTTTCATATACTAAATATCCCAGCAGTTAGAAGGCACTCAGGTTCTTGACCCCAGCCTGTGACTTCATTGAGGGCTGAGCTGAGGACTGGGCCAGGTTCTGTGCTAGATGTGAAGGTGAGTCAAAGGAGCAAGGATGTGGTTCATGCCTTCTAGGAGGCTGATCTAATAGTGGGGCTAGTGATTTGTAAGCTTCAGCAGCTAATCAACATCACAAGGCAGTGTTTAAACTTCAAATAAATGGTAAAAAAAAACCGCAAATGGGCTATGGGCATTTCTAGGAGGGAGAGAGAGTGGAAAGGCTATATAAGAATCTGGTGTTTTCCATGATCAAGTGGGGTTTATCCCAGGAATGCAAGGATTCTTCAATATAAGCAAATCAATCAATGTGATACACCATATTAGCAAATTGAAGAATAAAAACCATACGATAATCTCAATAGATGCAGAAAAAGCTTTTGACAAATTTCAACATCCATTTATGATAAAAACCCGGCAGAAGGTAGGCATAGAGGGAACCTACCTCAACATAATAAAGGCCATATATGACAAACCCACAGCCAACATCATTCTCAATGGTGAAGAGCTGAAACCATTTCCTCTAAGATCAGGAACAAGACAAGGTTGCCCACTCTCACTGCTATTATTCAACATAGTTTTGGAAGTCGTAGCCACAACAATCAGAGAAGAAAAAGAAATAAAAGGAATCCAAATCGGAAAAGAAGAAGAAAAACTGTCACTGTTTGCAGATGACAATACTATACATAGAGAATCCTAAAGATGCTACCAGAAAACTACTAGAGCTAATCAATGAATTTGGTAAAGTAGCAGGATACAAAATTAATGCACAGAAATCTCTTGCACTCCTATACACTAATAATGAAAAATCTGAAAGTGAAATTAAGGAAACAGTCTGATTTATCACTGCAACAAAAAGAATAAAATACCTAGGGATAAACCTACCTAAGGAGACAAAAGACGTGTATGCAGAAAACTATAAGATACTGATGAAAGAAATTAAAGATGATACAAACAGATGGAGAGATATACCGTGTTCTTGGATTGGAAGAACCAACATTGTGAAAATGACTCTACTACCCAAAGCAATCTACAGATTCAGTGCAATCCCTATCAAAATATCAATGACATTTTTCACAGAACTAGAACAAAAAATTTCACAATTTGTATGGAAACACAAAAGACCCCAGATAACCAAAGCAATCTTGAGAAAGAAAAATGGAGCTGGAGGCATCAGGCTCCCTGACTTCAGACTATACTACAAAGCTACAGTAATCAAGAAAGGATGGTAATGGCACAAAAACAGAAATATAGATCAATGGAACAGGATAGAAAGCCCAGAGATAAACCCACGCACATATGGTCACCTTATCTTTGATAAAGGAGGCAAGAGTATACAATGGAGAAAAGATAGCCTCTTCAATAAGTGATGCTGGGAAAACTGGACAGGTACATGTAAAAGAATGAAATTAGAACACTTCCTAACACCATACACAAAAATAAACTCAAAATGGATTAAAGACCTAAATGTGAGGCCAGACACTATCAAACTCTTAGAGGAAAACATAGGCAGAACACTGTATGACATAAATCACAGCAAGATCCTTTTTGACCCACCTCCTAGAGAAATGGAAATAAAAACAAAAATAAACAAATGGGACCTAATGAAACTTCAAAGCTTTTGCACAACAAAGGAAACCATAAACAAGATGAAAAGACAACTCTCAGAATGGGAGAAAATATTTTCAAATGAAGCAACTGACAAAAGCTTAATCTCCAAAATTTACAAGCGGCTCATGCAGCTCAATATAAAAAACAAAGAACCCAATCCAAAAATGGGCAGAAGACCTAAATAGACATTTCTCCAAAGGCGATATACAGATTGCCAGCAAACACATGAAAGGATGCTCAACATCACTAATCATCAGAGAAATGCAAATCAAAACAGCAGTGAGGAATCACCTCACATGGGTCAGAATGGCCATCCTCAGAAAATCTAGAAACAATAAATGCTGGAGAGGGTGTGGAGAAAAGGGAACCCTCTTGCACTGTTGGTGGGAATGTAAACTGATACAGCCACTATGGAGAACAGTATGGAGGTTCCTTAAAAAACTAAAAATAGAACTACCATATGACCCAGCAATCCCACTACTGGGCATATACCCTGAGAAAACCATAACTCATAAAGAGACATGTGCCACAATGTTCATTGCAGCACTATTTACAATAGCCAGGGCATGACATCAACCTAAGTGTCCATCAACAGATGACTGGATAAAGAATATGTGGCACATATACACAATGGAATATTACTCAGCCATAAAAGGAAATGAAATTGAGTTATTTGTAGTGAGGTGGATGGACCTAGAGTCTGTCATACAGAGTGAAGTAAGTCAGAAAGAGAAAAACAAATACCCTATGCTAACACATATATATGGAATCTAAAAAAAAAAGGTTCTGATGAACCTAGGGGCAGGACAGGAATAAAGATGAAGATGTAGAGAATGGACTTGAGGACATGGGGAGGGGGAAGGGTAAGCTGGGACGAAGTGAGAGAGTAGCATTGACATATATGCACTACCAAATGTCAAATAGCTAGCTAGTGGGAAGCAGCTGCATAGCACAGGGAGATCAGCTCTGTGCTGTGTGACCCCCCCCTAGGGGGGTGGGATAGGGAGGGGGGTAGGGAGACGCAAGAGGGAAGGGATATGGGGGTATAAGTATACATACAGCTGATTCACTTTGTGATACAGCAGAAACTAACACAACATTGTAAAGCAATTACACTCCAGTAAGATGTTAAAAAAAAAAAAAAAGAATGTGGTGTTTTAAGGGACTTCCCTGGTGGTCCAGTTTCGATCCCTGGTTGAGGAACTAAGATCCCGCATATCTCACGGTGCGGAAAAAAAAAAAAAGAGAACAAAGAACGTGGTGTTTTGAGATGAGATTTCGAGGTCTCCATCGGTGGAGAAGAGGAGGCAGCCTTCCAGGGTAGGAAACAGCTTGCAGAAAGGCGTGGAAGTAAGGTCAGCCCATGTGATTAGCTTTAGGGGGTAGCAAGGAAGTGAATAACAGGTGGGAAGGGGGAAGAAAATGTGTTATCTAGAATAAAGTGCTAAGTGAGGAAGACTGGGGCGTTAGGCTGGAGAGCTGGGGATGGGTGAGGTGTGGGAGGGCTGTGAGAACAGAACAGTGGCATAGCCTTGAAGTGGGGGGTGGTAGGAAGCTATTGTCACTCTCAGGGAAGGGCTCATGTAATGCAGCCTGAAAATGGTTAATGACACGGGCTCTGGGTGATGCTGCCTGGGTTTGATTCCCGGTCCCAATTTGTGTTACCTGTTTGAGACTCAGTTTCCCCATCTGTAAAATCAGGATGGTGATAGCTCCTTCTCATAGAATTGTTCTGAGGATAAAGGAGATAATCCATGTAAAATATTTATTAAAAATTATTTTATTTTATATTGGAATATAATTGCTTTATAATGTTGTATTCGTTTCAGATGTACAGCAAAGTGATCCAGTTATACACGTACATGTATCTATTCTTTTTCAGATTCTTTTCCCATATAGCTTATTACAGAGTATTGAGTAGAGTTCCGTGTGCTATACAGGAGGTCCTTGTTGATAATCTATTTTATATACATGTAAATATTTAACACAGTGCCCAGCACATTGCAAGAGCCTAAAAATTAGCTGCTATATGTGAATTAATATTAATACTCATTTCATCAGCATGGTAAAATCGTAGTAAGTTTGACAAGCCAAATATTAAAAACAACAAGAAATTATTCCTTTAAGGGGTCGAGCTTGAGAATACTTCAGGAAAGTCCCACTCCAGTCTCACAATTTGGCTGTATTTACTGTCACTTAGCTTTTGTGAAATATTTACGTTGGCAGGTTACTCAACTATAATTTTTGTTCTTTAGCCTCCTAAGCTTGGTAAGAAGATTAGTTTGTTTATCTTATATTGCAGAGGACACACATAGATATAAACACAATGACATTTAGTTACCTCTTCTGTTAGCATTTACCACCGTTAGCAGCCAGAGATTCTCATGTGAAAATGAGGCATGGGAGTGATGGTCAGGCTATTCCACCCTCTGAAGAAGACAGTAAAAGGTCTGAAGGGACCAGGATGTTTTTTTTTCTCAGACAAACTTAAGACCTCGTCCTTGAAGAAGATTCAGAGTGACCAGAATTGCTAAAAGAGAACTGGCAAAGCAAATGAAACACCACACACTCTTTAGAACCTTCGTTATTCTTTTCGATGCTGTAGCTTAACTTATTGTTAATTAAAATGTAACTGCCTTTGGAAGGGATATTATTTTTGTGCTGTTGTCAGTGGACGTCTTAGTGGAGAATTATATTCCAAACCAAAGAACAACATCCTCAAACTCAGCTGCCGCTCTGACGTTCAAAGGTTGGGAACATACGTGACTCTTTTTAATTGATAACAATGGTGCACTGAGGTGGTCCCCAGGGGATATGACTCATGGCGAGTCAGGTGCACACAGAGGCTTGGTCCAGCCCTATTGTCTTTTGCCAGCAGGTCTTCACAGTGCTCCAGCTGGACTATCAGTGCAATTGTGTGATGTGGATGTGATGGAAGGAAAGGCATTCAACACCAGTGCTCTTTCAGGATGCTCCGCAGCAGGTACCCCTGCAGTGACTGGCCCTGGGGCCACACGTGCTGGTGAACCAGACAGATGATGACGGCAGCTCGGGTAGCCTGTGATCTGGGGTTGTTATTATTAGTGTGTGGGTCCCAGAGAAGAAGGTATGGAAGAGGGGCCTAAGAGAGAAGGAAGAGGATACCTACAGCCCTGTACCTGTCACTGTTTGGCTCAGGGCACAGCCTTAACATCAGCTGCTTCCCTGGGACCAGGTCCTTCCCATAGAGGATGGCAAATCCTTTCCACAGACAAGCTACGCTTGCATTCCTGGCCCATGGAACTGCGCTCCTGTGTCTTCTTCCCTATTCTACGCTGTCCTCCTTGCAGGGAGAGAGGCCCTCTGTAGGGGGAAAAGAATGACTCCCTCTCCTTTTAGTTCTAGAAACATTTTGTACCCCAGGGTCGGGCCCTTTGCATTTGGCCCCAAAGCTGGGTAGTGTCTGTCGGTTGTTTTCCATGCATCCATTTCCTTTTCCTCTAGAAGTAACATTCTAGTTTCCCTTTGGGTCAGCGTCCCTCTTTCAGTCTTAGCCCATGTGGGCCAAATGAGGCAGACTCACCCTCCTGAGTCCTACGTGTGTGCGTGCGCATGTGGTATGTGTTCTAGACTTGGCCAATGGGCATCATAGTTCTTGTTGCAGAGATAGACACATATAAGTCAAGCTGAACTGATGGGTATTAGTCCTGGGGCTTTCAATGTCACTATTGGCAAAGAGGTGCTTACTTTCTCCTGAGGTTGCTAACTTGGTAAATGGGTATAAACTTGGAACAACTGGTAGAAATCTAAGGGAAGAGGTAAGAAGAACTTGCCCAGAGAATAAAGTAAAACTGAGAGAAAGAGAGGGGCATATTCCTGAAGATATCAATGGAGCACCTGGATCCAACTGTTCCTGAAGACATAATATAGGTTTCTTTTCATTTCAGTTATATGAGCCAAATAAGTTATTTTTTTGTTTGTTTGTTTGAGCCATTTTGAACTGGTCTGTCTGTCACTTACAGTCTAAATAATCTTGGAAGATACAGGCCACAATCTAGATCATCCAAAATAGGTACAGTTACATTTATAAACTTAAATTTTCCTGATGACTGTGTCTTCACATATCTCTGGTATACCAGCAGCCTGCCACCCATCCAGGGATCACAGCAATCTTGGGCGGCAAGGAGGTGGTACTTTCACATCTCTAATACCTGTGGCTATTGGCCACCTAGACACAGAGAAGAGAGTCAAAGGGAACAATTAGTTGCAGAACTTTCCTGAACCAAGGTTTTCCAGAGAACTTACATTTTTGTCTATTTGTACTTTGTTAACACTGAAAACTCCTCAGGCAAATGTTGACCCTCTGGGTTATGTAGAAGAGTTATAGAAATCATCTGCTGAATTGGAAAGTCAAGTGTATCCTGTATATCTGGGTAGTGCTTTCAGGGATCTGAAACAATTCAGAGAATATTACAAAGTTCTGAAATCACAGCTTTAGTGTGTGCCTGGATCCTAGAACTCTCTTTGTCCAATTTCCTCATTTCAGAGGAGGAAAGATTCAGAGAGACGAAGAAGCTTTGTTAAGGTCTCATAGCCAATATGGTTGCAGAACTACCAAGAACTAAGAGAGGGCTTCCCTGGTGGCGCAGTGGTTGAGAGTCCGCCTGCCGATGCAGGGGACACTGGTTCATGCCCCAGTCCGGGAAGATCCCACATGCCACGGAGCGGCTAGGCCCATGAGCCATGGCCGCTGAGCCTGCGTGTCCGGAGCCTGTGCTCTGCAGTGGGAGAGGCCACAGCAGTGAGAGGCCCGCGTACCGCAAAAAAAAAAAAAAAAAAAAGAACTAGGAGAATAGAGAGGGTCCCTCTGCATACCTCGCAGAGACCAGAGACTAAACCCTTTGCTCACTGTAATAACACCCTTCAGCTGCAAGTGACACATCTCCGCCACTGAAATCAGCAAAAGAGGACTTTATTGCTCTCATAGCTGAAAAATCCAGGAGACTGGTCTAACTTCAAGTAAGGGTGGATCCAAGAGTTCATAATTATGTCATAAAGACAAGTCTTTTTTTTTTTTCCCTCTGTACTAATTGCACTGCTTTCCTCTGTGTTGGCTTTGATTCTCCAGCAGATTCAATCCATGTAGTGGCTTTTGGCAACAGTTAGGTTTTATGCTATCAGATTAGTAATTCTATTTGATAAAGAGCTTCTATTTTCCAAGAGTTCCTGCAGAATCCCAGGGCTCATGTTCATGGGCTCAGAGAGGGTCACTGTGGCTAGGGATTGGCGCTACTGTTAGCATCATGGGACAACCCCAGACTCTAGCAGCTCGGGGAGGGGTGGGCTCCACGCAAGCCAGTTGAAGGGAGGCTGAGAGTCGGGGAGGGGTGGGCTCCACGCAAGCCAGTTGAAGGGAGGCTGAGAGTTGGGGAGGGGTGACAAAAGTGACCTTGCTGTTGTTACCTGGAGGAGGAATGACAGTTGCCAGAAATGATAGATGCCCGCTTCTCTTACCTTGATCAAGGAGGGAGTCTGGGGGAGACTAGAGCTTTTATTGTGGGAGCTAAGTCGCAGGGCTTAGTAATGGTATCTGGCCTTAGGCCTGCAAGTTGCACTTTCAACCCAGCAACATAACCTCTGAAGGTTTACTCAACTGCAGAGATGAGGTTTTGCGGGAGAGGGTATCAGGTTGGCCACTTCTAGTGGCCTTGTGTCTGATAAGCACCCTCATCTTGGCTGCACTTTTCCATTTTCTGGCTGTGATAGGGCACCATGCCAAACATATCTCAGACAAATATCTGTATTGTTTGTGGCATGATTGTGACTTCCTGTCTTCCAATTTAGCTTTCTGCCTCACTTTTCACTGTCTGGGTCATTTGATATTGCATCTGGTGCTTCCTGTTTTTAAAGTCTCTGACTCAAATCATCCGACTGTAGAAACCAGGGGTCAACTTCTTCATCAGTGATGCCAGCTTTAGTCATTTGTTTTGGTATCCTAACAGATTTGCGTAAGGAAAGCTGTCAGGTGTCTGCTGGTTTTCTCAGCTTCAGATACTTCCTTATTTATGAGTTTTTGTTTTTCAGACTTTGGGACTTTCTCTCCCTCGTGTGGATGTGGTGATGGGGGTGGAGGTGACCTTCCCCACCTCCATCCCCACCAATTCAATAGCGTTTTTCTCTCCCTAAACTAGAGCTCCTGAGCCCCATGTGGGTCCCAAGCCCCAGGGGTCCAGCTCTCAGAACGAGGCTGCTTCAGGGGTGACAGGCTTAGCCATCCTCCTGGTGCCTCCCCCATGCCTCCTTTCCCAGTCTTGGGTTCACTGGTGTCCCATTTCCTCTCCTCTTCAAAGGGGTCAGCTCTGATGAAATGCTTCTAGTCAGGCCCACAAAAATGCTACTAAATGCAGATTTGCTTATTTTTGCCAAAGAAAGAGAAACGTTTTAGTCCCTGAAAAGTTCACTTCATTTAACCTTTCTTTCCACGGAATGGCCTGACTTGGGAGGAAGGGGATGAAAGCCCCAAGACATTTATGTCTAGGAATAGAATATTTATGATATATCACTTACACAGCTTCCGGGCCCTCTAGGGACAGGCGCTTTGCTGGCCTGAGCTGTACCAGACTCACCTTATTTCTTTTTTGGTTAAGGCAGATGGATGGATTCAGGGAATTTAAGATAATGGGAGAGAGGAGATTTATTCTGCCCTCAAGGCAATGGCAGCTTTTGGCGGGGGGGGGGGGGGGTGAGGGGGGGTGAGGGGGGGGGTAGGGGGGAAGGGGAAGGCTGGGGAATCATAAAAACATGGAAACCAGCACTTGAGACTTGACATTCTGCTCCTTCTCTGCGTGAAAACTTCGCTGAACAAGGGAACGGTTGGACATGGCAGTTGTGAAGGGTCGGAATGTCACTGTGGGCAGTTCCTTTGGGGTCTCCTGAGGCCGTAGTTGGACTCACAAAGGCTCCATTTTCAGAGGAGGGGCCTGGACCGCTCTGCTTCCCAGGGGCATGAGGGGCCGAGGCCAAATCCTCCCTCACTCTACCTTACCCCAGGCCAAGGGACCCCTGGGGCTGAGAAAATGTCTGGGCCTCTGGCATTTGTGCCAACCTTGGCACAAGAATGAGGAAATCCCCTCCTGTCTGAGTCCTCTCTTCACTGCCTCTTCTCTGGGTGATGATGGTGGAAGTCTGGCCAATTGTGTAATTCTGTGTGCTGAGGTGGGCTCGCTCGACAACTCAGCCCTTTATATTCCTCAGTCAAAATCAAGTGCTTCCCTGAGCCCAAGGGAAGAGAGGCGACAGGGCTTAGTGCCATGACTTAAAACAAGAAAAAACCCAGTAAAATCCCAAACCAAAAAAAACCCCCTTGTTTCTGTGTAATCCTTTAAATGACCTCATTTCTCCTCTGCAGCCACCCCATGAGGTCAGGAGGACAGGCGTCACTGGTGGATGGGAGACTTCAGACGGAGGAGGGAAGGGACCCATTCAGCGTCAGTGGGCTTCCAAGGCCAGGGTGGGTTTGGAACGCTGGTCTTTCATTTTTACTTGACAAAAGCAATGAAACCACACCATAAAAAATAGACTTCCACCCAGACAGACTAAAGATTCAGATGTGACTGAAGGTGCTAGGGGAACTATCCAAAGCAGATGAGACCATCACAAAGTTATCAAGGCCACGAGAAAGGGGCAGGCAGATGTCTGGGGCATAACTGGAGATTATTCTAGAGTCTCCTTAATTCCTACTTCCATACGGGAAGGTGCCCTTCCGCACCCTACCCCTGCTGCCCTGACAGATGTTGGCCTTAAGTGTTTCCCCAGTGCCTGCAAGGAAGGTACCAGCTCACCCTGGGCTGGCCCCTGCTCTGTCCCCCTGTGCTTCTTCCTTCTCCCCTTCTGCCCCCCAAACCAGGTCTGATTCTGTTTCAGGAAGGGGGACCCCTTCCAGGACCTGAGAGTGGGCTCTTGTCTAACACTCGGAAATGAATTGTCCGAGGAGACACACGTGCTGACAAGGCAAGAGACTTTATTGGGAAGGAGCGCCTGGTCAGAGAGCAGCAGGGTAAGGGAAACCAGGAGGACTGCTCTGCCACGTGGCTCGCAGTCTCAGGTTTTATGGTGATGGGGTTATTTTCCGGGTTGTCTCTGGCCAATCCTTCTGGCTCAAGGTCCTTCCTGGTGGTACGCACATCGCTCAACCAAGATGGAATCCAGCGAGAAGGATTCTGGGAGGACATATGGACTGGCATCTCCTCTCTCCTTTTGACCTCTACTGAATTCTTCCGGTTGGTGGTCGCTTGTTAGTTCTGTGTTCCTTACCAGGACCTCCTGTTGTAAGATAACTCATGCAAGTGGCTACCATCTTGCCAGGCCAGGGCAGGTGATTTCGGTCAGTGTTTCCCCTAACAATTCCAACGTCAGTGAGGACATCCCCTGAGAAATACCTCATGTGTCTCGGAGTCTTGGGAGTCTTATCTTCCGGATGATCTGCTGAGTGCTCCCTTGTGAGAATCTATAGCACAGCAGCCTTGTTAAGGGCGTAAGGACTCAGAGTCCTGGGTTCAAATCTTCACTCAGCCATTCTTGGTTACGGAATGACCTCAGGCTAGGCATTTAATCTTTTTAAGTCCCACTTGCTTTGTCTGTAAAACAGTTATTTTTTATGGATTTCTAAGAGTGCTTTTGTACAGTGCCTGGTACCAAGTAAGTACTCAAAAAAAAGAAGCTAATTATTAGCATCCTGCGGGATAAATACAGTCCAGTTTTCTTAATCCAATGTGAAATTCCAATTAACTTCCACTTTTAATGGTTCTGATAATTATTATGATTTTTAAATATCTTCCCTTTCAAAAATATATTTGCATACAGCTTAGCATAATACTAGAACCTCTGGAATGAGACCGGCCTAGGTTCACGTTCTGGATTCACCATTTATCTGCTATATGAAACTTCATTTCTTTGAGTCTGTTTCCTTATCAGACTGGGCCTAAGAGCAGCTCCTTCAGATTGTATTGTATTTATGAGAATTGTATGAAAATGACTCCGTCAATGGTTGTCCTTATTACGTTTTATTAAGTGCCGACTGTGTGCTCAGTGGTCTCACACCTGATTTCTCATTTTGTCAATACAATAATCTTACGAGATTAGTAGTGTTATTATTTCCATTTCATGGATTAGGAAACTGAGGCTCAGAGAGGCTAAGTAACTTGTCTGAGGTCACAGAGCAAGTAAATAGTAGGAACTGGACCCTTCCACATTGCTCCCCACCTGAGCCCTACACAACACATTTTACCCTAAACCTGGGGTCACTACTTTCTCTTTAGTTTTTGGCATTTCCAGGATTCATTCTTCCCTGGGTATGCGGCTGTGTCCTCAGCCAGGACGTCCAGAGGCTTCCTATCCTTACCTCTATCACCTCTGTCTCTTTCCATGCTTGCCTCCCCTGCCAGCCTCAGGCATCCCTGAGGCCAGGGGCTGGGTCAGTCCCTGCTTTCTCAGTGCTGGTGGCTTGCCTGGCCCATGGCAGGCCTCCACCCAGTGTGTGTAAAATTAGTAACTGATGAATGCAAGGCAGTGACCGTGGGCGTTTCAGGGTACAGGGCCATCCCACGCTGTCTGCCCGCCTCCGTCTCTGTATTGCCTGTCACAGATGGGCTGCCTGAGATGTCACGACCGTGTCTGTGGCCTGTGGACTCCACTTCCCCTGAATCATCAGCACTCTGTGTACTCTTAGCTCATCTGCGTCTCCCTGGCAGGACGGCCTGGGCCCAATGCCTGGCATGGGGTCTCACATCCTGCTCCCATCCTGCACACCTTTCGTGTAGCACTAATTCACCCATAGATTCGAGACCACGCCAGCTTCCCAGATCTCTGGGCCTGGGCTCCTGCTCTTTTTTTTTTTTTTTTTTTTTTTTTTTTTTGCGGTATGCGGGCCTCTCACTGTTGTGGCCCCTCCCGTTGCGGAACACAGGCTCCAGACGCGCAGGCTCAGCGGCATGGCTCACGGGCCCAGCCGCTCCGCAGCATGTGGGATCTTCCCGGACCAGGGCACAAACCCGCGTCCCCTGCATCGGCAGGCGGACTCTCAACCACTGTGCCACCAGGGAAGCCCTGGGCTCCTGCTCTTAACCACAGCCACATGCAAGCTTCCAAACATGCGTGCTTTCGTTCCTATGTCATTCGTTCATTTATTCTTTCATTTATTTCCCCACTGATCTAAGTCCTATAGAGATCTGGATAAATAAGAAACTCACAATTAAGGATAGGGTCTCTTAAACCTGGATATGCCTTAGTCTCATGTAGAACAATTTTTACAAATACAGATTCCTAGGCCCCACCTGATCCCTCCAGAGGTGAATCTCTAGGAGCAGTAACCTTGTAACTGTAGGAACCTGTATATTTAAGATGCGCTCAGCGTAGCTCTGAGACACAGCCGGTTTGGACAGCCTCTCGTCTGGGAGATTTACCCTGTACAGCGAACACCCTGAGAAGGAGTGGAAACCAAGACACAGGGCTACTGCAGGCGGGTGTTGCCCTGTCTCATCCCTTATCCTTTGTATTTGGGCTCAATGGCCTCTAACTGTCCTGAAGTGCTTACTTCTTCCTGGGGGGGGGGGGTCCTTGTTTATTTAGTTAGTTTTATTATTTTTATTTATTTATTTTTGGCCACACTGTGTGGCTTGTGGGAACCTAGTTCCCTGACCAGGGATTGAAGCTGTGCCCTTGGGAGTGAAAGCGTGGAGTCCTAACCACTGAATCACCAGGGAATTCCCAAGGGGGCCCCTTGTTTAACACTGTTGCCAAATGGTCTGCTCCCTGGGACAGCGACGATGTCTGTTTTCCTCACTCTTATGGCCCCAGTGCTTACACAGAGTCTGGTATGGAGTAGGGGCCCAGTAAATAACTGTGAATCAATGCATGTATGAATGAATGAATGAGTGAATTCCTGATTCCCTTTAGGTGCATGGTGGGTCCCTCCCCTTGTCGTTTCCATGGTTCTGGGACTAGGAGGGAGGCAGGGAGAGCACTGGGCTAGGATGAGAGGCCATCTCAGCTCTGCAGCCCTGCGGGCCTCCATCCAGCCCTGGCCTCTGTGATCCTGCCGGGACAAAGGAACGTGTTGGGACAGGAGTGTGCCCAGCCCTCTGGGAAGCGTGGAGTTTGCCAGAGACGAGATTGGCCAGGGCTGAGCTTCTGAGCAAGTGAGAGGCGGCTGGCGCGGCATGGTCATTAAAACAGTGGTTGACCTCCTGGCAGCTTGAGTGAGGCCCTGAAGCCCTCAGCCCTCCCCCAGTGGGCCCCCGGGACCCTCAGAGAGAGGCCCATCCATCACAGGGGTCCCCGGGGAGGGCCACGGGCATTTCTCTGCGAGTTGGTTATGGGGCTCTGTCTTCAGCACAGATCTTGTCAGATTCAAGCTGTCAACCGCACAGACCCTGAAAGCCTGTCCCAGACCCCTGGGGACGCGCGTGCGGTGGGCGACCTTGAGGGGGCTCTGCTGAGTGTGGCACTGTGGCGATAAGAAGGACAAATGGGAAGAAGCCACCTGGGCCAATAGCCCATTGTGCTGGTCCACGCCAGCCCCTCTACGTCTGTCCTTGAGGGGCGTCTGGGCAGCCGCACTGAGTGTGTTTCCCCTCTCAGCCCCGCTGTGCCAGCTCTCACCAGGAACTTGGAAGGAGGCAGTCCACGGAGCCGCTTAAGGATACCAACTGCTGCCACCTGGAAGCTGTGTGACCTTGGGCAAATTACTGAATCTCTCTGAATCTGTTTCCTCAGGTTGTGGTAAAGACTGCATGAGACGAAGCACTGCTAAGCGCAGGGCCTGGCGCGTGGTAATTGCTCAATGATTATCAGCTATTACTAGAGTTTGTGGAGGTGAAACACAAGGCAGCTTGGATTCCTTGCTGGTTTCTCATTTCAGTAGCATTTTAACTCTACGTGGCCTCATAACCTCTAGTGCCCATGGAAGGATGAGTGTGTAAAGGCCAGGCTGGGATTGGGGGCCAGGTCTCCCACACGGGTTGCTTCCCAGCTAGGTCTTCAGATGGTCTGCCGGGGGATGGGACAGGCCTGCCAGCTCTGTGTGTGGGTGCAGCTGCCCAGGTTCTCTTCCGAGGGCTACACGCCTGGCCGTGTGGGGGGCTGTCTCTTGCCTGTGGTGGAGGCAGCAGCTGGTCTGATGGGTGGGCGCCCCTCGGGCCCGCTCTGGGGCAGAGGAGATCGCATCTGGGGCTGTGGGCAGCTCTAACTCTGGACCAGTGAGTCAAAAGTTGAAGTCACATTAAAACTGTGAAGAAGGCCAAGGGCAGATAGGAACTTTGAGGAATCTGGATGCTAGGGGCGGTGAGAGGAGCAGCAGGAAGGTGAGGAAAAGGAAAGTTGCTCAAGGCAATGGCGGGGGGCATACACTGATGTCTGTGAAGAGGTGGTTTCAGACCTCTGGCAGTGCCATTTTTGAAGGGTCAAGAGTGTTCTAGAAGGCTCCTTTGAGCAGAAGGCAGGGTCCCCTCCCTTTGCATCTGTGGTGAATATTGGCTGCTGGGACTGATCCCAAGCTCCCTCCTCCTCAGGTTGGAGGATACTAGATGGAAATGGCAGGGCTCCCACACCCACAGGCTGGTTCCTCACCAGCGTTCATTAGCACCTGCTGGGTTAGGGTGAGATATAAAAAGTTGCAGGTCAAGGGCTGTTGGCCTGGCCCCCTCCACTTCCCTGGGGGGTCCCTACCTCTTGCCAAAGTAAGGCGCTTGCAGGGGCCCCCCCGGAGGGTGGCTGTCCTTTGATCCCCTCCTGAGATCAGAAAGGGCAGCTGGGGTAGGGCAGCCAGAGCTGGGCTGTGACCCAGAGGTCACCTTGAATTGTGGGCAGTGGCAACTGCCACTGGAAGCAGGGCTGGTGAAGGGGGGTGTCGAGGGAGAGGCTGGTGGTGGCCGGGGAGTCGGGGGTTGGCATGGCTTATTGGGTTACGGCAGGGCTCTGCCCGCCTCCACAATTACTCAAAGGCAGAAGCTGCATTCCCTACTGACCCTTTAAGAAAGGCACCAGTGGAGTGAAAACCCAGAGAGCGTGACCAGACACCAGTCCCTCTGTGCTGACGGTCACACACTCTACTGTCCAGACCTGCAAGTGATTGGGGGGGAGCGTCTGGGTTACCCCAACTCCACCCACCCTCAGAGCTTACCAAACAGCCCTGGGCTACCTCTGTCCCTGACCACACTAGTGACTGTGGACGGGTCATTTTCTCTCTCTCTGGGTGTCAAAGGGTTTGCAGTAGATCCATGTTTCCCAAAATGTGGCTTTCTGTCCCACTGGCAAAACACAAGTGGAATTTAGGTAGCGTGTGGATGAGCTATTTTATGTATTTATTTTAGCGCTTATTAGAAGAAAACTGGCACGTCAAACTTCTGGTTTCATGGTTAGTATTAGCCTGGGATAAGGTTAAGTTTATTGAAGTAAAAAAAAGGGAGTCAAGGGCTTCCCTGGTGGTGCAGTGGTTGAGAGTCCGCCTGCTGATGCAGGGGACGCGGGTTCGTGCCCCAGTCTGGGAGGATCCCACATGCCGCCGAGCGGCTGGGCCCGTGAGCCATGGCCTCTGAGCCTGCGCGTCAGGAGCCTGTGCTCCGCAACGGGAGAGGCCACAACAGTGAGAGGCCCACGTACCGCAAAAAAAAAAAAAAAAAAAAAAGGGAGTTGTATGTAAAGAAAAAAACTCAGTTAAATAATGGTATAGGTTAGTGCTGGGCAGTAGAACTATGATGGGAGGCAAACATGCAAACCACGTATGTAATTTAAAATTTTATATTAGTCACATTAAGAAAAGAAACAGGTGAAAGTAGTTTTAAGAATAGATTTTATTTAAGCTGATATATCTAAAACATCATTTTGACGTGTACTTGGTAAAACAAGAGATATTTTATATTTTTTTGGTAATAAGTCTTCAAAATCTGATGTGGATTTTACACTTCCATCACATCTCAGTTTGACCTGGGCATGTTTCATGGTCTCAGCGGCCACGTGTTGCTGTGGCTGTCGCGCTGGCAGTGTAGGTCTCAGTGATATGCAGGCATGCCAGCGTTATAAAGGTGGCATGTGGATTTCCGCTGTCTAGAGTTTTCCAGCTCAGCTCTAATGTCTGGGCTTCTCTGCCCCACTCAGACTTGCTCTCCCTCCCCTTCCAAATTGAAGCCACCTTCTTGCCTATCCCCCCTCTTACTTTCTTCTCTTACCGAGCAATGTACTTCACCAGTTGCCCCTTTTACGTGTGGAGGTTTGTATTGTACATGTTCGGTGAATCTTTTGCAAGAGATAAATCAGAGAGAAGCCCCTTCTGAAAGCCAGATAGAAATGGCTTTTGGGTCATTTCTCCTGCTGTCCCTTCATCATCGGCCAGTGGCTACTTGCAAGTCTGTGTTCATCAGTGATGGGTCTACCTTCTGTGATTCATTGGGCAGGTGGCCTGAGGGGATGTGACAAGCGCTCCTGCAAGTCCTTTAACCTCATTTCTTATCAATGTTTTATATTGATCAGAATTATCTGCGGAACTTCCTAAAAATGCAAGGGTGATTTTGACGCCATTGGATACGGGGCATGTGATTACATTCTGGGCATGTGATTCTGACACGCATGAAGTTTGAGATCCACTGCCTGAAATCTATTCCTATAGTCTATAGGCTGATAATGGCATGCTGGAGGACTCCAAATTGGAATTTCACAGGCCTTTTCGTTTCAGACATAAGCACTAGAAGAGGAGGCATGGACTGTTTCCACCCAACGGTTATGACTAAAGTAATTAGAAATATTCCTGAATTTTCCACAGAGGACTGAGCATTAACCCAAAATTGCCTTAGAAGAAATACCTACTACACTCTAACCAAGCCAGGCGTCAGCTTCCTGGGCCCTTAGTGACTATTATTTTCAAAAAATGTTCTCACTCTCATCCCCCATTTATTATCCCTGCCATTTTATCCCCCGTAATGTTCTCCAGGGACCAATTAATACTATCTGAATGGAAGCATGAGTCATAAGTGGGAATGAGCTTGTCCGAGATCGGATTTCAATGTGTTTGCATGTGTACCCCTGTGTGTGTGTGCGTGTGTGTGTGTGCGCGCGCGTGTGCGTGTGCAGCATTACATCAGAGGGAAAACTGCCTGTACCCAGAATCTCAGGTCTCATCGAGAAAGCCGTCCTTCCACCCAACTCCAGGAATAAAGCCCTCGGAACTCATGGATTCCAGATGAAGAGACAAAGTGAACTCAATTCATGTGAAGGAGAGGAATCAGAGAAGGATTCTCAGGCCCAGATGCAACAGAGTTAAAGCTAGGGGCCAAGAGAAAACAGTAGAATCCTCAAAGTAAGGGGAGAGAGAATTTAGATGCAGTAAAGGTGTACTCTGTACCAGGTATTTAACATTTGTTACCTTTTAATGACCCTGTAGGGTAGATATTATTAGTCCCGTTTAACAGACTAAGATGCTGAGGCCCAGAGAAATAACTTGCCCTGTGTCAGCTGGCAGGTAGGTAGTAGAGTTGGGGTCCGAATGATTGGAAGGCTGACTCCAAAGCTCATGTTTTTCTCTGAATTCTAAGTGCTTTTCAAGATAGCAATGCTCAGCCCATTTCTGGGTTCCCTATAGACTGCTTGACTTAATCCTTGTGAAAAGAAAAGAAGTTAGACTATGTCTTTGTTGAAGTCAGACCCCTATTCTGTATCCCTATGTCCCTAGAGGGGGCCAGCCCCCCCTGCCAGCATCAGTTTCCACGGTGCACTTGTGAAGGTGACCCTCTTAGTCTGGGATCTGTAGCATCTCTAACCGAGTTCATGTATCTTGTACCAGCCAGGGAGTCGCTAAGAGGCAGATGTAATATTCAAAGGAGTAATGGAGGAGAGTTTAATGAAAAAACCAGTTTACAGAGGCTGGGTAGGGTTAGGGAACCAACAGGGAATAGAAAGGCGCCCAGGGGATAGCACTCTGGGCCTGGAGGGGCAAACAGAGGGAGTGTTTTCTCAAACCCAAGGATAACTGTGGCCCTGGGAGAGACACTTCTAGACAGAAGCTGAGGGCATAGTTAGAGGCAGGCAGCTCCTGCCAAAGTGGGGATGGGCAGAGCAGGGGAATCAGTCCCCCAACTTTCCTCTTCTCACTGTGCGATCCTGTGCCTTGGCAAACGGGACTCACCCACACACCCCCAAAGCCTGGAGAATGGTGCCTGGTACATAGTAAGGGACAAGTCAGTGCTGACCGTTATTCCCTCAGTGGTATCTGCATCCTCTGGTCTGGGGCCTGCTTGACGCTGTTTCTCCATAGAATGAATAGAGAGCTCTTTTCTCTCTGCTGCAAACCATAGAGAGTTGGTTTGGAGACGTGGAACTAGCTGCTGGAGCAAAACCTGGTAGAGTTCCTCGCCCACATAGTTGGCTGTGACCATGGTCAAGTTATGAGGGTAACTCCTGCTTGGTGAACTGCTGAGTTAAATGACTCTGAACTGGACTATCTTTCTGCTAAGAAATGTGGAGACTGACCCTGGATCAGGAGAATTTACGAGCTGTTTGATCAAGAGATCAAGAGAGGATTTGTGCCGTTTTCTGCAGGTGCCGTCTGACTGCGGGACACCCCAGTTCAAACAGGAAGCAGCACAGGACGGAAGGAGAGCCACCGGGCAGATTATTTTCCATGAGCACACCCACCTGCCCTCCAGCCCGTGAGCCGGCTTCTCTCTTCCCCACCCTGCTCTGCGCTCAGTGGGGCCTGACTCCAGAGGACTGTATCACCCAGGTCTCCTTGCCAGCTGCTTTCCAGGTGGGTTTAGCAAAAAGGAGAACACAGCAGGAGGTCCAAGGATGGGAAGAGAGAGAGGTTGGGTTATGTCTCTGTCCTGAGTCTCTAGCAGTGGCTGTGTCCCTCCATCACTGCAGTTGCCACTGGGCAGCCATCCTTCAAGGCTCCAGCTCCCAGTGGGCTCCTACTTCCACACATGACTTCCTCCTTGAGTCCCCTCAGCCCTAGCGTGCTATGGCCTCCCGCTGGTGGCTGGGCACCTCACCATCCTTGGTCTGTTCCCTCAACCTGGCCCACACCTGAATCAGGAGTCCTTTCATGAGAAGCATCTGCGAGGGCTTGTGAGCTGCCTGCTGGCTGACCCTGACTTACTCATAGCCTGTTCTAATCAACCCTACGTAGCAGGTGCTCAGCCAGGAATCTTGAATGGAGCAGCTCTGTGGCATTTTCGGTATCCCAGAGGGCATGACTCATGTGGTCTTATGTTAATACGATGCTACTCTGTGTGTGCGTGTGTGTGTGTGTGTGTGTGTGTGTGTGTGTTGCACGTACATGATGGGCCCTAAAACTTACTTCAAAGATGCAGGTATTCTACAGTAGATTTCAAAGCCAAGAGATATTAGAAAGGCCCATCAGTATCATGCATGGCCTTGTCCTCCACAAGTCATCAGAAATATAATATATCTTGGTCATATGTAATCTGAGGTCAGAATAGTGAGGATTCACTCTCACTACATCTTGGGTTTACAGAATAATTCCAGACACTCAGTGTTTCTAGGTTTTTATGAGATGCTGTCCATTTTGGACTGAGGACTTCATCCCATTTTATACTGCCATGGTGTCAAAAGAGGAAAAGGAGACATTAGGGTCCTGGTGTCTTAGCCCCTCAAGATGCCATTGTGCAGCCATGACTTGTTATTCCTCACCTGTCTCTCTGGAGGCTTCCTTGGCTGTCGTCCTTAACACTGGGCCATACTTGAAGCAAAGTGAGCCGAAGGGAAAGTTGACTTTGAAACTGTGGACTTATTGAGGTTAGAGTGGTTTCCTGTCCCCATTAAGAACCATATCTGTCACACACATTGACAGAGGATTCTGCTTCTCAGAGTTCTGCCTGGTAAGAGGACATGGAGATATATGGGATTCCCACAACCCCCAGTGCCCCCCAAGGAAATGAGTTATTCCCAGAAAGCTCCAGCTTCTTTAATATGGGAGACATGTTTTGACGCACATGTCTTGAAGTCCGTCTGTCAATCTGGCTTTGTTTAACTTCCCTGAGAAGCAGTGCTATGGGAAAGACGGTTAAATGTTTCCAAAACATGTTTTGAAAAGAAGCCACCAGAAGGAGAAACAATTTGCCAAAAATAAGTCACTCACCCATCGCAGAGCTTCTGTTGTTGCTTGCTCAAAAGAAATGAAAACCCCAAACCCTCAAACCCAAGTGTGGCCCAGATTTTATGGCCTGACCTGAGGAGTTTCATTTAGAAGGACATAACACCGTTATTTAGGGCTCTCGGGGTTCACAGTGGAGAACAACGACGGCCAAGGGTATGGTGAGAGCGGCAGGCTGAGCTGCAGGAACCTTGGTGCCTGTTACTCCCCCTTCCTTTCTGCTCAGCTGTCCCAACCCCAATCTTGCTCCCTCTTCAGCTGCGAGCTGCAAACAACTGCCCTTGTTCTCAGGAAACAGTGTGGACCCCTTCCCATTGATTCCAACGTGCTTTGCGCTTGTCGACCTTCTCTGATTTCAGAGTTATGACTCTGTCCCTTCTCTTTGGCAACTCCTCGGCCTGTCCTTTTGGGATTCAGCCTTTCTTCCGTTCTGACGCTCATCTGTGCTTGACCCTTAAGTGAAACATCCCTGCTCCAGCCCTGGGTGTCTGGAACCTCACCATCTGGGCTCCCACGCTTCCTCCTGCCTCCACCAAGTCTGCGTGTGTGTGTGTGTGTGGGATTGGGGTGGTGAGGGGTTAGCTTCTATTCTTGGCCTCAAAAACTATAATTGGTTCCCCACGATAAGAGAAATGCAAATTGAGACAATGAAATACCATTCACATCTACCAGCTTAGCAAAAATTAATTAAGCCTGATGACAACAGGAATGGTGAGATGTGGGCATAAAAGAACGCTGGTGGGAGTGTAAATTGGAACAGTCACTTTGGAGAACAATTTGGCAATACCTACTGAAGTCGAAGATGTGCTCCTGCTATGAAATATCAATTCTGCTCCTGGGCATAAAGCCCAGAGAAGCTATCATATATGTGTACAGATTTGTGTTGTGTATATATGTATAGTATACCTGTACATGTATATACACACATGGACGCACATGTACATATATGTACATATATATACACACATACACAAAAGGGTACTGATCACACAGCCCACAAGCTGTGGTTTATGAATGTGTTCATGGAATTGAATGCTATACTATGCAGAAGTTAATGTAAGGGTACTAGGCTTTTTATCAAAAGGTATAAATTCTAAAACATTGTTGAGTGAAAAAACAAGTTGTAAAAGGATATATGTGTGTGACATACATATACATAATATATATAGATGTAATTTATATTAAAGTATAAAAAATTGATTTTTATGAATACACTCATGTTTATTAAAAAACAAAAACATACATGGGAATGATCTAGGCCAACTGTAGGTTAATAGTTCCTTTGGGGAAGGAAAAGGGAAGGCTGAAGAAATGGAACTATATCTGGACATTTTTATTTCTTTGAAAGGAGAGAGAAAGAGGTCTGAAGCAAGTTTGGTAAAATATGTGTAACCTTGGTGATGGGCTTATAAAAGTCTAGTTTATTATTTTCTTTATTCAGTATGATTGAAATATTTCCCCTTTACACATTTAAAATAATAAGAAAACTATTTCTCGGGCTTAAATATTGTCTTGGGTAAGTGACACTAACTTGAAGAATCACAGAAATAGACTCTCAGGTGGGGAGAAGGCCTTTGAGAACATCTGGTCAACCTCTGTCTGGTTCCAGAATCTCCTCTGTGACTTGCTTAAGGCCCTGTGTGAACCCCTGTTCTGACTCGCCTCTCCAACCACTGGAGCTGCCCCCAGATGGAACTCTTGGAAAGTTATTGCCTACATTGAAAGCGGTCTCCTGCTGGTGTCAGGCCATCGGTCCCAGGTCTGAGCCACCACCCTCAAGATTTCCACCACAGCGGCCCTTGGAGCTGCTTGGACAGGGGCCTTGGGGCCAGCCTCCCAGCGGGGCTAGGGAAGGAGAGGAAGCTGAGGGGGCAGGAGCTCACCCCCAGGCGTTCCTCTTTGGACAGGCTGGCTCGTGAAGGGACTTGCCAGGACTGGACCTCTGAGAGGAGGAAGCCCAGCTCTCGGGGCAAAATTCCGTTGACGAGCAACAAACTCTGCCCCTGCACTGCTGCTTTCCCAGGCTCACTTCCCCAAATGTGGGCATGTGAAAAGTTGCAGCCGCCTGGCCCGCAGCACCCTGGGATCTTTAAGACCAGGCCAGCAGAAGGGTGGGATCTGAGTCAGTGACTCATGGGGACCATCCGGGGTGCTCTCCTCTTCCCGGTCTTTTGTGAAGTCAGCTGGAAAAGGAGGTCACATGCCTGATTCCCCTCCATCCTGGCCAGCCTTAAAAAGAAAGTCTGCCTCCAAAAATAGCTTCCTCCGAGTCTCTTGTGCCCTATTCAAATATAGCCAGACTTTTGTGTCCTATTAAAATGTGGCCAACCTCAAGCCTGACAAACAGGTAGGAAAATGTTTTATTGGCACAGTGAGAACCTACCCTCCATATGGCAAACAAAGCAGTGACTGCCTGAATTTTTCAGGACCACCATCACTGTACTTTTGATGAGCTGGGTTTTTAAAATTCTAATATTTTTAGGTGCTTTTCTTTTTTTCTTTTAAGGAGAAAATGGTAAAGGATTTGGTCCCCCCAAATTAGCTGCCAGGGTGGGATCTGGAATTAGCTCAACTTTGGCCTAATTTCTTTCGTTCTAATTGTCTTGGAAGGAGAAGCTTGAGATGGTTGAGAACAGCTGCAGGTTCTTTCTCATTGATGTCCTCAGTGAAGTAGGGAGACAGGTGGTGGTACAGTGGCTGTAAGCTTGGCTGCTTGGTGGCCTCTAGTTATAGGTTCAGTTCTGTTGATCAATGATCGCCAGACTTTGTTGTGTGTAGGTTCCCCTGGGAGCTTGATGTAATGGGAGCCATGTCCCAGGTGCACCCTAGACCAGTGGAACTGGAATCTTTGGGAGTGGGGCCCAGGCATCTGTACTTTTGAAAACTCTGCAGGTGATTCTAAACAGGGTGAGAATCAGTGCTATGCCTTGAAACGTGTGGGAGGTGTTCTTGGGATGTTGTGAGAAAGCGCAAACACCGAGGATTTCATTACGTTCAAAATAACATTAAGAACACTTGAGGGTTTGCCATTAGCCAGGCACTGTCCCAAATGTTTTCTGTAAATTATCTAACTCAAAGTTTAAAACAGCATGCCGAGGAGGTAGTTTATTTATATCATAGAAGAGGAAACTGACCTTCAAATAAGTTAAGGAACTTTCCCAAGGTGATGCAGCAGAAATGCCGATCCAGGGGCGCTGGCCTCAGAGTCTGAGCTTGGCTCTGATGATATTTACTAAGGTGGGAAACTCTCTCTCTCTCTCTCTCTCTCTCTCTCACACACACACACACACACACACACACACACACACACACACACAATTTAGTAATATTTTCAGTAATAAGTATTTCTTAAAAAGGTCTTGCCAATCGATTTCTTTCCAGTTGCTCTTCAGGCATCTGAATTCTCAGGGCACCACAGTTCCTGAGCTTTGGGTATGCAAGTTTCACTGAGTTAACATATCAAGGCAAGGGAGGCATCACGACTGGTATTTGGGTACAAAGGGTCAGAAGTTGCTCTCATCACTGCCCTCAACTGAAGGGTGGAGAAGACAGTGAGGTGAACACCCACTTTACTTCCAGAAGGCCTGGAAAGTTGAGGCCATTTCTCATTTTTAAGACAGTGTTATGAGGTAATGCAAAGGATGGATGAGATCAAGGTTTGTTTTAGTTTTTCCACTCACGAGCTGTGCAATGTTGAGCAAGTCACTTCCTCTCTCTGGACTCAGAAAAGCTTTCATCTGAAAAAGAAGAAAACTGAACCAAGTGTTTGCTTAAAGGCCTTTCAGCTTTAACTACGATCCAAAGGATAAATATCATCAGAGCAGCCTTCCAGATTCTGAGGTCTCAGCAGACTGGTCTGTTGCCACAGGTCCATTTATTCCCGCCTGAGCATCATATCTGCAGGACTGATGTCCCCAAGTGACTGACAATCTTGCTAACCTACAGTGAGGGATCCTTCTTCCCTTGGAAAGTTTGCATCTGCCATCGGGGAGGAGTCCTCTGCCCCAGCCCAGGGAAGGTGGATTGGAATTGGAAAGGTGACTAGGTGAGCATGGGGTCAGGTCAAAGATAGAGGGACGGCCTCAGAAAACATTTCCTCAGACCATGCTGTGGATATTGACTGCCCAGTGACCATTTCCTCTTTCCAGCAGCACCCCAGTTCCCTTCCAGGGATTTTTCTCTCCTCCGTTGCGTTTAGGCTTTGGGACTGGTGGGTCCAATACATCCCCTCCTATGTTATAAGTGAAAGGCTCTTCCTAATGCAGCCTTCCACCGAGAAGGAAGCAAATGACCTCATTTTGCTCCACTGCACTCTCTCTCCCAGGGCTTTGCTTCTTGAATGCGAGTAATGGCTGGAGTTCATTAATACTGGGGACAGGACCCAGCTGAGGCTGTGTAGTAGCTTCTATGACCGAGACCTTCACAGGTGGCCGGGGTCTCATCTGTTCCAAGCCTGGTTTGCCAGCCCCTGTGATCTTCTGTGATTTTCTATATGTTTTCCCTTCCAATAAAGCATACCCCATCCCTACCTCCCTTTTTTCCTGAAATAGTCCAGTGTCAGTTGCTGTGTTGCAGTCAAAAACCTTGACAGATGAAGGTCCTGGTTAGACCTGTGGAGCCCTCCTTGCCTCACACAGGGTGCACCCCTCTAATGATGAGGCTCTGTCATGGAATTGTCTCTCTCTCCCCTGGGGGTCATGGGTAAACACTGCCGACCTCTGACCCCGCTGGTTTTCCTTTCTCCATGAACTTGGCCTCTTTCTGTTTATACAGAACTTTCCCAGGCAGCACATTTTCTAAATCCAATTGTATTTCAACCCTGTCACCTTGAAGGGAGCCTTAGGTGTTCCCAAACTCCTTGGACACACACTTGCCGAAACTCTTTTAGGTTATTTTTCCCCCTTTTCTCTTAGTATAATAGCTAACCTCATCCACTTGTGCATGAATTTCACCAACCTAACTTTCCAAGGGCAGCTGTCTTTCAAGTTCTTAGAAGTCAACTTCACTTCTATTCCTCATGTATCATCTAGATACTTAAATTTGTCTTGAAATGATTAATAGCCCTTTGAAAATTCTGTCTTCCATGCTTCCTGACTGTGGGCAGCCTCCTTTGTTCAAGCTCACGTATCAACTCTTTATTATACTCTGTGTCCCGAATGACGAACTAGAGGAGGCAAAGCTATGAGAAGCAGGTTTCTTGCCTTTAAGTGTTTAAAACCTATTGGAGGTGAGATTTGTATACATGAAATAATTATAGGACAACCTATACCTCTGAGGACTCCCCAGCGGCCTGTGACAGTGGTTTTCACACTGTGTTTCCGGAGCCCTCCTGTTGTGTGATGTGCATCCCCCCATACCTGGGAGCGGGGTGGTGAGAAGGGGCCCATCTGTCGTTCTGCAGGATGTCGTTGGAACCGAGTTATCCGGCAGTTATCAAGGCAGAGCTATCTGCCTTGAGATAAACACAATAATAAGCCTCTGATAATCTTGCTCACTTGTAATAAGGGATCTTTCCTTCCTGGGGAAAACGGTTTGTATCTGCCATTGGGGAGGAACCCCCTGCCCCACCCAGGGAAGGTGGATTGGAATTGGAGGGGCGGCTAGGTGAGCATGGGGTCAGGTCAAAGGCAGAAGGACAGACTCAGAGGACCTTTCCTCGGACAAGGGTTTGGGGACTGCAGGATCCAATCTTTTGTTGGTGTACAGGGTCCTTCTTGATCTCGCCATGGCTACAGATCCAGACCCACGTCCTGCTGCCCGAACCTTGGGGGCTTTCCTGACTCCTGGGCCTCTGTGCTGCCCTGCCCTAATGTGTGCAGCTCTCTTTGCTTTGTGTACCTCATCAGCACCCCCGAAACCATACCCCCCCTCAGTGATAAACTCTGAAGACAGAACGCATCTTTTATCTGTATGGACCCCCAGGAACTAAGTGAGGACCTGGCACATGCTTCTTGAATTAAGAACTGGATTTCGAGGTGCCATCTGTAAGCATTATCAGAACTAGAGATGAGGAAGATCTTTACAGGCCGGGGTGGTCCGGGAAGACTTCCTAAAAAAAAAGTCAGGCTTGTATTAGGTCTTGGGAAACGTGACATATTTAGATTCATGGAAAGGAAGAAGGAGGGCATTTCAGGCATGGAAAGCATCTCTGACCAAAGGCTCAGAGCAAGATTTATGAATATCCCATAGAGCAGTAAAGAGCTGCAGGAAAGAATTGACAAGAGTATTTCAAATACACCTATGTCTGGACCCCACTGCCGACCAAATGAACCAGAGCCTCCGGAATGTGCCTGGGCCTTGGCACTTTATAGCTTCCTTGATGGGTCTAGTGTGCAAAAGGGCTGAGGACAGTCCCGGGACCATCAAGTCATATAGAAGGGGTGTAAGAAAGGCTGGGTTTGAAGAATGGAGACTCCTGATGGAATCTCTTCCGTTTTGGGCCAGGAGTTTTGGACTTGGGCCAATGCGTATGAGGGTGCTTTTCATGTTTCGCAAGCTAGTTTTTATGGCAGGTTAATCTGGTTCAGATTCAGAATGAGGGGAGGGAGTGGGAGGCTTGGAAAAGCGGAGAGCATGATGACACAGAGTTCCGGGAGAGAGGACTGTGCTGTCCTCCGGTAGGGGAGCAGAAAAGAGAAGATGAAGTAAAGAAACGTAGAACAGAAAGAATTAATGGAACATGGTGGGATGAAAAAGTGCAGACCTGTTTTCTAGTTAGCTGTGGCAGCAACAAGAGAAATCTCTCTTTATACGGATAGTCCCAAAGTTACACAGGCGAGGAAGTGGGGAATGGGATCAAATCTCCACGCCCACACTCGTCCCTCCTCCAGAGTTCCTGGATATTAGGAACCCATCCCTTCCTTTGATCTTACCATCCTCTAAACTGTCATTGCATTCAGTTCCCTCATTCCTTCCTTGAGAAGCTTTCTGGAAGGGGAGTCTACGCTGATGGCCTCACTCCCTCACCATCCACCGTCTCTCTAACGCCCCACAATCTGTCATCTACCCGAAATCTCTCTTGATAGTCCCCAGTGGTCTCCCACTTTCAAAACTCCAGTGACTTTTACCCCAAGCCTCATCCCACTCTACCCTTCGGCTGCATTTAACTCCTTCATAGAGCTTGACACTCTTGGCTTCTGGACCAGTGGATGCTTCACTCAGATGCTCTTTCTCTCATTTGCATTTTTCCCTTCCACCTGTGCCAGATTCACCCAGGACCCATCCTTGGGCCCTTTCTTCATTTTCACTCTCTCAGCACATCTCAACTCTTGCCCAGGTTTCCAATTTTCATTTCCAACAGGCAGCAGGATATCGTCCACCAGGATGTCCCATCTATGCCCCATACTCACCACCATTACCATCGACAGTGTTTGCAAAGTGCTTTATTGCTTAGAAAGTGCCATACCCCCAGTGTTTCACTTGAGCTCCATCACCCTCCCAACTCTGCTTCTTTCACTTTGTTCTTCCCTGAATTTGAATCTTGGCTCTGTTGGTTGCTAACTGAAACCTCGGTTTCCCAATCTTTAAAATGGGGATAATAATAATACTGGTGTCCTGGGGGTGTTGTGAGTGTTAAACAGGAAATGTGTCGATATGTGAAAAAGCCAAGCGCACTGTCACAGCCCTACTTCTTCTTCCTTGAAGGCGGGATCTACTTTCTGTTTTGTTTGTTTGTTTTTCTCTCTAACCCCCAAAGGAAATCCTCCTAAAATAATGGGATGAACAAATTCCAAACACCAGAAAGAGAAGTCGCCTTGATTTGCCTTGATGATTTGAGTAAATTTTGAGGCAGTGACAAATTTCAACCAAACTGGGCCTGAGCTTATTTTTCTTCCAGAGTATCTTCTCAAGGGTCTGAGGAAGCTGTAAGTGTTTTGGGTGAGTCGTCACTGGAAGGGCTGAGTTTTTGACAAAGTTGACTCTGTGTGACGTACAAAGAAGGCAATACGAGTGCCTTTGTTATTGCTGGCTTTGCGTGTCAAGGCGAAGCTCTGTCTTATCAAGGGGTATCAAGTGTTTGTCAGCCTCTGAGTTGGAAGATTTGATGGCAAGATTTTTAGTGTCTAAGCTAGTCTACTAGTATCTTGTCAGTTTTGATTTATGAGTTGTTTTAGATCTGTGAACTGCTGGGCAACCTGACCCATGACTTGCTACTTAGATTTCTCCCTCCAAATATTTGGGTGGGGGGAGGGGAGAGACAGCTGTCAACTAATAAGGTCCTAAGGAATATGGTCAATAATCAGTTCACACGACAGAGCTCTAGGTGACTTGCTTGTTATATAATGTTCTAGCATAACCGTGAAAAATTACTCAGCCTTTATATCTAAAATGCATCTAGAATTAATCCGGAACTGTGAACGTCACCTGGCCTTTCTTTAATGCATCATTCTTAATTTACCTTTATTTACAACAGTTGTTTGGAACATTGTAATCAATGCTTGTTGGACTTGGTTCCAAAAGAAGGTGACTGACTGTTTTGTTTGAAATTCTTTGGTAGACATTGTGAAGGTATTGGATCAAGTGTGGTATAAAGTAAGGAAGTAGACGATATATATTTATATATTTTTATTTTTTATTTTTTTGCTCCATGTGTGGGAAAGCAAAAGGCAGTTTTCCAAAAGCTGCTTAATCGCATTCTGTGGTTGTAGTTATGTATTTTCGCAGCGTGGGTGGATTTCCAATGAAATTGACATGAATACTTGGTATTGGTGACCAACGGACTGTGGAGATAAGTGAGCAGATAATGTCAGGATAAGCTGCAAACAATTTAAGTTCATTCTCAGTGACCTTAGTTATTCCTTGCATCAAGAGGCAAAATCTCATCCCTTGAATCTATGTGGCCCTGTGACTTGTTTTTTTAACTCATAAAATGCAGTGGAGGCTGTAAAACTCTGGAGCCTCTATGGCCTCTAATTCTTGAGAGGCCATAACAGCTTCAGCTCTTGTCTTCTTGGAACACCACCCTGAGCCTGACACGTGAAGAAGCCACATGGAGCAGAGACAAGCCATCCCAGCTGAGGCCCCCTGGGCCCACCAGCTGAGAGCCAGCCTCAACCTGCAGACATAGGACTGAGGCGCTATTGGGTCATCTGAGGCTGTGTCCAGCCCCAGTCAGGATCCAGATAACTGCAGCCACATGACTGACCCCAGGTGAGATTGGGGGAAGAGTTGCCCGGCTGAGCCCAGCTCAGATTGCTAACCCAGAGACCTATGAACAAATCAGAAAAATTTTGAAGGTTGTTTTAAGCCACAGAATTTTGGGATTGTTTGTTACGTAGCCATAGCTAACTGATATAGAGGAGAGAACTGAGAAAGTAGGCAAGTACTATTACTTTTAAATGGTAACTTTACTGAGAAAGAAAACCTAAAATACATTGGACAGTGACTTGTTAGATCCCAGAAGTTTAGAGCAGAAGGGACTTCCGAGGGTGCCCCTCTGATGCTTCTGATTCTTTTGATTCCTGCCACTATTTTCATGGGTGCATGTTTTGCCATCCCTATGACATGAGCTGCTCTTGAGAGCTGGGGCCAGGTTTTCTCCTTCTTGTTGTCCCTCCAGAGAGCTCAGAGCCCAGGTCTTACACAAGCTCTCAGTAAATCTTTGTGGCTTGCTGGGTTATATGGGAAGTGGCAGGAAGGTCCTGGGGCCATGAGTTCCCAAGGGGTTAGACCCAAGTCCTGCCAGCTGCTTGGATTTGTTTGTAGTTTAGGTTTGTTAGTCATCTTACATACTTTTGCAGGGTGTGTTTTAGAGATACTGGGTTTGAGATGCCAAGGATGGCCTGACTATGCACATTTGTAGGCTGGTACCCAGGAGGTCAGAGGAGACAATCTTCAGCTCTTTAGAACCATATTTTATGTACCACTTATTATTTTTTATAATGGTGGTCTTACTGATGCCTTAGTCCAAACAAATGGATCGAGTCATTTCTGTCATCTGTATCCATAAAGGACATTGAATTGAAACTCAGAAGTCTGGTCAGTTCAGAACCCAGAATCCTAGGCTTCAGGAACTTTCTACTAGAGGGACCCAAACTGCTGGTTTACCATACACAGTTAAGGAAAGTGTGACAGTCATCATCTTGGGGGTGGTTAAGATTAACAGTTTTTCCAAGACTCTTGCAAAGTGTATTTAACTTTTCTAAGAACTTACATAGCATTTGATCTTCACTGCAGAGCTCGGGAAAAGAAGGGGTTACTCTCTATATTTCCAGGGCAAGAAAACAAGGGAGCAAGTGTCAGTCCTGGGATGAATCCCCAGACACTCTGGCCATCAGTTCAAGCTTGTTCCTACAGACCAGGCCGTCTCAGTGACCTGTAGAAGGTGGCTTTGGACACTGACTCTGTTACATGCCTGGCCAATTGTGTCATACTGAGTCTGGGATTTTGATTCTGTACCTCTGGTAGACGTGAGACGCACTGTCCATATGTCCTAGGAAGGGTTTGACCTTCAAGAAAGGATGTGCTGCCCAGCTATGAAACAGCCTCCAGCACTGAGCTCCCCCATGGTCAGCCTCTGCTGCTGAGAGCTGCCTTGCCCAGGGTCAAACCTTTCCTAGGACAATCTGTATCTGATGACTGAGCAAGATGGATTATAAATGTCTAGTCATTTTGGCAGAAGACTTAAGTAGACACTTCTCCAAAGAAGACATACAGATGACCAACAGAAACATGAAAGGATGCTCAGCACTGCTAATTATTAGAGAAATGCAAATCAAAACCACAATGAGGTATCACTTCACACTGGTCAGAATCTCCATCATCAAAAAGTCTACAAATAATAAATGCTGGAGAGGGTGTGGAGAAAAGGGAACCCTCCTACACTGTTGGTGGGAATGTAAATTGGTGCAGCCACTATGGAGAACAGTATGGAGGTTCCTTAAAAAACTAAAAATAGAGCTACCATATAATCCAGCGATCCCACTCCCAGGCATATATTCAGAAAAGACGAAAACTCTAATTAAAAAAGATACATGCACCCCAATGCTCATAGAAGCATTATTTACAATAGCCAAGATATAGAAACAACCCAAATGCCCATCAGTAGATGATTGGTTTAAGTAGATGTAGTATATATATACAATGGAATATTACTCAGCCATAAAAAGAATGAAAATAAAAAGAATGAAAGCAACATGGATGGACCTAGAGATTATCATATTAAGTGAAGTAAGTCAGAGAAAGACAAATATCATGTATCATCACTTATATGTGGAATCTAAAAAATAATACAAATGAATGTATATAGCAAAACAAAAATGGACTCATAGACATAGAACACAAACTTATGGTTACCAAAAGGGAAAGGGGTGGGGTAGGGATCAATTAGGAGTATGGGATTAACAGACACAAACTACTATATATAAAGTAGATAAGCAAGAAGGATATGCTGTATAACACAGGAGACAATATTCAATATCTTGTAATAACCTATAATGGAAGATAATCTAAAAAAATACGTAACTGAATCACTTTGCTGTACATCCGAAACTAGCACAATGTTGTAAATCAGCTATACTTCCATTTAAAAATAATGTCCAGCCAGTTTGGACTGACATGAGACAACTCTGACAAGCAGTATTTGATCTAGAACTTTTTGCCAGGTTGGTAGAAACTTGGTCAGGCATGTCTGCCTTCTCCCTTTGTCCAATCTTGCTTCTGCCCCCTTCTTTCCACAGGCGTGGATCCCTAGTAAACATCCTGCCCCTCACACCCCATCTTAGTGTCTGCTGCTGGAGACCCGGCCTGCGACAGTACCCTCTCTATTCACTCCCATTTGACAGATATCACTGTCGCGGTATACAGGATGCAGAGACAGTCCATTGACATATTGTGATTGGCCTGTACGATGTTTACAAAAATGAGTCAAAATACAAAAATTGGGATATCACACATAAACTCTGAATTTCCAACTTCTATTTTAAAAAGTAGATGATATGGCAGCACTGGCCCTTTGTTCCTGCCAGTATTGGTTGGAGCTGAACAGTGGCTGCTCCCTTTATTGAAAAGAGTTCTCCAGCTACTCACAGCCCCCAGAACTTCCTGCTGACTTGTACCTGTCCACTTCTTTCATTTATGTTACCTGTCTGACCCCTGTTGACATCTGTGTTTTGCCCTTGACAAAGATAAATGGATCAAGAGGTGGAAAGAGGAATCTTCACCACCCCACCATATCTTACCCATCCTGCATGATCTGGGCCTCCAGGAATCGGATTCCCCTTAGTTCAAGGCCGGAATAGCCTTTTTCGTGGACCCTGGGATTTTGTTAAGTAGTCAGGTCCCCACTGCTGGTCCAGCCTTACCTTATCCTCTGTCACTGGCCACCTATAGCAGAAGGTATTTTCATCAGTGAGGTTCACATCAGACCTCGCACACCATTTATTTCTCTTTAAAAATATAATTTTTCCACTAGAAAAGACATGCCCATTATGGAATATTTGAGAGAGGTGACCTTCCAAGGCTATTAACATTTTGCCAAAAATAAATACATCTCTCAAAGTACCCTTAGGTTAACAGTCAACCCCTCAAGCTAAAGGAAGAGAATAGGCAGGAACCCCTCAAACGACCCCCCTCCACCCCTCCCCTCTCACTACCAATACTGCCTGTGGCCCAGATGTCCAGGGACAACCAAAAGTCCCTTTGCCAGCCAAGTCTGATCCCTACCTCCCAAAATAAAAATTGCTGCTGCTGCTTTGTGGAGGCGGTAATTATAAAAGACCCAATTATATAGCAAATTATATATATATAATATGTATAAAAGACTCAATTATATAACAAATTGCTTTGAAATTATTTAAATTGTGTATTGGCAGGAATTGTATATTTGAATATAATGAGTTTCATTGATCATAAAAGTGTCTCCTCTGAGCTGATACAGTAACTGCCTCTGTCTGCCGATTGCTGCTTGAAATACCAGCCAGCTGGAAGACTCCAAAAACTTAGATTGTTTGCATCCTATTCAGATACATAAGGGGACTGGCTCCCTTTGTAGCTTCTGTTCCTGGGTGATAAGGATCCCTAGAATAGATCCTTGGCCCCAACATGGGGCAGCCGCTCTGGCACAGCTTCCTGTCAGGGCAGGCAGGGCTGGTGCCCAAGGGATAAGTCTGGTGAAGGGCTGGGGGCCCTGCAGTCTGCAAGCCAGAAGGTCCTCTTGGCATGGGGAGCTGGAGGGTGCCCCAGACCTCCTGGCATTTACTTCTCGTTTTTTCCCCCACCTGCTCTGTGCACCTGGGGAAGGAAGAGTATGTCTGTTTGATGGGCTGTGTGCTGCGCTAAACACTCCATGGCTTTTCTGAAGGCCTGGCGTTCAGGGGCGGTGGATGCCAGGAGTGTGTTGGAATGTCCATTTGTCCTGCATGAATCATTAGTGGGGAGTCACTGCAGGCTGGCACAGGCCTGCCAGGTTGAATGCAGAGGAGAATTAGGAGGAGTTCAAACCCCTCAGCCCTTGAACTGGCCCCTCTCACACCTAGAGCACCTGCCTGGACCAGGAGGGGACCTTGGCAGCCAAAGGCATTCCGGTTTTCCGAGGCAGCCTCAAGGAAACCTTGACAAATAAGGGTTACACTTTTGGCCACTGTGGTCTAGTCCAGGAATCAGCAAATTTTTTCTGTGAAGGACCAGATGGTAAATATTTTAGGCTTTGCAGACCACAGATTTCCCTGCTGCTGCTGCTCGTTCTTCCTCCCCACTTCTCTTCCTCCTCCTCCCCCTCCCTCCCTCCCCTCCCCCTCCCCTCCTCTGCTCCCCTCCTCCCCATCCTCCCCTCCCCCTCCCCTCCCCTCCCCTCCTCCCCATCCTCTCCTCCTCCCCATCCTCCCCATCCTCCCCATCCTCCCCATCCTCCCCATCCTCCCCCTCCTCCCCTCGCCTCCCCTCCTCCCCCTCCTCCCCTCCCCTCCCCTCCTCCCCCTCCTCCCCTCCCCTCCCCTCCTCCTCATCCTCCCCTCCTCCTCCCTCCCTCCTCTTCTCCCTCCTCCTCCTTCTTTTTCTTTGTTGTTCCACATGTAAAAACCGATCTTAGCTCATGGGCAGTGATAAAACAGGCTTCAGGCTGGATTTGGCCCCAGGGCCATAGTAGCCGGCCCTGCCTCCTGTATTGTGTTTGTTGACAACACAGTGGATATTTTTGCTATCCACACTGAAGCCACTGAGATGTGATGGTGGGCACCCAGCAGCGAGTCTGGGTACATTTTGGACAAAAAGGTACTCAGATCTGGATACCCCTTTTGGAAAACTGGACATGTACTTGAGAAGTCACATGACTCCTTGGACCCTCTGACCAATCCCCCAGCCCATGGAAATCCTGTTCTGCAGGACCGTCTTGGCAGTTAGCACCCACTGCCTGGCCTTGGGAAGGATGGTTTCCTGTGTTCATGTGTGCCCAGGCTGGTCTCCCTGCCTCACCCCACACTCTCCAGCTCCTCTGAGAGACGCATGAGGGCAGCAGCAGCAGCAGGTTTTCAACCACCTCATCCCCTGTCAGCACCCAGAGCAGTGTCTGCTACACAGCACAAATCATTTCAGCAGAATCAGGAACATTGACTGCTCCTTCCTGAGACCATGGTTACCTTTTTGGACTCAGAAGTATTGTGATTGGCTTCACCCTGTGCTTGCAAAAGTATTATATTTGTGTTTGAGCCTCAGAATATGGGTTCTTATTCAACTCAGGATATTTGGTTCTCTACCAAGGTAATTTAAGGATTACTTCCTCTCAGAGATTACCTTTTATAAGATGGCAAGTTTGCCAGAATACTCTTGGGTGCTCAACTGTCTTGAGTAATAGATATCATGGACTCAACTGGCTTGAATAGAAAGGAACGTTATTATCTCATAACAAGAAGTCCCAAGGTAGGGCGCTACAGAGTTGTTTAATTCAGTAGCTCCAGTTTGTCGTTAAGGATCAAGTTCTTTCTTCTCTTTTCTGCTATACTTAGTGTGTTGTCTTTGTCTTTGCATCCGCTTTCCTCATGAGTACAAGATGGCTGCCATAGCTCCAGGTGTCACATCATCATGACAGTATCCTAGAGGAGAAAAGGGACTGCACACATCCTTTTGGTCCTTCGGGAAAATTCTTTCTAGAAGCTTCTTAGTTTTTCTCATCTTCCATTAGTCATAACCACGTCCTGTGCCCATGTCTGAATGAATTTCTGACATGGGCCATGAACCACAATTATAGGTTTAGACCAATTATGTCTCATCTTCTGGTGCTGGAGCCAGACTTCTTGGGAGCATAAGACCCTACTGAGGAGCGTAGCATGACATCAGGATTCTGTTAGGAGGAAAGAGAAGGGGAGCACCCAATCAAAGTATTCTGTACAATAAAGATTCCCCAGAATCTTCCTTCTTTGAGAGGCTGAAGGACCCAGAGCCTTCTAAAGTTCTAAAAGAGAACTTTTAGAGACAGGTGCTTGAAAAACATGTATAAGAATATCTTGAGCTGTCTCCTTTTGCTCTCTCTGGCTGTTAGGCAAGAACTATGGGTCTGTCCAATCCCACTCCTGAACCTTGGTATCATGGCTTTGAACATAGCCATGACAGCCATTGTCATTAAGCACCTACTGTGTGCCAGGCCTGGTGGGTGGGACTTTACACATAGGGTTTGTAATCATGCAGCTACCCTGGGAGGGCTGCATTGTTACCCCCATTTTACAGCTTGGGAACCTGGAACCCAGAGAAGTTCAGTAGCTTGCCTCTGACTGCACAGTCTGTACTTGGCTGGGCTGGGAGTCAGCAAGGACTGTTTGAGCTTCTGCTTTGACCCAAGCACTGTACTAGGTGTGAGGATGCAAAGAGGAATCAAATCTGGTGCCTGTCCTCAGGGAGCCCACAGCCTTCCCCTTTCTGGAGGGTCACCCTGGATAATGTATAGCTTTTGCCCAGCCTGGGAAACAACTTTGGGCTAATGAGGAAATGAGACACTGTCAGGTGCCTTCTACCTGAAGCCCTCCTGCCTTCTGTGATGAAGCCCAGGGGGCCTAAAACTTTGCTGAATGACCTGGCAAAGGGAGTAGTAGTAACGTGGGCTTTGGTGCCAGACTACTTAGGTTCAAATCCCAGATCCCCCACTTTCTGGCTGTTGGCAAGAGACTCAGTTCTCTATGCCTACCTTGTGGGCTGCGCTGCTCTGAGTTTAAAATAAAGAAACCCTGTGAGAGCACAGAAGAGCTCGGTGAAAGTTAGCAGCTGTTATTACCCACTTACATTGCTCTAAAACGCACTGTTCTTATCAAGTAAAGATTATCAGAGGCCCAGCCTCCCTGCCTCCGCCTCCCTGCCTCCTCAGTCTTGCAGCATCTCACATCCTCCCCCAGGTTCGGGCACAGTGTCACAGGCTGCAGCTTGCAGACTGCTCCAGGTGGCACCAGGCCGTTTGAGGTTCTTGATACGGGCACCTTAGTGTGAAGGGCATTCTCGTCAGCCAACTCTCCCTGAAGCTTTAATTTCCTCCTTTGTGCCGGTTGCAGAAGGAGGGGATGGAACCGAAAGCGAGCTCTTCTCTGCCTCTCCAAGGAGGCCTTGACGGCCCCTTGGCTTCCCCAGGCTGCTTAGTAATACTGCCCCCTGTGCTGAGGGTCCCCCGGAAGGAGACGTGATAGCGCGTGGGCCGGGGAATCCTCGCGCTGGGCTCTTGTGTCTCATCGCAGGCCTGGGCTGGGTCACCGGGAAGTCCCTGGGCCTCGGTTTCCTCTCGTCTGAGCTGGGCGGGCCTTCTTGAGCCTGCAGTCTCATTGAAAAATCCCCTGGGGGGTGGAAACGAAGATGGGTGCCTGCGAGGAGAAGCAGGGTAGCCCAGCCTTGCCTTCTGGGACACAGCTCATCCATCTGGAAGAAATGCTGGCGGTGCCTGCTCCCCGGAGTGAGGGGCCCCATCCATCTCTGGGAGATAATTAAGGCCCGCAAAGCCTTGCCGGGCTCTATCGGTGCAAGGTGCTATTAAGAGCAAGATAAAAGCTGAGAGCCTTGATTGAACCTTGAAAACAAAGTCCACGTGGGCATTTTTCTTGGCCAGGGTATCTATCATGGGAGAAAGGAAAGTCTTGGGGAAGAAGGAGGAAGATGAAGGAGCAGAGAGGGAAAAGCAGTTTTTGAGACCAGAGACCATGAAAAAAGGCCAAAATGCTTTCTGATTTCCTCTTGGGGTGAAGAGGAACACGGCGAGGGCCCCGCGGCAGGTGTGATGACACCACACACCGCCCTCTCTCTTTTTATCTCCATTGCCTCAAACAGACAACCATTGTGACCGGATTCCTACAGCGGAGCTTGTTCAGAGGGTGATGCTCTGCTCAGCCTCTCCTCCCAGTGATGCCTGGCCTCGTGGTACCCCTGACCCAGGCCCCTGCCCCCTCCCTCTTCTGCGCGGCTTTGCTTGCCTGTTTGTAGGGGGCGGGTCTTCTTGGAAGTCAGCCTCAGATGGAGAGGTTCCCCTCTGGCCCTACAGAACTTTATTGAGCGTTTGCTCTCTTTTTACTGCCAGCCTTTGGCAAAGCCAGCTCTCTGTTGAAATCCAGCTGAGGCGATCCGATTTCTCAAAAGCCATTTTGATCTTTTCACTTCAAAGGGAGTTCTTTTCACACCAGAGCCCCAGTCTGGTGGCCCCGGACCTGCCCCTTTGGGCTGAAGGTCTGGATGGGGCCTCTGGTCTCGTCTTTACATACTGCGAGGAGAGCCCGGCATCCTGGCACTGGGGCCAGTGGGGAAAGCTTGTGAGGTAGCAGGATTTGTCCCCTGAGACCCTGGTCTCTGGCACCTGCAGGTGCCCTGGCTTTTCCTCTCTCTGGCTCTGCCCCATTTATCTTCTGATTTTCAAAGTCTTCCTGCTCCCCCATCAACATCTCATCAAAATCCGCTCTGAGCTAGGGAATATAGCCAATATTTTGTAATAAGTATCAATGGAGCAGAATCTATAAAAATTTTGAATCATATGTTGCACAACTGAAACCAGTACAATATTATAAATCAACTATACCTCAATTAAACAAAACCGCTGCTATAAGGATGGACCTTCACTTTGGGGGTCTCCTCCTTCCTTGCTCCCTCCTCCACTCCCACAGGGTGAGATGCCTGGCACATTTTGCATAATTATCCTTTCCTGTCCATGACCTTCAAGAGACGATGAGGTCCTTGAAGAAAGAGGCTCTTCTTCCTGCACCTGTGGCCCTAGCATTGAGCACAATGCCGAGCACACGGTGGGCTCTCAACACACGTCCGATGAATTAATGCATTCCTTCCTGCAGCTCTTACCAACCGTCCTAGGGTTTGGCTGAAGTGGCTCAAGGGCCAGCCGGCTTGGGGGAAGGGCAGGCTGGGGGCCAGGGGGCGCGGGGAGGGGCGTTCTCCTCTGCCACCGTCTCCTACCCACCAGGAAACTTCCAGGCCCCTGCTGTGTCCGCAGCAAGTTTTTACTTTGATCTGTTTTATATTTCTATACACATATATTAAATTATATCTATTATGTCTATCTCCTGTAATATACTTAATATACAATAGAGTATACATGTAATAGTCATATTACATGTATGTATACGTAACACATCAAATGTAAAGGATAATATGGCATATATATGATACACAGACATACACATGCCCACACATACACACACATACAAGATAGTTTTGCCAAAAGCGTTCTGTTTAAACAGAAGTTTGAACGCTAAGACCTTGAGCTCTTACTCAGCGGTCTTCTCTCTCCTAGGGGCATTTGCCTTTGAAGTCGTGACTAATGACCACGTGGAGAATGGAAAGCTTTGTCCCAGTTGAAAGCATTTTAGGATTTTACCGACCTGATGGAGCCGTTACTTTTTGCATAGCGACTTCTTTCAGGTCTACCTTCTGCTCACCCCCCTGCTCCCCACATCAGCAGTCCTGGCTGGTGGTAAGGAATGAGGAAGGAATTGGATTATCGGAAGCCACAAGGCTGTTAATGTCGTTTGTCTCAGAGGAGAGTGTTTGTTGTGGCTGTTGTTTTGTTCAGCACTGGGCCAGCCGGGAGGCCGGTGTTGACTGGATTGCAGATGCAGGCCAAGCGCTAGCTTCTCTCGCTGGCCTGCTAGGTGGCAGCTGGTTTTATCAGCTCTTGATCGCTTTTCCTCTGAGCCACCTCTTCTTCCCCTCTGTACCTTAGAGTAATCACCCCAGAATAATCACCCCACCCTTCCTAGCACGAGGGGTTCCCCCCAGGCCTGCCCTTCCTATTGCGGGAGCCCGAGCTCTGGCCCTTCATTCCTTATCAAAATCCTGCTGCCCTCTGCCCCACGGTGAGATAGTGGCCAGAGCACAGAATTGGGAGCCCAAGAACCTGGTCTTGAGTCTTGAATTACTCACCAGCTATGGGACCTCAGGTTGTCACACCTTCTCCAGACTCTCAGTTTCCCAGTCGGTGAGCGGAAATAATCACTCCAGTCTTCCTATCACCAGGTGAGGCTCATCTAAAACCCTACCTCAGTTTTTCTCAGCTTTTCCTGCGATTAGCATCTCCTGGGGAGCTTTTAGTACCCCAATTCCTAGATCATACCCTCAAACAAATTAAATCAGACTTTCTGGGGCTAAGACCCAGCCATTAGTATTTTAAAAAATTACTCTTCAGGTAATTCTAATATGCAGCTAAGGCCAAGAACCACTGTTTAAGGTCAAAGTATTATGGACACTCAAAATACAAGTGGCTTCTGAACTTCGATCTAAAAGAAAATGCTTTCTATCTGAAAAAAGAAAATGTCTGTTAACTAATCTGCAGTGGTTCTCCTTACAGTTGGGTTCAAAATCTCTTTAAGGATCTCCTGGAAGTTGTGTATACATTTCCCCAGGAAGGGATATACTCACAAAAATTTGCATTTATTTCCAGCGTATAATACTACCTTCTTAGTGACATTACCTGCTACCCTGTCCAAAATTGCACCATTATTCCTGTCCACACCCACTCAGTGTGGTTCTAGGACCACCTTTACATAAGATACCCCGGATGGGACCCAGGAATTCTTAGAATCTCCCTGTTGCTCTCTCCGAGACCATCTACTTGCTCCTCTAGACCCTACCCTGCAGATGGGAATCTTATCTCCCTTCTCATAGCAGTGGTCTTGGGTAGAATCTCTAATATTCCAGAGAATACTAGCTATTTTCCAAGTTAGATTGGGTGTGTGTGGGAATGCAGCTGTCTCAGTTGTGTGATTCGGGAGGCTTGGATTAAGATCCCCTATCTAATGGAAAGGTCATCTCCTTCCCTTGCCAATCGAGGTACTTGGAATTCCACCACTGTCCACCATCTTGAACTCTTCAGCACCCATCTCTAATATGATGAATAACGAAAACCATGAAGAGTGGGCATATTGGATCCCAGCTCTCTGCTCCAAGTTTTCTGTGGCTTCCTATTGCCTACAGGGGGAAGCATATCCCTATTTTTTGTTACCAAGAGGCTCTTCAAGATCTGGCTCACCTCTTGCCTTCATACCCACTGCCCGCACTACACACTTTAGCAGGACTTCACTGCACGTAGTTCCTGGAGCACTGCATACCGTTTCCTTCCCTGGCATCCTTTGGGAGAGCTCTTACATCTCTTTCCACATGTCACTCCTCTCCCCAAACTCTCAGATGACTCAGAGTGCAAGCCAAGTCCTCATGTGGCCTCCAAGGCCTCGTGGGATCTGGCCATCACCCTCCTTACCTCTCTGCCCTCATCCCCTGCTGTTCCCCTCTGTTAGTTTCCCAGGGCAGCTGTAACAAAGCACCATAAATTGGGTGGCTTAAAACAACAGAAATTTCTCTCATGGTTCTTAGAGCTGGAAGTCCAAAATCAAGGTGTTGACAGGGACACGTTCCCTCTGAAACTTGAAGGGGAAGGATCCTTTCTTGCCTCTTTCTAGCTTCTGGTAGTTGTTGCTATTTTTAGCATTTGTTGCCTTGCAGCTGCAGCTCTTTAATCTCTGCCTCTGTCATCACATGGCCTTCTCTCTGTATGTCTCTGTGTCACGGAAGGGCCATCTTCTTATAAGGACAGCAGTTATATTGGATCAGGGACCACCCTACTTCATTATGGCCTCATCTTGAATATTACATCTGCAATGACCCTATTACCAAGTAAGGTCATATTCTGGGACACTGGGGGTGAGGACTTCAAAATATCTTCTTTGGTGGGGGGGACATAATTCAACCCATAACACCCTCTCCTGCTTCTTCATTCTACTTCAGTCACACTGGCCTAGAGATAGATGCCAGATTTAGCAAATAAAAGTACAGGACACCCAGTTAAAATTGAATTTCAGGTAAACAACAAGTACTTTTTTAGTATAAATATGTTCCAGATGTTGCATGAAACAAATTTTTTTTTCACATAAATATGTCCCATTCAATATTTGGGACGTGCTTATGCTAAAAAATGTATCCGTTGTTTATCTGGAATTCAAATTTAACTGGGCATGTCGTATTTTATCTGGCAACTTGTATTCCTTGTTTCTTGAACACAACAAGCATGTTCCCATCTCAAGGCCTTTGTCTTGGCTATTCCCTCTGCTTTGAACACATTTTCCCCAGTTCTCTGGGATGCATGTTCTCTGACTGCCTTCAGCAAGGCCTTTCTGGGTACCCCTCCCTTATACACACACCTTCTATCCTCCTTCCTTGCTTTTATTTTTTCCCCCCTTATCCCTTATCACAATCTAACAGGCTATATTTCACCTGCTGATAGTTTTTATCATCTATCACCCCCAGTAGAATTTAAGCTGATGATCTTGTTCACTGCTGTCTCTCCAGGGCCTAGAGCAGTACCTTGGCACATAGTTCAGTAAATGTTTATTGAATGGTTGAAGAAAGAAATCCGTTCACTTTCAAGAACTGGAGAGTGGGCATCTATGGGTTTTGCTTACCTAGGATCCACTTCCACTTTTGGTGAAAGTTTTCCTCCCTCACGCTCAGTTTAAGTAGTTTGGGAAAGTCCTGCCTCAAACCCCAGATTCAGGTCCAGACCAATCTGTTAGTTTCATCCACTTGGTCACAGTCTTTGGTTCAGGGATGGGTACAGAACCCGAGTCAGTCTCATCAAAGCCAGTCTCAGAGTTTCTGCTGGAACTGCTAAGACAGAGTATTCTCTTCCTACTGGTATTTCTGAGAGGAATAGGATGTCTGTCTGGAGCTTCTGATAGCCATCTCACTACCATAAAGGAAAAGCAAGGGGTCAGATCCTGGCCAAAAAACTATGGGTGATCTTTCAGGCCTGACCATAGGCAATTACAAAGGCTTCATGTCAACTCGGTCTGCTATAAGAGAACACCACAGATTGGGTGGCTTGAACAAGGCCCACTTGTTATCACAGTTCTGGAGGCTGGGAAGTCCAAGATCAAGGTGCTGGCAGATTCTGGTCTTGATGAGGGCCTGCTTCCTAGTCTGCAGACAGCCACTATCTCCCTGTGTGCTCACGTGACCTCTTTGTGTATATGCATGTGTAGAGAGAGGGGGGAGCCCTGGTTCCTCTTCCTCTTTTTATAAGGACACCAATCCCATCATGCAGGGCCCACGCTCATGACCTAACCTAACCCTCGTTACTTCCCAGAGGCTCTACCTCCAAATATCATCAGATGGGGTTTAAGGCTTCAACATAGGAATTTGGGAGGGGGGCAGAAACATTTAGTCCTTAACACTTTACCTGGCAGGCCTCACAGGGGAAAGCTGTCCTCCCCACACCAGCCAATGCATGGTAGGCTCTGAAGGGAGTTGCAGTCAAGGACTAGGTCCCATGGCCAACCTAATCTTATGCATAACTGCATTCCCGGCCCAGGCACCTCTGTCAGAGGCCTCTTTACTGGGGGGGTGTGCAGAAGACTCGGCTGAAACCTTCTTGTGGGGGAAGTTGGGGGAACCTTGCAGATACTTTCTCTACTCTGACTTAGTACTGAGGTCTTTTCTCCTCCTAGGTATCCCCACTCCCCCTCACCCCAGATCCAGAGAAAGGCAGGAGCCTATTGTTTAGGTCTCCGTCAGTAGTGAGACAGTTCCCCCCATCTGTGCTGATATATCTGCCCCTCCCCAGGTGCGGTTCCATGGAACATTGGGGGGGCCAGGGCTTTAGCCTCTTCCCTATACTATGGCAGTAAGTAAATGAAGGCTTAATTGTTACTTTCCTTTTGCCATGTTGTCTTAATCGACTACTTTGACAGTTCGCAGATCAGCTCGGCCCTTGATCAACAGTCTGCTTGAAAAGGAGCCAAAATAGAGGAAACAGAGACAGAGAGGGGGTGACTGAGTCTCTATAACATCATCTTGGCTCCCCTAAATCTAGCTGTGCTGAAAGCCAGTGTGACACTTGTTGGGCCTTTTAGTTATTGAGCAGCAGCAAATTAGGTGTGTTTTTGTGTCACTGAGTCCTGAGTCAAGTACACCCTCTTAGTGACACCACAGTGGGCCTCAGAAACTGCTACCCCTGGGTTCCTATTCTGCCTTGAACTTGCCTTCATCGTGGTCCAGATCACCTTGTACTATTCTGTCTCACATGCCTGCCTCCCCAAGGGACATCTGCTCTTAGAAACCCGGGGATCTGACTTCTCTCTCTCTCTTTCTCTTTTTTAATCTCTATACTTCATACATGCCCTTGCACAGAATCAGACAAAAATCTCTGTAGAATGAGGACTTAACTGAATAAAACTGTGGTGGACTGTGTATAATTACTCAACTAGGTAATTATAAACAGGATGAAAACTCCTCTTAATATTTTAAAAGTATACATTAAAAACATTTCTTATCCCCTTAGAAAATCAAATCTGTAATTGGAGATAAAATCTGTATTAGTCATTTTTGCTGCATAATAAATTACCCCGAAACTCATCAGCTTAGAATGACAAACATTTATTATCTCAGTTTCTCAGAGTCTGGAATCAGGTGCAGCTTAGCTGGAATCCTCTGGCTCTAGATCCCTCACAAGGCAACAATCACCGTGTTGCTGAAGCTGCCGTCATGTCAAGGCCCAAGTGGGAAAGGATCCACCTGCAAGCTCATTTGTGGGGCTGTTTGCAAACCTCAGGTCCTCACTGGCTGTGGGCTAGAGAATTCTGTTCCTTGTCACATGGGCCTCTCCATAGAGCTGCTCACAATTGGCTCCCTCCAGAGTGAATGAGAGAGAAAGAGAGAGAGATCCAAGATGGCAGTCACAATGTTTCTATAACCTAACCTCAGAAGTGACATCACAACACTTTCCCCATATTCTAATTGTTAGAAACCAAGGTCTGCTAAGGTGGGAGAGCTGAGTTCAGGACATTGGTCCACCAGAGACCTCCCAGCTCCACGTACTATCAAACGTTGAAAATCTCCCAGAGATCTCCATCTCAATGCCAAGACCCAGTTCCACTCAACAACCAGCAAGCCATCATGCTGGTCACCCTATGCCAAACAACTAGCAAGACAGGAACACAACCCCGCCAATTAGCAGAGAGGCTGCCTAAAATCATAATAAAGCCACAGACACCCCAAAACACACCACTGGATGTGGTTCTGCCCAACAGAAAGACAAGATCCAGCCTCATCCACCAGAACACAGGCACTAGTCCCCTCCACCAGGAAGCCTACACAACCCACTGAACCAACCTTAGCCACTGGGGGCAGAAACCAAAAACAATGGAAACTATGAACCTGCAGCCTGCAAAAAGGAGACCCCAAACACAGTAAGTTAAGCAAAATGGGAAGACAGAGAAACACACAGCAGATGAAGGAGCAGGGTAAAAACCCACCAGACCAAACAAATGAAGAGGAAATAGGCATACCACCTGAAAAAGAATTCAGAGTAATGATAGTAAAGATGATCCAAAATCTTAGAAATACAATGGAGGAAATACAAGAAACGTTTGACAAGGACCTAGAAGAACTAAAGAGCAAACAAACAGTGATGAACAACACAATAAATGAAATTAAATATTCTCTAGAAGGAATCAATAGCAGAATAACTGAAGCCGAAGAACGGATAAGTGACCTGGAAGATAAAAGAGTGGAAATAACTACTGCAGAGCAGAATAAAGAAAAAAGAATTATAAGAATTGAGGACAGTCTCAGAGACCTCTGGGACAACATTAAACACACTAACATTTGAATTATAGGGGTCCCAGAAGAAGAAGAGAAAAAGAAAGGGACTGAGAAAATATTTGAAGAGATTATAGTTGAAAACTTCCCTAATATGGGAAAGGAAATAGTTAATCAAGTCCAGGAAGCTCAGAGAGTCCCATACAGGATAAATCCAAGGAGGAACACGCCAAGACACATATTAATCAAACTATCAAAAATTAAATACAAAGAAAAAATATTAAAAGCAACAAGGGAAAAATGACAAATAAAATACAAGGGAATCCCCATAAGGTTAACAGCTGATCTTTCAGCAGAAACTCTGCAAGCCAGAAGGGAGTGGTAGGACATATTTAAAGTGATGAAAGGGAAAAACCTACAACCAAGATTACTCTACCCAGCAAGTATCTCATTCAGATTTGATGGAGACATTAAAACCTTTACAGACAAGCAAAAGCTGAGAGAGTTCAGCACCACCGAACCAGCTTTACAACAAATGCTAAAGGAACTTCTCTAGGCAGGAAACACAAGAGAAGGAAAAGACCTACAATAACAAACCCAAAACAATTAAGAAAATGGTAATAGGAACATACATAATGATAATTACCTTAAATGTAAATGGATTAAATGCTCCAACCAAAAGACATAGACTGGCTGAATGGATACAAAAACAAGACCTGTATATATGCTGTCTACAAGAGACCCACTTCAGACCTCAGGACACATACAGACTGAAAGTGAGGGGACGGAAAAAGATATTCCATGCAAATGGAAATCAAAAGAGAGCTGGAGTAGCAATTCTCATATCAGACAAAATAGACATTAAAATAAAGATTATTACAAGAGACCAGGAAGGACACTACATAATGATCAAGGGATCAATCCAAGAAGAAGATATAACAATTGTAAATATCAACGCACCCAATATAGGAGCACCTCAATACATAAGGCAAATACTAACAGCCATGAAAGGGGAAATCGACAGTAACACAATCATAGTAGGGACCTTTAACACTCCACTTTTACCAATGGACAGATCATCCAAAATGAAAATAAATAAGAAAACACAAGCTTTAAATAATACATTAAACAAGATGGACTTAATTGATATTTATAGGACATTCCATCCAAAAACAACAGAATACACATTTTTCTCAAGTGCTTATGGAACATTCTCCAGGATAGCTCATACTTGGGTCACAAATCAAGCCTTGGTAAATGTAAGAAAATTGAAATAGTATCAAGTATCTTTTCTGACCACAACGCTTGAGACTAGATATCTATTACAGGAAAGAAATCTGTATAAAATACAAACACATGGAGGCTAACCAATACACTCCTTAAGAACCAAGAGATCATGGATGAAATCAAAGAGGAAATTAAAAAATACCTAGAAACAAATGACAATGAAGACACGATGAACCAAAACCTATGGGATGCAGCAAAAACAGTTCTAAGAGGGAAGTTTATAGCAGTACAATCATCCTTAAGAAACAAGAAACAGCTTAAATAAACAACCTAACCTTACACCTAAAGTAATTAGAGAAAGAAGAACAAAAAAACCCCCCAAAATTAGCAGAAGGAAAGAAATCATAAATATCAGATCAGAAATAAATGAAAAAGAATTGAAGGAAACAGTAGCAAAGATCAATAAAACTAAAAACTGGTTCCGTGAGAAGATAAACAAAATTGATAAGCCATTAGCCAGACTCATCAAGAAAAAAAGGGAGAAGACTCAAATCAATAGAATTAGAAAACAAAAAGAAGTAACAGCTGACACTGCAGAAATGCGAAGGATAATGAGAGATTACTACAAGCAACTCTATGCCAATAAAATGGACAACCTGGAAGAAATGGACAAACTCTTAGAAAAGCACAACATTCCGAGACTGACCCAGGAAGCAATAGAAAATATAAACAGACGAATCACAAGCACTGAAATTGAAACTGTGATTAAAAATATTCCAAAAAAAAAAAACCCAGAACCAGATGGCTTCACAGGCGAATTCTATCAAATATTTAGAGAAGAGCTAACATGTATCTTTCTCAAACTCGTCCAAAATATAGCAAAGGGAGGAACACTCCCAAATTCATTCTATGAGGCCGCCATCACTCTGATACCAAAACCAGACAAAGATATCACAAAGAAAGAAAACTACAGGCCAATATCACTGATGAACATAGATGTAAAAATCCTCAACAGAATACTAGCAAACAGAATCCAACAGCACATTAAAAGGATCATACACCATGATCAAGTGGGGTTTATCCTAGGAATGCAAGGATTCTTCAATATATGCAAACCAATAAATGTGATACACCATATTACCAAATTGAAGAATAAAAACCATATGATCATCTCAATAGATGCAGAAAAAGCTTTTGACAAAAATTCAACACCGATTTATGATAAAAACCCTGCAGAAAGTAGGCATAGAGGGAACTTACCGCAACATAATAAAGGCCATATATGACAAACCCACAGCCAACATCATCCTCAATGGTGAAAAACTGAAACCATTTCCACTAAGATCTGGAACAAGACAAGGTTGCCCACTCTCACCACTATTATTGTACATAGTTTTGGAAGTCTTAGCCACAGCAACCAGAGAAGAAAAAGAAATAAAAGGAATCCAGATTGAAAAAGGAGAAGTAAAGCTGTCACGGTTTGCAGATGATATGATACTATACATAGAGAATCCTAAAGATGCTACCAGAAAACTACTAGAGCTAATCAATGAATTTGGTAAAGTAGCAGGATACAAAATTAATGCACAGAAATCCCTTGCATTCCTATACACTAATGATGAAAAATATGAAAGTGAAATAAAGGAAACACTTCCATTTACCATTGCAACAAAAAAAGAATAAAATACCTAGGAATAAACCTACCTAAGGAGACAAAAGACGTGTATGCAGAAAACTATAAGACACTGATGAAAGAAATTAAAGATGTTACAAACAGATGGAGAGATATACCATGTTCTTGGATTGGAAGAATCAGCATTGTGAAAATGACTCTACTACCCAAAGCAATCTACAGATTCAATGCAATCCCTATCAAACTACCACTGGCACAGAACTAGAACAAAAAATTTCATAATTTGTATGGAAACACAAAAGACCCCAAATAGCCAAAGCAATCTTGAGAAAGAAAAACGGAGCTGGAGGAATCAGGCTTCCTGACTTCAGACTATACTACAAAGCTACAGTAATCAAGATAGTATGGTACTGGCACAGAAACAGAAATATAGATCAATGGAACAGGATAGAAAGCCCAGAGATAAACCCATGCACATATGGTCACCTTATTTTTGATAAAGGAGACAAGAATATACAATGGAGAAAAGACAGCCTCTTCAATAAGTGGTGCTGGGAAAACTGGACAGCTACATATAAAAGAATGAAATTAGAACACTCCCTAACATACACAAAAATAAACTCAAAATGGATTAAAGACCTAAATGTAAGGCCAGAAACTATCAAACTCTTAGAGGAAAACATAGGCAGAACACTCTATGACATAAATCACAGCAAGATCCTTTTTGACCCACCTCCTGGAGAAATGGAAATAAAAACAAAAATAAACAAATGGGACCTAATGAAACTTCAAAGCTTTTGCACAGCAAAGGAAACCATAAACAAGACCAAAAGGCAACCCTCAGAATGGGAGAAAATATTTGCAAATGAAGCAACTGACAAAGGATTAATCTCCAAAATTTACAAGCAGCTCATGCAGCTCAATATCAAAAAAGCAAACAACCCAATCCAAAAATGGGCAGAAGACCTAAATAGACATTTCTCCAAAGAAGATGTACAGATTGCCAAGAAACACGTGAAAGGATGTTCACCATCACTAATCATCAGAGAAACGCAAATCAAAACTACAGTGAGATATCACCTCACACTGGTCAGAATGGCCATCATCAAAAAATCTACAAACAGCAGATGCTGGAGAGGGGCTTCCCTGGTGGCGCAGTGGTTGGGAGTCTGCCTGTCGATGCAGAGGACGCAGGTTCGTGCCCCGGTCCAGGAGGATCCCACATGCCGCACAGCGGGTGGGCCTGTGAGCCATGGCCGCTGGGCCTGCGCATCCAGAACCTGTGCTCCCCAACGGGAGAGGCCACAGCAGTGGGAGGCCCGCATACTGCAAAAAAAAAAAAAAAAAAAAATGCTGGAGAGGGTGTGGAGAAAAGGGAACCCTCTTGCACTGTTGGTGGGAATGTAAACTGATACAGCCACTATGGAGAACAGTATGAAGGTTCCTTAAAAAACTGAAAATAGAACTACCATATGACCCAGCAATCCCACTACTGGGCATATACCCTGAGAAAACCATAATTCAAAAAAAGTCATGTACCACAGTGTTCATTGCGGCTCTATTTACAATAGCCAGGACATGGAAGCAACCTAAGTGTCCATCATCAGATGAATGGATAAAGAAGATGTGGCACATATATACAATGGAATATTACTCAGCCATAAAAAGAAATGAAACTGAGTTATTTGTAGTGAGGTGGATGGACTTAGTGTGTGTCATGCAGAGTGAAGTATGTCAGAAAGAGAAAAACAAATACCATATGCTAACACATATATATGGAATCTAAAAAAAAAAAGGTCAAGAAGAACCTAGGGGCATGACAGGAATAAAGATGCAGACCTACTAGAGAACGGACTTGAGGACACGGGGAGGGGGAAGGGTAAGCTGGGACAAAGGGAGAGAGTGGCATGGACATATATATTCACTACCAAATGTAAAATAGATAGCTAGTCGGAAGCAGCTGCATAGCACAGGGAGATCAGCTCGGTGCTGTGTGCCCACCTAGAGGGCTGGGATAGGGAGGGTGGGAGGGATGGAGACACAAGAGGGAAGAGATATGGGGGTATGTGTATATGTATAGATGATTCACTTTGTTATAAAGCAGAAACTAACACACCATTATAAAGCAATTATACTCCAATAAAGATGTTAAAAAAGAAAAAGAAACTAAGGTCTGCCCCATACTCAAGGGGGTTATTATACAAGGGCCTGAGTATCAGGGGCAGGAATAATTTGGAGCTGTCTTAAAGGTTGCCTTCCACAGTCCACCCTCTGACCTCCAATGGTTCACAACCCTCCCACATGCAAAATACAGTCCTCCTCTACCGAGGTCCCTAAAGCCTCGTCTCATTACATCCGTTCAAAGTCTAGAATTGCATCTAAATCGTTCAGGTGTGGATGAGGCTCCTCGAGTGTAGACTCGATCTATAGACCTGTGGAGCTAAAGAGATAAGTGATCTGGCCCCCAAATACCCAACATACAGGAATATATTGTTGGTCAAGAATATATTCCTGTTTAACAAGGTGGAAAATTGGAGGCACAAGGGCTCATTGGACCATAGAAATTCTGAAAGCCAGCCAAGCAAATGTTGGATGTTCCTTGATTAGAACCCAAGTCCTGGGGTTATTTCTCCATGGTTCGTGGCTCCGCTCTCTGGGCTATCAATTCTGCCCTCTAGATCATCTTTACTTTTTTATGGAAGGTAGTACTTTTTTGCAGCTGAGCAGCTCTCTTAGCTTGCTTTCTGCCAATAGAATTTTGGGAGTCAAAAAGCATCTCCTCATTCTGTTCCATCTCTGTCTCCTGCAGTCCAAGTTGGCGATGTTTCCAAAAGTATGTATTTTAAGAAACTTGTAGGTCTCCTGTGAAACTCTTTGGGGTTCACTCCATTAGGCAAATCCATACTTACAAATTTTTTTGAGATAAACCCCTTGTGTGATGGCTGAGGTCCAATACCCTTAACTTCCTAGGGACCCTGTAGTTTGATTGAGAGGACTTGTGAGGCACACCCTTAATATCTTATGATATTATAAGAAATATGTGTTTGGTCTTCATCCCCAGCTCCTGGCCAGAGCTCCACAGAACACTGTAATGTCCTAAATGATGATAGTGTTAGGAGCATCTTTTTTTTTTTTTGGATTTTGTCCCTGGCTCCTGGAACAGCTCCAGAGTGCTAAAGGTAAAAGGAGACTCTTTTGTCATACCAAGTCCCTTTCAATCACACCTGAGTTTATGTTAATGAGACAACTTTCGGAAAGCCCCTAAGGATGGCGGGGTGGGAGGCTGGTTGCCAGGGGAAGCAACCATATGCCTAGAGAATTGGGACTTTCAGCCCCACCCCCTGACCTCCAGGGGACACTAATTATTTAATCAATCATGCCTGTGTAATGAAGTCTCCATAAAAACCCTGACTAAAGGGGTTCAGAGAACTTCTGAGTTGGCGAACACATGGAGGTGCTGGGAGGTGGAGCCCCTGGAGAGGGCATGGAAGCCCTGTGCCCCTTCCCACATACCTTGCCCTCTGCATCTCTTCCATTTGGCCGTCCCTGAGTTGTGTCCTTTCTAGCAAATAGGACAGACTTGAGATTGGGGTCTGAAGTTGGGGGGCGCAGGGGGGGCACAGTCTTATGGGGCCAAGACCTTAACCTGTTGGGACTGTGCTAACTCCGGGCAGTTAGTGTCAGAATAGAGTTAAATTGTAGGACACGCAGTTGGCGTCCTCTGAGAATCAGAGAATTTCTTGGTGTGGAAAATCCTGCACATCTGGTGTCAGGAGTGTAAGTAGAGGGAAAGTGGAGTTTTTCCTTTCCTCTTTAAGGGGGATTTTATAGACTCTGAGGCACCACCTTTGATCTTTCTGAGGTTTTAAAGTTTTACTTTTACATCCTCAGTTTTATCTTTAGACCCTGTTTTCCTAGCAGTGCCTGGACTTGGCATTTGCTTGGAAGTCGTTTCTGAGTTTTAGCGTTGTTTGCTGTCTGGAGAAGGTGAAAAATTTTAAAACCTGTTTTGTTTTGTTTGTATGACAATGTTTTGCTCAGTTTATTTCTCTCCTTGTGCATTTTACTATAAATATCAGCAAGAGACCAGGTGGCACATCCATTACTTTGAAAACACTCCTTCTTAACTTGAATGCCCAGTTCATTAGACATATTTTTAGTTTAAAATACCTGCAGGTACCAGTGTTGCTAAACTTTGCCATTCTATAATAAGGTTTCTCTTCCTGCAGTTTCCAAGAGCATGTTTCTCATTTCCTTCTAAGCCTTCATCAGCAGTGTCCTCAAAGTCACGATTTCTACTAACAGTTTATTCAAGACAACAAGGCTTTCCCTTAACACACTCCTCAAATTCTCCCCAGGCTCTGCCTACTGTTAGGTTCCAAAGCCACTCCCACACGTATTTGTTAGAGCATCACCCCACTTCCAGGAACCGAAATCTCTGTTTATCCTTTCCACATCTTACCTCCAGAGGCAACTATTCTAATGTATTTAAAGAAAACCACTTTGTGAAAATTTCTTACAAGATTATACTCGTTTTATGAGTGTAACTTTTTACTTTCCTAAATGGTATTGTTTTATATATCTTCTTCTGTTTCTCACTCTTTTCAACCATCCCTAAGCTTTCAAGAATCATCCATGTTTTTATGTGGACATCTAGTCAGTTGCTTCCAACTATGTGTAGTACACCATGGGTTATACCCCTTCCCTCCAAATTTTATCTGTCCAGTCGCCTAGGGACGGGTGCCCAGATTACCTCCAACTTCACGCCATCATCCCAAATAATGTGCCATGAGCATCTTAATTCATGGTCCCTTATGAATCTGTGTGAGGATTTCTTTGGGATATATGCATACCCAGAACCAGAATAATGACATGTAGGTTACACACATGCTTCATTTGACTAGGAAGTGCCCAGTTACTCACAGTAAAGCTGCACTGGTCTCCATTCCCACCTACCATGCATAAAGGACCCTGTATCTCACCTCTAAGCTGACACTCAATATTATCATCCAGTTAAATACATTTTTTTCCAGGTTATTTGTATGAAATCACATCTCATTAATATTTTGATTTGCACTTTTTCCAACAGTTGATGAGTCTGAGCATCTCTTCATATACTTTTGACTTCCCTGTTCCAAAGACTGCCTGTTCATATCCTTGTTTGTATATTCTTTAAGGTCAGAGACCAGGTATAATTTCTTCTGCATTCTCCACTGCTCCCAGAACATTGCTGGACCTTGACTGATGATTGATGAGAAGGTCAATGTGGCAGTGTTATTTGAGCTTGTGGATTTTGAGCCCCCCCACTTTGCTCTACAGAGCCTGAGGTGTTTGCCTTCATTCATTCAGAGCCCATTTATCAAATGACCACCCCATGCCAAGTCTTCCTGTGCAACTCTCCCTTCCGGCAAAGCCCAAATGATCCGTCAGTCACTCTATCAATTGAACAGAAGAATGAAACAGGTCACACTAGTCATCTGGCATCAGACAGACTCTAGTAACATTTTAAATGCCCTTTTATAGACTCTAGCATTCTATGATCCTCTGATTCTAACTTATTGACTGATGCTTTTTTCCTTTTATTGTTGTTTTTAACTGCCATGTGCCTAAAGCAAGGCAAGACCCAAGGAATTTTGGTGATGTCGTTGCACATCAATAGGAGAATCAAAACAACCTTTTGTTAAGTTTCTCTGCTTGTGAAGAGCAATCCCACATCTTAGTGAACTATCAGTGCTGAAAAATATGAATTTCGTAGTCAGAAAGTAAACTCCTCTCTTACTGCACTCTGTAAAGATCCAAGTCCCAATATGACAACATTTATCTACATTTCCAGAGAGAGGAAGTGTCCTCATCCATGGCTTAACTACTCCCACACCCACCCACCCCACGGCAAGGTTAGGTGCCCAACTCTGTTAAGTCTTGACTGAAGCATCTCCACCCCATATTGTAATTATCTGTTTATTTGCTCTTCCTCCTCTAGATTTGAGGAACATTGGACACACAGATTGTCTTATTCATTTCTTTAATTTACTGTTCTTAGCAAGGCATTTGTCACATAGTAGGTGTTCAATAAACATTTATTGCTTGAATGAATGGATGCATGAAAAAACATTTATTGAGCACCTACTTGCCATGTACTTTGCCAGACACCGGGAATTCATAGATGGATAAGACACAGTTTAATTATAAAATAGTGTGAACAGTGTACAGTGGAAGGGCACCATGTCCTATGGGGAGATGAGCTTCAAATAAAGAGGGGATGCATTTGTAGCACTCATCTTTCTCAACTCCAGCAGAGTCCTTCTGCCCTTTAATTTTAAATGTGACTTGTATTTTAATTGCAAGAAATAGGCTTTCTCTGGGTGGGTATGTGTGTGAGAGATGTGGATGTGGATGTAGATGCTGCCTGCCTGTCTGACTATGCCTGCCCCATCCTAGCCTGGAGTCAGTATAGGAAGGTTCAAGGCTCTTTGCCCACCATCCAAAGGGGCTTGGTCAAATGGGTGGGGCATGTGTGCAGCCATCTGGGACTGTGGTGCAAACATGAGCCTCACAATACTGGACAATTAACTCCTTTGGTCTGTGATCCAACAATTGGGAAAATCCAAGTTGGTCCAGGAGGGAGCTTTTCCAGCTCACTTCCACCCCCAATCCATGTCAATCTTCAACTCTTTTGGCCAAGCCAATGGGACCTGGGTCAAGTTCTGTCCAAGGGATTGGGGTTTGAGGGAGACTTAGACAACTTAAGTTTGCTGTAAGGTCTAGTTACGTACTGCTTAGAAAACATACAAGTCAGAGCTCTGCAGAGACCTTGTCTCACTTCATATCAGACCAGCAGGAAGGTTTCAACAATGACTCCTAAAATGGCCAATAGGTGTGGGGCAGAGTCAGGAAGTAGACTAGATTTGGCTTTATGTATTCTGTGGAAAAACAAATACCCATTTCTTTGCTCTCATTTTAAAATTTACTCCTTATGAAAAGTTTCTTTGTGAAGAATCACTTAATAGTTGGTATTTGATCAAGTGAGACAAATCTCTAAAGAGATTTCCTTTGTCTTCCTATCTGTGGACTTTGGCGAGTCGAGTCTGATACAAAACAATCTTCAGTAAATTTTTTTGCATTGATACTCTACAGGGCAGAGTTCTTTTATCTTTATTTGCTCCATGATTTTAAAGCACTTGCTCAATGTCCACAGTGTGGGTGTCAGTTAAACGTATGCAACTCCTGCCTTGTCATTCTTTAAAAAAAATCATTGGACTATTTTGCTCGCGTGTAATTGTTAGCTCTACCTTTCATGTACATAACCACTTCAAACCAGGACCTAGTGCATATGAGTTTCCTTTTTTCAGAAGGATTATGTAAGCTTTTCCATCATAAGCCAAAATAGTCCATAGCAGATGAATTGATGAATGCTGCCACTAACAATAATTGGGAGATGTCAGGACAGCCAATAGAGCAGGGGTCGGCAAACTTTTCCTATAAAGGACCAGATAGGAAATACATTAGGCTTTGTGAGTTGCATAGTTTCTGTCATAACTGCTCACCTCTGCCTTTGTGAGACCAACACAGCCATAGACAGTATGTCAATGAACGAGCATGGCTATATTCCAGAAACTGTATTGACAAATACAGGCAACAGGCCAGATTTGTCCTGTAGGCTGTGTTTGCTGATCCCTAATCTAGAGCAAGTGATAGAAACAGATAGCTTTAGCTACGAAAAATATCTAGCCTACCCCACTGGCCTTTGAAGCCCTGCTTTTAAGCTGACTCTTAGCAGATAGCACCTGCTACCAGTTTTGTGTTTTTTGAACATTACATGTATAAGTAGAGTGAGGGGTTCAAGTGAGAGTGTTTACAGAGGTATTCGATGACCAGAAGCTCTGAGTGGTACCCTGCCCTCGCGTTTTCAAGGGGAAGCCTCTTGTCCTGTCTTGGCTGGGCTACAATCATGGGCTGAAATAAAAAAGGGCTTAGAATGGAAACCAGACCTTTCACAGAGGATCTGGGTCCCCCAGGGCAGTTGGGGTCTGCTGCTTGGGGAGAAAGAAGCCACATGCTTCCAGGAGTCAGCTAGGAGCTTTATTCTCTAGTGGTTCAGAGATGAGCAAGAAGAGAGACCAGTTTCCCCCCAATTCTCCTGGGTGCCAAGTCGGTTCTGGTTTTGGAGGGGTCAGTATCACGGCACAGCACCTAGGCATAGAGTCCCAGATTCGGGCTGACGATTTGTATTTCATTTGTACAGAAGCTCTGGGGGCAGTTGGGGGCTCTCTTTGCAGCCGCTGGCAGATGTGATCCACCCATTGCCATGTGGACTCCTTCTAATATTTCAGCATTTGCTGAGGCAATGATTTCACTGTCTGCGTGTAATTTCAGAGGGAAGCAAGGAAGACCTGAAAAGAAAGGCAAGAAACTGAAGCTCAGGTATCTTTCTCCTGGAAGAGGACCAATAAATCCTTCTGCTTTGAGTAGATCTGTAATCTTGTTCTTTGCTCTATCATTTTTTTCTCACGGCTGAGCGAACACAAGCCATCGTTGAGGTCCTGGCTCTGGGGGGCTCCCGAGTGAGCGGCATCTGTTAGATGGAGGAGTAGTTCCTGCTCAAGATGTTTTCAGAGGGCTGACCCAGCACTGGTGTGAAGGCCATCAATTAGCCAGTGGGAGAGGGGAAGGAAGAGGCGGCCATGAGGTTGGTAATTACATACTGTGGTGCCGGTGACCTCCAAGAGCAGGTGGCAGGAACAAGTGAAATGCCAGGCTCTGTCACTCAGGATTCATTTTCCCTCTTGCGTTTAGGCCTGAGGCCACGCTCATTGATCTGGAAGAGACTGTCTACACCATTTTGTTAATCGTAAGGACCATAAGAAAGTAATGCATGTAATATAGAAGGGTATTTTCCTTTTTTTAAGTTGCTTAAAAGTTCCTATTACATCTTTAAAACCACATTTCCCTCTCTCCCTCTTTATGTTTGTGTATACACACACATATATACATATGTGTATATAGATCAGGATCTAAATCTACAGCATGAGTTCAATATTTACTGCTTTCACAGAACTGGCCTTTGTTAAGGCCTCTGCAGCCCTAATATTTCCTTTTCTTCATAACTGCCTTCTTGTACAGAGTTCCTGTCATTCCTATTTTGCAGCTCCGGAGAGGAGGGCCCAGAAAAATGATAAAACACACTCATGCCCAGACAGCAAATCTGGTGACTAGACTTCAGCCTTGCCGGTTCTGCTGGCAGTAGTCAGTTTCAGTCTGAGCCATGCTTCATTTCTGTCACCTTTGTCCCTGGTGTCTCTCCTTCCTGGGACCCAGCTCTACTTTCGGCCTTCAGTGGAGTAGGGAGGTGTGTGAGTTGTGCTGGGTGCCTGCGTTCAGCCCTGAGTCGCCCAGCGTCGAGTGGGGGAATGGACAGCAGCACATGAGAGCTCCATTTTCCTTCACTCTTGAGCCCCGTCAGACACTTCTTATAATAACAGGCCCCAACGTGCAGTTGATTCTGGGACGGACAGAGGTCTTGGCAGAAGCTGAGGTTACTTTCCAATTTCACTGAGAGTATAAAACGACATTTTGGAACTTTAATTCCTGGCACTCCTGACCCTCAGCATTTTCTTTTTCCTTTTATGTCACTCTTTTCTTTGACGACCGAGTCATCTGTTCCTTCAGCTTGAGACTGTGTTTCTGGTGATAAGAAAAGACAAGATATCAGAAACCCCAGAGGTACCAACTACCTACCCCTTCCATGTTAACAAACTTGCATTTCTACTCGTTGGTTTATAGAGAAGTAAATACCTCTTTCTCACAGCATGCCATGGTGCAGGGAGCTTTGTACCAAAGTAGCCAGATCAGACTGTAATGAGCGAGCATTCAAAAAAAAAAAAAGGTTAAATTGACTTTTTAGAGAGAAACAGGCCATTCCTCAAAAACCATTATAGAGTCTGTCATCCAGAATATCCCTACCCTGTTGACCTCATTTACAGATTTCATGAAAAATACATCATCATAACGTTGATGTATGGATACTGTAGCATCCAATTTCTTGAAGGCATCTGCACCCGATAAGGATGCCGGTCAGGCGCTCGGAAGCACAGGGGCTGTATAAATGAGACGCAGCCCCACGGAATATAATACACACAGATGCTTTTCTCAAATGCGCTCATGTCCGTTTGAAATAGGCAGTTTGGCTCTCTACCTTGGCTCTGAATGAAATAATGTTCCGGGCGGGGGAGGCAGGTGATAAAAGCAAGGATTGTGAAGTGTTACTGGCAGTTTTTTTTCGTTTTTACTGCAAGCTGGGCATACATTTGTCCCCATTGTCAAGAGTGTTGGTGTTGTTTACATGGGAAAGACAAGGAAACAGGAAAGCTCATTCAGTTCTCTTGGCCGGGGAAACACCATTTCCCCATCATGAATCCCAAACCACATCTTAAGCAGGAATGAGGTGGCGCATCATGTCAGATTTGGTCCGATTTGGAAGGTTTCTTTGGTACTGTGCCCAAACCCTCCTTGCAACGTCGAAATACCCGGTGATATTGCTATTAGAGCGTGATATCAAAACAAACATGGCCCTTTCTGCCCCACTAGGTTTTAGTTGGGTGGATACTGAGAAGAGCCGTGAGGTCCAGCCTTTGACAGTCTGGAAAACCGTTACCAACTTTTCTCATCCTTCAGGGGAAACAGAAAGTGGGTGCAGTAGTTTTGGAGGCAGAGGGACAGTTGTTCAACTCCTCTGCCTTGGGCAGTGATGCAGGTAGAAAGCTTGATTCTATCCATCTTTATCCACTGTCAGTCTTTTTTTTTTTTTTGCGGTACACGGGCCTCTCACTGTTGTGGCCTCTCCCGTTGCGGAGCACAGGCTCCAGACGCGCCGGCTCAGTGGCCATGGCTCACGGGCCCAGCCTCTCTGCGGCATGTGGGATCTTCCCGGACGGGGGCACGAACCCGTGTCCACTGCATCGGCAGGCCGACTCCCAACCACTGCGCCACCAGGGAAGCCCATCCACTGTCAGTCTTGATTGACAGGACAAAGCTCAAAACGGGGAGGCGCGTTACTCTCAAAGCGACTCTCATACGTATTGGATGAGGAGCAAGAAGGAACTCGTAACCCTTCCTTGTGCTTCTGAGAAAAACCAGCTCAGCCCTTTCCGTGGGAGGTATTTATTGGGGGAGGGGGGGACGAAGCTGGAAGGGAAATGTACACAAACACGCACACCTCAAAACAAATCTAAAATGCAAGAAGGGACTTCAGAGGTGGGAACAGGGACTGAAATCCCAGCTCAGAGCTTGCAAATACTCAGCCGCCAAACAGCAATCCTCTGTGTGCCCTGTCCTCATTTATAAGCGGCCAACAAAGCAAATGCAGGTGATCTGGGCTGATGCCGCGGAGGCCTCTCAGATGGCCAGGGCCCCTGCAAACTTATTCATTGCCTCATTAAAGCAATTTCAAAATCAATTCGGGATTTGACAAGCCGTCAGGACATTGTTGCTCCTCCGTGATGGGAGTGACATGTTCACAGCAATTAGACTTCTGCACGCGCGCACTGGAGCCTGTTCAGCATATTCTTTATTAGAAGAGCCTAAAAAGCGTTACTATAATCATCTAACCTGGGGTCATGGACACATGCTCTATGATCTCTGCCTCTGTCGGCAGAGCCCTCGGTGATATTTTGCCTATTGTCTGTAGAGATTAAAAGGAAGAGCTTACCCCAGATGCGATATTGGAAAATCAAAGGTCAGAGTAAAGCCTCTGGTAACCTCCATGTTTTTTAATACAAGTTGTAGGAGCAATCAGATTAGCATGAACAGATATTGCTCCTTCTAACAGATGGAGTAGGATTCTTATTCAAATGAAGAACGGGCTATAGTCATTTGATGGCAACATTTTTGGGGCAGGAGTGGGGATGCTCATATCCCAAGTGGGTTTGGCCAGCCCTCGGACAGTGAGGGTGGCAAAGCCTGGATTCCAGTTGGGCAGAGGCATAACAGTCCTTTATTTCATGGAAAACCAGTTCCTTCTCTGATAAAATCAGCTGATCTGTTTGGAACGGCCCCTTTTGCAGCCAGCTCTGTTGGTCAATTATAATCATCAGTGGGAGTTGTTTTCCCTTCTGCTCTGGGAGCCCAGCAGAATCTACTGAAAAAGAGTAGTGTAACCTGAGTTTCCCAAGACTCAATCGGCCAAATGGGATCCAAATAAGTCTCAAATCTCACTGGACCCCATTTATTTTGGGGGGAGGGTTCCGTGAGGGAGTGTCTCATGTGCCCAAAGACAATTCCCTCCTGGACTTCTCATCTGATTTCTGCTTTGATGGCTACCATCTGGGAGTGGTTCTATGTCTAGTGTCAAGCGTGACTAAAGCTACGTCCTACGACAACCCTTCAAGTAAGTAGAGTTGGCTCTCTGTATCTGCTGCTGGTTGATTCCGCAGATGCGGAACCCATGGATGTGGAGAGCTGAGTGTACCATGTTATTGCATATAAGGGACTAGAGCATCCTCAGATTTTGGTATCCGTGAGGGGTCCTGGAACAAATCCCCCTATGCTGCCTCTTGAACAATAACTGATCTGCACCCATGGGGGCTACCTCCCCAAGCTCCCAAAGTTGCAACGTCTTCAGTGTTCCAAGTAAATGTTTGCTGACTGACTGACTGATTAACTGACTTACTGTAGGGATGAATGCTGATTGACTTTATGATGGCCAAATTCATGCAAAGTTGTATAATATTTCAAATTCCAAGGCTCATAGATACGGTTTGCTTACAACGACCAGTCTTTTTAAAATTGCAAACAACCCTCAGCCCTATAGCCTGTATTCCCCTTCCCTGCTTTAAGTTTCTCTGTGACGCTTATCACCACTGACGTCTGATATATTTTGTTTTTCTATCTCTCCCACTAGAATATAAAGGCAAGCATTTTTCATTGTTGTGGTCACTGCTTCAGTGATAGAACACTGAATATCACTTCAGTAATAGCATTGTTTCAGTGCTACAACAGTGCCTGCAACAAACTGGGGTCTTGACAGCTGTTGAATAAATGAAAGAGTTATGTACTTCAGGCATAAATGGGATTGCGGCTGTGTCCTCTCTTTGTTTCCGAAATATATCCATAGACCTATGTGCATTATTGGTGAGAAATGCAGCATGAAAGAGCTGGAAGGAACTTTGGCACTTTTCTTACCCCCTTTGTCCTTTTCAGAAAAAGTCATTTGCTACCAACACCAAGATGGTAGAACCAGAACTAAAACTCCTTGTTAGGCAGCCTTCCTACTTCATATCCCGCCCAATTAGTATGACCAGACCTAGTGATTTCCTCTTCCACTTAGCTCTTTATTAAAGGTCTTCTCAGAAAGCCCCCAACTGGTCTGATGTTTCCCCCACCCGTACTTTGGGTTGCTTCCTGGTTGGCTGACTGCAGAGGCTTTAGAGGGTCCCTGTTGTTTTGCTGGATGGGGGTGTGTGTGTTGCTAGCTTTTGAAGCAGGCCTGCTCATTGCTGACTTCCTCTAGGCATTTGTTTTTGAAGCCAAAGCTTCAAAGGCAAGCAGCATCTGAAATTCCTCAGCTATTTATCTGGTTGGAGAAGCTAGATGGAGACCCTCAAGAAGCCATTTGTTACTTTCACTGGGTTCTGTAGATAAGCAGGAAGCCACCATTTGGAGGATGAGCTGACACCTGCCTTGAGGAGCAGAGTCTCTGCAGAGGATCTGCTTGGTGTGGATTTTTTTTTTTTTTTTTTTTGGTCGCGTTGCGAGGCCTGTGGGATCTTAGTTCCCCGACCGGAGATCGAACCCATACCCCCTGCAGTGGAAGGGTGGAGTCTTAACCACTGGACAGCTAGGGAAGTCCCTTGGGGTGAATTATTTTGACTTGCAGTTTCTCAGAGAGAGGCTTTAGAACGAAAGTGTGGAAATTGCCCTTGTATGTGTGTGTTTGTGTGTGTCTGTGTGTTGTATATACGTGTGTTTTTTGTTTGTTTTTTGGATGGTGGGTAGGTAGTCAAAATGTTGAGAAGAAATCTTGGCATTTCCAACCAGTACTAACAGAACAGCAGTTTTCAAAGTGTGGTCCAGGGACCCCTGGGGGTTCCAGAAACCCTTTCAGGGGTTTTGTAAAGTCAAAACAGTTTTCATAATAACACTAAGATGTTTGCTCTTTTCACTTTCATTCTCTTACCACCAGTACTGAGGAGTTTCCAGAAGCTGCCCGACATGTGATGTTGCAACAGAATGAATGCAAAAGCAGATATAAGAAACTGTCTCCTATTAGGCCAGACATAAGGAGAATTGCAAAAATGGAAAACAATGTCCCCTCTTCTCATTTATCTTAAGAAAATGTAGCATGTAGCTACTTTCCATAAAGTTATAGTTTTATGTTAACATGAAATATGCTTAGTATTTTTAAATGAACTAATAATTTTTAGAAATTTTCTTGTTTTAATTTCTAATACAGTCAAGACTGATACATATATATATGTCTCTCTCTCTCTCTCTCTCTCTCTCTCTCTCTCTCTCTATATATATATATATATATATATATATATATATATATATCTCCCCCTCTAAAACAAAAGGAACTTTCAGATCCTCAAAAATTTTTAAAGAGTAAAGAGGTCCCGAGACCAGAAAGTTTGAGAACCACAGTAACAGAGCTGTTAAAACTCAGTCTGAATAAAGCAACGGAGTATCATATATTTCAGAACTAGAAGGAACCTTGAAGGGTAATCTGGCTCTGTCCACTTCATTTCTCAGGCAGGCTAAGTATCACCCCTTTTTACAGATGGGACAACTGAGACCCAGAGGGTTCACAGACTTTCCCAAAGCTCTGTGGCTGTTCAGTGCAGAGATAGGAAGAGGAGAGAGAGTGGGACAGGACTGGGAGGGACCCAGTTCTTATTCTTTCTGATGCAGACATAGTTCCACCCACTCCCCCGCTCTGCCAGGGACATGAATGGTCCTTATTAAGAAAACATAAACCAACAAATAGACAAACCTATCTTCTTCCTTATCTCTTTTTGTTTGGCTGTAAGTTTGTCTTTGGTAAGTTTGTTCGTGAAGGATCTGACCGTGCTGGAAAGAACCATGTATTTGCTTAGCTTATTGGGTTTAGAAACTGTGGGCTGAAGTTGGTGATGTTGACAATGCTGGTTACAGCTCTCTCAAGGCTCGACTTCTGGAGGATCTGCCTCCAAGCTCACTGGCATGGCTGTTGGCAAACCATGGCTGGCTGTTCACCAAGAGACATGCGTTCCTTGCCACATGGACCTGACCTTGGGACAGCTCACAGTATGGCAGCTGGCTTCCCTCAGAGGGAGTAGAGTAAAAGGGGCTCCAAAATGGAAACTACAACCTTCTTGCAACCTAGTCTTGGTAGTGACACCTCATCACTTTGGCCATATTTTAATTTTCAGACTCGAGTCACTAGGTCCAGCTCACATTCAAGGGCAGGGGATTCCATACAGGCCTGAATACCAGGAGGCGTGAATCCCTGAGAGGCATCTTAAAGGCCGCCTACTACAACCTCTAACCTAACATCTGATCCTCTCATTCATTTGGTGAATCCACGTCATCACACAGCGCCTTCTGAGTTTAAATAACTTGTGCTCACTGCCTCTGGACCAGTCTAGTGCAGAGGTTAAGAGCACAGACTCTGCAGCCCATCTTCCTGGGTTCAAATTCTAGCTCTACCACTTGATAGCTGATGAGCTTGAGCAACCTACTTGTGACTCAGTTTCCCATCCATAAAATGGGGCTGATAACAGTTGCTCCTTTTTGGTGGTGGCTGTGAAGATCAAGTCAATGCGTCATATGGAGCGTTTAAGACAGTGGCTGACACAGAGTAATCGCCATATGGGTACTTACAGTCATTAGGGCTATGCACCAGGCACATTACATCAATTATCTTACTTGTTGCTAACAATATTCCCATGAAGTAGGTATGTTCACTCCATCTGACCGATGAAAAACTAAGGCTTAGAGAGTTTAAGTATCCTGCCTAAGGTGTTATCTGGTAATTGGTACCCTGGTAATTGCTGGGATTGGGATTCTTTACCAGGTTTGTATCCCCCAGTTCTGGCCTTCTTCTACTTTGTTACATTGGGGAATGTACCATGGAAAGAAAATGGCCACGTTAGATTTCAGGGAGAGTAAATAAGAACATACTTAATATACTGCTGATATAATTATGAATGAAAAGGAAGATGCTTCTTGATCATCCCTATGTACACCAATGGGAGTTTTTCTGGGACTAAATTTTACTTTGAAAATAAATGACTGGTAGCCAGGCAGGCTCAAAAATAACCAAGCGCCGTAGGCTATAATTGTTTACCATGTGATTTTCTCATCCTTTCCATGGTACTTACCTTGCAATTAAATGATCAATAGTTATCCTGTAAGTAGCAAGTATGCCCATGAAATTTGTGACCTGGAAAATCAACCATTATAAGAGTGGAAGTGTTAAATGGTCTGGAAATGATCAGGGCCATCAAATCCACACCAGTGGGAAACCTCCTCCCTTTGACACATCTATCAAGGCCCTAAATTCAGAGATACCCAAGTAAATTCCTAGGCTGTGAATTGGCACCATCTGCAGGCCTTTCCACGTGGGAGCTGGAGCTGCCTGGGGCCGTGTCTCCTTCCAGGCTGGGAACTTCTCCTTCGCACTTAGGGAGGGAGGTGCAGCTCTTTAGAGCCATCAGTAAAAACTCCATAATCAACTCTCAGGCCAGTGTATGAGTAAGCAAGGCCAACTGTGGCCCACTGGCCCACTGAGTTGTTTGCTCTCAGCAGAACTGGGCATGTTTCCCTGTGACTTCCTTGTAGAGAGAAACTTCAGGGAAGGCAAATGTCTGTGGATGGGTCTTGGGGAATTGAGGAGTCCACACTCATTCTAACATCAGTGCAGGCAGACCATACTGGGGAGGGGCAGCCACTGCTGATCTCTACATCTTCTTGGAAAAGAGATAATTAATTCCACAACTGCTCATTCAGGGGTAAGGAAGAAGGGTAAGATCACTTCCTCTTCCTTAAGAACTTGCATCTTTACTGGGGATTTATGATAGATTCACACGGGCCAAATAAATTATGTTACAGGGGCAATGGGACCCTGTCAACAGTAACTGGGAATATCAGAAGGCTTGGAACATGCACGCAAAGTCTAGTGGGAAGGGTAGAGTTTGAGCAACTAAGCAAAGAGGAAGGATAAATCCAACTTCTTTAGCTTTCTAGGAAGTGAATATACAGATTTCTGTAATCTGCCTTTTCGAGTCTCAGATCCTTCCCATAGAGAAAGCTTCGTGTAGAGAAAGCGGACAGGCTTTGGAGTTGGGCAGACATGCCTAAAAGTCCTGGATCTGCTGCTCACTAGCTGTTGGGACCTAAAGCAAGCGACTTAATTTCTTTGAAGCTCTGTTTTACCACCCACAAAACAGGAAGAGTAAAACCTACGGAGAGCGGTAATATAGACTATATGAAGACATATGGACTCACACATAGTAGGTGCTCAATAAACATTGCTTCCCTTCCTTTGCACTGTCCCTTCAGATCCTTTCCTGGACCTTTTAGGCCTGCAGACCCAGCCAAGCCAATTCCACATCACCTTGTGCCAGTCTTCGTCTCCTGAAACCTTTATCGAGGCTTCCACAAAATGCCACCCCCTCCACCAAGCCTTCCTCACCCCTTTCTGTCATAAGGGATTTCTCCTTTCTCCATACTCTCCTAGCCACTCTATCAGGCATTCATCCCACTCTCCCTGCCTATTTGCTACTAGAATGACTTGGGCACATGCCCCATCTCCCTGGCCAGGAAACAAGCTCCTTGAGAGCCTTGGTCATATCAGGTTTATCTTTCTAGAGCCACAGTACCTAGCCCAGTGCTGAATCACAAAATGTGTCAGAAAGTGTTTGTTGCATGACCAATTGAAGCACTGAAAAGAAGGGCAGAAGGCAATCCTGGAAGAGAAGTCAGAGCAAGAGCAAAGGCACAGAGATGGGCGTGGCCACAGCGCGGACAGGGCCCGGCATCAGCCTGGCTGAGCGCGATGGTTTGGGTCAGGGCAGGTCAACTCTTGGCAGCTTGGGGGCTTCCAGGCATTTGTCCCAATTCCTCTTCCCCAGCTGAGCACATCACCTCCTTCACTGCTCTGGAGGTTGACTTGATAGAAATCGGAGTCTAGTTCACTTTAATGTACTTAAAACTCAAACTGGAAACCCTTTCCTGCAGAGACAGTTATATCAGCTCTCTGGATCAGAGGGGGCTATATCTGGGTCACAGTTTTAATTAGGACAGTCAACTCTAACGGAAATGCTCTCAGAGGGAGGTTGGGTGTGCCCATCTCTGCCAATTAGGAAGCAGATTCGGGCCGCCCGCAGTCATAGGTGCAGCGTTTGTTAAGCTCCCGAGTTATTTCACCTTGCAGGCCACTAAGGACTCGTTTGTTCATAGAATTAAAACTCAAGAGAGAGACGAACGGAGCTGCCTGACCCTCTGCGGAAGCGTTCAGTTTCCTCTCCAAAGCCAGGGCGCTTTGAGGGAAAAATTCTAAAGTAGACCCAAGACTACAAGAGGCGGAGAAGGGGAGAGGAGGATGGGTTTCACCACTTAAACTAGAACTAGAAGAACTGACTCCACGTGATCAGGCCGAGAGAACACATTTGCGCTGAGCATCATATTAGCCGGACAGAAAGTACCTGGCTCTTTAAAATTCTTCTTTGATGTTTCACAGGCTCACAGGCATTTTCAGAAGGGCCTTTAGCAGTTTTATTCATAATCACTAAGATCACACAACTAGCTGGTATCAGAGCTGAGCCTCGCAATGATATCTTTCGTTACTTTGTGCTTTTTATATTTTCCAAGTCCTTTTACATACTTTTGTTTCTCAAAACCAGCTATATAAGAATTATGATCCCCATTTTAAAGATGAGGCAGTTGAGGTTCAGAGTCAGAGTCAGCTAAATGGTACAACGTCCAGTTAAGAGCTGCTTTCTCTGGTCCTCTCTCCCTCTTATTATGACTTACCCTAGGGAGATTGAAATTAGTGCTGAAGCCCAGGATGGGTGTCTGCAGAGATGCTGCTCTGAGGCTCTGTTTATGTGACAGAAAGAGAACCCTGACCGCTTCGGGAGAGTGTCGGGAGCATCATTTCTTCATCACTCAGCCCTGGAAGTCCCCAGGCAGCGGAGCCTAAGGGATGCTGTGCACTCCCTAAGCGGTTCCGGGGCAGCACTCCTGGCATGCTATGCAAAACCTCAGGCACACATTTTCAGACAACCATTCGCAGGCCACAGAAGTTTCCCCAAGACACTTGGTAAACCTTCCTCAAATCTGTGCTGACTTTGTGTGGGCGTCTGGGTTTCATCAAGAGCGCGCTGAAAGCAGCAACCCCACAAGGGCTGACTCAGGTCCTGCTTTCCCTGCTCTATTGCTTTACAGTCCGCCTACCTGAAATGCAAACACGGACAGCATGTTCAGGTACTACACATGCTTTATTTGCAGGCTGTGCCAGGATGCGGTATGTTGAGATATTATGAGATATTTTCTCTAAATCTGTGTACAGCTGTAGGTTCTCAAATTCTGCAGAATTATGTGTGAGTAGGAATCCACTGTGGGCTCTATGGGTTCTCAAAACACACTTAAGAGACGCCAGGCTCACTGGCATTGCCCCTAAGTTCAATCACTTTTCCTGATGATTTCTAGTTTTAAATTTGTAGTTTTAAAAAATGGATGGAGGAGAAGTTTGAAAAAAAAAAGTCTTCAATTTTCATTTATCACCAAGTCCCAGCTTTCCAAAGGAGTTACTGGACCTTGTTAGTTTCATCAACTTGAAAACAACAACAAAAACCTGCCTTTTTTTTTTAGTCCACAGAGTGAGCTTCTGGTAGCTGGGGTCAGGGCCGCCAGCACTGTAGCTCTGTGGCTTTCAGGGACTAACCAGATGGCTTCGTAAACAGATTCCCTGGGTGGCGGGGGCAGAGGTGAGGACAGACAATGAAGATGGGGTGTCAGAGCAAAGCTGGAACATCCCTTGACGACAGAAATGGGAAACAGGGAAGCAAAACATCTGACCTGGTGTTTAAGGAAGGCTAAATAATGGGGCTCCTGGTTATCAGACTGTTTGTCTCTCCAAAGGACCTCAAGAGACACATGTCTAAAGTTCCCATAAACCTCAGATAGAGAAATCCTCTTGTCTTTTTTTCCCAACTTTCAAAAACGGCCTATATTATTCAAGAAAAACCACAAAGCTGTGAGCTGGTATCAGGTAGCCCAATTTAAGGTCAGATTTTGCATAGAAGATTCAGACACAGGAAATACACTGGCGTAAAACAGTCAAGAGGGCACTGAAATAATGCCACCATTTCTACAGTCTTCACACCGAGATGTGCTATGTCATCTGTGGGCATGTTTCTTCTGACGGTTGGTTTGCAAAATAACTAGAGTGCCTTAGCATAGCCAGTGGGCCTCTGTTGTGAAATCTCACAGAATGAAAGAGAGGGGAATTTTGCTGTGAACCTGAAGTCTATTCCCAGGAGGGAGGAGGAAGAAGCTTCTGGTCCCACTTGTTTCCACGGTTAAACAAAATAGAATATTGGTCTCTTCTCTCATTAGAAATGGTGTCAAAATTGTCCAAAAGAAACCACCACCATCTTACCACACACTTCAGGAAACAGATCTTTGGAGCAGCATCTTCACTATGTATCTTTTAAAATTTTATGCCCTTAAAGCATCGTTCATCTCTGACAGTTCTGCCAGGTTGGCCTGTTAAATTTTAAACTATTGAAATTTCCTAATCCTTTTGTAAATGAATATAATCCCAACTGGCGATTACGCCTGAGAAAACTAGGAAGTGATCTGAAAAAGATGATAATTTATGATAATATAAAGCAGGACTGATTGTTCCCCTTGGATTAAACAGTTCAGAGTTGAGCTGAAGTCCAGGGACTTGAATTTCTAATCAGTATTATCCAGTGGTCAAACTTTGTGGACCAGTTTTGCCATTGGTAAAACTTTCATTTAATAGATAATAGAGTGTATTTCCTGAGAAGGCTTGATTTAAATATATTAGTCAGCTACTTCACACAAGATTATTTGTTAAAATTTTAAATTATAATAATACATATTAACAGGTATGTTCTGATTTCAGGTTGAAGAGTCAAAGATATTTCCATATGAAGTCAACATATCTATAAATTAGAATTAATGACATAATCACAGGAATGATAATATCAAGTTGATGTTTATAAACAAGGCTTATTTAAGAATTTTATGGACCAAACTACTACTCCCAGAGATTTCCCACTGTACATCCAAGCATACATATTACAAAGCACCCATATTTCACATTAAACACACACATACACACAGTCTTATGGATTTTTATAAATTAGATTTTAAAATTATATAGTTATTATAACTTATTTATTTGTAATTGACTAGAATTGGCCATGATTCATGAATAATTAGAAATCCTTTTGACGTGAGAAAAATCTAACCTGCAAAATCTTTTCAAATGTAATTCCGTTTTTACACATATTAAATTTAACAATTGGTGACAGTGTCAAGTTTGTTATATTTGTAGCTATTGAATTAAATATTTATTTAGATTCTGTGATTTTATTTTTTTGTAATTTGAAACAAATACATTTTTCCCCCGGTCTCTAACATTTCTATAGATTCCTGAGAAGCCTTGTGTCCATACCACCTGATATTTATAAAGGCCCAGTTTATAAAATCCTTTAAAGTCATAAAATATTTTAAAAATGCATAGGACCTTGAAGAAGTATTATTGTGTCATTGTTGCTTTTTGCCTCTTGTCCTCAATAGCTAGATTACATAGGTCCAGGATCTAAGAGGACCAGCCCCTCATATCAACAATTCTCATGACCTGCTTGTGGAATTCATACTTCTCATCCTTGAGAATTTAGGCTGTGCTGGATTAGAAGACCTGGTTTTGGGGTTTTGGTGAGAGGGGCTAGAGGACCACAGGCAAGGGACCCAGCTAAGGTTCTGCTGAATCTGAAGCTATGATGACCACCCAGTCAGTTTAGGTTCCTTATGCTGATGGACCATATTTGCAGGAGTGACTGACCCTGACTATCATTAAGAACTAGAATTGCTGCTACACAATGGGGACAGGAAGGACTGTATCTGGAATGAAGGGGATTCATTGGGGTGTCTCTATGCTAACTGTAAATGAGCAAGTGCGGCAACCACAGTCCAAGAAGAGTAAAGCCACTGAGGATTCTGATTCAAGGTCTGAGCTGTCACTGCAGTGCTGGCTGAGGGTGAGGGAAACCTACAACAAGCGATGGAGGAGGGAGATGAAAAATACCAGATATGGCCTTGGCATCAGCAGGGACTAGAGTTTAGACCACTAAAGCTGTTTGAAGGTTTCTGTTGAGATTTTGGCTGGCTGACACCTTGAAGGTTCTGTGATGGTTTTGACTTAAAGGAAGGCTTGAGCAGAGCTGAGCAGTGTAAGGGGTGGACTTATCTGACAGCTTACATAGCTTGCTTCATATTATCTTGGCCCGCCTTTTAAATTTCGGCACTGCTGGGGTCACCAGCTGCATACAGTTAGATCCTGAGAGCATCGTTCTTCAACTGATCCTCATTTCTCTTGCTTTCTACCTTGGACATTCTCTGCCACTTCACAAGAGATGCTCAGCCATGCTGATGCATTAAAAAACCTGCAGCATGAGGTATTACCACCATATGGAGCATCCTTGACTAAGGATAATAGAGGCTTGTGGATAAATGCTCCTATCTTCTTTCCTTCAGTTGTATAATCCTAAGGTGCATTTACACAGACCATCGGAGTCCCCAGTGGGACTGACCCTCAGGTACTTACTGTGATGATTATCTTGGAGATGTACCCTTTTTCTCTGTTTCATTATTCCTAGTTGCCCACACTTGTTCCCTGGGATCGCTTCCTAAAATAAACTATTGAAAATACTTGTACATAAGTCCTTGTCTCAGGCTTTGAATTTGGTGAAACTAAGACTAAGAGATGCAAACTGTTTTTTTTTTTCTCTGTCCAGAATCTATTGGTTTTTTCTTCTGCAAGTGTCTGTGTGTGTGTAACATAAATTTATGAAATCAATTAACTTTGAGATTTTACAGTGAAGGATTGACAGACACAGTTCTCAAACCTGGCTGGTCATTGAAATTGCTTGGGGACCTCTCCCTTCCAAACCTACTACATTAAAATCTCCAGGGTTGGGATCCAGAACCTTGCATTTTCTTAAAGTTCTGTGATTCACTCTATAGCATTTGGGCCCGAGAACTACTGGTTGGGATGCTCTAAGTCTGTTCCAGTAACAGAATATTGAGAATCTATGAGCTTTTAAATACTCTTGAGTAGGAGTGGGGATGCATAGGGTCCTAAATTTCCTTTAGGCAGAGAGAGCCAGAGGAAAGGCAGAGGCACACAAGTTTTTCAAAGGACCATTTACTCTGTCAGACTTCCCACAAAATTGACTTGATTTACGTGGGGTGCCTAAGATTTTGGTTTGGATTTATATAAATGCTTTGTGAAGTTACTGGCTTGTTCCCTATTTGAAGTTGGTATGACATTGCTTCAAAAGTTCTTTCTCTTCCCTCTGTAGATGATTATACACTTTTCTTCATCTGGGAGCCATCTATTTGTTTCCAAAGGGGGTCAAGTTCATGACACAGAGAGAAAGCCATGATAATATTACATTTCTACTTGCTTAAGGTCCTGAGAATATTTTTCAATGTGTAAATTCTGTGACATTTGAAAATGCTCTCTTTAAGAGTATCAGCTTAAGAATCAGAAGGGATGTTCCCCACTGATATTGTCTGAAAGAGACTCTCAGAGAATTTTATGAATAAGGCCATTTATTCACTAGGCACTGTAGGTACAGCACCAAGGCCCTCAGGCTTTACAAGGTCTGTGAAGATGGTCCAGAGAGCACTCCCTCACCAGTGCTTTCGTTTCAAAGTGTGTACCCTGTAGGCCCTTTCAGAGACACAACCTAGGGGATGGTTCTCAGCTTTACATAACAAATCCACTTTAACATTTACATGTTTCTGAGCCTTCCATGTCCCCTCTTCCCCCATTACCCCACCGAGACAGTCTGGTGAATCTCTATTGCATTTGAGTCCCATTGTTGTGTTCAGGCTTCAAGGAGACATCCTAGCAGTGTATTAGGACTGGTTCCAGGTATCCTCGCCAGGAAGAATATTAAACCCAGATTCATGGGACAATGGTCTGATCTCAGTAAAATTCTTCCTCATCCAGCCTTATATTCAACTTTCAAGATCCATTCACCTGCTCCCTCCTCTGGCACATATAACCAGGCTTGTGCTCATGGTAGAAACACATGATGCAGGGAGATAGTGATTCCATCAGAAGTGAAGTTATAGAGTAGCCAGGAGGTTGGTGACCCTCCCCTAGGGGTCTGAGCAGATCCTACAATTCTTTGGTTTTATATGCTATTTCCTTCCTTCCTAGCAAGGGCTGAGTTTACTTGCTTGGGTTGTGCTGTAACCTGACTCCAATTTTTAGTCTGGAGGTTATGAGGGGAAGCAAGGTGATCTTGAGGAGGACAAGTGTCATCCTACAAGGTTCTTTCCTCAGGAGAGGTCCTATTGCTGTTTGCAGATGAGAAGAGACTGTTTTTTTTCTGGAGAGGGAGAGGGAGCCACTTGCTAGGCTGCAGATTAAGAAGATTCTGAGCATTCCAAGTGTGCAGGCTCATCTATCCAAATGTCCCCATCCTGAGTTTTGGGAACCAGCTCTTTGAGGTTTCTGACTTTGTTAAAGAGATTGACTGAGGCTGTGCATTCAGTCTCCTTTGGAGCTCTGCTAACCTTATTATTAAATCCTGCCCGTGGTTTTCACCACAGCCTGTTCTCTGGCTTTAGGAAATAAGCTATATCTTCTATCTTAAAAACTACAAAAGATACATTTTCACTTTCACAGGGTATCTTGAAGTTGATCGTTGAATATGTATCTTCAGTTGACCTCTCTTTTTCTTTTTACCAAAGTATCTAAAGTCATTGACAAAAAAGTGCATACCTCCAGAATTCTTGAAATGACATTGTCCCTACCATTCAAGGGCTACCACTACCACATAAGCCTATGCTTCACCTTTCACCTATGCTTCATCCAGGATGACTACCAGTGAGCGTCTTAGTTATTGTGATGCTACTGCACACCAGTGCTTGTTACCACCTCACTTACCACCAGCAACAGAGGGTTTCTGACCCATGAGTGAAAAAATTCCAAAATCCCATCCCAAGAGTCTGCTTTCTAGGTCCACTTCTGGTATCCACTGTCTTAACCTTGGTTTTTCCCAAAAGTGTGAGCCTGAGAGAAGGGCTTACATCCATATTATTTTAGGAAGTGACCACAAGGTACCGGGAAGAGTGTAACAGGCAAGGAGGGGAAGTTAATTCAAGAGGGCATTGTTAACCGAATGACTTGGGCATCTCTTTGGGACACTGGGGCTTGATACCAATGGGGTCCCTTTGAGGAGCTATGCAGCATATGCCTAAGGAATGTCTGCTTAGGAGACACAAGACAGGAGTGTTTGTCCAATGTACCCACTGTCTCCCTTCCTCCATTAGTCAAGGTTTGCCCCAGCGTGTGTTAACTTCTCACACTTCCAGGCTTGTGTCCTGTTAGAAATGCATGGTGTCCCATATGGTGTTGCAGGGAAGCTCTGGGGCAGCTGAAACAAAGTGTTGTCAGGTTATTCCTCCACACGGCTGTCGCCTCATCACTGGCTAGAGTGAAAAGGTGAGCCAGGAGGACATGAGGTGGAGCACATCTGATGTCCCATCAGGACCCATCCAAGAGCTTGTCTGTTAAGCTAAGACCAGAACAGAATGTAAAAAAAAATCCATCAATGACATATATCTTATGGTGTGTGTGCTACTCTATTTTTTAATGTATGTATAGAAAGATGATCCCATTTTGTTTTCTTTCCTTTTATTTCTTTTAAAAACATTTAAACCAAGGCAATAAAAAATATCCATAGAAGAAGGCCATTTGGGTATTCCAAAGGGTAAAAATAAGATTTAAAAAATGAAGAAAGGAAAATAAGGGAAAAGCCAGTTGCCTAAAGGACTTAGAAGTAAAATCTACCCTTGAATGACTGACTTGTCTCTAAGATACCCCACCCCTCTGTCCTGGGTGAACTCTTCCTCATCCTTCAGGTCCCAGTTCATTTCTCCTCTGTGGTTTGTCCAACTCCTTCCACCTTCTCTTGCTCAGCAGGTCCAGACGTTCCCCAGAGGGTCACTTGCAGTCTCCTCTGTGCTCCCAAAGCCTTTGATACAAACCTCCATTCCAGCATCTGTCATATTGTATAGCAGCTCATTGGCCTTCCTAATAGATGGTGACCTCTTTTCATTTTTTACCCTCAAAGCTTTTTCCAGTGCTTCATATGAATTTCTGACATTAACTTATTGATCATTTAGCAGATGACCTTCCAGGCTCTGCTATGTGCTGGGCACAGTGAGGGAGACACCATGTTGTAAGACCCAAGTCCTATCTCCAGTGGGAGGCAGAGAGATCAAGTGGGCAGTCAAGAGGTGACTGATTAAAAGTCCAACCCCCATTATAAAGCCTGAAATCCTAATTTCAGCTGTTAGACTGATGGTCCTGAGCTGGTGAAACCCATGGGGGTGAGCCAGGGAGATAGTTCTTCCATCAGAAGTGAAGACGTAGAGTAGCCAGGAGGTTGGTGACCTTACCCTAGGGGTCTGAGAAGACACTTCCTACCTCACACAGGAATGTGTGGGAGGGGTCCCAGAGTAACGTGCCTCTGCCTGAGCCAAAGTGAGCCTGGGAGCGGGGGAGCGGGGTGTCCAGGGTATGGGCCAAATCAGATTGTAAAAACCTGTCCAGATGAAATGGTGTCTGTTCCCCAAATCCAGGCAGGACTATGTCCCTTTTCAGCAGGAAGTAGCCAGAGCAGTTTTCACCCTATTCCCTTGAAGATTTGAGGGAAGTTAAAACAGGAGTGGGGATTAATCGAGTCCCCCGAAACTGAATTCCCTTACTGAGTTTATGATTAACCTCTCTTTCCAAAACTTTATTCCCTTCCTTGTTCTGTCCCCGTTCCCCTCAGGATTGAGGAATGTCAAAGAAAAGAGGGGACTGAAACCAAGCAGGACCCTGTGGGACCTTCTCGGGTACAAAAGCCTTTCTGCATCTCCTGTTTCTTCTTTGTAAAAAAGGCTTCGGTCTCCTAGGCCTTCCTCGAGTTCCAAAGAGCAGGCTCAAGCAGTTAATGATTAGGACACTAGAGTCACAGCATTCCTAGTTCCTCCTGAGGGATGTAGATAACAATCTGATGATATCTTTGAGTTGTTCTATAGAAACTAACACCCCTAACCAAATGGAGGATGGTGACTATACTGACCACAAATACATAGACCCAAGACTGGGAACCAGCAGTTTGAGATTCTCAAAACATCACCTGCTATCTCACCATCAACCAGTCAGAAGAAGGTCCAGGAGCTGATCAGGCATCCTATGACCTTCTCCCATAAAAGCGTCTTTAAAAACCCTTGCCAGAAAGCCACTGGGAGTTCTGGTTTTTTGAGCATGAGCTCCCTGTTCTTCTTGTGTGGCACCCTGAAAATAAACACTTACTTTACATCAAACACCTGCTGTCAGAGTTTGACTTTGTGTGCCGAGGGCACACAGTCCTTGCTTGGTAACACAGTTGCATTGGGAAATGAGGAACTTGGTGCCCTCGTTAGAAAAATAGTTCTTTAGAATGAGAAGCAATTTAAGCCAGATCTGCATTGCCTGGCTCAATCCATATTTTCCCCGCCAACCCCCTTTACCCCACACCAAGCCTCTACTTCCTCCCCAACTGTTGACCTTCTTCTCAGGTCAAACAGCTCTCCCAGAATGAAAACCCCCAGGTGTCAGTAGGACCCTTCTCTTTTAAGTGATACTGACTAGGTCTTCCAGGATGGGGCTAGCCTGAAGACCAGACCTGTGAGTGCTTCAGAAAGAAATACCCTGGGAGGAAAGAGTGATTCAAGGAGCCTGCCCACAGTCTGAACATCAGTTCCCAGGTTGGTTTCAGTTCTAGGTCAAGAGTTCAAACAGCCCAGACAAGTGATCCTCTGCTCCTTCAAAGTTAGGCCCTGTTGAACCTGTCTGAGGTTTCTGGTCAGGCATTTGTAGAAGCTTGTCTAGGCCTCACCTATCATATGGTGGAGTGTTCTGTAAATTTGGAAATTTTCATGATTTATTTTTCAAGCATTCAGACAGATCCAGCTTGTCTGTGGGGAGAGAAGTGGCTGCCTGATTTGTCACGTCTATTTTTTTTTAATTGGGACAAATTCTTATAAAACAAAATTAGCCATTTTAAAGTATATAATTTAGTGACATTTTGTACTTTCACAATGTTGTGCCACCACTACCTCTATCTAAGTCCAAAACATTTTCATCACCCCAAACGGAAATCCCATACCCCCAAGCAGTCCCTCCTCCTTTTCCCTCCCACAGGCCCTGGCAGCTACCTCTCTGTTTTCTGCCTCTGTGGATTTATCTATTCTGGATATGTCATATAAATGTGATCATACAATGTATGACCTATGTATCTGGTTTCTTTCATTTAGCATACTTTTGAGGTTCATCTATGTTGTAGCATGTATCAGAACTTTGTTCCTTTTTATGGCTGAGTCCACTGTATGTTTATAACACATTTTATTTATCCATTCATCCATCATTTCTATTTTTTGTTACCTGTTAAGATCCAGGGTGTTGATAAGTCTGAAACTGGGTGACCGGGGCCCTTCTGTATTTTTCAAAAGGAGAATCAACTTGTAAAAGAAATGAAGACAGCCCAATGTTGTGATTCTCTAAAGATGACCCCTTCAGATGAAACACACATTTATCTGGTCAGGAGTGTCTCCTTCTTCTGAACTTGGTTGTTAAGAAAATGTGAGAGAGATCTTTGCTGTATTTTAATTTTTTCTTGTTCAAGAGAAAGCACTCAGCTTGAATCCTCTAAACGGGGCTACCCTTACCTGATGAGACAGTTTCTTCATGCTCTTAAAGGAGGCTTTGTAGGTAAGGTGAAAAGACAGTTGGTGAACACAGTTCTCCAAATCTCTAAATGTAAATACAGCAGGGCTCCGACAAAGAGGAAGCAGACACCTGCCTGGGGGTTGGTGTTTAGATCTGGCTTGTCTCCCACCCTTGGAGGCCCAGTCTCACCTTATCTCTAGCCCACCATTTGTGCCAACAGAACCGGGACCAATGAAGGCAAGAGAGCTGCTCTTTCTGTGATGCATTTCCTCACCCAGTCACAAATTGCAACAGAAGAGATGAGATAAAGAAGAGGAACCTCAACAGAAAGGACGCAGTAGGGAATGGATGTAAACAGTGGGTTTGCTGCGCAGTGACAAGAAATCAGCTTGAGAAGGGGAAAGCACAGTTAGACCTGGCTGGGAGGCAGGACAACCCTCCATCCTTGTGGGAGGGACCCTGTAAGGCCATTAAAGCTAAGGGGTCCATCAGGGCAAGTGCCCCTTTGGTTTTATCCCCAGAGGATGGACTCCTGGATACCAAGGCTGAAATTTACTAGCAGATCTTTCTAGAAGAATTTTCCCTCCAGTCCATTTACCTGAATGAAGTAATTAAATAAAGCTGGGGTCTGAACCTGTTCCTTAAATGTGATTAGTGGGAACAACCACTTTATGGGGCTACAAGTGTCGTAGCTGAATCAGCAGTCATTTTCTCCATTCAAAGTATCACTGGGTTTAATCTACCGTTGATGCCACTCTTAATTTTGACCCCCCATTGGGTTCTTAGCCCTTTTCTAGGAACAGGTGACAAGCCTTCCAGCGTTGCTGTATCTATACCCCACCTAACACTGCAGTGTGGTGTGGTGAGCAAAGAGAAAAGGCAGGAGACTTGAGTTTTAACCCATTTCTTGCCATGGGTAAATCATTTGCACCTCAGTACTATGATCTCTGAAATGAAATGGGCAGCATTTCCCAAGGTTTGTTCTGTGTACACCAACTCCTGCCAATCATTGGTTGGTGGATAATTTCTAGAAGGCTTTGTTTCCCAGCGTTTCCAGCCTGCCTCATGCAAGGGCAGAGAAAATCTTCAGGCAAAGTAATGCAGATAAGTTAAGGCTCTGAAGTGGTAAGGCCTGATGGCATACGTGTTGCACCAGTGATATAAATTTCCCTAGTGTTATAAATTTAGGATGTTGTCATTTTTTATATTAAAAAATAATAGTTGAATTGAACAAAAGCTTAACTCATTATTATTGTTATTGTTGTTATTTGCTATTTTAGTGTTATTTCCTCACTAGTGTGTCCTGAAGTGGAATTATAGTGTGTCCTGAAGTGGAATTACTTGGCCAAAGATATTTTAAAACTTGTAATGGTTAGGGCACTGATTAAATTGCTAGAAGTAAAGCCCTAAATACAGTGAAACTCAAAAATATAATGACTTAACAAAGAAGGAAATTTACTTCTCTTTTATACAACAGACCAGAGCTAAGTGGTTCTGCCATGTCCACACCAGCTTGCACCTCTGGTCCTGGTGGCTTTTCCAGCTCCCATCCTGTCCCAGCCAACAAGGGAGGAAAACGTTAAGAGGGCACATGGGCTTTCCTTACAAGGGCATGACCCAGAGGTGCCACATATTTTTCTACCCACATCTCCTTGTCAGGACTTGGTCCCATAGCCATGTATTAAGCTGCAAGAAGGCTACAAAATATAGTGTCTAGCTTGGCTATGCCTAATTAAAATTCAGGCGTCTAAAGATGGGGAGAATGATTATTGGTGGGCAGCCATTGTCTCTGCCGGAAAACTCATGCCAAATTATTTTCCAAAATGATTTGTGATAAAAGTTCAGTTCTACCAAAGTTGCATGGGCATGCTCGTTAAACACACGTTCATTAATAACCTTCTATTGTATAAAACCACCAGACACCATGGGGATGTTGACGTAGAAGACAGGTGAGGCAGTTTTGTACACAGGAAGCAGCTAGAGTCAGGGATTAACTGAGATGCTGAGCTGTGAGGGTCAGACTCTGCATGGTGTGGAAAGGATTGGTGAAAGTTGGAGCACGCAGGCATTTCCCTGGAGGAGGTGACTTCAGACGGAGGTTGCAGGATGACGTTGCTCATCAGCTCTTGATCATCCCTGCCGATAGGGCCAAAGGTCAAAAAGGAAGTCTTCACTCGACCCTCAATGTCATTCCAGCCAACTCTTTACCTTTCTCCTAAATCTTTCCACTGCCAACCAGTAGCCAAATGGTAGGGTTTTGAAATGTACTTCATTTTCCAGATCTTTGGTGGAATATTGAGTCGGTGTAAAGAGATCAAAGGGGCGGCAGGAAAAGAGAACTTAGACGTGCCAGAGGAGTTCAAGGTTATTTACACGTTCAGAGAATGCGGGTCTTCCAGCTGCTGAGAGTGTGTGCTTCTCCCAAGCCACACAACAACCCTTGTGGCCAGTGAGGTCCACTCTAAAGATCTATCCAGGGGTCCAGTTACTAAATATCCTTAACCGGACAATCTTCCCTCTGGGTCGTTTTCCTTTACATTCCATGAGTTGGAGAAAGGAAGGGACTAGTGTAGTAGTTGGATGAATGGCTGGAATGAAATGATGGTTAATGGCTCTATGCACAGCTGAGATTCTGACTGTAAAAAAGCTTGGTCAAAATTGTGAAGAAGATATTCATTTTTGTCTCACCTCTCCTAGGATTTCCATCTGCATTTTCATTTCCATCTTCCACCCTCCACCAGTATTGTCATGGTCATCCACATCATCTCCTCTACAAAATGGGTCCTATCCTATTAGGCAGTCTCTCATGTTCTTTGTTTTCCTCTTCTCATTTTCTTACCCCTACTGATGTGTGTTCTACTGTCTTATTCTATATTTTCTGGAGCCTAAGTCTGCCTTCTCTCCATCCCTCCATCTCTCCTTCTATGCATTTATACTTTTATCCACTCATCTCTCCCATCCTCCAACCAACCACCATCCAACCAACCAACTGACCATTCAGGCAAGTTAATTTAGAGTACAGTGCTAATGGCTTTAAAAGTCTTAACATTAAGCCTTCCCCTGTTGAAGGGATTTCTGGCATGATAACAGGCGAATGGGGTAAATATTTGGGGAGGAACATATGGTGAATTTAGCTGTCCCATTCTCTGCTTAATCATAGAGCTAGTTAGCTTAAATCTGTTCTGTCAGGATTCTGCTTAGTCCAAAGTCATCTCTGCCTAATTGCTGTCGTTATAGAATGTGAAATCACCTTGTAGCCGAGGCCGCAAAGGCCCTACTGCTGGGAAGGCCCAGGTTTGTAGCAGGTGAGGAGGCCTCTGCAAGCACCTGCCCTGGGTCCCGCTGCTGACCTCCTTGGAGGGTTTCAGTGGTGAGCCTCCGTCTGTGGTCAGGGCACTCAGATTGTGGGTATGATCTGTCCCGTCAGCACTTTCATTCTGATTAGCTTCACTCGCAAGAACTTTTGACAGCTTTTCACAAACACAGGTCAGCGTGGGAAAACCAGTTTCTCTGTATGGGACTGATTTAATCTCTCTGCGTAGAGGCTGATCTTGGGAAAGAAATGCACTCCCTCTCACGTCACACACGTACGACATGTCAGCCCACAGCTGCTCCAGAGGCATCTTGGGACAGCCCGCTAAGAGGTGTTTGTCTGCCTTGGGCCCTGATGCATCAGTCACCGCTGGGCTTGGGGCCACTCGGCTCTGGGTGTAATCAAACAGTCTGTAGGTTAGTGGAACATCCTGCTTGCTTTGGGTGACGCAGAGCTCCCCAGCAGCTGGTTGAAGTTTTGTTTCTAACGGTGCCGCCTGCTCACTCCATACCCCCAAGTCCCTATAAGCCACTCCACAGGTGGCCTGACTTTTGGGGCAAATAAAAGTTTGTCAACTGTTGCTTTCTTTCTCGTGTGTGTGTGTGTGTGTGTGTGTGTGTGTGTGTGCACGTGCACGCTTAAACTTATCTAAAAAGAATTAAGCTGTGGGGAGTCCATTAATAAAAGGTTTCTATTACACTCTGAAGGCACTTTGGAGGGAAGCAGGAAGATCGATAGTACCTAGAATAAAATAGCAGGGCAGACGTTAGTCAGGGGAAAAGGCTCTTAAGTATGAGAAGGAATATAGGTTTCCACCCGTGCAGTCAATGTTTGAATATGATGAAACAGCGTGTTAGAATCCAAGGTCTGGCAACTATTTGAAAAGTCTTGGGGAGACTCTAAATGCGCTTTAAAAAAAAAGAAAAACAACCCGCTCCCCCCCAGAAACCCTCACCTAAAGCTTTTCAGAAATAAAGAGCAGTTATTTCCACAGAAGACTGGAAACCCAGAGGCAGGGCCTTTGATGAATTTGTGGAGCTATCAAAGGCCACAGAAGTGGGGAGCCCACTGGATTTGCTTGGGGATGGGGGAGGGGACGGGGGCCCAGGCCGTCTTCTAGAAAAGGGAGGCTAATGAGAAACATTCCTCATCTTTAAGCCCGGTGCCTTCACCTGTCTCTTGGAAGCTTTGTGAAAACAGGTGGGGAGCACAGTGGATTGTTACCCAGAGAGGATCGATTTAATGGGGTGCAGTTTACTCTCCATCTCTGTCACGTGAGCCAATTAACCTGGAGGCTGGTGACATGGAGCTGGCAGCTAACAGGGCCATTGTTGGAGCAGTGCCCACCCTCTGTACCATTTGCAAATTGCTGAGGTGGTGATCTCTGGATGGCTCCGGGGATGAGGGGAAGCTGGGTCAGCTACAGCTATGGTGGGACATCAACTCTCAGGCCCAAGGAACGGCTGTGCATTGTCAGGGAAGGTGGGCAAGGAAAAGAGGGAAATGAAAGGGAACCCCCAGTTTAAAAAAGGGGAAGGAGGGTAAAGAAGGAGAGAGGAAAGGAGGGAGGGAGAGAATGGAGAAAGGGAAGGAGGGAGGGAGAGACTATAGCCTTTCCTCAGTATGGGGGCGGGGGATTGGTTCCAGGACCCGCTCAGATACCAAAATCCTTGGATGTTCAAGTCCCTTATATAAAATGGCACAGTATTTGCATATAACCTGCACACATCCTCCCGTGTAATTTAAATCATCTTATAATACCTAAAACAATGTGAAGGTATGTCAATAGTTGCCTGCATTCAAGTTTTTCGTTTTTGGAACTTTGGAATTTTGTTTTTTAAAAAAATATTTTCCATCTGTGGTTGGTTGAATCTAGGGATGCGAAACCTGCAGATACGGAGGGCTGACTGTGTAACACTTGTGGGTGCTGCCTTTAATCTTAAAGAATAGTTGAAGGGATCATGCACCCAGGCCAGCTTTCCCCAAAGTGTATTCAGAGGAGGGCTCATGTCCCGTATGGTATTCACTGGTGTTTTATGTGGCATTTTTTTTTTTAATGGACGAGAGATGTACTATGGCCTCACCCATTTGAGAAATGTTTGGTTCAACAGGTTTCTTTAGCATGTTCCATCTCAGAGCTTTCAATAAGTGCATTATAGGGCCCCATTACCAGCCCATAGTGTGTAGCCCCTCCTTAAATTATTTCATGGGGGAATTATTTATTCAAGGATGATATCCTGGGACAAGCATTCTGAGAAATGGGGTTTTGGAGATAATGATCCAGGCCTTTGCTCTGCTTGCAGCCAACACTGAGCCACTTCCATGCTGGCTCTGTCTTTAAGCTGGACAACCCCCTGTCATCATCCTTTGGTTGGAGCCCAAAAGCTTCCTGCCTGGGCATGTTCCAGCGTTGTCCCCATGACACCAGCCCTCCGTTCATTCACTTATTGTTGTGCTCATTCATTCAAACTCCATCCTTGTTTGCTTTTGTGCTGCTGGTTCTGAATGAGCAGTTACTCTGTCTTCAGACTTAGACCCCCAGGCCCAGCTTGCATCCCTCCAGAGTTGGAAACACCCTGATCCTTCTGGCATTTTGACATCCAGTGGTGCCGTGTAGTCTTGGATATGTTCTTTGGCTTTGCCTTCTCCTCTGAGTTTATTGTCTGCAATTGTCTTCAAGGTCAAGACCGTGGGCCAGGGCAGCCCCTGGCCTTATATACCCCTCTTGCTCAGTTTTCTCAGCCAAGAGAAGCTGAAACCCTCCTCTCCTCCTCTTGAGAGCATGGATTTGAGTACCATTCATCCTCTGAGCCTTGCCCAGTTTTTCCTGTGGTGACCTAAATGTTTCTTGCAATTGATGAGTGAGTTACTTCCTCTTGTTTTTCCACGAGAGCAGTGGAGAATGAAGGGACATCAGCATTGGCATGTTAGTGCTAAGGGCTTGCCAACTCTGCTTTCCTGTTCCTGGAAAGGAACAGCTCCCAACCCGGTGCGGCCCCTCAGAAGCCCTCAGAGGACCTCCACTGGGGCTGGAAAGGAGCCAGCAAAATCCTTTCTGGCCCTATCCTCACCTCCCCACCATGGTGTCATTTAAATGGTGACAACCCTCAGAACCCCCATCCCAGAGAGAGCTCCTGTTAGAGACATGACATCAGAGCCATGTGACCAGTAGAGACAGTCCTACTGTGCAGGTCTGTGAGATGCGGTCCCAAATGTCTTACTTTTGTGTTGACTCATTTCTTCCTTTAGAGGCTCACAGGGTGCAGTGAAGGTATTTACTCCACCTGTTTGTTTTTTTTTTTTTTTTGCGGTACGCGGGCCTCTCACTGCTGTGGCCTCTCCCGTTGCGGAGCACAGGCTCCGGACGCGCAGGCCCAGCGGCCATGGCTCACGGGGCCCAGCCGCTCCGCGGCATGTGGGATCCTCCCGGACCGGGGCACGAACCTGCGTCCCTTGCATCGGCAGGCGGACTCCCAATCACTGCGCCACCAGGGAAGCCCTCCACCTGTTTTTTGATAACATGGCAGGAAAGTTATTCCTACCCAGAAGCTCAGGGTAAACAAATAAAGGAACTGAAGAACTCGAGATTTCCTCATACCCCATCCGTGAAGTCTGGGAGGGATTAGACAGAGTCATTAACCACTATTAGCTGCTTCTTAGATCCATTTTCTTTCAATTTCTGCAAATGACATTCTTTACCCTACCAACCAGTGGGACCAATCAGGAACATGCAACGTGGGGAACACATGCATCTTTCTGTCTCCAAAATTAATAGGAAAATAGGCAGAGGGGAAGGGAAGAAATTATGTTTTTAGACAGTTAATTTACCCAAAGTGCAATTGCTATCTGTTTATTACAGACATTTTGGAACACACAGAAAAGTAGAAAAAAAGGAAACTTGTCTATAAAGATAAATGGCTGACCCCGGTGTCAGCAACAAAAATGGTTGTATGTTTTTTGAGCGACTGCCTGGTTTTACCCACAAACTTAGTAGATCTCATATCTAATCATATCTCTAAACTTTGCACCAGTTTCTAGAAAACTCCGCACTGTTCATTCATGGAATAGCAAATTAGTCATTGAACACTGTTTATGGAATGCCTGTCATGTGCCAGGAACTCTGCTAGGCCTTGAGGATACATAAGTGAGCAAACCAGTACGGGCTGCCCGTACACACGCACCATTCCTAGGCGGTGTGGTCTGATGGATGTCGACAGGTATTAATGTGACTCACTGAGCGTGTAGCTAGCACTGTGTTAGCAATTTGCCTGTGTGTCAGGAAAATTTAATTCTTTTGGTATTGTACGTGTATTCTCTCAGAGTTTTCCTTCTCCCCACTCCAAGGGTGCTGGCCCACACCGATGTTGTCTTGCCTGAGGGTGAGGTTCATGTTGCCTGGGAACACCTTCTCTCCTCATCTTTCGTGGAGGCCTCTAGGCATAATCTCAGAGGAGATCATGGCTGGGGTCCAAGAGGAGGAGAGGACAGAGCACTGTGGTTGGAGGAGACAGAGGTGGGCACTGTGAAAGCCAACAGCTTCTGCAGAACTGGAAAGGGGACAGACGGGGCTGGCTGAGGGCAGTGGAGATCTGCGTTCTTTTCCCTGGGGGAGTCGGAGGGAAAGGCTTGTGGCACATCCAGGAGGAGGACTCCAGGTCCCTGTGCTTGAAGCAACAGACAAGGTCATCAAACCCACTTGTGCAACAGAGCACTGAGCCACCTGTCTCAGGGGCCCATGAAGACCTTGACAGTGGCACCTGCTTGCTGACCGGTGTGGAGGGATGATTGTAGGGTCCCTGATGTTTCAGGATCCATGTGGTCTTTAGAGCCTTTGTAAAGCTGATCTAAGCTACTTTGATCACACACCAGTCTTAAATTCTTTTTGCAACATAACAGTTGCCAGCATAAACTCACTACCAGATTAGAAGAAAATCAGATTCAGGTCAAATGTTGCCACACAGCCATCATTGAACTAGCATTTATTATTATTATTTTTAACACCTTTATTGGAGTATAATTGCTTTACAATGGTGTGTTAGTTTCTGCTTTACAACAAAGTGAATCAGTTATACATATGTCCCCATATCTCTTCCCTCTTGCCTTATTATTATTGTTAATCATTATTTTTAACTTTTGGAAGAAAGTGTTATTAATTTAAGCACTGAAAAATAAAATCTTATAACTTTGGAAGGGATATAAGGATCCCTTATCTTTAGGGAAGTGGTACTTTAATCGGCCAGAAAGAAAACGTGTGCTGTTTTAATAGACTTCCACCAAAGGAGTTTCCACAACATCCTTGATGTCTCATTAAGGAATTCTTTCTTACATCTCACTTAAAATCCACTTGCTGTGACAAACTTTATATTCCTTACCATTAAGAAGCACTTACATAGCCTGCTTGCTTGTACACGAAACACTGGAGGACCAAGTCTTTATGTTTAGCATATGGTCCAACATATTAAGGGTTGGTCTGCAATACTCCGAAGAAAAATGTTAAAGAAACACAGGTAGTAAGAATAAGTGAATTTCAGAGATGTGGAGGGTAGAGTAGCTTGAACTAGCGTTTAGTAGTGAGCAGTCGGCACACTCTTCCTACCACATGCTCTTGTACACTTGGTGAAGCCCCGGTTCTCTGTCCTATTAGGTGCTTTGAACACTTCCTTATGTGCACTAGTCACTTGATACAGATGTAATAGTACACCAGAGGCAAGGTTCTAGTCCCTTTATAGTCGACATCAGGCATCCAGACCAATAGCTCAACACGGGATTGTTTGTAGATTAAGTCTGTGCATCATCCCTACACGTCCAGGCTAAAGGCCTTGGTGGGTTCTTATGCTAGTTCATGTAGAGACGGGGAGTATCTCTCAACTATTTTTTTTTTACGTATACATATGTATTCTTTTTCAGATTCTGTGCCATTATAGGTTATTACTAGATACTGAATATAGTTCCCTGTGCGATACAGTAGGTCCTTGTTGTTTACCTATTTTATATATAGTAGCCTATATATGTTAATCCCAAACTCCTAATTTATCTCCCCCCGCCATCCCCTTTGGTAACCATAAGATTGTCATCTACATCTGTGAGTCTATTTCTGGTTTGTAAATAAGTTCGTTTGTATCATTTTTTTAGATTCCACAAATAAGTGATATCATATGATATTTGTCTTTCCCCGATTTACTTCACTTAGTATGATAATCTCTAGGTCCATCCATGTTCCTACAAATGGTATTATTTCATTCTTTTTTTATGGATGAGTAACATTCCATTGTATATATACCACATCTTCTTTAGCCACTCAACTGTTGATGGATACTTAGGTTGCTTTGATGTCTTGGTTATTGTAAATAGTGTTGCAATGAACATTGGGTTGCGTGTATCTTTTTGAATTAGAGTTTTCTTCAGATATACGCCCAGGAGTGGGATTGTAGGACCGTTTTTAAGGAACCTCCATACTGTTCTCCATAGTGGCTGCACAAATTTACATTCCCATCAACAGTGTAGGAGGGTTTCCTTTTCTCCACATCCTCTCTGGCATTTATTATTTGTAGTCTTTTTGGTTATGGCCACTCTGACTGTTGTGATGTGATACCTCATTGTAGTTTTGACTTGCATTTCTCTAATAATTAGCGATGTTGAGCATCTTTTCATGTGCCTTTTGGCCATCTGTATGTCCTCTTTGGAGAAATGTCTGTTTAGGTCTTCTGCCCACTTTTTGATTGAGTTGTTTGTTTTCTTGATATTAAGCTGTATGAGCTATTTGTATATTTTGGAAATTAATCCCTTGTTGGTAGCATTGTGTCTCTCAACTATTTTAGTCAGTCCTCATAGTTGACCAATGAGAGCTTCTTTCTAGCATCTTTATGTAGTTTAGTACACTATTAGTGTTATCAGTGTATTAGTTTACTGTGAAAGCTGTAAGAAATTACCACAAATGTGGTTTCCTAAAACAACAGAAGTTTATCCTCATATGTTTCTGGAGGCCAGAAGTGTGAAATCAAGGTGTGTCAGGACTGCACTCCCTCTGGAGGCTTTAGGGGACCATCTGTTCCTTGTCTCTTCCAGATTCTCATGGCTGCTTGCATTCCTTGGCTTGTGGTCACATCACTCCAATATTTGCCTCTATCTTGACACTGACTCCTTCACTTCTGTCTGTATAATCTCCCTCTATAGGGACACTTGGCACTGGATTTAGGGTCCAACTGAATAATCTAAAATAATCTCCTTATCTTAAGATCTCTAACTTAATTATATCTGAAAAGACCATTTTTCCAAATAAAGTCACTTTCACAGGTTCTGATGATTCAGACATGGACATATTTTTGCAGTCACAATTCAACCACTGCTCAATGAAACCCCTTTCTGCTATTTAGGACGCTATATAGTAAGTCTGCTAATGATCACAATGTAGATAACAGATGAAAGAGCAGTAGCTACCTCTGGAGGGTAACCTTCCTGATATATACTAGCTGACCACCTGTAGAGTGGGACTTTAGGAAAGAGCAAGTAACAGTCCCTGGAGCGCAGCTTAGAGAAACTAATGAACACATATTTATATCACACCATGAAACAGGAGAGAACCCTAATAATGCTTGTGATGGAATTTACTACTAACTTTTAGGATGGGGATTCAGAGTTAGACTTACTTTTATCTTAAGGAAATATTTCTTGCATCCAAGGTTGTGCTGGAAAATTCCTGCCTTATACACATTAGCATGGTTAATTCTCACAGCAATGCCAAGGTAAAAATGATTATATACATTTTGTAGGTAAGGAAACTGAAGCTAAGAAATACTAAAATGATCACACTGATCGGATGGGGCTAAGACTTGACCACGTTTCTGCCTGACTCTAAAGTTAGATTGCCTTACTATAGAGCTAGACTGCCTTCTCTAAGGGGGTCCAACCCACCTAGAAACATCTGCCCCTGCCTAGTTTCTGGTGGTACTTGCAATTCTACCTGCTTTGGATAAGTACCCCATGGGAGAGGTAACATTAATGAAGAGGAAGACGGAGGCAGAGGAGTGTAAAGATAAGAAAGGGGGCAGGAGAGAGGTGGGGCTTCAGAAGAAATCCTCCATCTGTTTCAGTTTTTAAAGAAGAAAGTTGAGGGCATGGACTGATGTCTTAGTCAGTTTGGGCTGCTATAACAAAGTATCCATACTGTAGACTGTACGGGTGGTTTACAAATGACAGAAATTTATTTCTCACAGTTCTGGAGGCTGGAAGTCTGAGATTAGGATGCTAGCACAGGGTTCTGGTGAGGGCCCTGTTCTGTGTTGCAGACGGCTCGTTGTATTCTCATGTGGCAGAGAGCAGAGGGAGGATGAAAACTCTCCCATGACTCTTATAAAGGCACTAATCCTCTTCCTGTGGGTTCCACCCCATAACCTCATCTAATTTCAGTGACCACCTAAAGGCTCCATCTCCTAATACCATCACATTGGGGGATAGGGTTTCAACATACGGATTTGGGGGGAATATAAACATTCAGTACATAGTGAGTGACAGAGTTTTTCCAGAGCCTCCACCAACCACCAGGATGGCAGACCCTACAGGGCATCAGAAGAGTCAGGCCAGGCAGCACTGGTGTGTCCTGGCTACCCCTAACCCTGGGGTGATTTTACCCCATTGGTCCCATGATTCTTCTCTGGCTCTCTAATATCACCTTGTGTCCTACTTGAGTCATTGCAAACTCTTGATGCCTATGCTGGTTGGCCTATCATCTATGTGGTAGATTGCATTATTGGCCTCAGTTCTTCACTCTTCACCCATTGCTATGTGAGTTTGCAGTTTCCCTCCCTTGCAGGAGTTTGCAGAATATCTCCTCATCCCGCTGATATTGGGCTTGGCCATGTGACTTGCTTTGGCCAATGGAATGTTATCACATGTGATGTGAGCCAAGGCCTGAAATGTACCTTGAAACGGAGTTTATGTTCCTGCACTTCTACCATTAGCACAAGAAGAACATAATCTAGCTGCTCCATTGCGCCAAGGTGGATTAGAGAGACATGGAGATTATACCTTGTAGCAGTTTGAAACCCAGCAGAGCTGAACCCAACCTAGGTCAGCCAATCCCTAGCTAAACAATAGATGCTTAAGTAAGAATAACTGATTACTGTTTTAAGCTGCTTTATTTGGGGATGGCTTGTCATACAGCATTACTGTGGCAAGAGCTGACTGATACATTCTGTCTCTGTAATTGTCATACCCACCCCTTCCCACCACCGTCTCTACCATCACTGCCTCATTACTGTTTTGGGGTGCCCGCAACACTGGCAGGAGTATAGCCCCAGGTACTAAGACAGATTCTCACCATAGAGCTAGACCCCTGAGGGGCACCATGCAGAGCCAAGCCCTTCATAGCACATCCAGGCACTGGAAGGGAAGAAGTTGGGTCCTTTTCCTACCTTGCACAATGCTGTAACCACTCCCTCCTTCAATCTCTACAGGGGGGTCCCAGTCTCTGCCTGAAGCCAGGTTTTAGAAGGTGCCCCTGCACATCTAGAAAGCCCCCTCACTCCATCTGTAGATTCAGCATCTGCCCAGCTTGTTACAGACATGGATGTTTGCATCTTGAATTGAACCAGCCATTTTAAGTTGACCTCCATCCTTTCTACCTTTCTGATTACCTACATCCAAGCCTTTGCTTCCAGCTTTCTTGAGGGGAATGGCATCATGGCAGAGAAGCTTTTTGAAGACAGAAAAGAGGACCATTAATCTAAATCCCTACAACTTCAATAATGAGTGGCCAGCCAGGCTGGATGCCAATGGTTTTCTCTGGATGATGGGGTTAGGAGGCTTTTTAAAAACCTACTCATTCTCCTCTGTGTTTTAGAAACCTTCCAAATGGGGTATTTTTGGAATCTGAAAAACAATAGCCTCTAATAAAAGAAACAACGAAACAAGCCCCACGGCTTTGAGTGAAACCCTGCGGGTGGGCTGAGGTGGGTGGGCACAGTGGCTATGACAGCAGCTACGACAGTAGCCAGGGGTCAGCGCCCAGTGCTTTTGGCAGCAGCAGCCCTGGATTGCGGAGTCCAGCCCAGCCTGTCACTTGGCACTGGCTCCCACTGAGGGTCTGGGCTTCTAACCTTAGCTGGGCAGCTTGCAAAGAACGCTGGTTAAGGAGGTGTGGGGGGACCCTAGGACCTGGTGAGGGACTATGGCCGGCTCAGCCGAAATCTTTGGGTTTTCAAAAAATTGTGAGCATCATAATTCTAAATTCCAAAACCATTTTACATGTGCTAGGGGAGTTTCCTGAATACAAACTCCTATTGTGAAGCCCTGGGTAAAGTGAATAATCCTTCTCCATTTTATCATTGGCATAAATCTGGATTTTCACTTAGGGTGTTTTGGGTTTCCATGAGAAAAGAGATGGCAGGTGCTCTGGAAAAGCATATCCTGGCACTTCTGCTGAGGGTTAATGGGCAGTGGCATGGTCTCTAATTGGAAGGACAGCCTGGCCCTGGTTTAAGTCCTAGTACTGGTGCTAATGTGTCCTCTGCAGGCCCTGCTACTCCTGCCTGGAACGCTCTCCCTCTAAAAGGGCAAATGGCTCCCTCATTCCTGTCCTTTGAGTTTGTGCTCAAATGCCACTCACCTTCTTAGAGAGGCCTTCCTCATCATCCCACTTAAAATCTCCCCTTTACCTGCTTGATTTTTCTCCACGGTACTTATCACCACTTGTTATACTGTATATTTTCATGATTTTGTTTACTGTCTGTGTCTCTCACTGGATGTCAACCCTACAGGACCAGAACTCTGGGTCGTTGTGTTCACTGCTGTGTCCTTGGTGCCTGGAATAGTACCTGGCACAGAGTCTGTGCCTCAATAAATATTTGTTGAATAAGTTGAATTAATGACCTTGGGCAGGTTACTTAAATTTTCTGCAAGTCTAAAACTTAAATGAGTGAAGTGGTAACTGCCCGTTGGCCTGAGAATTGGGGAGACAGTAGGGGTTGGTGGGGCCTGGGGCAAACTTCCGTGAGCAGCTCTTCTTCATCTGGGGGGCAGCCACTCCACAGCTCCAGCCAACTCTTGTTACAGGGGTGCTGGCTCAGTATTGCAAGACTTTCAAGTTTTTCTTTTAAGAAGGCCAGAAAGGGCTTCCCTGGTGGCGCAGTGGTTGAGATTTCGCCTGCCGATGCAGGGGACACGGGTTCGTGCCCCAGTCCGGGAAGATCCCACAGGCCGCGGAGTGGCTGGGCCCGGGAGCCATGGCCGCTGAGCCTGCGTGTCCAGAGCCTGTGCTCCGCAACGGGAGAGGCCACGGCAGCGAGAGACCCGCGTACTGCAAAAAAAAAAAAAAGAAAGGCCAGAAAGTGAAATTTTTATAAAAGTGAAATCACTTGATTTTTAAATGTTGGTAATGAAGTCTCATTTTTACGAAAGCCTCACATAGTTTTTTGTAAAACATATCCATGAGTCAGGTCTGAGAGGTGGGCACCAGGATGGGATGTCTGGACTAGATACTCTCCCTCTAAAATTCTATTTTATTCTATCCTATTCTATTCTAAAATTCTATACTTCTATTAAATTGTTTTTATCTTTCCCACTGCAGTGAGAACATACAGACTAATTAAACTCAAACCAAATTATTTGACTAAAATGGGAAAGATTAGGATATTTGTCTTCCCAACCTGACAGGGGAAAGTTTGCTCCTTAGAGAACCAATGGCTGCCTCTCCAATGACACAGAGAAAATCAGCTCACAGCGTGGCAAGACTGGTTCAAGTAGCAAGGCAACGGGACTCCCATCACGTTATTTTTCAGATTTATAGGATGTGGAGGATTTCCTCCATGCAAGATAGTCACCCCACGGGGCCTTAGCTACGGGTCACTTGGAGGGAAAAAATATCACCCCGTTTCCACTCTGTCACTCCAAAATTGCATTTTATGCAATGCATTTTATTCTCACATAATGGTTTCTGCTCTTTGGCTGCTATTAACCATCCTTAATGCATGTATTTGGTAACTTGCGAAATGTCCCAGTGAGTCCACCAGGATCTGTAAAAGAGTGTGATGAAGGCATGGCTGAAACAAACAGGAAAATGTCCAACAAAGGGAATTGCTCTGATGACCTCCAATCCCATGACCATTGTGATGAATGACTCTCTTTTGCCAATTATATGGGTGGTAATTGGACCCCTTCCTGCCTCAGAACAAGTTATTTTATGATTGTGATATGCTGTATGATATGGGAATATGAGTCTTGGGACTAACAGGTGTAAGTTGCTGGACAGGATCAGACAATATGAGATGAGAGAGAGAAGGCAGGAAATGTTAGAATGTGCTAATAGAGAGGTAAAATGGGTGTTGTGGGGAAGAGGAGGTGAAAGGGATTGGAGGCAAGAAAAAGCAGTCATCATGGTGGGCAAGAATGGCCATGGAGGAGCACAAAGAGCCTGGTTTTAGACCCACAAAGACCTGGGTTTGAGTATCAGCTCCATCTCTGACCAGCTATTTGTGCCTATGGGCAAGTTACTCAACCTCTTTGAGCCTCAGTTCCATCATCTATAAAACGGCGCTAGTAAAACCTTCCTCTCAGGGTTGAAATGAAAACCAAATGAAATAATATGTGTGCTAGCAAGTACAGCATAAGGGCTCAATACCATGAATGCCACCCAAGATTCTAGGCCTCAGAATCTTCAATTATAAAATGGCAGCTGGTATTGAACTAGACCAAGGGTGCAAACTCAAATGCTTACAGGGTTGAGACAGATAATGTAAATGAGTGAAAGCAGACAGGTATAAAAACTGCTGCAGACTGAAAAACGGGACACTGGCTGAGCAGAGCCTATTAACTCCACTGTGTCTTCTCAGATCTTTAGCATTTTCAAGAGAAGCCCCACTCTGGTCTTAAGGTGAAACGTCCTGATTCATAAATGTGGGCACCTAACTCCTCTCCCCTCTTTTTAGAATGTATTGTTTGGGCCACCAGTATATATACAGGTCAAATAAAACTTGGGTCATTTCTAGCCTGTGGGCCAACATTTTGCAGCCTCTAAATGAAGGATTTAGAAGGATTGTAAAAGAATTGTTTATCAGAGCCCAAGTAAATAATTCTGGGGTCAGAAGACCACAGAGAGTGTAATTTTGACTTGGAACCCAAGCTGTGCCTTGAACTCAACAGAAAAGTCAGAAAACTTTGATGCTCCAAGATCTGGCATGCAGAGAGGGTATATCCTCTGTGGATTAGGGGCAGAACTGAAAAAGCTGGACATACACCAAATAAATGATTTTCCAACCTCAAACAGCTGCATCAGAATCTCCAGGGGCTGAGCCTTCTCTGGGAGATTCAATAATGCAGCCAGGTTGAGAACCACTATAATAAAGTTTTCCAAAGGTAATCTGTGATTAAATAGAATAATAATTCTAATCTATCTAGAAACATAAATTTTGTGAAAAAACAAGCAAATTTGTTTTCTAAGAACCTTTTTTTTTTTTGTGCTACGTGGGCCTCTCACTGTTGTGGCCTCTCCCGTTGTGGACCACAGGCTCCAGACGCGCAGGCTCAGCGGCCATGGCTCACGGGCCCCGCCACTCCACGGCATGTGGGATCTTCCCGGACCGGGGCACAAACCCATGTCCCCTGCGTTGGCAGACGGACTCTCAACCACTGCACCACCAGGCAAGCCCTGTAAGAACTTTTTATTTCATTTTGTAGTCTTACCTCTCAGATTGGAAAATAATAAATCTACCTGCCCTCCCTTCCTACCTAATTTTTTGGTCAACATCTTTACCTGAATAAACACAGTAACATATATGTAGCTCTGAGACCAATATGCACAACTAAAAAAAAAATTGTGTTGTTGTTAGAGAATTGCTTTTACATTTCTGATAATTTTAAACTATGGGGACTGCAAGTACTCTGGGTGATAGGTTAAACTAGGCCAGAAATTAATGAAAGCTCCTTTCATCAGGAGGTGGAGCTTATTTCCACACTTCCTGAAGCCGAACTGGTCTTGTGACTTGCTCTGACTGATAGAATGCAGGAAACTTATGTGTGACTTCCATGCTCAGGCCTCAGGGTCTTGGAGAACTTCTATTCTTACCCTCTTGGACCCAGCTGCCGTGTGCAGAAGATGAGCTGCCTGCTTGACAGGCCATGGAGGAGAAATGAGTTATTCTCACTGACAGGTCAACTGTCAGACAAGTAAGCAAGACCATCCCAGACCAGCCAGCCTCCAGCTGACCTGCCAGTGTTTCTCTCAAGACTTCAAGACATAGATATTTCATAGCTATTTGCCTTTTTATGAAGTGCTTATTCTGAAATTACTCTAGCTGTAACACAGAGACATTTGTTGATGTGGTAAATGGCATTAAGAGTTTGAAGAACTGAATCAGGAAACTTGCACAAGCCTCTTAGATAGCCTCATTCACCAGAGGGCAGACAGCAGAAGCAGGAAGAACTATAATCCTGAAGCCTGTGGAACAAAAATCACATTCACAGAAAGAGAGACAAGATGAAAAGGCAGAGGACTATGTACCAGATGAAGGAACAAGATAAAACCCCAGAAAAACAACTAAATGAAGTGGAAATAGGCAACCTTCCAGAAAAAGAATTCAGAATAATGATAGTGAAGATGATCCAGGACCTCGGAAATGGAGGCAAAGATCAAGAAGATGCAAGAAATGTTTAACAAACCTAGAAGAATTAAAGAACAAACACCTAGAAGAATTAAAGAACAAACAAACAGAGATGAACACAATAACTGAAATGAAAACTACACTAGAAGGAATCAATAGCAGAATAACTGAGGCAGAAGAACTGATAAGTGACCTGGAAGACAGAATGGTGGAATTCACTGCTGAAGAACAGAATAAAGAAGAAAGAATGAAAAGAAATGAAGACAGCCTAAGAAACCTCTGGGAAAACATTAAACACAACAACATATGCATTATAGGGGTCCCAGAAGGAGAAGAGAGAGAGAAAGGACCTGAGAAAATATATGAAGAGATTATAGTCGAAAACTTCCCTAACATGGGAAAGGAAATAGAAAGGCAAGTCCAGGAAGCACAGTGAGTCCCGTACAGGATAAACCCAGGAGAAACAATCCAAGACACATAGTAATCAAACTGGCAAAAATTAAAGACAAAGAAATATTATTGAAAGCAGCAAGGGAAAAATGGCATATAATATACAAGGGAACTCCCATAAGGTTAACAGCTGATTTCTCAGCAGAAACTCTACAAGCCAGAAGGGAGTGGCACGACATATTTAAAGTGATGAAAGGGAAGAACCTACAACCAAGATGACTCTACCCGGCAAGGATCTCATTCAGATTTGACGGAGAAATCAAAAGCTTTACAGACAAGCAAAAGCTAAGAGAATTCAGGACACCAAACCAGCTCTACAACAAATGCTAAAGGAACTTCTCTAAGTGGGAAACACTAGAGAAGAAAAGGACCTACAAAAACAAACCACAAACAATTAAGAAAATGGTCATAGGAACATACATATCGATAATTACCTTAAACATGAATGGATTAAATGCTCCAACCAAAAGACACAGGCTCGCTGAATGGATACAAAAACAAGACCCACGTATATGCTGTCTACAAGAGACCCACTTCAGACCTAGGGACACATTCAGACTGAAAGTGAGGGGATGGAAAAAGATATTCCATGCAAATGGAAATCAATAGAAAGCTGGAGTAGCAATACTCATATCAGATAAAATAGACTTTAAAATAAAGAATGTTACAAGAGTCAAGGAAGGACACTACGTAATGATCAAGGGATCAATCCAAGAAGAAGACATAACAATTATAAATATATATGCACCCAACATAGGAGCACCTCAATACATGAGGCAACTGCTAACAGCTATAAAAGAGGAAATCAACAGTAACACAATAATAGTGGGGGGCTTTAACTCCTCACTTACACTAATGGACAGAACATCCAGACAGAAAATTAATAAGGAAACAGAAGCTTTAAATGACACAATAGACCAGATAGATTTAATTGATATTTATAGGACATTCCACACAAAAACAGCGGATTACACTTTCTTCTCAAGTGTGCACGGAGCATTCTCCAGGATAGATCACATCTTGGGTCACAAATCAAGTCTCGGTAAGTTGAAGAAAACTGAAATCATATCAAGCATCTTTTCTGACCACAACGCTATGAGATTAGAAATCAATTACAGGGGAGAAATACATAAAAAACACAAACACATGGAGGCTAAACAATACGTTACTAAATAACCAAGAGGTCACTGAAGAAATCAAAGAGGAAATCAGAAAATACATGGAGACAAATGACAATGGAGACACCACAATCCAGCACCTATTGGATGCAGCAAAAGCAGTTCTAAGGGAGAAGTTTATAGCTATACAAGCCTACCTCAAGAAACAAGAAAAATCTCAAACAATCTAACCTTACACCTTAAAGGAACTAGAGAAAGAAGAACAAGAAAACCCAAAGTTAGCAGAAGGAAAGAAATCATAAAGATCAGAGCAGAAATGAATGAAATAGAAACAAAGAAAACAATAGCAAAGATCAATAAAACTAAAAGCTGGTTCTTTGAGAAGATAAACAAAATTGATAAACCATTAGACAGACTCATCAAGAAAAAGAGGGAGAGGACTCAAATCAATAAAATTAGAAATGCAAAAGGAGAAGTTACAAAGGACACCGCAGAAATAAAAAGCATCCTAAGAGACTACTAAATGCCAATAAAATGGACAATAAAATGGACAACCTGGAAGAAATGGACAAATTCTTAGAAAGGTATAACCAATAAAATGGACAACCTGGAAGAAATGGACAAATTCTTAGAAAGGTATAACCTTCCAAAACTGAACCAGGAAGAAATAGAAAATATGAACAGACCAATCACAAGTAATGAAATTGATACAGTGATTAAAATTCTTCCAACAAACAAAAGTCCAGGACCAGATGGCTTCACAGATGAATTCTATCAAACATTTAGAGAAGACCTAACACCCATCCTACTCAAACTCTTCCAAAAATTGAAGAGGAAGGAACACTCCCAACCTCATTCTATGAGGCCACCATCACCCTGATACCAAAACCACACAAAGATACTACAAAAAAAAAAAGAAAATTACAGACCAATATCACTGATGAATATAGATGCAAAAATCATCAACAAAATACTAGCAGACAGAATCGAACAACACATTAAAAGGGTCATACACCATGATCAAGTGGGATTTATCCCAGAGATGCAAGGATTCTTCAGTATACGCAAATCAATCAATATGATACACCATATTAAAAAATTGAAGGAGAAAAACCATATATGATCATCTCAATAGATGCAGAAAGAGGTTTTGACAAAAATCAACACACTTTTATGATAAAAACTTTCCAGAAAGTGGGCATAGAGGGAACCTACCTCAACATAATAAAGGCCATATATGATAAACCCACAGCAAACATCATTGGTGAAAAACTGAAAGCATTTCCTCTAAGATCAGGAACAAGACAAGGATGTCCACTCTTGCCACTCTTATTCAACATAGTTTGGAAGTCCTAGCCATGGCAATCAGAGAAGAAAAAGAAATAAAAGGAATATAATTGGAAAAGAAGAAGTAAAACTGTCACTGTTTGCAGATGACATGATACTATACATAGGGAATCCTAAAGATGCCACCAGAAAACTACTAGAGCTAATCAATGAATTTGGTAAAGTTGCAGGATACAAAATTAATGCACAGAAATCTCTTGCATTCCTATACACTAATGAAAAATCTGAAAGTGAAATTAAGGAAACACTCCCATTTACCATTGCAGCAAAAAGAATAAGATACCTAGGAATAAACCTACCTAAGGAGACAAAAGACCTGTAAGCAGAAAACTATAAGACACTGTTGAAAGATATTACGGATGATACCAACAGATGGAGAGATATACCATGTTCTTGGATTGGAAGAATCAACATTGTGAAAATGACTCTACTACCCAGAGCAATCTACAGATTCAGTGCAATCCCTATCAAATTACCAATGGCATTTTTTACAGAGATAGAACAAAAAAATCTTAAAATTTGTATGGAGACACAAAAGACCCTGAATAGCCAAGGCAGTCTTGAGGGAAAAAAACAGAGCTGGAGGAATCAGACTCCCTGACTTCAGACTATACTGCAAAGCTACAGTAATCAAGACAATATGGTGCTGGCACAAAAACAGAAATATAGATCAATGGAACAGGATAGAAAGCCCAGAGATAAACCCACGCACCTATAGTCAACTAATCTATGACAAAGGAGGCAAGGATATACAATGGAGAAAAGACAGTCTCTTCAGTAAGTGGTGCTGATAAAACTGGACAGCTACATGTAAAAGAATGAAAGTAGAACACTTCCTAACACCATACACAAAAATAAACTCACAATGGGTTAGAGACCTAAATGTAAGACCGGACACTATAAAACTCTTATAGGAAAACATAGGAAGAACACTCTTTGACATAAATCACAGCAAGATCTTTTTTGATCCACCTCCTAGAGTAATGGAAATAAAAACAAAAATAAACAAATGGGACCTAATGAAACTTAAATGCTTTTGCAAAGCAAAGGAAGCTACAAACAAGACAAAAAGACAACCCTCAGAATGGGAGAAAATATTTGCAAACAGATCAACGGAGAAAGGATTAATCTCCAAAATATATAAACAGCTCATGCAGCTCAAAATTAAAAAAAACAACCCAATCAAAAAATGGGCAGAAGACCTAGAGAGACATTTCTTCAAAAAGGTCATACGGATGGCCAAAAAGCCCATGAAAAGCTGCTCAAGATCACTAATTATTAGAGAAATGCAAATCAAAACTACAATGAGGTATCACCTCACACCAGTTAGAATGGCATCATCAGAAAATCTACAACCAACAAATGCTGGAGAGGGTGTGGAGAAAAGGGAACCCTCTTGTACTGTTGGTGGGAATGTAAATTGATACAGCGACTATGGAGAACAGTATGGAGGTTCCTTAGAAAACTAAAAATAGAATTACCATATGACCCAGCAGTCCTACTACTGGATATATACCCAGTGAAAACCATAATTCAAAAAGACACATGCACCCCAATGTTCATTGCAGCACGATTTACAATAGCCCGGAGATGGAAGCAACCTAAATGCCCATCGACAGACGAATGGATAAAGAAGTTGTGGTACATATACACAATGGAATATTACTCAGCCACAAAAAGGAACAAAATTGGATCATTTGTAGAGACGTGGATGAATCTAGAGACTGTCATACAGAATGAAGTAAGTCAGAAAGAGCAGAACAAATATCGCATATTAACGCATATATGTGGAACCTAGAAAAATGTTACCGGTCAACTGGTTTGAAGGGCAGAAATTGAGACACAGATATAGCGAACAAACGTATGGACACCAAAAGGGGAAAGCAGCGGCGGGTGTTGGTGGTGGTGTGATGAATTGGGAGATTGGGATTGACATGTATACACTGATGTGTATAAAATGGACGACTGATAAGAACCTGCTGTATAAAAAATAAATAAAATTAAATTAAAAAAAAAGAGTTTGAAGGACTGGCTTACCACATTAGCAAACTGTGGAGTCATGTCACAGCCTGAAGTAGAGACTTCCTGTTAATCCTTTGTGTCTTTGTAACAGGCAGTCAGAGACGAGCCTTCTATGTGAGATGCTTTGGGAGGTTGGGTCAAAACCAAGATGGTGTCTTCAGTGATCTCTAGACCTTGACCTATATTAGGGAGGAAGGTAATTCTCCACATCTTTTGAAACAACCTCCTGCTTCAGGTTGCCTGGTGATGGAGTTGAGATTGCGTTTGGACACTGAGGGAGACATATAATTGTTGCCTTCCTCATTTCTGTCAGACCAGCTTTAGGCCACCAGGGTGGTAGTGCTCCTTCCAGACTGGCTTGAGACCTGACCTCTTCAAACCAAGACCTTTTACTAGCATCAGACTAATTTTCTTATTATTTTTAAAAGCAAGTTGGCAAAGTTTCACAAATCACCTGTTAAATTTGACCAGTTACATTTCAGACCTTTGGCAATTTGTTTACTTTTTTCTTCCCTCTTACTTTTTAATCCCTTCAGTTTACAGAATTTTCTCTGTGGATTCTTTCTCCACAGCTTTGTACATGACAGAATACCTGGAATCATCCTAATGGCCTCCTCAGACAGTGTGCAGTTAAGGATCGGAAAATTCAGTCCTGGGGGATATTAACAGCTAACTGAGATCTGCCTGGGAACAGTAAATGTAACTAGCTTGGACATTCTATGGCCAACCCAATAGTCTGCCTTAAAAGAATCCTTTCTTCTTCTTAAAATTTAAGTGATATGGACTAGTCAGAAAATAAAATAAAAATAATTTATAATTGTAGTTCTCAGAGATAACTGTCCTTTCTATTTTGATGACTATCCTTTCAATCTTTTTGGGGGGGAGAATATTTCATATATATTTACAAAATTGGAATCACAACAGATATAACTGTTCCATACATTTTTTTTAACAATCTCTCATGAACATATTCCATGAACATTTTTCTTTTGTTTTTAACATCTTTATTGGAATATAATTGCTTTACAGTGATGTGTTAGTTTCTGCTTTATAACAAAGTGAATCAGCTATACATATACATATGTCCCCATATCTCCTCCCTCTTGCGTCTCCCTCCCACCCTCCCTATCCCACCCCTCTAGGGGGTCACAAAGCATTGAGCTGATCTCCCTGTGCTACGCGGCTTCTCATGTACATTTTTCTGATGAACGTTTAACTCTTCTTTAACCAGATTTTTACAATGATCATGCCATAATATATTTAATTAATCTTTTATTTTGAGACATTGCCATTGTTTCCATTTTTTTCCTATTATAAGCAATGTTATTCTGAATAGCATTTAGGGCTAAATATTTGATCACTAAACATTGGTGGTCGTATTTTTAGATTAAATTCCCAGCAATGGAGTTAGTGGTTCTCCAGCAAACTGCTGCCTGGTACTGGCTTAGCAGTGCAGTGAAGCAGTGGGTGGAACGTGGCCAAGGGCTTATCGTGAGGGGCATTAGGTGTGGAGGACACATAGGGGATACAGGGCGTGAGAAGGCTGCCTGGAATCCTCCAGTGAGGTCAGTTGTTTTTAAAGTAAATTCTGCTAGATTAGTTTCTGTTTAGTGACAAATACCTGCTTGGTCTTGGCTTTGCACTGTGCTGAATAGCAGAACAAAAGTCATATTGGGGAGTCAAATATAGATTTTTTTTTGCCTGATAGCCTCATGCATATAGTTGGAAGAAGAAAAAGAAAGAAGAGGAAGTAGAGGAAGCCATGTGTTCTAGGAGCAAGAGTGGGAAGATTTAATGCTTGGAAGCATTCAATGACTTGGTCAAACTTTTGACCACAAGTCTAGCCTCTGTTGTGCGATTTTAGGTTCCTAATCTAGGGTCCATGAATCTAAAACATCAGTAATTTAATCAAATAAAATAGAAGCTCAACCAAAGTGGTGGTGAATTCTGCTAATTGTTTACCTTGTTGAAATACTTTTCTTTGGCAATTTCCCGACTGCAACCACTGTTTGCATTTCTATGCCCTTTTTTGCTCTGCTATGTGTTGTAATGTAATATATAATTTAGTAAGAGATTTGCTGGTGTGCCCCTTGGGACATTTAATAGAAATGGATAAATTAACAATTAGTCTAGGTCTCTGACTGGGAGCTTTTAAACCTACAGAGGGATGAGTGTGGGAGTTAATGGTAACTTTTAAATTTCTCTTCATACCTTTCAAAGCATATAAATACGTATTTTTTTGAAGTGCACTTTCTCCTCCCCCTCTCAGTTTTTTGATCTCCCAGGAGGGTATGAGGGGCATGGTGTAATGTCAGGCACAGGTAATGTGCAGCCACACATGCCCGGCTGTGCATCCTGCTTTGTCCTCTCCTGGCTGTGGAGACCTTGGGGCATTTACTTCCTTTCAGCCTCAGCTTCTGACCTGTAAAATAAATGTTTCATTAAATTTGTTGTAATAAATGAAACCCACTCTGGTTAACTTAATCCAGAAAAAGATCTACAGGTAGGCTATTGGATAGCTCATGAAACGGGAGAAAGAGCTAAACCACCAAGTCTTGGGAAACGCTGGCTGGGGATTCAGCCTGGGAAAAGCAGGTGGCACCTGCCCTTGGCCCTAACCTCTCTTCGCTCAAGTCAGGCTCCCAGGAGGAGGATCCTGATTGGCTGGGATTGAGTCACATGTTCTCCTCTGACTCCATCTCCCCAGGGGGGTGGTACTGGGCCGTTTGATTGGCAGTTCTACCTGAGTCACATGACATGGGGGAAGGGCACTCTCAACAGAGGGAGGGATGCTGGGTGTGCATGCGCCAACCCAGAATTACCCCCCCCCCAGCTCTTAGGAAGACTCCACTGTCCCTAAGGTCCTGGAATATGGTATGTGCTCAATAAACAATAACTATTGTGGTTATTCTTGCTGTTAGAGGGCCAAGATTACTCATTGTTTTAGTAGAAGAGCAAAAATAAGATTTAAGGGTTTTTTTTTTCTGTTGAGTCCAGTGCATTCTCTTTAGACCACATGTGATTAAATGCAGATTTCCTGAGTCCCTTCTCAGACTGACTGGATCAGAATCTCGGGGCGGGGTGTGGGGGGGGGTTCCCTGGCCTCCTCCTCTTTAACAAGCATCCCAGATGTCTCTTGTACACACTAAATTTTGAGATCCAAAGCCCTTAGTAATTAGGTGGGAGGATTTTGACTGCTGAGGACGCGGGTTTTGGAAGGAGAGATTTTCCTCTACCACTGCAACTGTGGAAGAAGTCTGTTTTGCTAAAAGAGTAAAGCAACCTAGTCAGCCAATTTGGTAAGGAAGCTGTGCCTCTCAACCCTGACCGTACACTGGGATCACTTGAGGAGCATTGACAACACGCAGGACCCATGCCGAGAGCTCAGGCAGGATGCTTCCCACCAGCAACCAGATGCTCTCCATGTACACCCAGGCTGGGACTAGAGAGACATCCTTGGACCTTCACTCCGGAAGCCCAGTGGCCTCACCGTTCTGGAAGACAGCTAAGGGTGTGTAGAACTTTGGGGTTTCAGAGCATGTTCTCCTTAATTACCGTGTTTGATCCTAAGGCAGATGGGAATGGGTCGTAATCTGCTCCTGATTTTGGAGATGAAGGAACCAACCACTCGGAAAGATTCATTGACCAGTGATTCCATCAAAGTTGCCCAGTCAGAAAAGGCAGAGCCAGAACTCAGGTTTGTCCCTCTGGCTCCAGGCTCATGGCTCCATCCACGTCCCTCTCGGAGACCGGCACACTCAGATCTTCCAAGCTTGCTTTCTGTTACAGTTCCAAGGAAACCTAAAGGTGAGCTCAGAGTCCTTTCCAAGAGAGCTTATGGCCTTCAGCCACTTTCTGGGAGGTCTTTTAAGTCATTTCTGTCCCTCGTGCTTTGATTTAGCTACCGGTTCTGAGTATTGTGCCTTCTGGGGGCTTGAGGAGTGAGGGCTGTGATTACAAAGGCAGCGCCCCTGCCAGCAACCTGTGGGGTGGGCTCATCTTCTGAGGAATATTCCCAAATGAGCTGTCAACTCGGCTGCAGCAGGATCCTGCCTTAGGTTGTTTTTCCCCTCCACGCAGCACCGAGCAGAGAAATAAACCCAGTAAATGCTTGATTAGACAGCGACACGGAACGGATTTTCTCACGCTTCTGACTTCCCCAGCGTCTGCTGCCTCTTGACTACCTTTTTAAGCTGATGTTTTCATTATAAAACTAATGTATGGTCACCGAAGGACATAAAGAATAACAAAGGTGGAGAAGGAAAACACCACTTATAAGAGTAGTAAGTGTTTGTTATAAACACTGGGTATCTAATAAACTTTGTTTTATTTAATCTGCACAACAGTCCATCTACACATGAGGACTTTCAGAACCTGAACACTTACCCACCATCCACCTTCCCGTGCTCAACTGCCAGGAAAACACACAGCCCTCCTGAATGCTGCTGCATTTTCATCTGTCCTCTGTCCTGTGTTTCCACCTATGAGAATTTTTGCCACCCCCTGAAGGAGACAAGTGTTTCATATCTCTGGGTCTTTGCTCTGCTGGGCTTGACATCACGAATAGTTGCCTGTTCTGCCCATCTGGCTGGTTTTGGCTCTGCTATTGTGGCACAGCCAAAGGTAGCCTCTCTGTTACGGGCTGAATTGTGTCTCTCCCAAATCCGTATGTTGAAGCTCTAAACACCAGTACCTTAGAATGCGACTGTATTTGGAGATAAGATCTTTAAAGAGGTGATTAATTTAAAATGAGGTCTTAGGGTGGGCCCTAACCCAATCTGACTGGTGTCCTTGTAAGTAGAGAAAATTTAGGTGTACGTAGAGATACCAGGGATGCGTACACGCAAGGAAAGGCCACTTGCAGGGCAGGGAGAGAAGCCTTAGGAGAAACCGACATTGCTGACACCTTGATCTTGGGCTTCTAGCCTCCAGAATGGCAAGGAAATACACTTGTGTTGTTTAAGCCCCACATTCTGTGCTATTTTGTTATGGCAGCCCTAGCGAACCAGTACACTCCCTAAAGCCTTCCCTGACACCCAGCCCCACCCCCAGGAAGAACTAACACTCTTTCCTTGGTGCTCTCACCAGGTCACCTTTATTGAGCTGTTTTCCTCTTTGTGATGACCCCTGGGCCACACGTTCCCGAGGGCCACACCTGGCTCATGCGTTTCTGGCATCTAGCACAGTGCTGGCCGCATCCTGAACTTGGGAAAAGGTAGGTGAATGAATGAATGAATTAGTGAATGAACAAGGGGTCTGATAACTGCTTGTGGGTAGTTTGACTCTTTGTGGAAGTTCTGGAAGGATTGAGGGATCCAGAGACGGAGAGGGATCAGGGAGAGGGGCAGGACCCAGGAGTGGTGGTCGCCTAGACCCTCACCCACTGCACTGCCTCCTGCTGGCTCACAGGCCTTGGAACTGTCTTGTGCTTTGCAGCCTCCTGGCTTGGCCTTTGGCTCTCAGCCCTCCCTTCAGCCTGTCGGCCACTTAATCACACGCAGAAGATGTAAATTCCCCAAGGCCCCCTTTGTGTGGTCCTCTCCTCAAAATTCCGTCTCCCCACCCCAATTTCTGGAAGTCCCTTTAAAGGGTCTGACAGCCAGTCTCCTTTTCCCACCCATCGAGCTGCACAGGCTCAGGGAGCAGAAGGAGTTTTCTGGGAACAGACTGGGGAGGAGGGGCCAGGAAAATTGACAAAGGCACAAATTTGAGCTTCCTGTGCCCTGTGCCCGCTGCCCACGCAGGGTTCTGAGCTGCCTCCAGAACAGCCCGCTGGTAACAGGGGAAGCAGAAGAGATTTGCTAACAGCAGAGCATTTACTTGTAAGCTGGGCCACCCTGGGATTCAGCCCTGATGGTGGACAATCTCTCTGCATAAGGAAACCCTCTGGAGGGAGCTGTTTTAAGTGAGAAACAGACCAGGCAGACAAGCCTGGCCTAAGATCAAAGCTCCGGGCCTCACAGGGTGGGCTGATTCAAGGATGAGCTGGATCTAATTTCTGGGTCAGTGCCATAAGCAGGGCAGCGGGGAGCAGGGCAGGCACGGCATGACATGGGGGGAGGGCAGCACCCCTCCCCCACCTTGTTCACTCTCAGGCCCTGGCCCTTTGGGTACCTCCCGAGGAGGTGTGTCAGAAACCGGCAGAGGCGCTGTGTGGTGGCTACAGGGTTGGTGGTGTTCCAGCGGGTGGGAGACGGCCTGCGAGGCGGGGCCCATTTCTCCTGCAGCCTCAGTGCCTGGGGCCCAGGACACTTGTAGGAGCCATGAGAAGGTTTTGCTTTCTTTCAAAATCAGAAGGAGGGAATTCCCTGGCGGTCCAGTGGTTAAGACTACTCACTTTCACTGCTGAGGGTCAGGGTTTGATCCCTGGTTGGGGAACTAAGATCCCACAAGCTGTGTGGCCAAAAGTAATAATGATAATAATAATAATTAATAATAATAAAATGGATACCAGAGGAAAAAAAATGAACCTTGAAGACACGAAGGGTCACATGTTGCATGATTCCATTTATATGAAGTGTCCAGAGGAGGCAGATCCTAAGAGACAGAAAGTAGATTAGAGGTTGCCAGGGTCTGGGGAGAAGCGGGGAGTGAGGGGTGACTGCTGATAGATTTAGGGGTGGCTTGTTGGGGTGATTAAAAATGTCCTGAAATTAGATAGTGGTGAAGGTTGTGCAACCTGAGGAATATACTAAAAATCACTGAATTGTACATGTTAAAATGGTTTATTTTATGGCATGTGGATTATATCTCAGTAAAGCGGTTATTTGTTTTAAAGGCAAGGGAGTCAGGGACAGAAGAAAAAAAGAAGAAAATCAAGAACATTAGTATAGTATGGAATCTTTAGCCAAATAAACAAGAAACGTGTTAAAACAGAAAAAAAATGAGATGAGGTTAGACAAAACTAAAATTGGAAAAGTTTCATCTGGTCTATTGAATCTGTCGTGGCTTTTTGGAATGGTGAGCTAAAGAGAATTTTAAGGCTGCATTTAGACTCAAAAAGAGCGAGCACTGTGATCAATTAATGATGTCTACTCTGGGCACAGGAGGCGAAGAAGGAGGTGCAGGGGGCAAGTATTTGCCATCCCCGACTGCAGCTGATCTCTGTGGTCCCTCCCAGCTTTCACACTCCCTGACCTGAGACACTGAGCATGGAACGGGGAGGGGAAATGTGGGCCGCAGGGATCTGAGTTAGAAGAAGAGGGAGGTGGGATCGAGGCAGCTGAGCGTCCACGGTAGACCCTGCTGCATCCACGTCTGCCAGCTTTGCTGCATCTTCCCCACACCAGCTTCATTCCTGTAATAGCGGCCTCCCCTGAGAACATGCTGCCCCCGCCCCAGTAAGTAGCAGTTCTCAAGGACAGCTCTTAACCAGCTCTGTGCAGCTCAGCAGTCACGCCACCTCTTTTCTAATCGCCCCCCTGCTCCCCATTTTCTCCACAAGACAGAGAACTCTCCTTGGAGAACAGGCAGGTGAGCAAAGGGTTTAAATCAACCCTTCCTGGCAGCGCAGACCCTCTCATTAAAATATGTGCGTTGTTAGCACTCTTCTCTTTTTCCAGTGGGGCTTAGCAATTAACATCCCCCCCCCTTGCGAGTGTGTCAAGAGACGTGCGCTCTGGGCAGCAAAGAAAAATACATTTGTCATCGGAATGACAGCCACAGCCTTCAAAGCCATTTTTATCTGGTGGCGGTGGAGCTGGCCTTATCGCTTCTGGGAAAAATAATGAATATTAGAGGTTCTGTTTACAAATATGCACCTTTCGCTGATTTCTCTCACCACCCAGCAATTTTTCAACAGGACAGCTTTCTTGGAAACTGTCCCCGGCCAAAAGATGATAAAATGTGGTATCCAGAGAGACGCCTGGGGCTCTGTTTGTTTAACTGCGTAATTGGGCATAGATTCTGAAAGGCCATCTTCCTGTATCCAAGTCGCCCCAGGTGCTGGGCTGGAAGGAGGCTCCCTGGTTAAATAATTCAGTCTAAAAGCGCTTCTGCCCCTCTTAACCTGTTTCCCAAAGGGCCACCCTCTAGGTCGGGCTTACAAACCTGCTACTGACCTTTATGCAAGCAGATCTTGAACTCAACTGATTCGCATGAACCTTTCTGGAAAGTCAAGTGTGTGAGGCTTGTTTCCCCCATCCCTCTGCTATTTGGAGCAAAACCCACTTCCCCCTCCCTGACTCCGTAATACACTTAAGCCCTGGAACTGCTAATGAGATCAGAAAGTGATTAGCTGTCAGTCTACAAGTGAAATTGATCTGTGGCAGTTTCAGGTTGAGGAAAGAAAATGCCCCCAGTGACAGTCCACAGATTTTTCTGATCCTGTCTGTGCTCCTGTTTATCCTCTCTGACGGTGTTTTTTTTTTTTTGCGCTAGGCGGGCCTCTCACTGCTGTGGCCTCTCCCGTTGCGGAGCACAGGCTCCGGACGCGCAGGCTCAGCGGCCATGGCTCACGGGCCCAGCCTCTCCACGGCATGTGGGATCTTCCCAGACCGGGGCACGAACCCGTGTCCCCTGCATTGGCAGGCGGACTCCCAACCACTGCACCACCAGGGAAGCCCATCTCCGATGGTTTTTATAGCTACTGTCTCTACAAGATTGCCTACAGAGCCTCATGGCAGGTCCTGCCCCCACGTAAGTGCATGCACACTTTAGAAAGCCCACGGTGACTATTATCAGAAACTGAGCTCTGGGTGAAGGCACAACCTTCAGGGTTTGCTACAGCTGAGATGCTTTTGTGTAAGAACCAAATATCCCTTTGCAGGAAGCCACATGGTATGATGGGAAAAGCCAGATGCACAAACTCCGGTGTGATTCCTGGGCTCTTACTCTTCCATACTGTGTGACTTTGGTAAACCAGTTAGCTTCTCTAAGCAGCCTCGCTTCCCACATCTGTAAAATGGGGAGGCCTCCTTTGTAGGCAGAATACCTAGCAGTGTCCAGATGAGTAAAGAAAGGAGGGTGAATAAAAAATTAGTCATTATTACTGATTTCGTTTCTAAATGCCACCCCAGCCTGGTGTTAAAAAAAGGACACTTTGGATTCAATAACTCACATTTCTAATGCCTGTGATGCTGACGGGTCTGCCCCAAGGGACCAACTCCCAGTGGGACAGTCAGCCTCCACCCCCAGCAGGGCTGCAGAAGGCTTTTGTGGGCCCCCCTTTCCATTAAAAAATATATATTAAAAATGATACTTTATGACTCTGTTGGTAAAAGATTAATACAATCTAGGCTGGGTTAAAAAAAAGCACTTTCTTCAGCTCTAATTTTTTTTTAATTGAGGTGCATTCACACGACTTAAAATTAACCATTTTAAAGAGTATAATTTAGTGCATTTAGTATATCCACAATATTGTGTAACCACCATCTCTCTCTAATTACAAAGCATTTTCATCACTCCCAAAGGAGACCTGGTACCCATGAAAGAGTCCCCATTCCTTCTTTCACTTCCCATAATGTCTTCAAGATTCATCCGTGTGGTAGCATGTATCAGTATCTCGTTCCTTTTTACAGCTGGGTAATATTACATCATATGGATATACCACATTTCGTTTATCCATTCATTGGTTGATTCATTGGTTGTTTCCACTTTTTGGCTCTTATGAATAATGCTGTTATGAACATTCATGTACAAGTTTTTGTCTGAAAGTATATTTATGAACATTCATGTACAAGTTTTTGTCTGAAAGTATGTTTATGAACATTCATGTACAAGTTTTTGTCTGAAATATGTTTTCATTTCTCTTGGGTTTATACCTGGGAGTGAAATTGCTCAGTCTTATGGTGACTCTCAGTTCAACTTTTTGAGGAACCGCCAAAGCGGTTTTTTCCCAAAGCACTGCACCATTTGACATTCCCACCAGCAGTGTACGAGGGTTTTAATTTCTCCGTATCCTCCTCGCCAACACATGTTATCGTCTGTCTTTTTATTATGGCATCATAGTGGGTGTGAAGTGGCATCCAAGCTCATTTTAAGGATGAATAAGCTGAGGACCAGAGAGGAGATATGACCTGTACAACCTCATATGTTGCAGAGTTAGGCTCTGGACAGCAAATCTCTTTAACACCCCACTTGAGGATTATTCCCATCAGACCAAATGTCCTTTGTCTTCGACATTAAGGGAAAAGCAGAGTCAGACTGGTAGAGTGATGCTAAAATAGAGCCAGGCGCCCCTCACTACCTGTTATTATTAACTCCAGTGGCTCACAAGGAGTGGAGAATAGCAGCTGTGGGCTTCACGGGGGAAGGGAGGTCTTCCCACCCAGCCAGCAGTCTAGCTGGGATTTGCTAGGCCCTTGCAGGACTAACTTTACTTTCTGGACTTTCCTTTGATGGGAGGGAGCTTTAGCAATGACATATGTCTGCTTCACCTACACATTTATTGAGAACCTCTTAGATGCTAGTCATGGTTTCACACGTTGGAGGTTCAAAGATAAATGAGATGCAGCTTGAACCTAACATATTCACATATTATCCTCTTATGATTCTGTTGCATATTAACAATACAGGTAGATACAAGACATGAGGGGAGTGCAGGTAAGGGCCACCAACTGGTCTGGAAAAGGGGATCAAGAGCTGGGTGTCAGAAGGCTCAGAGTGGTGGTGGGAAGCTCGCCGGGCCTGCTGTGCACACAGAGGTAGGTGAAGTGTGCAAGCAGCTTCTCTGGATGGGTGAGAACAGCTTGAAAGCCACATAGAACATTCAGAAAGTTTGAAGCCTCTTGGAGCGTTTTGACAGAGCTATGCACAGGTGAGAAACCATTCTCGAGGGCAGACCAATCAGGTTCTTGGGCAACGCGGCCTGTATAATCCAAGCTGAGGATTTTTGCCACGTGGTCAGAGGTGCAGTGAGAAAGGCAACTATTGACTAGTTGAGCAACAATGTTCACAGCCACAAATCAAGTTCTGACCTGGAGTGTGTACAGTACACAAAGTGCTGGGGCAGCAGGCTGGCTGTGTGGGTCACACCTCCCACACACACAGTGTGAATACTGTTCTCATTAGGTCCCCAAACAACCATACAAATAAAGGGAAAAAACCCTGCACTGATTAATCTTTTCCATCTTGGTCTGTGTAAAGTACGTCTTTTTTACATCGGGTTTTGGCTGTGTGGTTTTTGCCCAGGCGGCCCTCTGCAAAGTTGTGAAACGGGTGAGGTGTCTTGCTTAGGCCCATCTGAAGCCACTGCAAATTCCCCTGCTAATGGTCTAGACTGGACAGTGATACATGACGTGCAGTGTGCCACAGGTGCTGTTGACTATAAAGTTGAATACATTCTTGATTTTAAATCTTGGTTTGGAAATTCTTTACTCTTCAATGCTGTGTTTCCACTGCTTTGGGCTGGTCGAACTATCTGCCACATTAGTTTGAGGTTTTTCGTTTGTTTGTTTGTTTGCTTGTTTATGAAAAGCTCAGAGATCGGGGGACCAGTTGTAACGGCAAATAAACGTGAATATAGTTTGAAGCAAATGTCAGCCGATACTTAAAATTAGTGATTCCTATGGTAAGAATCCTGGCAAGCTCTAGACTTTATACCTAGGAGCATGTAGGAACAGTAGTCTTACTGAGCAGTAAGAGGGTGGGAGAGTAGGGACCCGTTTGAAGCTTAAAAAAAAAAGCTTAGGGCTTCCCTGGTGGCGCAGTGGTTGAGAGTCCGCCTGCCGATGCGGGGGACACGGGTTCGTGCCCCGGTCCGGGAAGATCCCACATGCTGCGGAGCGGCTGGGCCCATGAGCCATGGCCGCTGAGCCTGCGCTCCGCAGCGGGAGAGGCCACAACAGTGAGAGGCTCCCGTACCGCAAAAAAAAAAGAACTTAGGTTATGTAATACTGATCAATGAAGAAATGACATTTTTCCTAAAAGATAGTCACATTTTAAATAAAAACAACGAGATGGCAATTGTCCATGTCACAGAACGTTATCATTTAAAAAACCTGGGATTTCTAGGTGGGTGCCAGAGGCCTTTAAAAAAGCATCACTGTCATAGAAGAAGACATACTCTCTTTTCTTTAGAGAACAAGTGTGACCTTCTGTTTGGAAGGAGGGTTAGTCTCCAGTGCATTAGAATAGAGACAGACCTGTATGAACCTGGTCTCCCTCTCTCTTCTTCCAGATGAAAAGGAATTTTCCTTTCCAGAGTGGAAGGGCTCTGGAAGGGCACCAGCATCTTAGTTTCTCTCTCTCAGCAGAGCTGGGTTATGGCCAGCAGTAGGTGGTAGAACAGAGGGAGCGGTGGGAGGAGACTGCAGGAATGTGGTCCATCAGGGAGGAGGTGGGCAGGGCTGTGTCTCGGGGGCTTCTGAAGTGGGAGTGGGGCTGAGGGGGGCTCCTGGGGTGAACATCAGAGTGAGGTTGAGTAGTGGGCCTGGAAGTAAGCTTAGAAGTGAGGGTGAGCGATGAGGAAGGTGTGGAGTTTGGTGTTTTTCCCTCCCTCCCTCTCTCCATCCATTCCTTCCCGCAACAGTTTTTACTGAGCACCTACTACGCGTCAGAGACTTGTAACGTACTGGTGTGTGAGAGAGAGATATGTGAGCCAGGGCTTCCATACTGCGCAGCAGGTCAAGCCGGGGATGTCCCAGAGGGGCGTCTGGTCTGGGGAGAGGGTATGTAGAGTGCAAGTCTTACCTATTGCTTTTGGGCCACATGGGGCAGCTTATAGGGAATTGTGTTCGCAAGAGCCCCGCATTGACTCACACCTCTCTTTTCCTGGAATTTAGTTTGCTCCACAAATACCTGCCGGTTTTCCCAAATTCAGCTGGAACATCCCTTCACGGGGAATATTTCCTGCCAGTAGACATAGATCACAGCACTCATAATTCCCTGTTTCTGTCACTGCCTCCTGCGTCTAGATGGTGAGGTCCTGCAGTCCGAGACCATGCTTTGCAGATTCATCTGGTGTACCCGCTGTCCAGTTCTCAAGTAAATGAGTGAATAAACCTCAGGTCTTGGAATCTGCTTCTCAAGCACCAGTTTTTAAGGGTCATTTTTTCCCTGGTCTGCAGCTTCCTTGAGTCACCACCCAGCCATCTAGTTTAGCCAGGGTCACCCAAGGAGAGGACTTGAAAACCTTCTGGTTATACAAGTATTTGTCCTATTAGTTTTCCATTGCTGTGGTTACCACAGACTTAAGATGGGCACCCCAAGCTGTAATGGACTGTCAGAGACTGTGAAATCCCAGGAGAGTTTTTGGTGACAGGCACTGAGCCAGGGTGATGGACTATACAGTTAAGGAAAGACATAAGAAGAAAAAAAAAGTGAAATGGAATCAGAGGCTGGAAAAAAAAGTTACCATAAACTCAGCGGCTTAAATCAACACAGATTTATTATCTGGCAATTTTGGAGGTCAAAGGGCTCAATGGGCTGAAATCCAGGTGTCAGCAGGGCTGTCTTCCTTTGGAAGCTCCGGGGACAGTACGTTTCCTCACCTTGGCAGCCTCTCGAGGCCACCCACGTTGCTCACTTGCGGCCGCTGCTTCTTCCAGTAGCTTCTTCCAGCATCAGTTGGTCCAGCCCTTCTCACGATACCATCTCCCAGATTTTCTCTCTTCTGCCTCCCTCTTCCACTTACAGAGACCCTTGTGATGACATTGGGCCCGCCCCAAATACGGGATCATCTCCCCATATCAAGGTCAGCTGGTTCGCAGACTTAATGCCATCTGCAACCTTAATTCCTCCCCACCAGGTAACCTATCATACTCACAGATTCTGGGGAGTAGGATGTGGGTAGCGTTGGGGGCTCATTATTCTGCCTACCACAGCCTGTGATACATTTCAAATCCTCAATAGGGAATCTTTTGGTTACTTACCTGTCTTAGTCCGTTTGGGCTGCTGTAACAAAATACTGTAGACTGGGGGCTTATAAACAGCAGAAATTCATTTCTCAAAGTTCTAGAGGCTGGAAGTCCAAGGTCAAGGCACCAGCAGATGTGGTGTCTGGTGAGGACCCTCTTCCTGGTTCACAGATGGCATCTTCTTGCTGTGTCCTTCCACGCAGGAAGGGGTGAGGGAGCTCTCTGGGGTCCCTTTTATAAGGGCACTAATGCCCCTCGTGATCCAGTTACCTCCCAAAGACCCCCACCTCCTAATACCGTCATATTGGATTAGTTTTTAGCATATGCATTTTGGGGGGACATAAACATTCAGTCTATAGCACTACCACTAGCTCTTTTCCATCCCTTTGAATAACTGAGAGTTAACTGTTTAAGGCCTTGCCATCCAAACCAAAGCCCAATGTTTAATCCAGAAAGAACCAGGTAAGGTGCTGTGTGTGGGTCATCACCTTCCTCCACAAATGCAGGCGTGGCTGAGACATGCCAGGCTCTGGCTTCTCTCTGGCTATCAGTCACCACCACAGGATGCACTTGACCACAGATGAACCATTCCTGGGGTCCAGATGACTGTTGATAATGATAGCCACGTGGCAGGCGCTCTTTTGCGTATATCATCTCAATTACTGCTATCACTGAGGAGTAGGTGTTATTGTCTCCAGGTTCAAATGAGAAAAAATAGGGGTTGGGTCAAATTGCATAACTTGCCCCAGGTCATATGATAAGTGGCAGAGCTGGCTTTAGAACCTGGGCTTATCTGATTTCACTCCATTTATGGTCAGACCTGAGGAAACCGTTTCTCTTAAAAGTCCTCCCAAATTATTGCTTTTAGTCCTTAGCAGAGAGGCTACACATTAGAATTGCCTGGTGGGCTAGTAAATAATACCAATCAATGGCCTGCTTCAAAGCAATTGCATCAGAATTGCTGGGAGCGGCACTTGGTCATCTGTGTTTTTTTTTTTAATTTAATTTAAATTAAATTTTTATTTTATTTTATTTTTTGGTTCCCTGGTTATTATAATGTGTGGTTAGGGTTAAGAATCATTGCCTTGGGCATGTTGTGTGTGCTCCCAGAACTCAGCTTTGCATCACTCTATGCCCTTAACCTGTGCCCAGAGCTGCCCCCCTCACGTTCTGTCGCTAAAGAGGAAGAGTTGGGCAGGTGGGCTTTCTCTAGTTCCCTTGCGGCTGCGTGGCCCCTCCTTGCTGTTGGCAGGCTCCTTGCTGAAGGTCCCCGGTTTAGCGGGAGCTTCTCTAAGTGCACCTTTGCCCTGTCCTGACTTGGCAGCCGCTGGTGGTTGCCTTTGCCTGGGTATCTGTGATCACGCAGCTGAGCAGGGAAGCAGGGACGGCCCCATGGAGCACAGGAGTAATACTCTGCACTTCAGAGGAGTAAAAGTACTTATTTTCACTCCCTTACTCTCCTTTCCCTCATTGATTTTATGGTGCAATAAGTCCTCAGGACTAGCAGCAAATAGTGATTTGCAAAGGCAGTGATTTAAGTTTCTCCCCTGATTTCTTGTTGGTGTAGTAAATCCATATAACACTTTAGAGTGGAAAGAACTTGAACGCTTGTCCAGCACGGCAGACATGTGCTGTTCCAGAAAGAGCAGGCAACTGCGGTGGAGTGTAGCTGGGTTTCAGCGCCGTTTCTGTCACAAGTTTGCTCTCTAACTTCGAGAAGGTGATTAACATTCTACGCTTTCACCACAGAAGTATTGACCCTGGGAAGGTAGGAGGATGCATCTCAGGATCCCTCAACTTTCTCAGCAAGATGGTATGTTAATATGTAATAAAACTTTTCTTATTTGTGAAACACTTCAAAAAAATACAGAAGACTAGAGGAAATAATATGATATTCCCTTATGTATCCATAACAAAATTTAGATGATGGTTATTATTTTGCCATCTTTGCTTTAGAGTTCTTAAAGAAGAGGAAGATAAGTTAATACCCACACAGCTGTTGCCCACCAGTATTGTCTTTTTCTCCTTTTTTCCTCTGTCCCCAGAGGTAACTATTCGCTTGAACTTGATGTATGTTATTCTCATGAACGTCTTTCTATTTTAACTACAGGGTGTGTATTCATAAATGATCATATTATGATTGCTTTGTGTTTTAAAATTGACTGTATATTTTTTTCCTTTGTTTTTTTCTTTTTTGTGACTTGTGAAATCCTTTCCTATCCCAAATTCATTAAAGATATTTTCCTATGTTTATTTTACAGGTTTTACAGTTTTGCTTTTTCATATTTGTATCTTTAATCTGTTTAGAATTTCTTTTGGGGAAAGTATGAAGGAGGAACCTAATTTTATTTTTTTCATCATTTCTTCAAGAGTTCATCCTTTCCCTATATAATGTCACCTGTGTCATATGCCTGGCTTGTGTGTATGTAGATCCCTTTTATGCTCTGTATTCAGGTCTATTGGTCAAGATGTCTACTTCTATACTAAAACCACATTGTTTTAATTGCTATAACCCCATAAGTTGTTATTATATTTATTGAGATATAATATATGTACCGTAAAATTTGCCTTTATTAAATATAAAATTTGGTATATTCACAAAGTTATGCAACTACTATCACTGTCTAATTCCAGAACACATTTATCACCCCAAAAAGAAACTGTGTTCGCATTAGTAGTCTCTTCCCTTTAAACCCTAGCTCCTGGCAACCACTGATTTACTTTCTATCTCTATAGATTTGCCCATTCTGTGCATTTCATGTAAATGGAATCATACAATATGTGATCTTTTGTCTTTGGCTTCTTTCACTTAGCATTTTTCAAGTTTCATCCATGTTGTTGCATGTATCAGTACTTCATTCTTTCTGTGGCTGAATAATATTCTATTGCAAGGCTCCAATTTCTCTCCATCCTCATCAATACTTGTTGTTGTCTCTGTTTTTGATTATAGTCATCCTCATAGGTATAAAGTCATATCTCATTGTGGTTTTGATTTGCATTTCCCTAATGTCAAGTGATGCTGAGCTTCCTTTCATGTGCTTTTTGGTCATTTGCATACGTTCTTTGGAGAAATGTTTGTTCAAATCCTTTGTCTCATCATGTGTTTCGATATACAGTAAATGGTACTGTCCTTTTACTTCTTCAAAATTGTGTTGCTATTCCTGGCCCTTCACTCTTTTATATGAATGTTATGATGAGCTTATCCTATATAAAACTTCATTGGGATTTATAATGGAACTTGAATTTATAGGTTAATGTGGGAAAATTGATTTCTGCAACTATCTATAAATATGGCAAATAACATTAGTTGCCCCAGTTTCCATACCAGCTGTGGAATGCCTACCTCCAAATTATTACGGAGAGAAAGAGAAAGAGGCTAATAGTTTAAACCACTAGTATTTCAAAATCTCTGTTATACCCAGTCAAATCCATGTCCCAAATAACAAAACGGTGTATCTCTCCATTTATTTAGTTTCTCTAAATGTACTCTTAAATTTTTAAAACATATTTTGTTCATAAATGTTTTCACATCATTTGTTAGATGTACTTCTATGTTCTTCATAGCTTTTGTTGCTGTTGTTACATACAACTTTTTCAAAATCACATCTTCTATTTGTTGCAAGTGTGTGAGAACATTATTGACTTTGTATATTGTTTGTGTGCCAGCATCTTTACTGAATGTTCTTATTAGTTCTGTGAGTTTGTCTATAGATGTTGTTGACTTTTTCTGTGTTGATCAACATTGTCTGGGAATTGTGACTATTTTCTTTTTTCGAATTCCTACATTTTAAAACTTCATTTTCTTATCTTACTGCACTGATTAACATTGACAGTACAAGTTTGCATAGAAGCAATAATAGCTGACATCTTTATATTTTTCCTCATTTTAAAGGGGAAGCTCTAATTTTTCACTATGGCTTTGTTGATGATTTGTTTTTGATAGATTTTCCTTTTTCTAAAAGAAATCACTTTTATTTCTACTAAGAATTTTCCCCCCAGAATGGGAATTTAATTTTATCATGTGCTTCTTTTTCTTATTTACTTTTTATTGGGTGGATTGTACAAATAGATTTCCTAACATTAAACCTTCCTGAGATGAAACCTGCCATCAAGGTTTTTTTGTTACGTCACTGAATTTAGTCTGATAATCGTTTATAAAAATGTCCTGCGTGCTCGTGTTTGTGAGATTGACCTATGGTTTTCGATTCTCACACTGCCCTGTCTCATTTGGTATCAAGGATATGCCATTCTCATAAAATGAGTGGGGGGCATTTCCTCTTTTTCTGTTTTGTGAAACAATTTGAATAAGATTGAAAATATCTGTTCCTTCAGTGTTTGGTAGAACTTGCCCATGGAATCGTTTGAGGTTGGGTTTTTTTGTGGGTATATTTAAGTATGTATGTGCCTGTGTGCGTGTGTGCTTATGTGTGAATAAATTTTAAACTAATGATTCATTTTCTTTACTGATTAGAGATCGATTCAAATTTTATACATATTATTGAACAGTTTTTGGTGAATTGTATTTTTCTAAAGTATTGTATCTTGAATCTAAATATTCTAATGTTGTTCATAGTTTTGTTGTTTGTAGTATTTTCTTGTGATTTCTGACAATCTCCACTGTATGTGTAACTAGCTTCCTATTTTTTTTTTTTTATTGGTAGCATATGTGTATGGGTGTAATTTTTAACTCAGTCACTGTTTTCTTAATCAGTCTTGTCAGAGGTTTGTTTATTTTACTTAGTCATTTTTCAAATAAAAACTTTCAGTTTGGGGCTTCCCTGGTGGCGCAGTGGTTGAGAGTCCGCCTGCCGATGCAGGGGACACGGGTTCGTGCCCCGGTCCGGGAAGGTCCCACATGCCGCGGAGCGGCTGGGCCTGTGAGCCATGGCCGCTGAGCCTGCGCGTCCGGAGCCTGTGCTCCGCAACGGGAGAGGCCACGACAGTGAGAGAACTTTCAGTTGTATTGATTTTTCTATTGTTTCTCTTTTTTATTAATTTCCCTACTGATCTTTAGAATTTCCTTTATTATCCAGTTTTTGATGGGAGGTTACTGTTACTCTTTTCCCAGCTTTTTGAGTTGGATGCTGAGCTCACTAATTCTAAGTCTTTATTAAGTCCTATTATATGCATTATAAAAAATATCCTTTAAGTACTACATAGCTGCAATCCCCACATCTCGATATATGGTATTTTCATTTACTTTCAGTGCAAAATATTTTCTAATATTTATTAAAATACTTTTATTGATCCATGAATTATTTCCAAACAATAATTTGTTTGGAAATACTTTGGGAGTTTGAAGGGTTACCATTATTAGGTATAGACTTGTATCTAAAAATGTGTATTAGCTCATGCTTACTATTCACACTCTTTAGAACTTCTACAGGTTGCCTGTTATTCAACTTTTCTAAAGGTTTCTTTTTTAAAAATTAGAGGTTTAATTAAATAATATTTAATTATTTTAAATACTACCTGCTGTTTTTAAAAATTCTTTTTCAGATTTTAATTCCATTACTTCAAGTTCTTGAGAGTCTAGTCTTGTATTTATTGCAGGTGCTGCCTTTTCCATATGGTAGATTTCTCCCCGTGGATTTTGAAAAGTTTAATTGATTAGCCTATTTTTCTTCCCTGAATTCCTTGTGGTGTTAATGATTTTGCTTTTCATGACCCTCAGAGTTATCACAGGTATATGATCAATTTTTATGCTAATTTCTCAACTGAGGAGTTCCTAGAAAATGTGGGTAAATTTGAGCCCCAGTTCTGTCTAAGATTTCTAATTCCCCAAGGAGACATTTTTTTCTCATCTAGAATTCAAAGACAGACAAGACTTCATGTTTATCTGTGCTGATAGATTTTGCTCTAGTCTATATTTTCAGAGGATATCACTTTTCCAGCGTTCCAGTTTGAGGGTTCTCAATTCCAACTCTCCAGTCTTGCATTGGGTCCAGCATCTTATCTCTTACAGTTTTAAAACTCAAGCCATTGTATTATTTACCCACAGCATTACTAGCTTTTTAGGCTGCTACTCTGGTTTCATGCTCCTTTTTGGCCTCTGAAAATTTCCACTTATTTTTTTCTTGGGAGTCTAACAATATAGTTTAAAAATATTTTAAAAATTATATTTTATCAGCAATTCTTGGTTTTTGAAGCAAGTGGTTTTGTTGTGGTTATTGGTTGTTACTTTAATCTCCCATATTTCCAGAACTGAAATCATCCTTAGAATCATGTTGTTGTGAAAGATGGCAGTTTTAGGACTCCACAAGACAAGTGTCTATTCGTTTTCTATTGAATTTAACATTCCAACAATATTTAGATGGGCCCTTCATTGCTGTCGGCCTGAAGGAGCCAGCATCACTGTTGGTGTTGTCCATGTGGAAAACCTTGATGGGGGCCAGCTGCCTATAGTGGGACCGCTGGAGGGAATCTCTAAATAGTGGTTCTCACAGATGGAGGAGATGTTTTATCTCTTTCTTAAAACACCTCTCCTGGGGCTGATGGTGAAATTTACTTGAACTGCTTTCCTTGAATCCTGCCTTTGAATTTCCCTTTGATTTCTGCCCATGGGGAGACACTCTTATAAGATTTTTCTTTACTTATTCTAGAAAGAAAGGACTCTCCCTGATTAAAAGTGATTCCCAAATGAAGGGTCTTCAGGAGAGAATTTTCCTGTTACTCATTCTCTCTATTCAAATACACAGATATCTTATGGGGAAATGTACAGAGGCCTTCATAGGCATTCCTTGCTTAAGAAAAATGATCACATTGATTAAAAATCTCTTTTCCTGTAAATAGGAATAATTATTACACAGCAGATGCCAGGAAGCTCAAGGGCTCTCCCATAACAACCAGGAATAATAATGTAACCATAAGAACTATAATTTCAGTGTCTCATAAGTGCTAGGCCTTGTCTTGATGCTAGGAATGCAGAGATGGCAGAAGGTGGCCTTTGCCCTCAAGGAATTCACTGACTAGAAGAGTTGAATAGACAATTACTAGAGAATTAAAGAAATGATACAGTTTTTTAAAAAACTGATGAATTAGTGTTCACCAAAATTAAAAAGCTTTGGTCTTCAAAAGACAACATTAAGAGAATAAAAATACAAACCACAGATTGGGAGAAACTATTTGTAAATCATATATTTGATAAAGGATAAGATATATGGATGGCAAAAAAAGCACATGAAAAGATACTCAACATCACTAGTCATTAGGGAAATGCAAGTTAAAACCACAGTAAAATACCATGACAGACCTATTAGAATGGCTAAAATGAAAAAGACTGACCATGTCAAGTGTTGCCTAGGATGTGGAGAAACTGGAACTCTCATACAGTGCTGGTGGGAAGGTAAAATGGTACAACCACTTTGATAAACATTCTGGCAGTTTCTAAAAAAATTCTACTTACACTTACCGTATATCTGTTTCATTCCCAGGTATTACCCAAGGGAAAAGGAAATAATGTCTATAAAGAGATTTGTACACAGTGTTCATATAAACTTTATTTGTAATAGCCCCAAACTGGAAACAACCCAAATATCTACCAACAGGTGAATGGATATGCCAACTGCAGTATATCCATACAATGCAATACTCCTCAGCAATAAAAAGGAATGAGCTATTGACATACATGAGATGGATGAATCTCAGAATAATTATGCTGAGTATGAGAGAGGACAGGCAAAAAAGAGTATATGAGTCCAATAAATAAAACTCTAGAAAATGCAAATTAATCTATCTATAGTGATAAAAATCAGATCAGAGTTGGCCTGTGGATGGAGTTGGAGGAGTTAAGGGAGAGAAATTACACAGGATGATACAGAAACTTTTAGCGGTGGTGGATTTGTTTATTATCCTGACTGTTGTGATACTTTCATGGGTGTATACCTATGTCAAAATGTATCAAGTTGTTCACTTTATTTTCATTTAATTTTATTATTTTAGTTCCCTGTGCTATACAGTAGGTCCTTGTGGTTACATGTTTTATACTTAGTAGTGTGTATATGTTAATCCCAAACTCCTAATTTATCCCCCCCTGCTTCCCCTTTGGTAACCATAAGTTTGTTTTCTTTGTCTGTGATTCCATTTCTGTTCTGTAAATAAGTTCATTTGTGTCCTTTTTTAAGATATCATATGATATTGCTTATATGTGGAATTTAAATTATTCGCTTTAAATATGTGCAGTATACTGTAGGTCAATTATACCTCAATAAGATTCCTTAAAAATAGAGTGAATGCCTTGGAAGAGGCGAGTTCAGAATTGTATCAGTAGACAGTACATGGGAGAGTCCCTTAACTGAAACTCCCCAGCGGTCAAGTGGTCAACGAAGAGGGGATACCTGATCTGAGATTTGGAATTTGAGTGTCTGTTATTCAGGGGTAGGGGGTGAAGAAGGGCAGGAGGGGTGGGGAGCTCTCTACGTGGAGGCTACACCAAACGCAAAAGTTCCAAAGCACATAAGCATGTGGTGTATTAAGAGATCTGCATGTGGGTTGGCATGACTAAAACATAGGATGCTCATGAAGACGAGGCGATATGAGAGGAGAGCCAGGCAATGGCTCTCGTATTCCTTTCCAGCTCGAGGGAAATTAGAAATTCTTATGAAATTCTCACTATAATATGTCACTCACCCACGTGACCAGCTTGTCCAGGCATCCCCACCCCTGAACACAAAATGGGGTCACCTCTCCATTAATGTGCAAATTGCAGTGGTACCACTCTCGAAACCCCTGCCTGGGGGATAAAGCATCCCCCAGTTATCTGGGGGAGTCTCCAGATGGGCTTTCATATATATGCTCCCAGAACAGTCTGCTGTGTTCTTCCTTTCCTTCCCCAGACGCTTTTGATATCTACTGCCCAGCAAGCTGACCTGAAAGGCTGCATCCATTTCTCTGTTCTTGTTTTGGAGTTTTGCCCACTGGAAGAACTCCAGAGTTCACGCCAAACTTACTGAAACGCTGGGTATGCCCAAAGCTACCAGTCTCAGTGCCAGAGCAGGGAGAAAATCTTGTTGTGCATTTGCGTTCCGTCACCTTCGCTCAGCAAGAGCGACCTTTCACAGGATCCCCCTTTCTTTATAGGATCAAGTTAGCACTGCTCGCAGGAAGTATTTTGTGTGAGATTTAGAAGGCAGCAGGGAAGCAGCAGCCATTTCCACCCCCCCCCCCCCCCCCGGATGGTCAGCTTGAGCACCATGGCAGCTCCCTGCCATGCATCACTGATCATCAGCTCTTTGGCTGGGGCAGCTCCCTCCAGATCCTCCGCTTCTGAGCATCCCTGGCCAGGTGCGTCAGCAGCTTGGGAGCGAAGGTGGCCGGCGTCTCCCGTACATCACCCAGGGCGTGGAGGCTGCAGGTGGTGGGAGATGGATGCAAGTCCCAGTTAGTTCTCATAGGTTCCAGTTTGTCCTCGCTCTTGTCCACATCCAGTTTTCCTTCTTGACTGACAGTCTAGCTGATCTATAGCAACTTCAAGTTTAGCACCAGATTCAGAAGCAACATCCTGCGTGAAACAACCTGCTGCCTCCCATGGTTGGGTGAAGTCTGACCCCTGTAATAAATGCCTTATTCCATATCACTCACAGTGACTCTGCTTCTCTGACTGGTCCCTGACTCAGACAGGTCTCCCACACAACTTGGGGTTACCTGGGCCCAGGAGCAGTTCTGCTTCGCTAAAACCGTTATAAAAGCCTCTCGTGAAAGCGGTGTCCAATGTCTGACCATCACCTTTACAGCCAGAGACTCAAACCGCAGGGCTGATGGCAGGAGAGGTGCCAAGGCAAACTGTTCATCTTCCTCTCTTCTCCCAATCTCCCCTCGCAGCTGAATGCCTTCCTCCCCCGCCTGCCCCCCGCCCCACCCCCCAAGTTAATCACAGCGAAAGATCCCTGCACGTCCATGGGCGCGAACAGATGTTCTGTGTGGGCGTGAGTGCCGGTAGAGGGCTGCTCTGCTCTCCGCACCAGCTGCCTCGGGCCGGCTCCCACCACCCCCAGCGCCCTCCCAGCCGCGAGCAGCTCCTCCCCGAGGCTTTGATTCTCCTGTTCAAAGAGCCCCAGCAACTGGACCCTTTTCTCATATGTCTTTATTTGCACTCATTTCCTTTCCATGCTGCTGTGCCAGAATTCTGGGATGGATTACAAGGCCTCCAGGAAGATGGAGTGGAGTGGGCGAGTGCAGTAATTTCCTGGCTTTGGGAAGCCATGCAACAGTGTGTCTGGTAAACTTGAGTCTATGGCGCCCACAGCAAATGAGAAAATCCGAAGGATAGAAGCGGATGGACTAGAAATGGATAATTAGAGGACCTGTAGACGTACACTGTTTCCTTCCCACTGGCCCCACAGGACACTGTGAATATGACAGAGAACGTGCTCTGAGGCCTGAAAAGCTGTGTTACCTGGTGCAGCCGTTTCTAAACCTGACTGGTCATTGCGCCCGCCTAGTTGGGTAGCTGTTCCTACGTATGTGTTAGAAACCAACACAGCTTTCTGGCTCTGCCTCCTCCTTCCCAAGATTTTAACTCAGCAGGCTGGACTGGGACATGGAATCTGTACTTGAAAAAACAAAACCAAGAAACAAAACTCTGCAGGTTATGCTGAGGATAAGCCAGGTTTGGAAACAACCGATCCAGTGAACTAATCCAGTGAAGGCAAGGGTCTTACAAAGTTTGGGGGTTCTGTCGCCAAGGCCAAGGAAAATGGAAGCAACTGTCCAGATAATTCGAGCACAAAAACACATTTTTATTAGAATTATGCAAATATCAAGTAACTCTTTTTGAGACATTTGGGTGGAAAGCGTACTGGCGAAGCAAAAATCTTACCTATTTCACCTCAGACAGGCCTCTGGAAAAGGTGACAGTGGTGGGAGGTTGAGCAGAGAAGGAAGAATTACATTTTCCGAGCAGTTTTGCTCTCAGTGTGGCCGCCATACATTTTGGATGTTCTGGAAGTTTCTTCCTTTCATATATGCTTTTGTTAAGGACTCATATCTCACCACGAATCCCCGTTTTTGACCTGCAGAATGATGCCTGTTACTTAGAATACACCGTGATTCGGCTGACCACGAGAGAATAGATTTGGGGACACCTTTCCATCTGCACAGGGTGTACAAATTTTAATGCCTCTTTCATTGTGCAAATTCACCACCAGTTGCCTTGTAACTAAGATGGCTATGTGTCCCAGATGCTTTGGGGGGTCCACTGGCCCCATGTTTCCTAATTCAAGTGTGGGAAATTGTGGCTGTGTCTTTAGAGACTGAACGGAATGCAGCTCTGCTTTGGGTCTCTGTTCCAGGCTTTGCGTTTGCTGGGTGGGGAATGTCTTCAATGCCAGGTTTCCTGGGAGGAAAAGCTGTAGCCTATTTTGGTTCCATCACATATATTAGTCGGTGGCTTATTGTCCTGCTCTGGGTAGTCAGTCCCCCAGAGGAAGGTGGGTCTGTGGATCCAGCATGACATTTCCTGACTGAGCCCTGCCATCACGTGCCTGGGGCTGGGCAAACTCTAAAGGCTACTGGAGACTTTAGAGCAACCTTCCAAAAAGGAACCAGACGTTCAGCGTGCATGTTCTCTACCTGCTCAGCAGTAAAAACTGACAGTGAAATCCTAACAACTGTCCGTCTCTGCTTTTCTATTTCCTGAATGAAGAAAGCAACTGTTGTATTGTTAAGGTCTCACCTGTTCTTTTAAAGAGAAAGGAATTCATTCTTGTTTGGGTTTTGGTTATTTTGGGGATCAGGCAATATTTTGAGCCAAGGTTTCAAAAGTTTAGGGAGAAGGCCTTAAAAATAAGTCTCATAGCCAAGACCTAAAAGAGAGGCTGGAAGTGGAGACAGGTGAGTCCTACCTCTGGGGCAGAGGTTCTCAAAGTGTGGTCCCCACACCAGCACAAGCAGTAGTGTCTGTATCGGGAAACTTGTTATCATGTATATTCTGGGCCCCCAGCCCAGACCTGCTGAATCAGAAACTCTGGGGTGGAGCCTAGAAATCTGTGTTTTCAGATGATTTGGAAGGAGGTCAAGTTAGAGCATCACTGTGTTAGGGAATAGAAGCCATCATTGGACAGAGATGAAGGAGATGACATTCAGCATCCGTGTGGTTCTCCATTATACTCATCCCTCTCCCGGTGCTATTGAATCAATGAGCAACACATATTTATTGAGTGGTTACTAATGGGTGATGTGGATATAGGATTGATCTGAACAAAGGCCTGAGAATTTGCCTTTGTAATGTTTTCCCAAGTGATGGAGATGCTGCTGGTCTGGGGACCACATTTGGGGAACCCTGGTTTAGGGAAAAGAGCAGCAGACCAGAAGCCTTTGTAGTTTTCAGCTGGAGGGTGCACTTCAGCCCTTTCGGGATCCCTGTGGCAGGTGGGGAGACCTGCTTCTTGACCTTTCCTGCCTCCTGGCCCGGGCACTCAGGAGACGTGTTTATCTGAACTGAACTCCAGTCCATTATAAAGAGATTAAAATAATATGCTGTGATTCCATCACCCAAAGTTTAGGCAACTCAAAAACCAAAGCACACAGGCAATTATTGAAAGGCCTTAGAGGAAGTTGTCAAGCGTCGCAGAAATATTGGCGGTGCGTTAAAAGAGAGGCTTCCTGCTCTGTGTTGTCTCAGCCTGATCGATAGCGCATGCGTGTAGCACATCATCTTCTTGTTTAATTTGCCATTTTTAAGTTTGGTTGGGCCAACGAATGCAAAGACTAAATAAGAGGAGCAGCAACTCAGTCTGGATTTGTGGGAACAATTATACAGTAAGAAATCTCAGAGGTGGGAGCAGAACTCATTGCAGATTAGAATACAGACGTCTGCTTGTGTGTCATATGCAGTCTCTACTATGTGCTGACTGTAAACAGCGCTCCTGATTCATCTTCTTGCTGGCGTTGTCTGGGAAGGTAAGAGTTGGGTTTTGCTTTGCAAAAGCTTAAGTCTTATAGAGAGAGTGGATGGGGCAGCTTAGCATGGTGGCCGATACTCCAAGCCTTGAGGTCAGGCAAAGCTGGCTTCCAAATCCTTTGTACCTTGTGGGAAGTTATTTGATCTCTCTAGATCTCATTTTCTTCACCTGTAAATTTGGAACATTATGGCCTACTTATGGAGTAGTTTTAAGGGTTAAATGGAAAAAGGTAGGCAGATACATAGTAGGGACTCAAAGTATAGGAGCTATGCCTACGCTCTTGGTTTCAGAGGGCTGGGTGGGAAGAGGCAAGGAAGAAAGCAACTACACTCACAGCCTTTGTGCTCTGGCCTTCCTCTCCCTCTTAAGGTTGCTGTGTGTTAAAAGGTGAGTACAGGAGCCCCGGGTGGAGGGCACCCTCAGGGCTGTAAGAGCTCTGTTACTCCCAGGACTGCAGAAATGCTGGCTTCCAGCAGCAGCATCAGATGGTCACACTGGAGACCCAAACACAAGACTGTACTACAGAACTGACAGAATTGGCCCCCGTAGATTTGGCTGAAATAAGATGCGCTTGGATTGTAAAGAGATGCCCCATAGGCGTGGTAGGCACGTGCTAGTTACCGGAGCTGGGTTGTTGGAGACATTGCTTCTGGAAAACTCACTAAGGTCAAGTGTGGTGGTGAAGCAACTGGGAGGGAAGAGGGAAGGCATGGGTGAAGGCCACTGTGGAGGCATCAAGGGTCCAAACTTTGATGTGGATGGGAGAGCAAGGAACAAGCCGTGTCTGGAAAAATGGTGGAGACTGGATGTGGCATTTTTCTGAAGAAAGGCTCTGCTGGGTGAATCCTACTGTCAAACACTTTGAATGAATCATGGGTCACTTTTCCTACAGTGTAGCCCCATTGCTTAGGGAGTTTATAACTGAATGAGTGAGAAGCTGGGGGAGGGAAAAATCACCTCGGTAGCTGTGTGATGAATATGTCAGGGAAAGAGTTTAGGCCATGGGGTCAGATGTGGTCCTCAGTTAGAATCCAGATCTTCAAGCTGAGTGACTTTGGGCTGGTGAGGTAACTAATCTGTGACTCTGGTCTTACTGTAAAGCGGGATTAATAATAGACCTGTCTCACAGGGCGGTTGTGAGGATTCACAGGGATAAAGCACGGAAGCGTTTAGCAGGTTGCCTAGCTGATGGTGAGCACTGCACTGTCACTCGTGTTATGTTGCTGAGCTCTTCTCTTTCAGTCCCCTTGTATGGGTTTTTAGCTATGTGACCTTCAAGAGGTCACCTATGCTTTCTGAGACTGAGTTGCTTCAGCTCTTTTAAAAACAGAAATAGCCCCAGGGACGTGCAGGTGGAGGTACAGGTCAGACGACTGTACTGTACGGTTCTGGGTGTGTGCAGACAAAGCCATTCATTACCAGGCTGGGTTGGAGGCGGGATGCTTGAATTGGGGCATCTGGGGAGGGCTGGGAGGGGGTCTAATGCTCATCAGGAGAAGTTTGTTTGGAAACTTCCCTGTGTCTTCCGTTTTGACCAAGAGGAAATGGTGAGGGGATGTGGTGTAGCAGCCAGAGGCAGGGGCTGCTGATGAAATTCCGAGGTCGTGTTTCTCAAACTGCCGGCACAGGTCCAGATTGCAGGCCAGGCTGCATTTGCACCTGTCACTGCTGTCCTCACTTGACTTGGGGATAAGCTGCTGAGGGAGCCAAAGCAACTGGGGCCTGGAAAGCAGCCTCGCCATTTACATAGGGACCCACTTTCCAAATTTTGCTGATTTTCATTTGTTAATTGCACATTTATTAAACAATATATTCTCGGTTTTGAGGGGATTCAGCAATGAACAAACAGGTACAAGTCTTGCTCTCAAAGACCTTTCCGTCTGGTAGGGGATAAAGGCAACAGACAAATAATAGCCTACATGGATGTATAATTAAGGTTTTTTTTCCATGAATTAAAAGTGCAGAATGGTATGAGACTGTACTGTAGGGTCAAACCTACTTTAGATTTGGGGTTTAGCAGCAAAGATAAATGAAATGGGAGTGAGTTCAGATGAGAGAGAGACATTGAACTGAAATGGAGACCGTTTTTGTTTGTTTGTTTGTTTTTAAACACAAACCCTGTTTCATGGACAGGGAAGGACCATGGGAAAAGGCAGTTCCCCTGTTTCCTGATACTTTTGTCCTCTGAATACACACACTCTGTGCTTCCCTCTCGAGTCATTTACCTCCCTTCTCAGTTACTCCTGACTCACAGGTTAGTCCCGCTTGTGTACGACCTTCTGCACTCTTCTGCTCCCTGAGCTCTCTTGTCCTCTAGACATTTCTCAAGGTGCCTGGACTGCTCTTTCCACCCTGATTCCACTTGGTGATACGGCATATTGTCTTGTTAATCCCGTGTGACACGTGTGTCTGTTCATCTGCGTGCGGTACACCTATGCAAATATATATATGTAGCATCTTCTCAGCAAGAATATCGATGGGCTGTAGAATCAGCCGGCTCCATCTCAATGAGCCATTATAGATCTTATCCTCCAAACTGAATAATTAAAGCTGAAACCCACAGCTTAAGGACCCCACTAGTCCCTGGATGGGAATCTAGGACTTCGATCACGCCTTATTATTAAATCTTTTGCATTTATCGGGATGCTTGTTCTAAAGTCAGAATCCACATATTTTCTCCTTGATTATTTACTCCTCTAGTTGGACCATACGTGTGCTATCCCACATCCTTCCTTTACTCATTTCAAGCCGTGGGTGTGGCACGTGGTGCCCTTGGCCACTCTGGGTGACTTGATTTCCTTATTTGTCAAATGGGTGTTTTATTTCAAAGGAATATTCATTCAATACGGACTGTATGTCGAGAACTTTGCAAAGCTCTGAAGATAGAAAGCTGTAAGATGAATCTAGTCCCTGCCTTAGGGGAGCACTTAGTGGTAGAACTTGGTAAAGGAGCAGTTACAACACAGCAAAAATATCTATCGTAAACGGGTGTACAACATATGGGAGTACAGAGCAAACCAACTGATTTTGCTTGGGAGAATTGGAAAAGTTCATGAATACCCTCTCGACGCACTTCAGCTTTGTATTATGAGATGTCAGTGTGATAATGCACTGAAAATATGTTGAGAAACAGAAAGGATTATGTATGAGCACACTGCCCAGGGGTTGATACTGTGATTTGGGAGGCTTCAGAGTGAAGTCAGAGTGGAAAACGATGGCTGAGAAAAGAAGGGGAACAGTCACCCATTCTAATGGACCAGTAAACTTTGCATAGAGGAGATTCAGGTCCACGGCCGTAGAGCATTGGAGCTACAGCCACCCAGCTTGTAAACAGATCTTTGTCACAGGAATGACCACACCTAGTCATTCTCTTAACGCAGCTGAAAGCTCTCTGTGACCCAGGGATCATTATCTTCCCATTGGAAGAAGATGGCTGGGAAGACCCATAATAGAAGAGCAGATAGGATATTGGTGGGGATCAGACCTTTGGGATGGAAAGCCCATAGCAATGACCATCACGTCAGAGCCATGAGCCCTGATTTGGCTGGTGAGAGGGTCACTTCTCTTTTCCCGGCATCCTGGAGTCATGGAGATTTGAATAGTGTGTTGTGTTGAAATGAGTGGTTTGCAAACACAAGCAGCTGTCGTAATGAAAGCACGATGTTCAGAGAATTATTCCTCAGTTAGGGTACACAATAGCATGGGTCAAAGGACATTGCCAAAAGCAAAATATATATGTATGGTGAGAGTCTGACATCATCCCAAGAGGCAGTGTTAAGGAAAAAAAAACCCCAAAAGCCCTAAGTATTAATTTGTGTGATGCACTTGACACTTGGTTCTGTCCAGACTCAGGAGGGACGCCAACCTAGAGCTGAGGGAGAGGGAAATCTGACCACAGGGTACCCTCTGGTGGTCAGGCTGACCCACTACAGTTCATGGCTGGAGTCTGTGCCCCGGGGAAGGAAACCTGTGCATCTCAGGTTTTTAGTGTCCCAGATGTGGAGGGAAGTCTTCTGTCGAGAAAATGTTCCATGGATCTTCTTGCTGGGCTGTGTGGCAATAAAACAGGCAAGCACCGTGGACTCTTCCATAAATGATTCATTATTGGAGTGGAAATGATGCAGGGCACAGCCCCACTGTAAATCACTGTGACAAATGACTAAAACAGAACTAGGGGCCCTCTGCCTTATACAGGTGTCCCTCCTTCCTTCTTTGCTTCCTCCACTCGGCCGACATGAACCAGCAAGGGGTACTCTTTCTTTGAAGTTGAATCTGTATTATAGTGCTGTGGAAACAGCAGTAATTGTGGTACTCCGCCCCCCGCAAAACCATTATGGTTCTCCTCTTTGTGGCTCTGTGAGCCTTCAGGAAGTACAGATGGAAAGAGAAAGGCTGGAAAGGAGATAATTCAAATGATCGCTTGTCCTCTCACCCTGGGAGGGATGCCTTTGATACTGATCGATACACAGACATTACATCGCTGTTGGCATAAGTCTCTTGAGTGACAAAGGGCCTGTGATCTCTGGGATCATGACTGGAGTCAGCCTCAGCTCAGTATCATGGTGGTGCAGGATGTTACCTTAATGGCAGCACGTTAAAAATAAGGAGACATCATATATACAATGGTGCCTCAGCGCTACCAGGTTTTATCTGACTTTGGCTAAAGCCGATTGAGATACCCCAGGTCAGCTGGAGATGACCTCGGATGTCCTTGGTTAGCTGTACCATCCTTTCAGGCTGATCATCTGTGGGTCATGACACAACAGCAAAGCCAGGTCAGAAAGCATAGTGTCTGGCAACAACCACTTTGTGTAACTGCGGCAGACCTGTGCTCACAGCAGAAGAAGTTTGAGACAAGTACTGGGTGGGAGGTGGCATGGCTCTGTGACGGGAGATTTTGCCTGCCTCTGCTTTCTTTTCCTTTTTTTTTTAAAACATCTTTATTGGAGTATAATTGCTTTACAATGGTGTGTTAGTTTCTGCTTTATAACAAAGTGAATCAGTCATACATATACATATGTTCCCACATCCCCTCCCTCCCGCGTCTCCCTCCCTCCCACCCTCCCTATCCCACCCCTCCAGGCGGTCACAAAGCACCGAGCTGATCTCCCTGTGCTATGCGGCTGCTTCCCACTAGCTATCTACCTTATGTTTGGTAGTGTATATATGTCCATGCTACTCTCTCGCTTTGTCACAGCTTACCCTTCCCCCTCCCCATATCCTCAAGTCCATTCTCTAGTAGGTCTGTGTCTTTATTCCTATCTTACCCCCAGGTTCTTCATGACATTTTTTTTCTTAAATGCCATATATATGTGTTAGCATACGGTATTTGTCTTTCTCTTTCTGACTTACTTCACTCTGTATGACACACTCTAGGTCTATCCACCTCATTACAAATAGCTCAATTTCGTTTCTTTTTATGGCTGAGTAATATTCCATTGTATATATGTGCCACATCTTCTTTATCCATTCATCTGATGATGGGCACTTAGGTTGTTTCCATCTCCGGGCTATTGTAAATAGAGCTGCAATGAACATTTTGGTACGTGACTCTTTTTGATTTATGGTTTTCTTAGGGTATATGCCCAGTAGTGGGATTGCTGGGTCATATGGTAGTTCTATTTGTAGTTTTTTAAGGAACCTCCATACTGTTCTCCATAGTGGCTGCACCAATTCACATTCCCACCAGCAGTGCAAGAGTGTTCCCTTTTCTCCACACCCTCTCCAGCATTTATTGTTTCTAGATTTTTTGATGATGGCCATTCTGACTGGTGTGAGATGATATCTCATTGTAGTTTTGATTTGCATTTCTCTAATGATTAATGATGTTGAGCATTCTTTCACGTGTTTGTTGGCAGTCTGTATATCTTCTTTGGAGAAATGTCTATTTAGGTCTTCTGCCCATTTTTGGATTGGGTTGTTTGTTTTTTTGCTGTTCAGCTGCATGAGCTGCTTATAAATTTTGGAAATTAATCCTTTATCAGTTGCTTCATTTGCAAATATTTTCTCCCAGTCTGAGGGTTGTCTTTCCATCTTCTTTATGGTTTCCTTTGCTGTGCAAAAGCTTTGAAGTTTCATTAGGTCCCATTTGTTTATTTTTGTTTTTATTTCCATTTCTCTAGGAGGTGGGTCAAAAAGGATCTTGCTGTGATTTATGTCATAGAGTGTTCTGCCTATGTTTTCCTCTAAGAGTTTGACAGTGTCTGGCCTTACATTTAGGTCTTTAATCCATTTTGAGCTTATTTTTGTGTATGGTGTTAGGGAGTGATCTAATCTCATACTTTTACATGTAGCTGTCCAGTTTTCCCAGCACCACTTATTGAAGAGACTGTCCTTTCTCCACTGTACATTCCTGCCTCCTTTATCAAAGATAAGGTGACCATATGTGCGTGGGTTTATCTCTGGGCTTTCTATCCTGTTCCATTGATCTATATTTCTGTCTTTGTGCCAGTACCATACTGTCTTGATTACTGTATCTTTGTAGTATAATCTGAAGTCAGGAAGGCTGATTACTCCAGCTCCGTTTTTCGTTCTCAAGATTGCTTTGGCTATTCGGGGTCTTTTGTGTTTCCATACAAATTGTGAAGTTTTTTGTTCTAGTTCTGTGAAAAATGCCAGTGGTAGTTTGATAGGGATTGCATTGAATGTGTAGATTGCTTTGGGTAGTAGAGTCATTTTCACAATGTTGATTCTTCCAATCCAAGAACATGGTATATCTCTCCATCTATTTGTATCATCTTTAATTTCTTTCATCAGTGTCTTATAATTTTCTGCATACAGGTCTTTTGTCTCCTTAGGTAGGTTTATTCCTAGATATTTTATTCTTTTTGTTGCAATGGTAAATGGGAGTGTTTTCTTGATTTCACTTTCAGATTTTTCATCCTTAGTGTATAGGAATGCCAGAGATTTCTGTGCATTAATTTTGTATCCTGCTACTTTACCAAACTCATTGATTAGCTCTAGTAGTTTTCTGGTAGCATCTTTAGGATTCTCTATCTATAATATCATGTCATCTGCAAACAGTGACAGCTTTCCTTCTTCTTTTCCGATTTGGATTCCTTTTATTTCCTTTTCTTCTCTGATTGCTGTGGCTGAAACTTCCAAAACTGTGTTGAATAAGAGTGGTGAGAGTGGGCAACCTTGTCTTGTTCCTGATCTTAGTGGAAATGGTTTCAGTTTTTCACCATTGAGGATGATGTTTGCTGTGGGTTTGTCATATATGGCCTTTATTATGTTGAGGAAAATCCCCTCTATGCCTACTTCCTGCAGGGTTTTTATCATAAAGGGGTGTTGAATTTTGTCAAAAGCTTTCTCTGCATCTATTGAGATGATCATATGGTTTTTCTCCTTCAATTTGTTAATATGGTGTATCACGTTGATTGATTTATGTATATTGAAGAATCCTTGCGTTCCTGGAATAAATCCCACTTGATTATGGTGTATGATCCTTTTAATGTGCTGTTGGATTCTGTTTGCTAGTATTTTGTTGAGGATTTTTGCATCTGTGTTCAGCAGTGATATTGGCCTGTAGTTTTCTTTCTTTGTGACATGTTTGTCTGTTTTTTTTTTATTTGTTTGTTTTGTTTTTTATTTTTTTTGCAGTACGCGGGCCCCTCACTGCCGTGGCCTCTCCCACTGCGGAGCACAGGCCCTGGATGTGCAGGCCCAGCAGCCACGGCCCATGGGCCCAGCCACTCCGCGGCATGCGGGATCCTCCCAGACCGGGGCACGAACCCATGTCCCCTGCATCGGCAGGCGGACCCCCAACCACTGCGCCACCAGGGAAACCCTCTTTGTCTGGTTTTTTTCACTTAGTGAGTCCCTCAAAATCATTCTTTGGGGATGGCAAAGAACACACAGTGGCTGATGGTGGATTTATCCTCACACCAGCTTTGCGGCCACCACCCCTTGATCTTCCGAGCAGCCCTGGGTGAGGCAGCGAGGAGCACAGGGAGGGAAAGGATGGAACTCTTCCGATGATGGGATGTCCTGCAGCAGACACGTGTCCAGGAAGACCCTGTGCCCCAGAGGACTCTGTGGCTGGTTCCACCCGTCTCGAAACATAGCATACGATGTATGTCTCTTCACATACAGCCTGCCAGTCTCTACTTCTAGCCCATTTTGCTCAGGGCCAGTGACTCTTTTTGGAAACTGGTGCAGGGGTGGGTCTCATGGACAGATGCTGATCTCCAGTTGGGAGGATACCCCAGAGGGAATCAATTAAACCAGAATTTTTCATTCTTGCTTTCTTTTCTTTTCATTCTTTTCTTTCTCTCTCTTTCTTTCTTTCTCTCTTTCTTTCCCTCTCTCTCCCCCCTCCCTCCCTTCCTTCTTTTGTCTCCCCCTTCCCCTCTCCCTTCCTCTCTCCCTCCCTCCCTTCCTCCCCTCCTTCCTTCCTTCCTTCCTTCCTTCTTTTTCTTTCAACTGATCCAATCCAAATACTTTAAACATTTAAGTAATTTGCACAGTGTACACTTTTAACTAAAACATGCAAACCCAATGTCAGTAGTTACCACATGATTGCAAAAACATTTTGATAACAAATTAAACTAGAAATTTCTAATATTTTAATATTCAGGCAGCTCCTGCCCAGTAGATACTGTAAATCACTACTTCAGAACACTTGTTTCTAACTTAAAACCCTCTTGGAATCATCAAAGGAAAGTTAAGAAAATGACCTGCCAGGAATGTTCTGGTCCTTAAGGGGATTTTCCCACTGTGTGTTTGAAGAAAATTCCATCACCATCAAAAATTCTTTCCCTGGAAATTCTCAGGAAAGTCACTTATTGTGAAAGTTCCTTGATCAATGCCTGTGGCTGGGTGGGGGACTTGGGCAGAGTAGTTGAGTGTGCTGGCCTGTGCTGTAATCTGTTGTAGACATGTGATTATCTCTAGGCTTCAGACCATCAGGTCAAGTGGCTAGACAGCTCCAGATAGCTATTTCCTTTGACTCTCCCATGCAGATCCACTGTGGGTACATTACTCATGTTGACGGCTCTGAATGCGCTGTTCAGGCAGGCACCTGGTGCACACCCAGAGCAAGTATGGGACTTACTCTGTGGGGTACGGTGAAACTCTGGGACTTGATCAGCAAGAAGAGATGCTCTTCAGATGTCAAAATTTCAAGTTGACAGGTGTTCCAAAATGCTCTTCAAGGCTTGTAAGAGGCTAGGCCCAGACTGAGAGTCCAGGGATGATCATATAGGCAGTCCCACACGTTTCCACCTAAGGAAGTCCAGGGTTTCAACTTTGAGGGGCGAAGCACGGGTTTCATACTTAACTGGTTGCTCATGACGTGATTGCTCTTACTGGGGACAGTTCATTGATTCATTCAACAAATAATTATTAAACACCTACTAATTGTCAGGGAGTGGGGATGTGAGAGTGAACAATAGTTTAAATTTATTTTCTCAGATTTTTTTGTTTTAAATGCTTACCATAGTACAGAAGAGCTTGTATTGGCAAGCAGCAGTCTTTTGCCTGGTCATTACCTGTCCCCAGCCCCTGCTTTGATCTATTTATGATTTAATTCTTCTGGTGGTTATTGCCTTATAATATGCTATACCTCTATTTCTTGAATTATGAGTATTCAATAATATTTTTAAATTCCCACTATGAAAAATGGGGATTTATCTTATATATCCCTTGCCCACCTATTCTCATCTCTCCTCCTTCCTCTCAATAGTTGATAATTATTATTATCAACTTACTATTAACAATAATAATTCTTATTATTATCTGTTTCCTTCTCACCTCAAGTTAAGGGAGAAGTGTCTTTAAGATGACCACTCAGAAAAAGTGGGAGTCTCTGCCAGTGAAAGAGACTGCAAAATGTTTTCTCGTTTAGGTACCCCACTTCTCTGAGTGTCCTTTGTATGACAGTTGCTTGTGGCAACTCTCTGAGGTCTTGGATTCTAGATTTCTGGCTCCCAGTTGACCTTTCTTTTGGAAACTGATGACTGGTTTAAACTCCTTGCCTGAGGGTCTACACATTGATTTAAGTTCTTGCCAATAATATGGAATCACAGCTTCCCCTGATTTGTATCACATCTACTGAAAACTATTTTTTTTCCTTTTCTTCATAAGTTTAGGTAGGTTGCACCAGGTCTTTCGGGATGGGGGGCACAGGACTTCTCCTCAACTCCAAGAACTCAAACTCTTCACCAAACAAAAGGGTTTCCTCTCCACCTCCTTACTCCCTCACCCTTGCTGAGTCATGTTCTCTAGTTCCTCAGTTGTTGACTCTTCTCCCAGTCCAAGCATGGCCAAGAGATTTGTATCTCTGGTGCCAATTCGATCAGTAGCTAGTCGTGGGTGCCATGATACTATGGAGAATTGGACTTCCATAGTGGATATGATGATTGATTCCCCAATATCCATTCCAATGCAGATGGATAAGTCTAAGGCAGATAAGATTGTCTTCTCTGGGCCAGTAAATGATTTCGAAAGGACAAGCAACCCAACTCTGAATACGGACTTGTGAGAAGAAGCTTGCTTGTGGTTTCTGGGACAGGTGACTTTTCTCCTGCAAGTAGGGCATGATGATCTCTCTGTATCCTCTGAGCCTTGTTCTCCTGGATATGATTTCTGCTGCAGCCATCTTGTAGCCAGGATGACTATAAAGCCAACTTTGAGGATGGCAGAAGAGACAGAGGTGAGAAACTAAGTCCTTGGCAACTTCACTGAGCCACCAAATCAACCAACCCTCAAGCCCACCCCCACTCTGGCCCCATAGACTTCCTGTTACGTGAGGTAATACATTTCCATATTGTTGAAGCCAGTTTGAATCACGGTTTCTGAAGTCAAGCTAACTGATATGATTTTTGAAGTCATTTCTGGACTCAGCCTGAAAGGGAGCTGGGATCGATCAGCTATGTCTGTCAGATGGAGGTGTGAATATCTGCCAGCCCATGCCCCTTAGCTCCTCCCTAGCATCTTGTATCGGGTTTCTCTGTTGTGTCTGTTTTGCTTTCACTGCTTCCCAGAATTGTACTTTGAAGATGCACATGGTAATTATCGCTTAAAATGAGTCCCCTGCTTTTATGTCTCATTCTGTGCTTTACTTCCTGAACTGCCCAACCCAATCTACACCTCCCTTCTTCTGCTCCTTTTAACTCTCCTGGGTACTGACCTTTTGCTTATTCCATTCTTATGACTTTCTCTCTTCACCAATGTTGGGATTTAAAAATCCACCCAGGTGATGCAGAACACTGCAGCCTATCGGAAGCACCAGATGGGTGGTGCTAACAAGATCACACATGAGGCCCACGTGGCTGCTGCCTGTGTGACTCCATCAATGGCCAGGGCTGAGCTGCCTGATCCAAGAGGCTAGGCTGGTGACCCTTCCTCCACAGTGATTTGTGGGCAGCCCTCTGGGGGCTGTATGCTTGGTCAAAGAGGATGTCATTCCCAGAGAGGAAGAGCTGTCCTTTGGTCAAGGGTACACAGACACTGTCCTGATGACCCAAAGAAACACAGCTTCTGGGCTTCTCTACTGACATTGTACTATGAGCCTTTCTTAATTTCTGGAGTCCTCAAAGCATTTTCTAGGTCTATAGACAAAAATGAGGAGAGGTGGAGTGGAAACAACGGGGCTGCCATTTTTCAGCTCTCTTATTTTTTTGTTTTTAATTTTATTGAAGTATAGTTGATTTATAAGGTTGTGTTAACTTCTTCTGTACTGCAAAGTGACTCAGTTATACATATATATATATATTCTTTTTCATATTCTTTTCCATTATGGTTTGTCACAGGATATTGAATATAGTTCTCTGTGCTATACAGTAGGACCTTGTTGTTTATCCATCCTCTATATAATAGTTTGCATCTGCTAATCCCAAACTCTCAATCCATCTTTCCCCTACCCACCCTCCCCCTTGGCAACTAAAAGTCTGTTCTCTATATCTGTGTCAGCTCTCTTATTTATTTATTTACTTATTTTTTGCGGGATGCGGGCCTCTCACTGTTGTGGCCTCTCCCGTTGCAGAGCACAGGCTCCGGACGCGCAGGCTCAGCGGCCATGGCTCATGGGCCCAGCCGCTCCGCGGCATGTGGGATCTTCCCGGACCGGGGCACGAACCCGCGTCCCCTGCATCGGCAGGCGGACTCTCAACTACTGCGCCACCAGGGAAGCCCACTCTCTTATTTTTGATTTAACTTGGAAACAAGTTGCACGGGTTCGAACTGTGTTGCTTGTAAACTCAACTGAGAATCAACATGGACCATGCACGTAGGTGTGGCTGGTGGGAGAGTTCATGGTGCTCCTCAGCAGTAGACTCACACTTTCCCCCCATTTGCTAATTGATTAAAAAATATGTATGTATTGCAAAGTTTATTTATTGATCGAGAGGAGAGTGAAAAGGATAGCTTCTCTAATTAAAACCGATTGGAGCTGTGAAAGTTTAATTAACTGGATGCATGTCACTTCATTTCCATCTTATGTTGTGCACAGTGCTCTGTTTTCATAATTAACGTGTTGTGTCAGGGTGGCGGGTGTCTCTCTAATTAACAGTCTGAGGGAAAAATGATGTGGAGCAGGCAGAGTGGGTGGAAAGAGAAATCTCAGCCAGAATCCAGTTTCTGTTCCCTGTGGTCTGTTTCTGGCCATTTTATCATCCTTTGTTCAGTTAATGAGGTTTTGGTGGATCTTCCTGGAGACTGCTTTTTGTTTGATTATTTCCCAGGTGTTTTTCCATCAGAGGACAGGGAGACTGGATGACACTTCCAGAGATGGCAGGTGGGGGAGAGTCCCTCTGTCCCCCCTCTGCCCTCTGAACTCCCCCAACAATCATTGCATTTGTTCCTCGCAGGGTAACCAATGCTTGCCCACTGAGCCAAGACAAACTTTTACTGACTGTCCGCTCTGTGCAATGGCTGGTGATGGGTGGGTGGCTTTGAATCCAGACTGTAGCTTCCTACTAGACCCGTGACCTTGGGGAAATTCCCTAACTTCTCTGTGCCTCAGTTAATAAAATGGGAATACCTAGTAAAGGTGTTGTGAGGATTAAATGAAATCGTGTAAATGGCATCCTTAGCACACAGTAGTATCAGCCTAGATTTATTGAACAATCTTCTTTTCCTAGATGGCATCTTTTAAAAAAAATTTTATTTGAATGGTCCTATTGTACTGATAGATTGTAACTCCTGACTGACTTCACTCGTCCGTCTTCCTCCTCAAATCCATATTCTGCTTTGGCAACAGAATTCTTTTTTCTAAAATGGAAAGTTGATTTGATGCTTTGCTAAGACCCTTAAAGGCACCCTCTTGCCCAGATGATGTTTCAACTCTGAAGTATAAGAATTCTAACCCCTGTACAAGCCAGCCCTCCCAGAACTGCATGCCCACTCCAGCCCCAAATCTCCCTCACACCTGACCACAACATGCTCTTTGCTCTTCTGCCCAGAAGGTTCCTTTTCTTGGAAAAGTAAGTATCCTACCAGTTTTTTCACATTCAGCTCAAATGCTTTTTTTTCTGATGACTTTTTTTTTTTTGGAGTCTCTCTTCCCAACTAGAGAGGAAGTTCCTACACGCTGAGCCTATGTCTTGGTCATCTTTGAGTCATGGTGCCTAGTAAGAGTGTAGTAGGAAGCAGGCTTTTCATCAATGATTCCTGCATGATGGATAGAAAGAGGAAAGTTTTCTCCATGTGGAATTACTATTTAATACCTGCTCTCCCACGACACTGTTGGCTTCATTTGGGCAGGGGACATTTTTGTTTTGTTCTTCATTGTTCCTTGTTGCCTGGTACAGGGTAGGTGCTCAAAACAAGTAAATAAGCTTGGCCTGGTCTAGATACCTCATAGGTTTGTTGCATGGGTGGATTGATGATGAATATAAAAGTTCTTCAAGTTTAAAAATGATTGGATAATATAGCAAAATTATTTATAATAGAACAATAGTTGCTATTGACATTATTACCTGAAGCTTTTTATTAGTACTGGAAGGGGGATTCTTTCCTTTTAGAAGTAGATTCCCTGAATAGCAGTAGCCTCTGGGTCCTTCTGGACATTGTCATTGCAACTGGGGTGACAACATGCATAGACCTAGAGGCTGCCCACGTAACCCTCGGAGAGGAGACCTGAAGCCTTTGCTCAGAGGTACTGCATCTGAACTGCTTGCGAATCTCATAAAAAATCCTTTAACCTCTGCTTTTCCTAATATGCTATTCTTCTACCTCAGTGACATGTACAGTAAATAATGCATTCTGGTAATTTTAGAAAATCATTTTATTTCCAGGCACCTGTATAGCATCTCTTCAATATTTATACTTATTCAAGGGGTTTTCTTTTTTATTTTTCTTTAAGAGAGGTTTTCTATTCTTCTTCTTATGAATGTTTGACCTTGTATGAAATAGCAAGTCTTTCTTCTAGTGTAAAACCCAAAAAACAAAACCCAGCCATGCAGATCGTCACTGCGCCCCTTCTCACTAGTTAGGCAGTGCTTACAAGAAATCAGGCCCAATCACGTTTTCCAGTTTTATAGCTCTTCGTGTTTGAGTAGAGTTCAGAGAACTGGATCATAGACTAGGTCTGCTCTCTCCAGCTCAATGCAGTGCCATTCTATCAGCAATATTCACAGTGCTTGGTGCTGGAGGTTACGAAGACCCAAGGCGATTAAAAATAGCTTTGGGATTGAAATGACTTACTTTTCTCAGAGGCCCTCTTCCTCCTCACCAAACTATAATATTAATTTTAAAAAAATTCAGGCCCTGAACTATTTCCCCAGCTATATCTTGAATCTGATAGAAAAGCAATGAGTACTGGCCATGGGGACTTCACCTGGGGTGTGACGCATGGAGGGGGTGGTGAAGGCTCTGGGGGTCTGAAGGTCTAGGTTCTAGGCTGGTTCTGCCCCTGGTTGGCCACGTGACATGGAAAAGTCACTCAACTTTTGGGGGCTTCAGTTTCCTGGTCAGTTGAGGAAAATTGAGGTTTAGAGAAGTTTGTAAACTTGTCACAATTAACAAGGGCTGGCTGATTATTCTGGGTGAGTTTGCAGGCAGTCCATTCACAGGAGTAGTTATTGCATTTCTCCCTTGTACCAGCACTGGGCTAGGTTCTGGGGAAATAGCCATGGAGGAGACTTTCTGGCTAACACGATGAAGCAAGACTTGGGTGTGCTCGGCCCTCAGTCCCAAAGCATAGCCTCTGTGCCCATGTGACTGGCTCAGGCCAAAGCTATCTTTTCCTGTGACCCTTTAGGCCTGTGCGTGTATTGAGGCCGGGTCACCAGTTCAGGCTCCCACCCCACATGGCATCGTTTTCCCTCCGCCTGGTTCCCTTTCCTGCTGGCTGACTTCACCCCAATGCAGAACAGAGGAGAACTTCTAAAACGTGTTGACTCAGAAGAAGAGGAAGCGGGCAGCGCTCAGCTCTCTCTCTTCCCTGAGGCGCCCTAACCCCTCTCTTCTGACAGGGACGGTGTTGGCTTCCCAGGGCCTGCACGCGAAGGAAGTTGAAACCAGTTCCACAAAAGCCCTTTTTTTTTTTTTTTTGCGGTACGCGGGCCTCCCACTGTTGTGGCCTCTCCCGTTGCAGAGCACAGGCTCCGGACACGCAGGCTCAGCGGCCATGGCTCATGGGCCCAGCCGCTTCGCGGTATGTGGGATCCTCCCGGACCGGGGCACGAACCCGTGTCCCCTGCATCGGCAGGCGGACTCTCAACCATTGCGCCACCAGGGAAGCCCCCACAAAAGCCCTTTTCAGGGCAATGGATGCCTTCTTCCTTAAGTTACAGAATAAGGAGGACCCCTCCAGCATTCAAGGGAGAGCTGAACAAAACCTACTGAAGGTTATGTGTTCTGCCCACCAAGAAAGTAGAACTTTCTTCATACTAAAAAAAGTTCCTCTTTGCTCACAAGGTGAAAAGAATAGCAATTAGGAAGGCTTCAAGACACATTAGAGGCAAAAAGAAGAAAAGACACATGAGAGGCATTGAAACAAGGCCAGGGGAGGAGGGGCAGGGGCTGGATGGTGCATACACGGTGTGTGTGTGTGTGTGTGTGTGTGTGTGTGTGTGTGTGTGTGTGTGTGTGTGTGTATGTGTGTGCGCGTGTGCAGGCGTCCACATTTAGACATCTGTTGTTCTAAGACAGTGGGTCTCAAACTCTAGTGACTACCAGAATCACCTACAGGACTTGTTCAAATGACTTCATTGTTCCTGATTCAGTAGCTCTGGCTGGAGCCTGGAAATTTGCTTTTCTAACAAGTTTCCAGGTGATGCTGATTCTGCTTTTCACACCACTGTACTAAGGAGAGTGGCTTAAAGGGAGAAAGATCTTAATGAGTGCAATATTGGCTCAACTAGCCTCTTCCTTGGAATATTAATAAGCCAAGACAAGAGCCCTGGATGTATTGAACACAGCAGAAAGCTCTGTAGAAATGAGGCTTCAGATCCCCAGTGATTTGTAGGCACATTGTAGATTGAGAAGCATTGCTCTAGGCGTTTCTCAGATGTGTCTTCAGTGTGGGTATCATTGGGGGCGGGGTGGGGAGGTGGTATATGTCATCTCTGTAATCGAGAAGTGCTGCACCCTAGCTCAGCCTAAGTACTGGGGTAGGGACTTTGTAGGGTCAACAGCTCAAGCCTTCACAGAGGATACATTCCTAGAAACAAAGCCTACAGAAGGTAGGGTAGTTTCAGTGTGTCATCTGTGAGTTTTGACAGTGTGTTTTTGAAGATCAGTATGCAATGTCTTCTTCAGCTTCTGTGTGGCAGAGAAAGTATGGAAGGCTTGGGAATAGTTCATAGCTGCAAGGGAGAAGCCAGGAGGGCAAGAAGTGGGCTCAGATTAGGCTCCTGAAACATGTAGCCCAGCCGCAGTTATCATATTTCTTAGGGTGTAGGGGGTGAGTGAAATGAGAAAATGTGGTAGGGTCTTCTTTCTTGCCCAGCATCACTAATGGTATCTCTTCCAAAGGCATACAACAGTTTTTTTAATGGCTTTATTAAGATATAATTCAGGGCGGAGTAGAAGGACGTGTGCTCACTCCCTCTTGCAGGAGCACCAGAATCACAACTAACTGCTGAACAGTCATCAACAGGAAGACACTGGAACTCACCAAAAAAGATACCCCACATCCAAAGACAAAGGAGAAGCTGCAATGAGATGGTAGGAGGGGCACAATCACAATAAAATCAAATCCCATAACCACTAGGTGGGTGACTCACAAACTGGAGAACACTTATACCACAGAAGTCCACCTACTGGAGGGAAGGTTCTGATTCCCACATCAGGCTTCCCAACCTGGGGGTCCGGCAATGGGAGGAGGAATTCCTAGAGAATCAGACTTTGAAGGCTAGGGGATTTGATTGCAGGATTTTGACAGGACTGGGGGAAATGGAGACTCCATTCTTGGAGGGCACACACAAAGTAGTGTGCACATTGGGACCCAGGAGAAGGAGCAGTGACCCCATAGGAGACTGAACCAGACCTACCTGCTAGTGTGGGAGGGTCTCCTGCAGAGGCAGGGGGTGGCTGTGTGTCACTGTGAGGACAAGGACACTGGCAGCAGAAGTTCTGGGAACTACTCCTTGGCGTGAGCCCTCCCAGAGTCTGCCATTAGCCCAACCAAAGAGCCGGGTAGGCTCCAGTGCTGGGTCGCCTCAGGCCAAACAACCAACAGGGAGGGAACCTAGCCCCACCCATCAGCAGACAAGCAGGTTAAAGTTTTATTTAGCTCTGCCCACCAGAGCAACAACCAGCTCTACCCACCACCTGTCCCTCCCATCAGGAAGCTTGCACAAGCCTCTTTGATAGCCTCATCCACCAGAGCGCAGACAGCAGAAGCAAGAAGTACTACAGTTCTGCAGCCTGTGGAAGGAAAGCCACATTCACAGAAAGATAGACAAAATGAAAAGGCAGAGGACTTTGTACCAGATGAAGAAACAAGATAAAACCCCAGAAAACAACTAAATGAAGTGGAGATAGGCAACCTTCCAGAAGAAGAATTCAGAATAATGATAGTGAAGATGATCCAGGACCTCAGAAAAAAGAATGGAGGCAAAGATCGAGAAGATGCTAGAAATGTTTAACAAAGACGTAGAAGAATTAAACAACAAACACCTAGAAGAATTAAAGAACAAACAAACAGAGAAGAACAATACAATAACTGAAATGAAAACTAGACTAGAAGGAATCAATAGCAGAATAACTGAGGCAGAAGAACGGATAAGTTACCTGAAAGAATGGTGGAATTCACTGCTGCAGAACAGAATAAAGAAAAAAGAATGAAAAGAAATGAAGACACCCTAAGAGACCTCTGGCACAACATTAAACGCAACAACATTCTCATTATAGGGGTCGCAGAAGGAGAAGAGAGAGAGAAAAGTCCCGAGAAAATATTTGAAGAGATTATAGTCAAAAACTTCCCTAACATGGGAAAGGAAAGAGACAACCAAGTCCAGGAAATGCAGAGAGTCCCAGGCATGATAAACCCAAGGAGAAACACGCCAAGACACATAGTAATCAAACTGACAAAAATTAAAGACAGAAATTATTGAAAGAAACAAGGGAAAAACGACAAATAACATACAGGGGAACTCCCATAAGGTTAACAGCTGATTTCTCAGCAGAAACTCTACAAGCCAGAAGACAGTGGCATGACATATTTAAAGTGATGAAAAGGAAGAACCTACAACCAAGTTTACTCTACCCGGCAGTATCTCATTCAGATTTGATGGAGAAATCAAAAGCTTTACAGACAAGCAAAAGCTAAGAGAATTCAGCACCACCAAACCAGCTCTACAACAAATGTTAAAGGAACTTCTCTAAGTGGGAAACCCAAGAGAAGAAAAGGACCGACAAAAACAAAAACATAACAATTAAGAAAATGGTAATACGAACATACATATCGATAATTACCTTAAACATGAATGGATTAAATGCTCCAACCAAAAGACACAGCCTTGCTGAATGGATACAAAAACAAGACCCATATGTATATGCTGTCTACAAGAGACCCACTTCAGACCTAGGGACACATACAGACTGAAAGTGAGGGGATGGAAAAAGATATTCCATGCAAAAGGAAATCAAAAGAAAGCTGGAGTAGCAATACTCATATCAGATAAAACAGACTTTAAAATAAAGAATGTTACAAGAGACAAGGAAGGACACTACATAATGATCAAGCGATCAATCCAAGAAGAAGATATAACAATTATATATATATATATGCACCCAACATAGGAGCACCTCAATACATAAGGCAAATGCTAACAGCTATAAAAGAGGAAATCAACAGTAACACAGTAATAGTGGTGGACTTTAACACCTCACTTACACCAATGGACAGAACATCCAGACAGAAAATAATAAGGAAACAGAAGCTTTAAATGACACAATAGACCAGATAGATTTAATTGATATTTATAGAACATTCCATCCAAAAACAGCAGATTACACTTTCTTCTCAAGTGCACATGGAACATTCTCCAGGATAGATCACATCTTGGGTCACAAATCAAGCCTCAGTAAATTTAAGAAATTTGAAATTGTATCAAGCATCTTTTCTGACCACGATGCTATGAAATTAGAAATCAATTTCAGGGGAAAAAATGTAAAAAACACAAATACTTGGAGGCTAAACAATACATTACTAAATAACCAAGAGATCACTGAGGAAATCAAAGAGGACATCAAAAAATACCTAGAGACAAATTACAACGAAAACACGACAATCCAAAACTTATGGGATGCAGCAAAAGTAGTTCTAAGAGGGAAGTTTATAGCAATATAAGCCTACCTCAAGAAACAAGAAAAATCTCAAATAAACAATCTAACCTTACACCTAAAGGAACTAGAAGAAGAACAAACAAAACCCAAAGTTAGTAGAAGGAAAGAAATCATAAAGATCAGAGCAGAAATGAATGAAATAGAAACAAAGAAAACAATAGCAAAGATCAATAAAAGTAAAAGCTGGTTCTTTGAGAAGATAAACAAAATTGATAAACCTTTAGCTAGACTTATCAAGAAAAGAGGGAGAGGACTCATATCAATAAAATTAGAAATGAAAAAGGAGAAGTTACAGTGAACACTGCTGAAATACGAAACAACCTAAGAGACTACTATAAGCAACTCTATGCCAATAAAATGGACAACCTGGAAGAAATGGACAAATTCTTAGAAAGGTATAACCTTCCAAAACTGAACCAGGAAGAAATAGAAAATATGAACAGACCAATCACAAGTAATGAAATTGAAAGTGTGATTAAAAATCTTCCAACAAACAAAAGTCCAGGACCAGATGGCTTCACAGATGAATTCTGTCAAACATTTAGAGAAGACCTAACACCCATCCTACTCAAACTCTTCCAAAAAATTGCAGAGGAAGGAACACTCCCAAACTCATTCTGTGAGGTCACCATCACCCTCATACCAAAGCCAGACAAAGATACTACAAAAAAAAGAAAATGACATACCAATATCATTGATGAATACAGATGCAAAAATCCTCAACCGAATACTAGCAAACAGAATCCAACAACACACTAAAAGGATGGTACACCATACTCAAGTGGGATTTATCCCAGGGATGCAAGGATTCTTCAGTATACACAAATCAATCAATGTGATTCACCATAATAACAAACTGAAGAATAAAAACCATAAGATCATCTCAGTAGATGCTGAAAAGGCTTTTGACAAAATTCAACACCGATTTATGATGAAAACTCTCCAGAAAGTGGGCATAGAGGGAACCTACCTCAACATAATAAAGGCCATATATGACAAACCCACAGCAAACATCATTCTCAATGGTGAAAAACTGAAACCACTTTCTCTAAGATCAGGAACAAGACAAGGATGTCCACTCTTGCCACCCTTATTCAACACAGTTTTGGAAATCCTAGCCATGGCAATCAGAGAAGAAAAAGAAAGAAAAGGAGTACAAATTGGAAAAGAAGAAGTAAAACTGTCACTGTTTGCAGATGACATGACACTATACATAGAAAATCCTAAAGATATCACCAGAAAACTACTAGAGCTAATCAATGAATTTGGTAAAGTTGCAGGATACAAAATTAATGCACAGAAATCTCTTGCATTCCTATACACTAAAAATGAAAGATCAGAAAGAGAAATTAAGGAAACAATCCCATGCACCATGGCAACAAAAATAATAAAATACCTAGGAATAAACCTACCTAAGGTGGTAAAAGACCTGTACTCAGAAAACTATAAGATACTAGTGAAAGAAATCAAAGATGACACAAACACATGGAGAGATATACCATGTTCTTGGATTGGAAGAATCAATATTGTGAAAATGACTATACTACCCAAAGCAATCTACAGATTCAATGCAATCCCTGTCAAATTACCAATGGCATTTTTTACAGAAGTAGAAAAATAATCTTAAAATTTGTATGGAGACACAAAAGACTCTGAATACCCAAAGAGGTCTTGAGGGAAAAAAAGGAAGCTGGAGGAATCAGACTCCCTGACTTCAGACTGTACTACAAAGCTACAGTAATCAAAACAATATGGTACTGGCACAAGAACAGAAATATAGATCAATGGAACAGGATAGAAAGCCCAGAGATAAACCCACGCACCTATAGTCAACTAATCTATGACAAAGGAGGCAAAGATATACAATGGAGAAAAGACAGTCTCTTCAATAAGTGATGCTGCGAAAACTGGATAGCTACATGTAAAAGAATGAAATTAGAACACTCCCTAACACCATACGCAAAAATAAACTCAAAATGGATTAGAGACCTAAATGTAAGACCGGACACTATAAAACCCTTATAGGAAAACATAGGAGGAACACTCTTTGACATAAATTACAGCAAGATCTTTTTTGTTTCACCTCCTTGAGTAATGGAAATAAAAACAAAAAGAAAAAATGGGACCTAATGAAAGTTAAAAGCTTTTGCAAAGCAAAGGAAGCTACAAACAAGACAAAAAGACAACCCTCAGAATGGGAGAAAATATTTGGTAATGAATCAACAGAGAAAGGATTAATCTCCAAAATATATAAACAGCTCATGCAGCTCAATATTAAAAGAAACTAACAAGTCAATCCAAAAAGGGACAGAAGACCTAAATAGACATTTCTCCAAAGCAGACATACAGATGGCCAAGAAGCACATGAAAAACTGCTCAAGATCACTAATTATTAGAGAAACGCAAATCAAAACTACAATGAGGTATCTCCTCATACCAGTTAGAATGGGGATCCTCTGACAATCTACAAACAACAAATGCTGGAGAGGGTTTGGAGGATAGGGAACCCTCTTGCACTGTTGGTGGGAATGTAAATTGATACAGCCACTATGCAGAACAGTATGGAGGTTCCTTAGAAAACTAAAAATAGAATTACCATGTGACTCAGCAATCCTACTACTGGGTATATACCCAGATAAAACCATAATTCAAAAAGACGCATGCACCGCAATGTTCATTGCAGCACTATTTACAATAACCCAGTCATGGAAGCGACCTAAATGCCCATCAACAGACGAATGGATAAAGAAGATGTGGTACATATATACAAGGGAATATCACTCTGCCATAAAAAGGAACGAAATTGGGTCATTTGTAGAGACGTGGATGGATCTCGAGACTGTCATACAGAGTGAAGTAAGTCAGAAAGAGAAAAACAAATATTATATATTAATGCATATCTGTGGAACCTAGAAAAATGGTACAGATGAACCAGTTTGCAGGGCAGAAATGGAGACACGGATGTAGAGAACAAACATATGGACACCAAGGGGGGAAAATGCCGGGGTGGGGGGTCATGGTTGTGGGATGAATTGGGAGATTGGGATTGACGTTTATACACTAATATGTATAAAATAGGTAACTAATAAGAACCTGCTGTATAAAAAAATAAAATTTAAAAATTCAAAAAGATATAATTCACATACCATTTACTCATTTAAAGTGTACAATTCAATTGTATTTAGTATATTCATAAAGTTATGCAACTCTCACCATAATCTAAGTTTGGAACACTTTTATCACCCCAGGGAAACCCCATACACACTAGCAATCACTCCCCATCACTCTTCTCCTCCCACTAGCACTAGGCAATTACTAATCTGTTTTCTGTCTGTACTCATTTGCCTATTCTGGACATTTGATAGAAATGAAATCACATACTATGTGGCCTTTTGTAACTGGCTTCTTTCACTTCGCATATGTTTTCAAGGTCATCCATGTTGTAGTGTGTATCAGTGCTTTATTTCTTTTTATTGACAAATTGTCTTCCATTGTATGAGTATGTCACATTTTGTTTATCTATTCAGCAGGAGATGGACATTTGAGTTGTTTCCACTGTTTAGCTATTGTGATAAAGCTGCTATAAATATTCATGTGGAAGTTTTGGACCTATGTTTTCATTTCTCTTGGCTGTATACCTAGGAATGGAATTGCTAGGTCTTATGGTAAATGCCAGACTATTTTCCAAAGTGGCTGCAACATTTACATTCTCACCAGCAGTGTGCTGGGGTTCCAGTTCCTCCACATCCTCACCACCACTTGTTATCATCCCTCTTTTGATCATCGTCATCCTGCCCCTTTTTTTTTTTTTTACATCTTTATTGGAGTATAATTGCTTTACAATGGTGTGTTAGTTTCTGCTTCATAACAAAGTGAATCAGTTATACATATACATATGTTCCCATATGTCTTCCCTCTTGCGTCTCCCTCCCACCCTCCCTATCCCACCCCTCCAGGCGGTCACAAAGCATCGAGCTGATCTCCCTGTGCTATGCGGCTGCTTCCCACTAGCTATCTATTTTACGTTTCGTAGTGTATATATGTCCATGCCTCTCTCTCACTTTTTCCTGATATACAAATATCTTTTCATGTGCTTATTGGCCATTTGTATATGTTCTTTGGAAAATATGACTATTCACATCCTTGCTCATTTTAAAGTGGGGTTTTTTTGGTCTTTTTATTATTGAGTTATAAGAATTCTTTGTGTACTCTAGATACAAGTCCCTTATCACCACCAATTGAAACACAGAAACTTTTAATTTTGATGAAGTCCCATTTACCTATTTTTCTTTCTGTCACCTATGCTTTTGGTGTCATCCTTAAGAAGGCTTTGCCTAACCCAAGGTCATGAAGATTTACTATCTTTTCTTCCAAGAGTTTTTCTAGTGTAGCTCTTCCATGTAGGTCTACGATCCATTCTGAGTTATTTTTGTGTGTTTGGAGTGAGGAATGGATTCCACTTCATTCTTTTTCATGTGGATATCCAGTTGGAAAAGACACCACATAATTGCTGTCAAGAAAAAAAGCCCTCAGGTGGATCCGTAGGCAGCCATGAGCAGAAACAGGGTTACTGGAGGCTGGGAATCAAAAAGCACATGCCCATTGCATTCCTCCTCCCTGGCTGGTTTCAGATCTGTCTCTCCTTACAGACTGATGAATCTCACAGGCATCACACTGATAGGACACCACCCTCTTTCCAGTCCTGGAGGCAACAGTTCAGCTAGGAAGTGGTTTTGGAGTTCGATATAGAGAGGAAAAGTTAAAATCTGCGGTTGGCTGGGGTGTGTAAATGGATGTCATTTTTCTTGCAGACAGTTTGGCACTTTGTTTTGCCTTAAAAATCTACATATCCTTTGACCTAGTAATCTTAAGATTGGGGAGTGTTTTCCTAGAGGATGGATCTGGTATGTGGGTCCATCTTTAGGTAAAACGTTATCTATTAAACATTATTTATATTAGTAAAAACTGACTACCAAAAAGAAGTCCAACATTGTGGGATTGACTAAATAAGTTTCATCATATCTTTTGAATGGGATATTATGTAACCACTAAACATTATAAGGAATTTGAGTCCACGGTCAAATAATTTATTTGCATACATTAATATATGATTAATAATATATTAACATATCATTATATAATATATTAATGATATATTAATATCAATATATAGTATTTATGTCATATATTAATATGTTACTGATATTGTTAATATATTATTTACATGTATTAATAGTATATTAATGCTATTCATTTAGTATATCATATCATCCAAATTATATCAACCAGGCTTTTATAAAAAGATCAGAAACACATATACCAATAGAACAGTGTTACCCTGGTGGTAGGATAATTGGTGTTTGAATTCTTTTTCTTATATTTCATCCTATATTTTTGGATATTTTTATAAGTAAGGCTGCTGTCATTGTGTCTAAGCTCCAGGGTAAGACCCAGAAGGGCAAGAAATAGAGTTCTTTTATAAGCAGAAAAAATGTTAATGAAACTATTCCTCAGCAGTGCCTTCCACATCAGTTGAATTAGACTCTGGTCCTTGTAGCTGCAGGGAGAGTCAAGGGAATGAGAATTTATGGGCTGCATTGATTTTGCACTCCTTTTTTTCTTGCTTGTTACCTGGAACCCACTGAGGGACCATTCTGCCATGTGCAGTGAGCCCTCTTAGGAAGTACCAGTGGGAGGTACAAATCAAAGCCTGGGACAGTTGGACAAGGCCTCCTGCTTTGTGCAGGAGGGCATTGGAACCAGCAATTACCCTGGGAGAATTCCGTGGGAATTCACTTCTGTGGGAGTGAAGAGCGCCGGGGGTCTCTCAAATCTGGGAGGTGTAAACTTTTACCAGTTGGGCACTTGAACTTAAATTACTGCTGAGAACAGTGAGGCCTGAGAGAATTTTCTGAGGTCAAGTACATGCAGCCTCCAGCTTCTTTGGAAGGCCTGACTCATCTAAGACCAGGCCTAGTAGTGGGTGAGCTTGGGGAAAGGTCCCTTGGTCTCCTTCCCCTGCCCCTCTTGGTGACCGCTCAGTGTTTCAGTCTCTGAGATCCCCCTGGACTCCCTCTCCCTGTTACTCCTCCCTTTCTTTGGGTCTGACAGGCTTCAGTGGTACCCGCAGGCCCTGTGTCTGTACTTCCTGTCAAACTTACTTGTCCAGGGTCCTATACCTTCTGTAGTTCTGATTTCTGCCAATCTGGCAAACTTCACTGCACTTCTGGGAAAACCGGCACACACACTGTACCCCTTCCCGGCTAGTGCTTGAACTTGCATTGAAGTTGTGACCCTATGGCCAATGACAGGCAGGGACCCCAAGAGCCCTAGAGCCCTTTTCTAGGTTTTGCACAGCCAGCCCTGACTGTCCCTGTGTTACTCAGCCTATTATAAGGACAGTGTGCTCACTTCCGTAAGAAACCGGTCCCATCTATGGGATTCCGGGCTCTTCTCCTGGACAATCCATCTTTCATCATTTGGGAGAACTATTTATTTGTCTATCTTTTTTTGCCCTTTAACTTTTTTTTTTTTTTTTTTTTTCGGTACGCGGGCCTCTCACTGTTGTGGCCTCTCCCGTTGCAGAGCACAGGCTCCAGACGCGCAGGCTCAGCGGCCATGGCTCACGGGCCCAGCCGCTCCGCGGCCTGTGGGATCTTCCTGGACCGGGGCACAAACCCGTGTCCCCTGCATCGGCAGGCGGACTCTCAACCACTGCGCTACCAGGGAGGCCCTGCCCTTTAACTTTTTTAAGTAGGCAATACTTTTGAGTAGGTCCAACTTCAAAAATTTATGAAAGCATGGAGAGCAAACTGTCCCACCTCTGTTCCCCATCTGCCCAGTTCACTCCCTCCTCATCAAAGGGGATGGAGGGCTAGAGCCAGCTTTTCCAGATGGCAGTCCAGTGGTGTCAACTCCGTTTATTGCATGCTCCATTTTCCTCCACTGATTGGAGAGACGATCATAATGTCCCATAATGTATTTGGATCTATTTCTGGACTTTGTTCTACTGCCTACTTATATGCCAGCATCACTGAGAACTGAGGGCGGAAGCAGCTGTGTAAGCCTTCCTCTTCCTCACCCCACTCAAAACTTCTCCTCCTTTCACATTTCACTGCTGATGTTACCTGAAAACTGGGTTTGCCTCTTGGTGGGTGTCGAGCCAACAGACACAACCAAGCCAAAGACTGGGAGAAGGAAGGATTTATTATTACTTGTAGCAAGTAAGGAGAACACCAGGGATCTTTCCCAAAGCAGTGTCACCCTGAACAGCTTAAGTGAGGAAGTTTTAAGCTAAGGGTACATACATATTCATGAAGGGGCTTGAGCAGAGGAGAATTCAGCATAGAATTGGGGCAAAGGTCAACATCATCATTCCATCCTCCACCTGGATGGGAGCCTTAGTTCCCGCAGAACTCAAAGATATATTATTATGTATATCACTCGAGGAACCAGGACCCTGCCCCAAGGCTGCACTATTGTTTCTTACTGCTCCTCCCTTGTTTCTGCATTCCCTCCCTTAAGATCATTAATTACTGAGACCTGTTCAAGGGCAAGCATTGTGGCCAGGCTTAGATCACAAAATGGCTTAGGCCAAAATTGGTTCTTTTATGTCAAGCAAGCCATTCCTGGTTCTCTTTCTCCGGGGACCCCCTACCCTATCTGCTTACACTGATACGAATAATATTTCTCACAGTGACGTCTGTGGTACCTGCTATTATCCCCATTTTATGGACTAAGAAAACGAGGAACAGAGAAGTTGAAGTAACTCACACAAGGCCACACCAGCTGTCGTGTGGAAAAGCAATAGGAGTTCTGAGACAGATGTCTAGCTACCATGTCATCTATATTCTTTTTCGGAATATGATGATAATGAATACTAGTAACTACATTTTATTGAGTATCTGCTAGGCATTGTGTTGAGTGCTTCAAGTACTTGGCATATAGCATCTCATTTAACTTACTCTCCATAATAACCTTATAAGTAGATATGATTATCAGATTTGTCCACATGGGAAAATGAGGCTCAGAGGGGGTTATCTAAATTGATAAAGGCCAAGGAAGGCCTGAGTTGCTCCAAAGACCATGCTGTTTACAATTATGCTTTACTGATCCTTCATTTTCACAATCACGATCAAATATTCTTCCTTATTCCTTTGATCTCACCTCCTTGTCAGCCGCCAGACATCAAGCAGTTTCCAAGGTGCAGAGGCAGGGATGCACAGGTGTGTAAGTCTCCTACGACTCTCTCTTCTCAACTCCTGAGGCAGTCCCACTCTCTTCACACCTTTTGACACTTCTTTGCTTTCTTAGGTTATGAAATTCTCTTGAACAACATGTAAACTCTCACTGCAGGGTCTTTGTCTTCTAAGGCAATCCATAAATGTGTTGATGTCAAGAAAGCTGATTGGAGGTCTGTGGTAGGTAAAAGAAGGAGAGCAAGGAGTGAATCAGCTAAGGGAGAACCTTAAAACCCAAACAGGGAAACTCAGACTTGATGAACAGGCAGTGGGGAGCCTCAAAAGATTCTTGAGTTGGGAATAAGACACAAAAATGGTGTTTAAGGAAGAGTAGTTACAGCCCATCTGCGCTCTGTGTAATCCCTGCAAAGAAAGGAAAGAACCAGGACAACAATTAAACCCAATGAACCTTGTCTGTAAAGGCTTTGATCTTCAGGGCACTTTACTTTGTCCATCTGATCCAAACATTGTATCATCTGATTGACCTAATACCCCACTATTTTTCTCTGTGGATTAAAAGTCCTGAGAGTCTAGGAGGACAGAGAAAGGCTTCCTCCTTTGAATGGATCTCTTTATTCCAAAGACTGGGAGGAACCTTAGGCAGACTTCAGAGCCCTTAACTCAGACGATAATGTGCTTCATCATCTGACTCCTGCCTTATCTCTCTGGCCCTCACCTTCTAGCTTTCTCTGCTGTGCCTGCATCCAAACTGAACATTTTCAGTTCCCACATGTGCTGTGTTCCATTCTGCCCCTGGGCAGTTTCCTGGAATAGGTTTTGCCTCTTCTTGTCTAATTCCTTCTCCTTCAGGAGGCCTCCGTCCTCCCTCTAAGGCGGGTTGGGTGCCTTTACTATGGCTCAGCAGCATCCTGCCATCTCCTGGTCATTTCTGCTGGCTCTGTGGTGGTCTGATAGCTCGCTGGTTCCCGGGACTCTGAGCTCCTAATGGGAAAGGGCCATGCCTCACTTGTCTCCAGGCTGGCGCACAACAGCTGTCCAGAAAGCACCGGCACGTGGATAATGAAGGAACATTGCCATCGGCTGGCTGTCCCCATCTGTTGCACCAACTGACTAGCTGGTGGCTCTTGGCTCCTTGAATCTCCTTGTTATCTCAACGGGAAAACCTTTGCTCCCAACTCAAAGGCAAAGGAACTCCTTCCTTCCCCAAAAGAAGACCTTTCTTTCTGGATCCCTGACCTCCTGCCCTTCTGGGTCCTGGCTCTCTCCCCAGCCCCGCCAGTAGCACCCCTCACAGCCTCCTTTCCTCGGGCCAGTAAATCAAAAAGCACTACTTCCACTGGCCGTGTCACCTTCTGAAGCTACTGGGCCACTCTGACAAAGACTCTCTCTCTCTCTTCTTTTTTTTTTCGGCCACACTGTACAGCTTGTGGGATCTTAGATCCCTGACCAGGGATCAAACCCAGGCCTATCAGCAGTGAAAGCACCAAGTTTTAACCACCGGACTGCCAGGGAATTCCCAAAGACTATGTCTTTTTTTTTTTTTTTTTGCGGTACGCGGGCCTCTCACTGTTGTGGCCTCTCCCGTTGCGGAGCACAGGCTCCGGACGCGCAGGCTCAGCGGCCATGGCTCACGGGCCCAGCCGCTCCGCGGCACGTGGGATCTTCCCAGACCGGGGCACAAACCCGTGTCCCCTGCATCGGCAGGTGGACTCTCAACCACTGCGCCACCAGGGAAGCCCTTTTTTTTTTTTTTTTTTTTGCAAGACTATGTCTTTGACCATACCTGAGTCAGTTTCCTCTGAGTCCTCCTCTTGTCCAATCCTTGACCTTGGGCTCTGTCCTTGACCTGCTTAGTCCAGTCTTAGCGAGAATCCTGCTGAGTCAGTTTAGCAAAAATCTCCTTACCCTTGCTGCCTGATCCCCCTGGATATCTGATCAATGTCCTCATCCTCCACCTTTGGTATCATCACTCTGGCCCGTCTTCAGCAACAATCTCTCCCCTACTGCAGAGCCCCCATTGCAGTGGTCCCTCTTCAATACAGTTTTCATTACCATCTTTAACAAGTGTCATGAATCATTTTTCTTTAATAGCATCGCCCCTGCCCCAACTCTGTATACCTTGTCCTGAGCCTCAGGCCCACTTTCCCATCATTTCCATCATTTTCCCATCACTTACTTCTCGTCCCCTTCCTCCTAGAAGCACTTCAGACTTTATTCTCTCTCTCGGCTAATTACTCGCTTCCTTTAAATTCTGTGCTCTCTCAGCACTTGATTTCCTCCTCTTCTATTTTCTCCCCAAGGTGGTACTTGTCCACCTACTTCTTAAATCTAGATTTTTTCCAAGTTCATGTTTTTAACCCTCTGCTCCTCTTGTTCTGAGCACACTGCCTCTCCAGCGAGTGAACCCCCCCAAGGGCCTCCAAATGGATATCGCTGACCATCAGCATGGTTGAAGCCTCTTAAGAAATGCTCACAGGTTATCTGGGAGTCCAAACACAGGAGGTGTTAGCAGGCATCAGCACGGCCTGTGCCCCCCAAGATCAGAATCCCTCCTGCCTGGGGTGATAGGCTGGCCCTCAGGTGTCTCTCAGACGGTGTCTGAATGAATGGAGAGGATCTGTCGACCTGGCCCCCAGTACTGCTATGAGCCCATCTACCACTTGCCCCACTCCCTGGACATCCGTGGGAGCAGCCACTTGCGGGGACCGCCACTGCCCATTGAGGACAAGGGCCCAGGGAGCAGTGGAAGGGGTTAGTGTCCCAGGTGCCCAGGGACCAAGGTATGTCATCCAAGGTGTGGGTCAGTCAGGGTGTCCTGGTGGGCACCACTCCTACAGTCTTCACATACACTGATTAATTATTTTTACAGCTTCTATACTTTTCAGTGGCATCCAAACCAGCTGTAGGCTGATTGTTGTAATAATTTATGTACATTTTGCAGATCTCCTTGTCATCATTATTTTGAAAAAGTTGGTTGAATTTGAAATCGGTTTACATTATCACAAAAATGTCAGTATTACTGATTTGAGAGTAAAGAAAAAGACTTATTAGATTATTCCAGTATAATTCCAGTGTAGACTTTTTTTTTTTTATCATCTTTATTGGGGCACAATTGCTCTACAATGGTGTGCTAGCTTCTGCTTTACAACAAAGTGAATCAGTTATACATATACATACGTTCCCACATCCCCTCCCTTCTGCATCTCCCGCCCTCCCACCCTCCCTATCCCACCCCTCCAGGCGGTCACAAAGCACAGAGCCGATATCCCTGTGCTATGCGGCTGCTTCCCACTAGCTATCTATTTTACATTTGGTAGTGTATATATGTCCATGCCTCTCACTCGCTTTGTCACACATCACCCTTCCCCTCCCCACATCCTCAAGTCCGTTCTCCCGTAGGTCTGTGTCTTTATTCCTGTCTTACCCCTAGGTTCTTCATGACTTTTTTTTTCTTAAATGCCATATATATGTGTTAGCATACGGTATTTGTCTTTCTCTTTCTGACTTACTTCACTCTGTATGACACACTCTAGGTCTATCCACCTCATTACAAATAGCTCAATTTCGTTTCTTTTTATGGCTGAGTAATATTCCATTGTATATATGTGCCACATCTTCTTTATCCATTCATCTGATGATGGGCACTTAGGTTGTTTCCATCTCCGGGCTATTGTAAATAGAGCTGCAATGAACATTTTGGTACGTGACTCTTTTTGATTTATGGTTTTCTTAGGGTATATGCCCAGTAGTGGGATTGCTGGGTCATATGGTAGTTCTATTTGTAGTTTTTTAAGGAACCTCCATACTGTTCTCCATAGTGGCTGTACCAATTCACATTCCCACCAGCAGTGCAGGAAAGTTCCCTTTTCTCCATACCCTCTCCAGCATTTATTGTTTCTAGATTTTTTGATGATGGCCATTCTGACTGGTGTGAGATGATATCTCATTGTAGTTTTGATTTGCATTTCTCTAATGATTAATGATGTTGAGCATTCTTTCACGTGTTTGTTGGCAGTCTGTATATCTTCTTTGGAGAAATGTCTATTTAGGTCTTCTGCCCATTTTTGGATTGGGTTGTTTGTTTTTTGGTTATTGAACTGCATGAGCTGCTTGTAAATTTTGGAAATTAATCCTTTATCAGTTGCTTCATTTGCAAATATTTTCTCCCATTCTGAGGGTTGTCTTTTCATCTTTTTTATGGTTTCCTTTGCTGTGCAAAAGCTTTGAAGTTTCATTAGGTCCCATTTGTTTTTTTTGTTTTTATTTCCATTTCTCTAGGAGGTGGGTCAAAAAGGATCTTGCTGTGATTTATGTCATACAGTGTTCTGCCTATGTTTTCCTCTAAGAGTTTGATAGTTTCTGGCCTTACATTTAGGTCTTTAATCCATTTTGAGCTTATTTTTGTGTATGGTGTTAGGGAGTGATCTAATCTCATACTTTTACATGTAGCTGTCCAGTTTTCCCAGCACCACTTATTGAAGAGACTGTCCTTTCTCCACTGTACATTCCTGCCTCCTTTATCAAAGATAAGGTGACCATATGTGCGTGGGTTTATCTCTGGGCTTTCTATCCTGTTCCATTGATCTATATTTCTGTCTTTGTGCCAGTACCATACTGTCTTGATTACTGTAGCTTTGTAGTATAGTCTGAAGTCAGGGAGCCTGATTCCTCCAGCTCCGTTTTTCTTTCTCAAGATTGCTTTGGCTATTTGGGGTCTTTTTCGTTTCCATACAAATTGTGAAATTTTTTGTTCTAGTTCTGTGAAAAATGCCAGTGGTAGTTTGATAGGGATTGCATTGAATGTGTAGATTGCTTTGGGTAGTAGAGTCATTTTCACAATGTTGATTCTTCCAATCCAAGAACATGGTATATCTCTCCATCTATTTGTATCATCTTTAATTTCTTTCATCAGTGTCTTATAATTTTCTGCATACAGGTCTTTTGTCTCCTTAGGTAGGTTTATTCCTAGATATTTTATTCTTTTTGTTGCAATGGTAAATGGGAGTGTTTTCTTGATTTCACTTTCAGATTTTTCATCATTAGTGTATAGGAATGCCAGAGATTTCTGTGCATTAATTTTGTATCCTGCAACTTTACCAAACTCATTGATTAGCTCTAGTAGTTTTCTGGTAGCATCTCTAGGATTCTCTATGTATAGGATCATGTCATCTGCAAACAGTGACAGCTTTACTTCTTCTTTTCCGATTTGGATTCCTTTTATTTCCTTTTCTTCTCTGATTGCTGTGGCTAAAACTTCCAAAACTATGTTGAATAAGAGTGGTGACAGTGTAGACTTTTGAATGATTGTAAAAATGATTTAAAATTTTGTCTTACCTCTTTGTGTGAACAAAGTTTCTTGTTGATGGAGATCACCAAGAATGTGAAGAATTGTCATTAAAGCATTGTTCCCAAGTTACAAGTAACCATTTCCAACCTGTGTGCCCCCTGAGAGAATGGGGAGAGTTTATTAAAAGTATGTTCATGGACACGAATTCAGGTGTATCACTTACATATTTGAAAACATTTCATTTGGAAATTTTCTGTAAATTCAATATTTAGTACCTTTCTGCAACCTTAGTATTTTATTTTTCTTCTATTAATATAAATAAAATATAATGCTTTTTTTCCCTACTAAACTCTAAATTTTCTTCAGTTTACCCCAGGACATGATGCAAATGCTCTCATTTTCTCAGTGTGCTATAACATAAAAAATGTTGGGACTTTTTTAAAACAACTTTATTGAGGTATAATTTACATACTATACAGTTCACCGTTCCAAGTGTACAATTCAATGACTTGGAGTCATGCAACTGTCACCACCCATTTTTAGAATGTGTTCCTCATCCCAATAAGGTGGGAAGTTAGTTTGGAAGGAGAGTAAGAGGGACCAGAAGGTATTCCTGGCGAGGGCAGACCTTTGGGTCCTGAGCAGCCAGAGGGCGAGTATAAAGGTGCCAAATTCCAAGGAGTGGTGCCCCAACAGGACAAGGAAGGCCAAGGAAAGGGCTGCTGATTAGGGGAGGGTTTGTGGCGCAGCTCAAATGCCAGCTCCTCCAGGAAGGCGTTTCCAGCTCGCATGCAGCCTGCTGCTTCCTCTCCTGGGCTCCAGTGCCCACTCTCACGGTATAACTACAGGTCGATTTTTGGTTTGTGGCTCTACTCTTTCTGCTAGACTTGAGTCCCCTCTTTGTGTCCCCAGAATTTAGTTCCATCTGTGGCACCCAGCAGGGCCTCCATAATCAGTTGGCACAATGGATGAATGATCTCCAGCCCTTTGCCCTCTTCTCCAAGGTCCCGGGAGTTAACCAGAGGCGTGCAGGGTGATTCCCCACAGTGACTGGAGAAGAATCGACTGTCTCCATGAGTGGGGCCCCAGTACGGGCTGGATGCGGAGCCCCGGGTTCTTGGCTGGCCCTGCTTCTGACCATTTGTCCCTCTGTGCTGTCACTGCACCTTTCAGCTGTTCCACTGCCTCCAAAATGAGAGTGTGAGATCATGCATTGACTGGGTTGCCTTCCAGCTGTAAATCCCCATGATTCTGATGGTGCATCTCTCTCCCAGCGTCTAGTGGAGCTGCCTGCATTTGAAAGGACAATTTCCAGGGAGCAAGGGAGGCGATTGTAAAGTTTTCTAGCCCCGGCTCTGCCTGGGGACTTGGTGTCATGGCGTTTGCCCAGACTACTGTAGCCATCCCCAGACACCAGTGAAGGTGACAAGCAGACAGATTGCTTTCGCCACCACAAGAAGCAGGTGTATTGGCAAGGTGGCTTCTTTGGGTGCCGGAAAAATGAAGAGGTTGAAAGCAGGCACATCAACCTGTTTTTGAGTGCACTTAGCAGCTGTCCAGACCTGCAACCCCGTTTTTAAAAGCAGAGTTACTTCCTTAATAATAGAGCTCCATTATGCTTTATCACTAGACTCTCAGCTCTGCTCCATATTTCCCCTCGGTGTTCCCCTGCTCACTAACTCATTTATCCTCTCTTACAAACGTACAATTAAAGCCGACATAAAATACAGCCGTGATGCCAAAGGAAAGCTTTCTGGTGATGCCTCGAGCTGGCAGAGTGCTTGTGGCCGTGACAGAGAAGCCTCCCCACACTGTTTGTGGTTCCCAGGTGCCTCAAGTAGGTTTCTGGGGTTGGAGTGAGAGCTGCTTCTTGGTGTCCATTGGAATTTTAGGACTTCAGTGCTGACCCCTTGGTGTTAGGGCAGGAGGGGCAGCCCGAGGGGAGGCGGTGGCCCTCCCCCGACCACATCCCCCCAACTCCCTGGGCATCACAGGACCAGGCTGGGCACCCAGGACAGATCCCACCTGACTCTGGTTTTCCTGTCTCAACCTGTTGTTTAATTAACATAACAAATCTTCACAGCTGGTGGCTGCCCTCTGCTTCTCATCCCCCCTCCTCCTCCCTTTTGTATACTAATTAGTGCAAAAGCAGGGAGCAAATCTTCAAGCAGTGATTTGCCTTTGTAGTAATGATTATTCTGGGAACAACCGGACCTTCTCCAAACAGATAAACACCCACACCCTGAGTTTGAACCATATGCTTCCTTCCTCATAGATTTTGGGCTTTGCTAAGGCCAGGATTAAGAACCCAATTATTATTTTATTTTATTTTTTTGCGGTACGCGGGCCTCTCACTGTTGCGGCCTCTCCCGTTGCGGAGCACAGGCTCCGGACGCGCAGGCTCAGCGGCCATGGTTCACGGGCCCAGCCTCTCCGCGGCATGTGGGATCTTCCCGGACCGGGGCACGAACCCGTATCCCCTGCATCGTCAGGCGGACTCTCAACCGCTGCGCCACCACGGAAGCCCGAACCGAATTATTGAAGAGCATAATACCACATTTGTCTCCTCTGGTTCTAAAAGACAAAAGGGATTGGGAAGAGAGAAGGGGAGATAACATCTCCAGGGGATGTGAGTCATTGAAAGGTGCTGACTCCTCTTTGCAGAAAGTCGACCCTTCTCTGCAAAGGTGGAAACCTAGTCTAGCCAACTGTCATGTGGAATGTCTCAAAAAAGCCTCTGCTAGCACCTCCCCATCTATAAAGCGGCTCCCGCCTCAGACAGCTCTCAGCCATGCTGGTGCATCGGGGCCTCAGGGGACAGGGACTTACCCACGTCTGTGCCTGGAGCACCGTGCACAGCAGCAGCCTGGAGAGGGATCCGAGGACAGAGGGATGGAGGCGGTGCCCCTCCAAGGCTTCCAGAGGCAGGCAGACCTTCAACCCCATCCCTGTGTCCTCGCTAGGGCACTTGCCAACAGATCCCTGTGGCTAGTTAGTCCCCTAGTAAGACTATATTGTAACATGGCAACAGAAAAGGAGTTTTTGGCCTCTGCCCACTAGGTGGTGTTTTAAAGAATAGATAGTGCACACAGACGTAGGGAACGGACATATGGACACCGCCGGGGGGGGGGGAGGGAAGAGGGGGTGGGATGAATTGGGAGATTGGGATTGACATATATATACACTACTATATATAAAATAGATAACAGATGTGGACCTACTGTATAGTACACAGAACTCTACTCAGTACTCTGTGGTGACCTAAATGGGAAGGAAATCCAAAAAAGTGGGGTTACATGTGTACGTGTGGCTGATTCACTTTGCTATACAGCAGAAACTAACACAACATTGTAAAGCAGCTATACTCCAATAAAAATTAATTTAAAAAAAAGAATAGATAGTGCATATTGTGTTTGAGGGGATTTCGTTTATTGTGTCTTTTTTCCTCCCTAGTACTCCCTTCCACCTTGGAGGTTAATCTCCTTCATTTCGTCCCCACTTTCACTCCCTCTGCCAAACACACAGTCATATAACCTTAATCATTTCACTTTCTCCCCATCTCTTCTCACACTGTTCTCACCTGTTCAGGGGTTGGGAAGGCCTGGGCTCTGTGTGGGAGTAGTCAGTAATCAATTAGCGATGTCTGCCAGGGATGGGGATGTGGGCGGTACCAAGTAAGCTATTTATGTACCATTCCTACCCTTTAAAAATTTCTTTTTTGATTGTGGTAAAATCCATATAACTTACAATTTACCATCTTAACCACGTTTAACAATCTTAACCCTGTGGTAAAATCCATATAACTTACAATTTGCCATCTTAACCATGTATTAATACACTAAATACTACCATCAGTAGTATTAAGTGTATTCACATTGTTGTGCAACCAACCTCCAGATCTTTTTCATCCTGCAAAACTGAAACTAGGCTCATGAATCAATAGCTCCCCAGCCCCCCTCTCCTCCCAGCCCCTGGTAATCACCATTCTACTTTGTTTCTCTGAGAGCCTGACTACTCTAGACAAATGGAATCATACAATATTTGTTTTTTTGTGTCTGGCTTATTTCACTTAGCAGAACGTCTTCAAGCTTCATCCAGTTTGTAGCATGTGTCAGAATTTCCTTTCTTCCTAAGGCTTAACAATATTCCATTCTATGTATATTCCACATTTTGTTTATCGATTCATCTGTCAAAGGACATTTGGGTTACTTCCATCTTTGGGCTACTGTAAATAATGCTGCTATGAATATGGCTGTGCAAATACCTCATCCTTTAAAAAAATTTCCAACAATTCAATGATCTAACCCAGTGATTTTCAACTCTGGTTATATTAGAACCACCTGTAGAGCTTTTAAAAAATACTATCCCCCCGGGCTTCCCTGGTGGCACAGTGGTTGAGAGTCCGCCTGCCAATGCAGGGGACACGGGTTCGTGCCCCGGTCCGGGAAGATCCCACATGCCGAGGAGCGGCTGGGCCTGTGAGCCATGGCCGCTGAGCCTGCGTGTCTGGAGCCTGTGCTCTGCAACGGGAGAGGCCACAACAGTGAGAGGCCTGTGTACCGCAAAAAAAAAAAAAAAAAAAACACTGTCTCCTGAAACAGCACCCTAATTAAATCTAAATGTCTAGTGGTAGAGTCCATTGACCAGAATCAGAGGTGCTGGGTAAAAATACTGATTCTTGGGAGACTGGGATTCAGTTGGTCTGGGATAGGGCCCAGAAATCTTTACATTGAAAAAAGAACCTCAGGATATTTTCATGATTGGGCATTTTAGAAATTACTGTCTAAATCATCAATTAAAGGTCACCCTGACCCCCACAAAACTTTTATCCTTTGGTCATAAATGGCCTCAAATCGTTTGCTAGTTATCTTGGTCTTATATCCCCACCTGGATTGTAAATTCATAAACTTGTATAATTTCTGAACTCAAAGAGACCCTAGAGACAAGATAATCTGTTCCACGGAGGCCACACCTTAGTCAATTTCAGGGCTGGGTCTAGAAGCAGTTCAAAATTCCCTCCACTCAATGGTAACTTAAATTTTTGCTTTCCCACAGTGCCAAGGCAGGCCAGCACTTTACTTTTAAGAAAGACCGTACGTGATTACTGTCGTTCTGGTGAAAGGGTTGGTGCTTACATGTAGACCTCCTGCTGCTCTGAGAAACCCCTGTCCATGGATAACTGGTATGGGGTCATGAAATGCAAGGAATTGAATGACAAAAGGTGCCGATATAACTGACTTGACTTTTAGGTCAGGTTCAAATCCACATCTGCTGTGAGACACTGGACCAGTATGGATGTAATTATACTTTCTTAATTAAGTCATAAATCATAAGAGTTCACATTAATGGAACACCGACTGTTCATCAGGTGGCATGCTAGATGGATTACATGGAAAATTTCATAGGTCTAGGAAGAAACTAAAGCTTAGAAGTTTTGAGTGACTTGCTAGCAAGTGGCTAGCAAGGCTTGGATTTGAAGTCGGTATGATTTCTCAGTCCATTCTCTTAATCACTGGGCTATTTTGTGTCAATAAAAAGAGATGAGGTGATAAAATGTTTAGCATAGTGTCTAGAAGCTCAGTAAGTGGCCATCATCACCATCATCATCATCATTATCATTATCATCATTGCAACAGCAAGTAACCCTTACATAGCTCTTACTATGTGCCAGAAAGGCACTATTTTAAGCACTTTACATAGATTTATTTGCAAAATACCCCTATGAAGTAGTACCATTATAGCAGATTTTATAGATGAGGAACCTCAGGCACAAAAAAGATTACATAACACAAAGTTATACAGCTAGTAAGTGACAAAGGTGGGATTCAAACTAGGGAATCTGGCTACAAACTTCAATGCCATTAACCAGTGCACTCTGCTGCCTTTCAGGTGGTAAATGGTAAGTACTGCTACTACTAATGGTTAGTAATAAGGCCCTCGGTTGCTTTCAACACAGTGTTTTCTCACATTCTTTCCTGTAGGCATCCCCTTAAGATAAAAATAAATATGATAATAGATTCGAGTGTCCTTTTTTTTTTTTTTTTTTTTTGCGGTACGCGGGCCTCTCACTGTTGTGGCCTCTCCCGCCGCGGAGCACAGGCTCCGGACGCGCAGGCCCAGCGGCCATGGCTCACAGGCCCAGCCGCTCCGCGGCACGTGGGATCCTCCCAGACCAGGGCACAAACTCGCGTCCCCCGCATTGGCAGAGGGACTCTCAACCACTGCGCCACCAGGGAAGCCCTCAAGTGTCCTTTTTATGTCTCCCCTTTCTGCCCACTCAAAATTCTTATACGGTTCAATCTAATACTATTTCACGGCACCTGATTTCTTAGTCATTTTGGAAGTGACCTCTGGGAAAGGGATATTCTTGGTGTTATTACATTTTTTAACCTGGAAGAGACCTTTGAGATTCTCTTAGGACAGAAGTCTGTGAAATAGAGTGCTTGTACCCTACAGGATGCGCAAGGTTATCCATTGGGATTGGGGAAGAGAAAAATACAAGTGTAAAACCAAAGAAATTAAAGGCCGTGGTGATCTTCCTGTTGTTAAGTCCAACGGGCCCCTCCTAGACCTTATTATAGTGACTCCTCGGCTGGTCCCTGCCGAACCCCCCCTTCTTGAACCATTCATCTCCCTTAACTGAGTGAGGTCACTCTTGTACCTTTTATTCCGTCTCTCTCTCTGACTGCTTCTTCTCAGTATCCCAGTCCCTGTATTTAAAAGAATTAAAAAAAAAATAGTATATGGATTGACACAGTATCTTCACTTGCTCTAGGGGTTACGTACGGTAGGTCCTGTGTCCGAGTCAAAGGCGGAGGGTCTATAGCATGGACAAAGCTGCCTTCCTTGTTTCATGTGCTTTTGGCATGTGTATGCATGCTGTTATGGGTTGAATCGTTCCCACAGAAAGGTGTGTTGAAGTCCTCACGCCCCCAGTACCACAGAATGGGATTTATTTGGAAATGGAGCTGGTTGTAGAAGTAATGAGACCATATTGAATTAGGGTGGGACACCCAATGTGTCTGGTGTCATTATAGGAAGAGGAGAAGAGACACAGAGGTAGAGACGGAGAGAGAAGACAGCCACATGCGATGGGGCATATATCGGAATGAAGACTCAATAAGGCAAGGAATGCCAAGGATTGCCAGCAAGCACCAGCTGCTAGAAGAGGTAAGGAAAGCTTCTCCTCTTCAGGTTTTAGAGGGAGTCTGACCCTGCTGACACCCTGATTTCAGACTTTTAGCTTCCAGAGCTGTGAAGCAATACATTTCTGTTGTTTTAAGCCCCCTTAGTTTGTGGAACTTTGTTATGGCAGCCACAGGAAACTAATAACACGCACCTATGTAGGTAGATTTATGAATTATATTTCTGTTTAAATGAAACTTTCCCTCACCAAATGGGCACTCTGCAAAGACAGCCCCATTTGAAGACCTTTGATGCAAGGTCAAGTGGACCACAGGGACGTAGCAGTACTGCCCCTCTCTCCATTGACCACTATCATGAGGAAAAAATTATGACCGCTCCATCAAACCTGGTAGGAAGTCAGCCAAAATGTCTTGAGATTACTAAGATATTTGATCTCTTGATTATCATCTACTATTATTATGATAAATCAATCTTACCTCAGTTCATATTAGGCCTTGAGGTATTAGCTGATGATGGTATCAAGCCATCACAATCAACAGGACATTTAATATTCCTTATTTCATCTTTCTCTCATCCTATTAAATATTTTATTTTTATGCCCTTTAATAATACATGCAATATTTCTTCATTAAAGCACCTTATAAATTAAAGGATAAATAAATGCATATGTATAGGTAGTATGTACTCTTTTTTTTTTTTATTGACGGGACACATGATCAAGTCAACACACACACCCCTTTTATGCATGAGGAAGTAGGTCTCGGATGGTTATGTGAATTCGTTACCCAAGGTCACAATTTGAATTTGGTTCTTCTGTCTCTAGGCTGGGGTCAAGCTTCTACACCACCCTCTCTCCTTCAAAGATGTAGTGAGATGCACACGTTGCCTGATTTTAGCATCAGGAGGCCTTGGGCAGTTTTGAGTAAGCTGCTTCTGTTTAGCAAGCCTTGTGGGGAGCAGAGGTGTTCCAGCAGGGGCAGGCAAATGTGGACTTGAATTCTGGCTCTACTTCTCACTAGTTGTGTGACCTGGGGTAAGTACTTTGACCTCTCTGGTCCTCACTTTCTTTAATTATAAGATGCAAATAATTGTGTTTTTGGCATAGGATTATTTTTAAAGAATAAATTATATAATGTTGTCAAAGTGTAAACTACATGATAGTAGTAAAGTCTAGTAGTAAGAGTTGATGTTACTGTTGAGATTATGAAGGTATAGGAGATATAGTTCTGTCTTATACATGGAGGGGTTCCTGCAGACCAATGGATAAGACCCATGTCCAAATGTGAATATGATTCACCTGGCTGGGCATGTGGCACAGAGGTAGTGTGGTGCTGCAAGTGGCTCCCCAGCCCAGGGAGCCCAGTGATGGCTTCTGTGGGCTGAAATTGGCTGGATGGGAGAGCTGTAATTCCTACTACCTTTCCTGGAGTCCTGGTCATATTCTTGGTGCTAAGAAATCCGCATGGCTGAATGGGAGTCACTTAATGCTCTTGTCTTGGTCGCAGGCAAATGTCTTGAAGCGGGGTCCTCTCTCTCACCTCTATCCACTCCTCAATCCCATCAACTGGGCAAGCTTTTGCCCATCAACTGCCTGGAAGCTGCCCAACCAAGGGCCATAGTGGCCTCCTTGTTGTCAGGTCTAGTGGATACCTCTTGAGAGTTACCGTGCCACCTTGGCTGTTTTGGTCACTGTTTGGGAGTATTTGACCCCTTCCTTCTTCTGGAAGCATTCTCTCTTAATTGAGGAACACCACACTCTCTTGAATTTCCTCCTTTCTATGCAACGCCCTTTCTCACTCTCTGGCTCACGTTCTTCTACTTTATATTTATATCCTGGGATTTTTCCGAGTTCTGCCTCAGGCCTCTGTTCTTTCTGGACAATCCCATCTATGGGCTTGGCTTCCAATGCCCTTGGCATCACTGATTCTCAAACAGAGGGAGGGCTGTCAAAAATGTCGGGCGATGCACCAGCTATCACCAACATTCACTGTCATACTGGTCCTTTTTGGGGATGGTGGTTCCTCAGTTGTATATGTAATGTGTGTATCTGTTGAGAAACCCTTATTTGATGCTGACATATCCCAATCCATCACCTGTACATGCAGGTGCTACTACACATGTCTACTTGGATGTCCACTAAGCACGTCACACTCAGTCTACCCCAAGTGACACTAAACTCTCCCATAACCTTGCTCCTTTCCTTGCATCTCTACTTTCAGTGAGTGACACCACCATGCAAACAGTCACTCAGGCCAAAACTTGGCTGTCATCCTTGCTTGTGTTGTTCTGTTACCCCTGATCTGATGCCCACAATCAATTACCAAGCCCTTGTGAATCTACCTTCTGAAAATCATCTGCCTCAGATCATTTCTCCTCTTCCCATGGATGCTACCCTCCTCACTTCCACCCCCCAGTCCACTGGCCACGCGGAGCCTTCTGAATGCAATCTCATCACGGCACTCCCCTGCCTGAGGGCTTTTGTGGTTTCCTGTTGCCCTCCAGGTTCAGCTGGGCTCTGCCTACCTCTTCAGCCTCATTTCTTGCTTCTTCTCACCATACTCTGCAAGCCTTGTGGGGAGTATGGGTCATACTTGGGGAGTATGGGTCAGCCTTGTGGGTCATACTTAGGGAGACCTATAATTGATTTTCCAGACAAAATATATTTGAGAATGGAAGAGGGTGCTGTTAATAATTATTCTGGGACAGTAAGAGAGAACTAGAACTCTCCCAAGGAAAGCGGGAGGTACAGTCAACACAAATCACACTGAACCTTTAGTTCCTCACACATGATTAGTTCACTTTCATCCACAGACCTTGGGTTTGATGTCCCCTCTTTGCCTTTCTGAGACCTCCACCCCGTCTGTGTGTTCTCCTAGCATCCTGTACCTCACCCATTTAGCATGTCAAACACTCCATTTTAACTGTCTTTTTTTCCCCACCCTCATCTAAGAGAAAAACAAGAAGTCAGTTTGGATCTGCAGTTACTTTCATGCTTTTACCACTCCCTGAACTGCTTTCTCCAGCACAACCCTGCTCTCTTCTTAAATAAGAGAGAGTAGGTTTCAGGCTTAGATTCATCATGTAAGTGACAGACTCTAGCCAGAAATTTAAAACGTTGTCTTGTTTTCATTTTATTTACTGAGGTTTATCTTCTCTTTATAACAAGTAATGCTGATTTTCTATTTGTGCTAATGACATAGCGTTTTCTTTCAAAATGAACTAACTAAAAGAACAGGAGTCAGCTGATATAAAAACAATAAAGTAATAATAGCCCTGTTGATACGTAGACAAATTTCATGACGGCTGGTACATCTTCTAAGAATAAGGACATTTTCCCATGAGACAATAAATACCATTATCACCTAAGAAAATTAGCACAGCAAAGTCTGTAACTTTTGATATATTCTAAATATTGACATTTAAAAATAAATCTCCTACATTATTCTCTTAAATGTATCCAGTGGAATCTAAAAACCAAAGGACTTTGATACTCATCACTATCTAGTTTTAAATATTTAAACAAGCTCCTTTTTAGCATTTGAGCCTTTTACATCTTTATTTTCTATCTATTCTGCTTACTCCACAAAATCTTATCCTAATGTATAGTTGTTTATGCTTGAAAGTTTTTATTGATCATTGTGGCATGTTCTTCTAACACAAACAAAAGAAATGCACAGATTAAAATTGAATGCTTCCTTTATATCCTATGATCATAAAACTCCAAGTATTAAAAAATTCTTCCTGATTGAGTTATAATTATTATCAGTAGTACACAGATACACTATTAGTGCGTTATTGACTACAATAGCATAATAACATCCCAATAACATCCCAATTTCAATATTAGTCAGAAAGTATAAAAAAAGGTTTTGGAAAGATATCTCCTAAATGGCATGATTTGGGTTCTAACAACGAGTTCCTGTATTCATGGGTGAGTATGACTTATTGCTGGGAAGAGGCCGGGTGCAGCACCAATTCTATTTCTATTTTTTATAGACGCAAATAAAAAATTTCACATATAAAACAAGCAGTTATGGAAGAAGATTTATGATACCAGTTTGAATTCCTTCGCAGTTATATGATAACAATCACATAGTGATATATCACAGAATTTATTTTAATAATGATATATCATTTGCTAGCTCAGTTAGGTCCTCTTCCAATTTTATTAAAAGCAAAGAATTGCAAACAGCCTGAACTGCAGAAGATTTGTTATCCAGCTCTTAGACTTATTTGCTCTCTTGATTTCTTGGAAATATACTGAAAAGTATTTATTAATCTTTATCAAATTATTATTAACAGTACTTATTTTTTCACCTAAAGACATCATCTTTAACCTTCTATACTTATAAACGAAATAAAAATATTGGGCACTGCAATACACTTTTGCCAATGTGATGTATACATATATTTTTTAATCAGATACAAAGGCTTCAAATGTATTTGTATGAAACTGTAGAGTTATAGATTTTAATTTATGGACAATGTCCACCATGGTCAAGCTCATCAACCAAATCTACTTGCTTCCTGCCAGGAAACATCTGACTTCATTTTCCAATTCGAGTAGCCATTTCTGTGTCACCTCTCTCACTTCTGATCTAATTCTAAGAAAGAGAGAAAGAGAGATGAGTGGGACCTGGAGCCTTGGAGCTGCTGCCTGGTGACATAAGGCCTGTGGTGACGCTTTGCTTTGTTCCCGGCCTCAGGAGACTTGCTGTCTTTGATGCACGTTGGGGATGAAGAGGAGAGGATGTTAAGCAGAAATTTTGAATATCTGAATTCAGAACTTCCTTATATGCCCCAAATACCTTGTATCTAAGGCCCCAGTTGGCCCTTAACAGAATGTGTAGAACCGGGAGAGACCAGCAGCCCTGCCCGGTGCCTCGCTCTGACATCTGACCCTCTCCCTTTATTTAGGGCCTGAGCCGAGGACCACCTGGGTCAAGTCGCATGGGAAGACTCAGGCCAGGTGAGAGGGCTGAGGTCTGTAGTGAGCCTTGGGTGCCCAGAGGCAGGGAGGTGGCAGAGGGGGACCAACAGGTTGGCAAGAAGCTTCTACTGTAGACCGTGGCCATAGTGGAGATGTGAGTGGGAAATCTGGACTTGGATTGCCTTCAAATTATTGATGGTTGTGGTTACCCTGGGGAGGTTTCTAGTCCCTCCGGGGTGGACGTTCCCCCCCGCCCCCCCCACGCATGGAGCCTGCTGGGCTAGCCAACTAGCTTTGCTGGAGTCTGGGTTGAGGATGAAGTGGGGGAAAGGGGGATAGGAATAGAGGGGGACCAGTGAATGTCCCTGCTGGTCCTGGGTGCCCCAGGCTGTGGTCTCCTGACTCAGCTCTGAATGACTCAGGGAAGCCCTAGGATCCCACCCTCCACTAAGGAAAAGCTTTTGACTCTTCTACTTTCTTGGGAAACTGTCAACATTTTTTAACCATTTTTTTTTCCAGTTCTGTTGAGATATAATTGACACACAGCACTGTTTCAATTTAAGGTATGATTTGAGTTACATATCTTGTGAAATGATTGCAACAATAAGTTTAGGTAACACCCATCATCTTACATACATACAAAAAAAAAAGAAAAAAAAATTTTTTTTTCCCTGTGCTGAGAACTCTTAGGATTGTCTATAACAGCTTTTACATGTCACATTCAGCAGTGTTAACTACAGTCATCATGTGGTATATTACATCCTTAATACTTATTTACCTATAACTAGAAGTTTGTAACTTTTGACCACCTTCATCTGATTCCCCCTTCCCCCAATCCCTCACCTCTGGTAACCACAAATCTGATCTCTTTTTCTAGAAGTTCATGGTTTTGTTTTTTAAAAAATAAGATGCCACATATAAGTGAGATCATACAGTATTTGTCTTTCTCTTATTTATTTTACTTAGCATTATGCCCTCAAGGTCCATGTTGTCACAAATGGCAAGATTTCCTTCCTTTATGGCTGAGTAATTTTATATATATATATATATATATATATATATATATATATATATACACATATATAATAACTTCTGTTGTGAATAATGTTGCTATGAACATGGGGGTACAGATATGTCTCTTTGACATAGTGGTTTCATTTCCTTTGGTTATATTTTCAGAACTGGAAAGCTACCTCATATGGCAGTTCTATTTTTAGTTTTTTGAGGAACCTCCATATTATTTTCCATAGTGGTTGCACCAATTTACATTCTCACCAACAGTGCACAAAGGTTCCCTTTTCTCCACACCCTCTCTGACACTTGTTATCTGTCATCTTTTGGATGACAGTCATTCTGACAGGTGTGAAGCGATCTGTCATTATGGTTTTGATTTGCATTTCCCTGATGATTAATGATATTGGGTACCTTTTCATGAACCCGTTGGCCATTTGTGTGTCTGGAAGAGTGTTCATGTCCTTTGCCCACTTTTAATTGGAGTATTTGTTTTTGCTTTTTGTTTTTTTTTGCTGTTGAGTTGTGTGTTTTTTTATATTTTGGATATTAACCCCTTATCAGACATATGGTTTGCAGATCTTTTTTTCCCATTCCATAGGTTGTCTTTTCATTTTATTGATTGTTTCTTCTGCTGTGCAGAAGCTTTTCAGTTCAATGTAGTCCCACTTATTTATTTTTCATTTTGTTGCTTATGCTTTAGGTGTCATATCTAAAAACATCATTGCTAAGACTCATGTCAAGGGCTATAGTCTATGTGTTCTTCTAGGAGTATCATGGTTTCAGATCTTCTGTGTCTTTAATCAAACCATTAACCTTTAATCAAGACTCGGCCAAGGCCATGGGGACAGAGTGGTTTTCACAGAATGCATATTGAGGAACCTCTTGAGTTTCTTCCTTCTGTGAGGGAGACTTTCTAATACATTTGGGGAACTTCTGGCGTGCAATGATCTATTCTGAACCTCCCTGAACCAGTTCTTCAATGAATCTCTTGGTTTCTTAGACTAGGTAAAAGCCAGCCGTCTGTTCCTCTCTCTCAGATCTGCAGTGACACACAGAGCAAAAGGAGGAACTCTTCTGATGTGCCCCTTCTCCCCTTCCCCTCCATTCCTGTCACTTTCCAGTTTGGGTCAAGGAGAGGTCCCAAACCGGTATAATTTGAACAGTTTGCTCCGTTTGAACAGTACACTCATGATTCAATTAAATTTTTTTCCTCATCTGTAGAAATCAGTAGATTTTACTTTTCATCCCCAAATTCCAATTTCAGGTTTTTCTTAAAAAAATCAAAATACAAACAGCATTGTCACATGGCAGTGATTGGTTTGTGCTAAGTAATGCTGTCCTTTTTAGGTGGTAGCATGAGATTTCAGGTTTGCCATAGTCCCTAGCTGACCCTTGACACTTCCTGCCTGTTTCCTGTAGAAATTTGGATTTGTGATCTCTAGATGAAGGTTTATTGTGGTAGTTTGCTCATTTTGCCAATAAATATTAATTGAATACCTATGACGGCTATCCAGACTCACAAAATCCCTGACTGCACGGAGCTTACATTCTAGTGTGGGAAGACAGACCATAAGCAAATAAGTAAATTATAGAAATATGTTGGAAGGTGATTGTTCTATGAAGAAAATACAACGGGAAAGTGGATAGCAAGTGTGGATGGGTGCAATTTTAAAATAGAATGGGCAGGGCAGGGCTCACCAAGACATTTAAATCAAGACTTGAAGGAGGTGAAGGAATACTCCATGCAAATACGGTTTGGGAAGAGCATTCCAGGCAGAGGGAACAGTAAGTGCAAAGGCCCTGAGGCAGTGGGATGTTGTAGAAAGAGCCATGGCTGGGGACGTGGACACTGCTCTGTGCTCTAGGTGATCACTAGCCCCCTCTGAGCATCACTTCTTCATATGAAAATGAAGGTTTGAGTGAGGAGATTTCCAGGGGCGCAATCAGCTCTAACATTTGATGATTTTACAACAAAGCCCTTCCCTTAGGAAAAACAGGAGGCCGTTTGCCAATGCGGATGCGCTTATGGAAATAAACAGTCTTTTATTGATTCTCTGAGGGGAATGGAGTTTGAGAAAGGTGGCTTTCACCCTGGACTTCTCTCACAGGGGAAAGAAAGGTCATGCCGGGGTTTGATGGCTGAAACATGCACCTTCTTGCTCTCTGAGGGCTGAATTTCCAGCATACATGGGGCGCAGATGGGTTGGAAATGAATGGAATTGGCAGAGTTGATCACTATCGTTTTTATTACTGTTCAGTGTTTGACTTCTGCTGTAGCCCAGGCAGACGACAACAGATTGCTGAGCATGACCAAAAGTAGATTATTTCTTATCTGATCATTGTTTGTGTGTATTTGGGGTGACCAAAGGTTTTTAACATTGGAAAGTCAAACAGCATGGACCGTTTCAGCCACCATCAGCTGAGCCTATTATTTAAAGTCCTATTCCCTTAACTGTCCAGTTCTTAAAAAAGAAAAAAAAAAAAAATCAGCCATCAGCAGCTCAGTTTGATAATGTTGGAGGATGAAGGCTGGAGAGAAATACACATCCTTCACAGCTCTTGGGTCCCTTCTGGGAAACTTTGGGTTTAACACACAGTTGCTTTCTTGTGACTTACGTGGTTGAATCCCACAGGAAATGTCCATCATTATGGTTAACTATTCTTTAACCGTATACCGAGGGTTTGGCCACAGCAGGGAGCTAAGTGCCTGGAGGGATTATTTCTGCAACTAGAAAGTTCTTAAAAATACACGGAGAATTATTCTGAGGTTTCTATGATTTGGTTAAAAGTGTTAAAATATTTATATTTTCTGGGGGACGATTGGAAGCTGAGGACCCCATGTTTACATTTGGGAGGTAGGTTAGGGAAGGTAGGTGGGGAGGTGATGAAGAGGAAAGGAAAGTTAAGAAGGGTCTGGGATTTTACTCTACTTGCAAGCCACTCAGTTAGCCCACCACAGTGTTGTGGACGCTGATGGACTCCTGGTTCAGAGACAAAGAACCTTATTACTTCCTACAGTAGCAGTAGCCACAGTATCAGCATTTGGGGCAGTGCCCTGACCCCATTCTCACAGGGTGATATGAAGCAAGTCAGGTGACACCTAGACATGTAGCGGGTTGTGTTACAGGAGGGGCGCCCTGAGCTTAGGGAACTGGAATCTTTTATAATGGGCAGTAAGCATGCCTGCTCTTAGCTCCAGAGGAAGACGTCGCTATTATATGGGCAGACTGGCCCTTTGCTCTGGAGAGAGATAGTGTCTCTACCTTCCAAGATTGTTCTCTATACATCATCCTGAAGCAGATAGGCTGGAATGAAAGCAGTCAGTACCTCTGCTTTCAGTGTGTGCAGAGATGCATGGAGCATTGTCTTCCAGAGATACATTTCTGCTCCAAAGTTGCAATTTCCCCCCTTGCTCCCCAGCTGCCTCAGGTGAGTTCACTCCTGGTTTTGCGTCCTCGTAGTTTTCGCTTTCTAATTTCTAAGGAAATTCAGGCAGATGGATTTCTGCCTGAGCTTAAGGCACAATTCAAGCCTCTTCCTGGGGGTAAAGGCTGAGAAGAATTTTAAAAGTCTTATTCACGTTATGACCAGTGTCTCTCTTTTGCTTTGGTGTTCTTGGCAGGGCTGTTGGACACTCCAACTAGTGGAAAAGTTAATTTCTCATCATCTTTGAACTAGATGGGACTGTGGGTTGTTATCTAGGCCAGTCTTCCTTGACTGAGGCAGGCTTTACATTTGAGGCAACTAAACTCCTAAAGAATCAACTCTCTTGTTCAAAGTCACTCAGCAAAGATGTGTGGGAATCAGGATTCCAAGACCGATCTATGGAAATGAAGTTTCCTGTAGTTTTCCTCATAACCAGAGTTTAGACTAGGGGATCTTTTCAGACAGGCTTGACCAAGGAAGAAAGATGAATGGGGGTCCTCAGCAGCTTCAGCAATTCTCAAGAAAGCAGGATGGGACTTCCCTGGTGGTCCAGTGGTTACGACTCTGCACTTCCACTGCACGGGGCACAGTTTCCATCCCTGGTTGGGGAACTAAGATCCCACATGCCGTGCAGCACAGTGCCCCTGAAAAAAAATTAAATTAAAAAAAAATTTTTTTTAACAACAAAAAAAAGAAAGCAGGGTGTGAAAGAGATTACTACTTGACTACTCACTATCCATCCTCTCCTTTTTAAGGATAGAGTTCTATAAATTTGAGAGTGGCAATTTGCCCAATTAAAAAAACACAAACCATTTGGTAACTTTCCTTGAGGTTGGGGCAGTCAATGAGGTGTGGGTAGAAGTTACTTCCAGCAGTTCTTTCAAGGGGACTCACTCAGCTGGCAGGAGGCTCTTACCTTTTCCCTGTACCTCCTTCCTGCCCGGAACATGGCTGGGATGACTAGAGCCACAGTGATCGTCTATTAAGGAAACCTTGTAGATGGAAGCATGAGTTAAAGATGGTGGAGAAGAAACAGAGAAGCCTGGTCCAACGTGAACATCATGGAGCCACCATACTAGCCCTGGAGTACCTACCTCTGCACTTCGGTGTGAAAGAAAAAGAATTCCCCCACCTTTTCTCGTCATTGTATTTCCGCATAGCAGAGGCATGTAACTCTTTGCAGATTTTAGGTGCTTGTTGATACCTAATTTTGATCCTTGAATGTTCGTTGTTGAACCCACTGGTTGGGTTTTTTTTAATTGCAAACAACAGAAGCATTGGCTAACTTTAGAATAAAGGGACTAAGTATCCTTTGAGAACTTTATGGGGTTGTTCATAAGCTTCAAGTGAGGGCTGAAGACCTAGGCCTGGAGCAGATGGGCACCAGGTTGCCCTGGAAGGTCCTGGTAAGCAGGCTTTGCTCATTGATCTTATCAGTGGACCCAAATTTCTTGCCACCTTCCTTGTGTCCTTCTGTCAAGATTCAACATCTAAGAGAAGCAAGGATTTGATTGGCTGAGCCAAGGTCACGTGACTGCTCTAAGCTAACATGGCCAACCTGTACCAAGTTGGTAGGAGGAAGGACAGAGCAGAAGGAGCTTCCTGGGAACACTCCAGCTCCCTCTCTGGGAGGGCAGGCACCTGGATTTATTGTACTATAAGGATGGCATCCCAGTGGGGGTCAAAGGCAAGTTCCCACAAGGAAAGCAGAGTGCTGTGCGGAAGGGATACTGCACTGAGTGCCCTACCTCAAAACAAACAAGACAAAACAAAACTGTTCAGGATAGCAGAGGATTTAGACCTTTCTTTGATGAAGTGAATTGGTCAAGATAAAAGGCAGAGATTGTTAGGCCACGAAGGCTTCAGGGATGAGCAGTTCCTGACAAGTCCACCCACCTTGGGAACAAAGGCTTATAAAAATGGCATCATGTAAAAGAGCTCTTTTAATCTTCTGAGTTTATGTAGATGTAAGTGAGATCTCATGGTAAAAATACTAACACTTCTATTTCTTTGGCTGGCTCTTCTTCCCTTAACGGGTTGCAGTTTCTAATTCCCACTCATTTGCCCACCGTAGCAATTATGGGTCTTGCCTGAGTGCGGGCAAGTCATCTCGTCCCTCACAGTGAAAAGTCAGAACTCCAGAAAAATCAAATACTATTCCTCAGACGTTCGAAGTGCGCACATATTATTAGTGAAACATGGCTAGAGACTTGGACCTTCAGGGTTCTCACCAGCCTTTGGTTTCTTGTTGCGACCATATTGAATATACATCACTGAAGAAGACTTTCAGTAGGAAGGCAAAAGCTCAAGTCTCTCCCTTTCTGGTAACTCTTTAGTGGCATCCCGGGGTCAGGAGAATACAATCCAGCCTCCTCATTCCAGCCAATGAGATCTTTTATGATCTGACCTTGCCTTCCTGCGCGCTCTCCTCTTTTCCTCTGACTCCACATGTTGCTTCAGCCACTTTGGCCTTCTTTCAGTTTCTGGAGGCTGGTTCCTGCCCATTTGCATTTGCTGCCTGGGAATGCTCGTCCCAGAACTATGCTTGCCTGACTTCTCCTCTGGTCTCAGCTCAGATGTTGCCAGCCCTTAGTGGGGTCTCCAGAGCCCAACTGCCTGGCTTCAGGTCTTGGTTCTATCACGTGCTGGCTGTGTAATATTCAGCAAGCTCTGTGCCTCATTTTGCTCAGCTGTAAGTGGGGATTATGCTATCCTTATATCATAAGGTTGTTTGTGCAGTTGATAGAATTTAGTGTAAGTAAAGCCCTTAGGACAGTGCCTGGGCGCAGTCAGTGCCACATAAGTTATAGCAGCCCCCCACTCCAAGTCACGAACCCTGCTCTGTTTGCTTTACAGCAGTAATCACTGTTTGAAGTTACTTTATTTGCTTCTTTACTCTCTGTCTTCCAGGCTATATGCAGGTTGAGTAACTGGAACTACACAGAACTCAAAGTTTCTTCCTTAGATAGGGGAGGATGGAGCAAAACTTCCTCAATAGCATCCTCATGTGTCCCATCCCCCCTCTCCCTCCCCACCCCCCAACCCCGACCCAGAGCCCTGGTTTCCTACCCTGTGTGGTGAAGGGCTGGGACCACATCTGTGGTTCTGTTGTGTATCCAAATCCCCAGGGAGCCTGTGAAAACTAGAGGTGCCCTGTAGAAATCCCATATGATCCCCAAATCTCACTTCTAGGTTTGTATCAAAAAGAATTGAAAGCAGGGTCTTGAAAAGATACTCGCACACTCATGTCAACAGCAGCATTATTCATAATAGCCAAAAGGCAGAAGCAACCTAAATGTCCAGGGACAGATGAATGGATAAACAAAATGTAGTCTACCCATACAATGGAATGTGAGTCAGTCTTAAAAGGGAAGAAAATCCTGTCAAATGCTACAACGTGGATGAGCCTTGAGGACATTATGCTAAATGAAATAAGCCGGTCATGATAGGAAAAATACTACATTGATTCCATTTATGTGAGGTATCTAAAGTTTACTTCACAGGAACAGAAAGAATAGTGATTACCAGGGGCTGGTTGGGGAGAATGAGGAATTGTTGTTTAGAGTACAGTTTTAGTTTCACAAGATAAAAAAGTTCTGGAGATCTGTTTCATAACAGTGTGGACATATTTAAGACTACAGAACTGTATACTTAAATATGGTTAAAGTGGAAATTTTATGTTATATTTTTTGACCACAATAAAAATAAATAAACCATGCCGGACCTAGATTCCAAGTAAATAGGTCGGAGCGGGCAGGGCATTTACATTTTAAAACTCTCCCTGGGAGATTCTGACACTCACCAAACTTTAAGAAACACTAGACCGGTTTTTAAGGATGCATCTGTGGTTTGCACTTAGAGCATTTAAACCTTGCACCATCCCTCATATAAAGGCTTAATTAAATGGAGGAAAAAATGATCCCTAAACCCTCCTCATGGGTTCTCTTTCATTTTGACACGTTAATCTGCTTCTCATCTGTATTTCCATCTCTCTGCCCTCTCTGTCCCAGTGGAGAGGGATACCCCGGGAGCCCGCCCACCAGGGTGTTTTCCTAGAAGTGTCCACAAGGTGGCAGGCCAGGCACTTGGATTTGGGCCGCCGAGGGTGCGCGCAGCCCACAGCCCGGAGCGCCCAGCAGTTCGCCGAAGGGGTGAGGGACCCCAGGACTCTGCACGGTTTGGGGGTGCCTGGAGGAGGTTGTGGGGTTCCCGCTGATGCCCAGCCTAGAACTGAAGCCGGCAGGTCAGTTTCCCGGGAGCAGGCGTGGGTTCGCTGTCAGGGGAAGGCGAGCACTTCCTGTGCCCTCCCCGCAATGAGCGCCGCGCCGCAGCGGGGTGGTGGGGGGTGGTGTCGGAGCGTCTCTGCCGGGGAGGCGGGCGTTCGAGTGGGTGCACGTGCGGAGAAGGAATAATGTTCACAAGCTGCTCTGCTTCTTCGGAGGGAGAGCAATGTTTTTGTGATATTTTCTTTACAATAATTAAAAGGCCGGAGGCGGAATAGATGCTCTGTGTTGTTTGAAAACTCTTATGTGATGGGGGAGGGTGACGCCCGTTAACGCGCGCCAGCTGTTGGATATTTAATAGGCATCCTAAAAATATTGATTTGCTGACCCACTTCAGGCCTTGACCCAGCAAGGGGTCACAGGCCACAGCAGAAATAACTCGGTGAGTGATTTGGTGACACGTTGAGCCGAAAAGTGGAGGACTTTTGACATGATTTTAACGTGCTGTTTGTCTCTCAAGCCAAGACTGTGGCTTTCAGTAGGTACAGAATGTTGGCACGCGAGGAGAAAAATGACATGGAGAAAGCGGTGGGTGCAGCCCAAAGAGCACAGGTTTGGGTTTGGGCAGATGTGGTGGGAACTGGGGTTCTGGGCAAGTTCTTTGTCCCGTCTAAGGCTCAGTTTCCTCATCTGTGTGACGGGGATAAGAACACCAGCATCATGGGCTGGTAATGAGGAGTAACTGAAATGTGGATTCATTCATTCATCCACTCATGCAACAAACATACATACATTCAAGACCTATATGCCAGGCACGGGCTGGGCACTGAGGGTGCCCAGACAATGAGCCCTGGTCCCTTGCAGTCAGGTGGGGAGACCAACATGTCCATGGAAGTTTTCCATGCAGTAGGAGAAGCACCCCTACCAGAAGTTCACTTGGGGTGCCCTGGGGACCAGGGGACTGGCTAAGGGGTATTTGGGGAAGGAGTAGAGAGAGATTGACATACAAACAGAGGCAGCAGATTTCAATCCAGAGGGGTCCAGCCCAAACACACCTGTAGTTTGGAATGTACAGGGTTAGCCACCATGTTTTTTCTAAAAATGGAATTCTTTACCATCATTTAAAAATGGAGAGATTGCACTCACTTGGAATTCTAGGTTTCCAGCTCCTCTGACAAAAATAGATTTGGCTACATGAAGCCAATATTTCTGCAGGAAACTGTGGTCTGACACTAAGTCGTGGCTGCCTTGAAACAGAGTGTGCACCCCAGTCCCCACCATGCCCAAGTGCTCGCCCAAGTCAACTTGCTTCCCGTGTTCTGACCCTATGGACATTGGAGGTGCAACCTCCACTGTAAGTGTCTAGAACAGTGGCACTCAACGGGTTCTTCATACCTGCTATTTCCTTTCCCTTTTGAGGGCTGAGAGGGCCTCAGAGGCTGCTTCCCCAACAATGACAGACATCTATGAAGAGCTTAACTAAAGAAGAATGAAGGAAAGAAAACACTCTTTAGTCCGCTGGGTTTTCTGTTTCATTTTGGGGGTCCTCTCACATTCTGGCCATAGCCAGGGGTCTGGTGAATGTCTGGAGGCTGGCTGGAGTTATGGTTGTGTGGAGGCCTTTGATTGTCAGCCAGGCTTGGCTCATTTTAGAGAACCACATGCAAATCCTTCTCCAAAGTACCATTCCCCCACAAATAATAGTGAACTATTGTAGGGAGGGTGGTGAGCCTAGGGTTCTATAATAACAGCATTTTTATGAAAGAAAAATCACATGCCCACCGTGAGCACAGCTGAGAACATGAAACCTACTATTGAGACATTCTGGTTAAAAGAGAGCATTATCCCATCAGATGGGCCTGTCCGTGGGGGTCTGTGGGAAGCCACGTGAGAGGGCTTTGCAGGTCCTGCTGGAAATGAGTGGGTAAAAAGCATCCATCCACCCAAGGATGATTAATCTCAGTCATGGGGCTGTTAGGAAGCCCTGGCCTTCCCTTCCCGGCAGGAGGTGAAAGTGGATAATTCACTGTCACAAAAGGAGCCCAGGGAGTGTGGGATGGGGGGTGGCTAAGTGGAAGAGGGAGGGGGGCAGGAGGCTGCATCATGAGGTCCAGACTCCACACTCAGGTTTCTTCCTTTTGGGGCTTGAGGGTGGAGCCATCTAGAGGTGTCAGTGGGTTCCTGTGGTGGCACCATGCTCTGCATGTTCCCACCCTGCTTCAAGAACCAAGAGGTGGGAAGTCAGCTGCAGGTGGAAGGGGGCTGGGATTAAAGAACAGAGAGGGGGCTTCCCTGGTGGCGCAGTGGTTGAGAGTCCGCCTGCCGATGCAGGGGACGCGGGTTCGTGCCCCGGTCCGGAGCCTGTGCTCCGCAACAGGAGAGGCCACAACAGTGAGAGGCCCGCGTACCGCAAAAAAAAAAAAAAAAAAAAGAACAGAGAGAGGGACCAGCAAGTCCTCTATCCTCAGATAAGGGGGAGCAGGCCTGCCTCTTGCCCTTCCTCATATGCTTAACTACCTTTTGTTCTCATTGCATTATCAAACTAAACAAACAAACCAACCTACCAAAAACCAAAAAAACCACTTTTGCTCTGCAAATAATCACACATACACAGAAGTATAGAGAATAGCATAAACCAAATGGTTCCTGCACATTAGAATCGCTTGGGGATCTTTGAAAAATCCCAATGCTGAGGTAACCTCCCAGACCATTTAACTCACCATCTCTGGGGTTGGAACAGAGGCATCAGTATTTTTGAAGCTCTCTGGCTGGTTTCCATGTACAGACATGTCTGTGACCTCGTCATCCAGCTTCTACAATTATCAGTAAGTGGCCAGTCTTGCTCATCTTGTAGCTCTTGTATCCTAGGACCCGAATTTTCCATTGCCCCCCAGATTATTTGAAAGTGAACAGCAGACTTATATCCTCCTTAAATGCTTCAGAATACATTGAGAACCTGAAAACAAAACATAAGCACAATAACATTGTCACTCCAAAAAAATTGTGATTCCCTAGTACCATCTAATATCCTATCTTTGGTACACACTTTAGCTTTTGAGACATTCCTGTGTCTCCTTTATCTTTGATTTTAATTTGATTCCAAAGGGATGAATAATGTCCCCTTCTCTCCATTTTGGAAGTAGTAGAGTTGGTGAAAAGGGCATGAAGTTGACTCACCCCTGGTTACTTGCCCCTTTTCCTCAGTGTGACTCTGTGTTCTCATTCTCTTTGGAGCCAGCCCTGCCCACGTCTGTGGGCAAGAGGACAGCCAGAGGGGCAGAGTGCTCATATGTTCAATGACTGTTGATGACTGTTGATCGGGAGCTCCTGTCTGTCCAGGCACCGTGTTAGGTGCTGGATCACTGGGCCTGTCTTTGTCACCATAATATTCTGTGTAGCACAGAGTCTGGCATATGGTGGGGACTCAAGAAATGTTTAGTTCAGTGATGAAAGTGTGTGTTTTTGTTACCAGGACAGTCAGATGCCCATTGCTGATGGGTTGGGTCCGATTATGCAATATCCCTTTATAAATCACATAGGTGCGAAACTTACACATCGTCCTTCTTTACTTGAGGATCTGAGAACTTTGTTTTCTTTTAAGTAATTTTCATGAGAACATAATATGGATTCTCCAAATGAGATGAAACAGCTTGGCAGAGTGAAATCTTAGTAGCAGGGAGCAAGGGCAGCCTGAACAGTGGAAATGCAAACCCGCTGGCTAAGCCTCATTTCAGCTGTGAGGTTTCAGCCTTCTCTTTCCAGCGAAGCCTTTTAAAGGGACGCAAACATGCCACAGAAATTGACTGATTTGAAGTTGACCTTCTTTTATTTTCTTTGCCCAACCTCTAAGTGAAATGCTTAGGAACAGAACGATAAAACGTTCAGAAGGCAGCTAGTGTCGCCAAGGAAGGTAGTGAGATCTCACTGACCCACACATTTTTTAAAGAAGATTTTTCTGCTTATCACACTTTCATTGTAGAAAATTTGAAAAATATAGGATAAAAGTATGAAGAAATGAAAATCACCTGTATCTTACCATCTGGAAATAACTACCATTATCTACTGGAGATAACTGACCATTTTGGTGTATTTCCTTCTTGTCTTTATTTTTTTTTTCTATGCCTAAATATAGACTATTTTCTTATTTAATTAGAGTTATTGTTAATTTCTTTAATTTACATGTACATAGGACTTTATGCTTTTATAAGCCATAAAAAATCTGTTTCCTCCTTTGTTGCTCATTATAATTCAATAAAGGATGTGGGAAGGATCTTATTCTCATATTACAAGTGAGAAATCAAGGTCCAAAAGGTTAAGTGATTTTTCTCGAGGTCACACAAGTGGTCCAGGTCATTTGTCATCAAGGGGTCTTTCTGTCCTCTCCCAGTCCTCACTGTGTATAGAGGCCTGTCCCATCAGTGGGATAGCCCTGGGATTATTTATGGCTGTGAGACTGACTGTTATTTCTTTCCCCGTCTCCAGAAGGTTTGATTCAGAGGGTAAGGACCCACACACCTCTTGGTACAGTCTAATTATGGATGCTGAGAGGGACGGTGTAGAAGATAAAGTACCATCATTTATGGGGTAATCCAACCTGCATTCCAGATGACGTACTGTGTTAAGCACCTGTGGACTCTACCTGTCTTTCGACCTCTGACCTCCAAATCCTTACCCACCCATCCCCTCTTCCAAGGGAAGCTGTCCAGCCATTGCCTCTGCTGCCTCACCTGCCAGGCTTAGTGCCAAGGTGCCTGGGCCTTAGCCTCATCGGTGTCCCAGGGCTGGATTATGATTACAGTCTGGTATAAAAAGATGTTCGAGGGCAATCAGATGTTCTTCCTCAGGAACTACTAAACATGGGGAAGATTTACCAGTGATTTACTGAGGCAGAGGGTCAGGACAGAGTCACGGCCAAAGCCAAGTGTAAAATGAGATTATGATGGAGCAGGAGATTTGAATATGTTGGCAGAGAGAAAAGAACTGTGTGAATCACAGAGAGAATCAGAACCATGGAGGGAGGGATCAAGAGACCAACCCCACGTTGCTTGTTCCTGGGGTTCCCATGTTCATGTCCAGCCCCTGTGTATCTGACAAGAACTATCTTCACCCACCACCTCCCTGGAGGTAACTTGCTTGTCTTTGCAACCAAGCAAGGCAGCCTGCCTGAATGGTCACGAATCCGCAGCCCTATAGACTGGAAGAGACCTTCCAGAAGGCCTTGCTTGCCCTCCCAGTTTTGCAGATGAGAGAGCTTAGGCTGCAGAGGGGAGAGGACTTGCCCACGGTCAGCAGGTCTCCTAAGTCTAATCCAGGTTCCCTACTGTCTCCAGGCCACGTGCTTTCTTGATTTCTTGCATCTCAGCCTCGGCTTCCTGCCATGTCGTTAAACTTGACGGTTGGGCTCATGCTTTCGACATCCATTTCTTCCACTTCCTTTTGCTGTGTATATTGCTAAACACTGAGTAGGTGCTCAATAAGTACTTGTTAACTTGGAGGGGAAGATGCTTTTGGTCAGAGGCAGTGATGGAGGTGGCCATTGATGAAAAGCTCCCTTGACTGATGGCCAGGCTGGCATTTTGGGTGAGTGTGAGACAGGACCCCTTGGCTCCTGTACAGTCACTAGTCTTTGAGGTTGGAGGTGACTCTTCATACTGTGGATTTGCCACAGCACAACTGAACAAAGAGGATGGTTTTTGCTGTGTCTGACAAGGCAGAATCTATCACCAGCAGTGTATAGCCAAGAGAAAGGAGGTTCAGAAAATGTGTGCACATCTGATTAGACTGTATATCTCCTGGGCAAAATTGAATATGGTGCATTATATTTATTGCTTGTTCGGATTCTCCAAATCTTTTTTTAAACAATATAACCAGAATTTAGCTTGACCAGAGTAAGAGGGAGGGAAAATGTAGTTCAGAAATGGTATTTTAGACTGATGTCATCTAAGTCTTCATTCTTTCTCTTTTTTCTAACAAATATTTATTGAGTGCCAATTCTACGCCAGGCATCATTTTAGACACTGGGAATACAGCAGTGATCCAGGCTTTGAAAAATTCGTGGCTCCCTGGAGCTTACATTCTATTGGGGTTGCAAAGGTAATTAAAGGAAATGTGACATGTGCTAGTTTGCTAGGGCTGCAAAAATAAAGTATCACAGGATGGCTTAAACAACAGAAATTTATTGTCTCAAAGTCCTGTAGGCTAGAAGTCTGAGACTGTTGGCAGATTTGGTTCCTTCTGGGGCCTCTCTCCTTGGCTTGTGGATGGCCATCTTCTCCCTGTGTCTTAACATTGTCTCCCCTCTGTCTGTGTCTGTGTCCAACTTTCCTCTTCTTAGAAGGACACTAATTATGTTGGATTAGGGCCTACCCCACTTTTAACTTAATTAGCTCTTAAAGACCCTATCAGTGGTTAGGACTCTGCATTTCCATTGCAGGGGGGCCTGGGTTCGATCCCTGGTCGGGGAACTAAGATCCCGCAAGCTGTGTGGCGTGGCCAAAAAAAAGACCCTATCTCCAAATGCAGTCACATTCTGAGGTACTGGGCATTAGGGCTTCAACGTATGAATTATAGGAAGGATACAATTCAGCCCATAGTATGGCATAAATAAAAAAGTGATATTGATGCATGATGACTCAGCAATTTAAAGCATAAAGGTTTTGATGCTTTTCCAAACTGGAGAAGGATCGCCTGTCCACCCATGATGCCTATGGTCAGTGCTGGCTTAGAGCGAAGGCTGACCTCTGGCAGCAAAGTGATCTGGAGTGATGCATTGAGTTATCCTCAGTGAAACTAAGCAGGCCATGTGAGAATTAAACTACTGATCTGGACTTAATTAATATGAAAGTCTAAACAACTGAGAAAGAGGCCCAGACCCCCTATCCCCACACACATATATTTAACATATCTTGCTGGAAATAAGTAAATTTCTTTTCATAAACAATGACTCAGGGAGAAACTGCAGCCATTCCCCATGGAAGCATTAAAGCTGTTTATTTTTTCCCTTTAATTGCCTCCTGTTTTCTTAATGGGATTGGTGTGTGTGGTTCCTGTTGCTTTATGTACTTTGTTGCCGTGTGGCTCATCGGTTTCTCTTTTCTTTTATGCTTTTGTGGTTTTACTAAACAAATGACCTTCTGTGTCACAGTGAGCTCCTGGATCTCCACATGCCGATGAGCATAAATCCACCCAATCTGGAGCTCTTTGCTATGGAAGATTCAGTTTGGCTTTTGAAATAAGATAAAAGTGCTGAAATCGTGGGTCAAACACATAGGAGAAGGGCTCGTGGTTCTCCCGGGGCTTCGATGCAACAGATGCCTGCTTGAGCAGTGGAGTGTGGGTTTGGTCAGTCTGTCAAATTGGAAAACCCATCCATCTGCTAGTCTGAGAACGGAGACTTCTCTCATGGGCACACTGGGACTAATTTGTTAGTAAAGAGCTCTGCAGGCCACTGAGTCCCAGGGAGAGTTGGTGAAGCAATAAGAAGGGCGCAAAAGCTGTGTTAATTTTTTCCCAGAGGGACCAGTTGAAAAAGGAAGGATTCAGATAAACAGGGGAAACAGTTGGGTTGACCTGAGGCCTGATTAGGAAGAGAGGGTTTTCTTTGTGATTTCTTTGCTCTTCTTTTTTATTGCCTTAAGAAATCTTGGTAGGAACTTCTATGTCCATCGACTGATTCCCTTGTTTCTGTATTTGTTAATTTACTGAATACCCACTAGGTAACAGGGCCTGGGATAACATATGATACTTTCCTTCAAAAAGCCTGTGGTAGGGAGGTGGCAAGATGGCAGAATAGAAGACCCCAGCCAACATCCCTCAAAAAGATCAATAATTAGGCAGCTATCCAAGAACAGAAACAGCTTGGGAGAGCTCTGGAGTCCACGTAAGAAACTCCAGCAATATAGTAGAGCAAAAAACCCAGAGAATAACCACAGAAAAAGTGAAGGAACAATAGTTTCATTTTGCCTGCATCATCCCATCCCCCAGGCTGGCCCTGCTCCCCTTTTAGAAAGAGTTCCCCTTGCCAGGAAAGGGAGAGTGGGATGAGTGACCAGATGTCAGGATACTACACAAAGGACGGACCTCGATTTCACTCCACCCAGAAACTGGCAAAGCTGAGATGTATAAAGATGGCTCGGGGCAAGGAAGAAGAACCGTGGCTGCCAACATCGACCACACAGCAGGAGTGACTGTGGTTCCCAGTGACTCGCTCTGCGGAGGACCCCGACGGCTTTCACCACTGAAGAAGCCAGCACGCCCCCTGCAGATGTCCTGGTTTTCACCCCACAGGTATTGGCATTCACTAGCCTGAGTCCCTCGCTGTTCATTACCTCTCCCCCATCCCCTGGTCGCCTCTGGTGCCTGGGACCTGCACTGGCAGCTAGTCCCAGCCTCTGTGTTGCACACATGCGAGACAGCAGCCTGGGTCCCCGTGGCTGGCCTAGGTCCCCGTGGCTGACCTCACTGACGTGTGTGTGCTCGGTGCTGGCTTCTCCAATGTGCGCTTGCACACCACTGGCCTGACTCCCATTGCTGGCCTCCACTGCTGTGTGCATCTGTGGCGAGACCCTGCAGCCATGAAAGTGCACATTGACAGCCAAGGCTCCCACAGCTGCTGTGGGCCCAGATCCAGCCCTGTCTCCTGTCACTAGCCTGCACCACAGGGTTCACCCGCCGCTAGCCCCTTCAGCTGTGCACGTGTACCCTGCTGGCCTGACTCTCATTACCAGCCTCCACTGCTGTGCTCGTGCCTGTGGTGAGACCCTGCAGCCACAGGAGTGCACACTGACAGTCAGGGCCCCTGCAGCTGCTAGTGCACACGCAGCTGGCCCTGATCCTTGCTGCTGGCCAAGGCCCTTGCCGCTGTGTGTGTGTGCATCAGCTCCTGACATTACACTGGCACCTGCAGCTGGGTCCTGCAGCTGAGGGTATGCACACCACCTGCTCTAGCCACTACTGCTGCCGGCCCTGGTCCCCAACTGCTGGACCTGGAGGTGCTGCTGAGGACCCCAACAGCCCTTGCAGCCACTGTGGACCACCACAGAGCTCACCAGACACCACACAGTTGTAAATGTTGTGGACCTCAGTGGCTGAGCCACTGAGACATCATGCCCTTCTGTATCTGAAGATGCCACGCGGCCCACCACTTGATGCCCTGCACCACTTGACCTAGGATCACAGCACACTCCAGTGTGTCCCCATCTGCAGAGGAAGTGCTTTCCTTACTGAAGTCAGTCCATAAAGGCTGGAATTTTTCTGGATTACTTCAGATGTGCAGACAGCTACACCAGACTGTGAAGAATCAGGGAGACACATCTCCACCAAAGGAATATGGTAAACCTCCAGTCATTGGCCTCAAAGAATGGAGATCCAGGAATTGCCCAACAAAGTTATCAAAATAATTGTTCCAAAGATGCTCTTTGAGAACACAGGTGAACAATTTAAGGAAATCAGGAAAACAATGCAAGGACAAAATGAGACGTTCGACAAAGAGATAGAAAACAAAAAAGAACCAAACAGAAATCTGGAGCTGAAGAATACAATGATAGTTCAATAGAATTGAACTATCTATTGAAGAATTCAGTCGAAATCTTTAACAGAAGACTGGACCAAGCAGAGGAAAAACATCAGTGAACTTGAAGACAGAGCATTTGAAATTATCCAGTCAGAGGAGCTAAAAGAAACAAGAGTGAAAAAAAGAAGGCTACAGAATTTATGAGACGCCATTAAAAGAAACAATCTAAGCATCTTTGGAGTCCCAAAGGGGAGGAGAGTGAGAAAGGGGCAAAAAGCTTACTTAAAGAAATAATGGCTGAGAACATAGCAAACTTGGGAAGAGAAATGTACATCCAAGTTCATAAAGCTAATATGTTATCCCAGAATTTCAATCCAAAATGATCTTTCTCTAAGACACATTGTAGTAAAACTGTCTAAAATCAAAGACAAAGAGGGAATTTTAAAATCAGCAATAGAAAAAATATTCCTCTCATACAAAGGAAACCCCATAAAGATATCAGTGAATTTCCCAGCAGAAACCTTGCAGACTAGGAGAGAGTGGGATGATATATTCAAAGTACTGAAATAAGAAAACTGCCAACTGAAATACTTTATCCAGCAAAGTTGCCCATCAGAAATGAAGGCAAGATGAAGACTTTGCCAAACAACAAAAACTGAGGGAGTACATCACCATTATATAATATCTACCTCACAAGAAATGCTGAAAAGAGTTCTTCAAACTGAAACAAAAACATGCCAATTAGTAACATAAAAACTTATGAAAATATACAACATACTGGTAAATATAAGATCAGATTTAAAGTACTCTAAAGTGATAAATATATAGTCAGATTTAAAATACTCTAATACTGTCATAAGATGGTGTGTTACCACTTAACTCTTGTATAAGCTTAAAGGACAAAATTATTAAAAATAGCTATAGCTATGAAATTGTTCATGGATACACAATATAAAAAGATGTAAATTGTGACAACAAAAATATAAAAAAAAATAAAAATTATTAAAAATAGCTATAGCTACGAAATTGTTCATGGATACACAATATAAAAAGATGTAAATTGTGACAACAAAAATATAAAATAAATTGTGACCCCCAAAATAATGTTGGGGGTTAGTGAAAGGGTAAGGTTTTATTTTTATTATAATTGAAGTTAAGTTTTATCAGCTTAAAATAGACTGTAATATCTATAAAATGTTTCAAATAAGCCTCAGGGTAACCACAAAAGAAAAACCTGTAGTAGATACACACAAAATAAAGACAAGGGAATCAAAGTATGCCACTATGGAAAATCATCAATTCATAAAGAAAGAAAGCAAGAGAGGAAGAAAGGAAGAAAGGAGCTATAAAACAACCAGAGCATAATTAACAAGATGGCAATAGTAAGTACTTACCTATCAATAATTACTTTAAAAGTAAATGGATTAAATTCTCTAATAAAAAGAAATAGAGTGGCTGAATGGATAAAAATCAGGACACAACTATATGCTGCTTACAGGACACTCACTTTAGCTTCAAGGACACACATAGGCTGAAAGGGAAGGGATGGAAAAAGATATTCCATGCAAATAGAAACCAAAAAGGAGAAGAGGTGGCTATACTTATATGAGACAAAATAGACTTTAGATCAAAAGCTGTAACAAGAAAAGAAGATGGTAATTATAGATAAAAATAAAGGAAGGGGTCAATTCATCAAGAGGCTCGAGCCTCAGCGAGCCACAGCTCCTAGTCAGCCATGCGATCACAAGGGTAAACAACTGTTATACTTACAACCATTCTGTACCCATACAATCATTCTGTTTTTCATTGTCAGTACAGTATTCAATAAAGTACATGAGATATTCAATAGTGTATTATAAATTAGGCTTTATGTTAGATGATTTTGCTCAACTGTAGGCTAATGTAAGTGTTCTGAGTGTGTTTAATATAGGCTAGACTAAGCTATGATGTTTGGTAGGGCAGGTGTTTTAAATGCATTTTAGACTTATGATATTTTCAGTTTATGATGGGTTTATCAAGATGTAACCCCATCATAACTTGAGGAATATCTGTATCTTATAAGGGGTCAATATAATATATATAAAGAAACTCTTGCAACTCAATAGCAAAAAACCAAATAACCGAGTAAAAAATGGGCAGGGGACCTGAACAGACATTTTTCCAGAGAAGGCATCCAAATGGCCAAGAGCTACATGAAAAGATGCTCAACATCACTAATTATCAGGGATACACAAATCAAAACCACAATGCGAAATCACCTCACACCTGTTAGAATGGCTATTATCAAAAAGATAGGAGATAAATGCTGGCAAGTATTTTTGAGAAAAGAACCCTGGTGCACTGTTGGTGAGAATATAAATTGGTGGAACCACTATGGAAAACAGTATGGAGGGTCCTCAAAAAATTAAAACTAGAACTGCCACAGGATCCATTGATCCCACTTCTGGGTATTTATCCAAAGGAAATGAAATTAATATCTTGAAGAGATATCTGCTTTCTCAGGTTCATTGCATTATTCACAATAGCGAACACATGGAAATCACCCATGTGTGTATTGACACATGAATGGATAAAGAAAAAGAAAACATATGTGTATATAACTTGCCTGCATGGTTATAGTAGCTTCATAACTGGTTTTTCCACCTCTAATACCTTGCCTCTTAAGTTGGCCTCCACAACCAGGCTTATCTTTCCCAACTATAGGTAAGACCATACTTCTACCCTCTTAGAGTCTTATCAGTGGCTCCCCATTGGCTAGAGTTTGGATTCCTCAGCTTGGCAATTCTGTTATTCCCCCAGCTGGCCCTGCCCCGTCTTCCATCAGACTCTGCTGTCGTCAGCTAGAGCATGTGTACCCTTTCACATCTCTATGCCTTGGCTCGTATGATTTCTTCATCTTGAAAATCTTTTCCCTGCCTCATCTGTCTCTTGAAATATTTTTTTATCCTTTAAGCCTCAGTTCAAGTTCCACCATCTTTATGAAATCTTTGTTGATATCTAGTCAGAATTAACTGTTCTTCCTTACTGTAATTTATAGCTCTGCTTTAGGTTCTGCTGTAGAGTTGGTGCTTATATTCTAACTCTCTCCAGATTGCAAGCTTTTGAGTTCAGCAGGTATCGTATCTTATTTTTCTCTGTATGTAGCCTAGTGATTAGCATGGATTAGTATGTAATTCTACACACAAATTAAGTGTTCAGTAAGGGCTTACTGGGTGAACAACTGTCATCAGGCTATTGGATTGTTCCCCTGGGAGGTCCCTTCATCAACCTTAACCTCCTCATGTCCAAATCTGAGATCGTGAGTTCTAGCCACCCCCAAATTGGCTCTCCTTCGCAGCTTTCCTAGTTCTGTCAGTTGCCACTTAGTATCTGGGGCCCCAAAACTCAGCCATCCTTGATATTTCTCTCCATTCTCCCATAATACCTGTTAATCTCTAGGCCTTGCAGACTTTACACAAGATATGATAAATATGTGTGCTTTTCTCTCTGATAAACCTGGCCCTTCTCACTTCATGCTCAGTTTATCTTAGTAGAATTTTAGCTGGTCTCTCTTGGGGTCCATCTTCATAGAAGTGGTTGAGCGTAGCTGTGTGCTGAGCCAGCCATAGAACAAAAAACATAGGCAAAGCGCTTTAAGGACCATGAAACATGTCTACATTTCAGTGATCACAGTCAGGGCTTCACTATCAAAAAGTAGTTTTTATAAAGTTTTTGTCTTCTCACAAAAGCAATACAAAAGCACTGTAGAAAAAATTTTAAATATCAACAGGAAAAAAGGAAGAAAAGAATGATATAAAATACTACCATTGTACATTTTTTTTTTTTTTTTTTTTTTTTTTGCGGTACATGGGCCTCTCACTGTCGTGGCCTCTCCCGTTGCGGAGCACAGGCTCCGGACGCGCAGGCCCAGCGGCCATGGCTCACAGGCCCAGCCGCTCCGCGGCATGTGGGATCTTCCCAGACCGGGGCACGAACCCGCGTCCCCTGCATCGGCAGGCGGACTCTCAACCACTGCGCCACCAGGGAAGCCCTACCATTGTACATTTTGATGTATCTCCCACTGTTTGTTTTTGGCGTGCATGTATGTGTTGTGGGTACATGTGTGCCTGTGTATGTGCGTGTCCTTCAGGTTAGGGTTACATTTGGCTTTAAGTGACAGAAAACCCAACTGAAAATGTCTTAAACAAATAGACATTTATTTGTCTCTCGCAAGAGATCTGTAGAGAGCAGGTATTTGGCAGGTTCTGGGGCTCGTGACGTAGTGCTGGATTCTCTGCAATTCCCTTGGCCGTTTGCTCACGAATTGAAGCCGGTGGCTGCAGTTGTAGCCGCGTCAGCTGCATTTACTGCAGGAGTGAAGCAGAAGGGGAAAGGCAGCACTTGCAGACATTTGGATGTGTTTCATGGGTCAGAACTCTGTCACGTGACCGTTCCAAGCTCCAGGTCAGGCTGTGAAAATGAACACTTGGCTTTTTTACCTTCCCTGTACAGCAGGCAAGAGTGAGAGGCCTAACGTTGGTGTTGGGTGGATTGAACTGCGGTATCTACCACATAGACAATGAAATTTATGGCTCCAAAGGTATATCACCTAAAGAAAGCTTTGTAGAATTAAAGCTTTGTTGCTCTGTCGATAGCAGCAATGATACACGGCTTTTATTACATGGAACAAACCTGACTTTGGGATATAATCCAATGTAGCTTCATTTTGACCTCTCATTGCCCCTTTAAGTTTTATTGGGTGGACTGAGGGATGAATTTCCCTTGCCTGTGATAAAAATTTGGGCAGGTCCATGGCTCTTCTGTTCTCTCTTAGGCAGCAGACCATCCGATGGTTATGTTAGTTGCAAACAAATTTCAGAAATTAGAATATCCAGACCCCAGCAATAATCAAATCTCTGAATTTAATTGATGTGATTGTGGGCTTCCTGCATCTGGGCCCTCACTGTGGCTGACCCCTTGGTAGAGCAGATGCATATCCTTCTGTCTGCCCCTATAACTGCTGTTACTAACCACTGGGTGGAGGGGGTGGGGGGAAGGAGGGACAGGAGAGCTCTTCCTTGAACTGCCATTTGCTCCACACATCCCAGGCCTGGCAGATATTTTTAGCTGACTCTTTCTTTGATGCGCTGGTGGGCTGCTTGGAAACGCCTCTGCCTGGGAATCCCCCTGCAGCTCTCTAGGTGCAGACTGTGCAATTCCCCCCTTCCTTGCTGCTCTCATCCTGATTTTCTGATGTTGTCCACACACTGTCTCACTGTTGGAGGCCTCATGCCCCACCCCCAGGAGGACTTTTGGCAGGTTTTATAATGGACCCAGGCTGGCTTTCTTTCATGGTCTGCATCTCATTCCTGTAAACCCTGAGGGTTCAGGCCCGTCCCAGCTGTACGCCCTTCTCCTACTGCCATGTGCTGACTAGATTTCTCTACAGTGTACAATGTCCCTTAAGTATGGGGACCATCTCCATAATCCTTCAATGGCCCAATGGCAGCCCCCTCCCTAGGCTTGAGGTGACAGAAAGCACATCCTTCCCCTTACATGGCAGTGTAGGGTGGGACTCACAGCATCTCAAAAATTCTCTTCAAAGCAGTCGATTCACAAATTCCCCCTTCATCCACTCTCTTAAAATTTTATATTCCCAAAGCAGATAAAGGCCTCTGGGTGAGGGACTCAAGAGTTAGGAAACTAGTTCCTAACCATTTCCTATAAAGTCTGCATTGGAGGTTTGTCTTAGTCTGGGCTGCTATCACAGAATGCCATTGTTTGGGGGGCATGTAAACAACACAGATTTATATCTCACACTTAGATGGATGGGAAGTCCCACAATCAAGGTGCTGACAGATTTAGTGTCTGGTGAGGACCTGCCTTCTGGTTTACAGATGGTTGTTCTCTCTGTGTCCTCACATGGCAGAGGGAGATGGGAACTCTCTGGGGTCTCTTTTACGAGGGCACTAATCCCATTTGTGAGGTCTGTGCCTTCATGACCTAATCACCTCCCAAAGACCCCACCTTCAAACACCATCATGTTGTGGGTTAGGATTTCAACATACATGAATTTGAGGGGACTTAAACATTCAGTCCTTAGCAAGCCTGTTCTGTGCTCACACTGCTGTCTGGTATCTGTGGTATTGGCATCTCAGTTGGAGCGGACAGAATTGCAGGCTTGCCTCTTCTTCCAGGTGAATGCAAGAGCTGTATATCTGGTGAACCTCCCCTCAAGGCTTCTCTAAAGTCTAGACAAAGACGATTCCTGCTCTCTCTGGAGCTGAAAAAATAAAAAGCCAGCAATTGTCCTAGTAGAAATAAGTATGTATAATGATTTATGTAATCCTCATGGCTGTGAGAGCTGAAAATTGGCTTGTATAAGAGGTTAGGCAAATTCTTGCTAAGGAGTCTAGTGCTGTGAACTGTCGCCATCTATTTAAACTTCACAGGGACAGGGAGTGCCTTGTGGAGGGGCAGCTGGACTTGCTCTGTTTTTCAGAGAACAGAGCCTGATGGCTTCTCACACTTAGGGCTGTCCAAAAGCAAATGCAGGGGCTGCTCGTGATAGCCAGGTGTCGGACGATGTGCTGAAAGCCCAGTAGCTGGTCTCTGCATCCCGAAGAAAGATGTGATCTGGTTACAAGATCAGTGGCCCTGCCTTATGGCAACTCCTGCAAAGTTGCTACTGTTGAGTTTGGGGAACGTCCTCCACACTGGACAAAATGCTGCCTCTAGGACCTGGCGGCTGGCTTCCTGCCAGGGACACGGCGGGTGGGGAAAGACAACCTTTGTGGTGGAGGGCTGAAATTGTCTGTGTGTATGTTAGCTCATATCCTGTTCACTTTCCAGAAATCCTGCCTTATTCTCCCTCCATCCATGCAGCTTAACCATCTTCGGAGCCTTAGCTCAAATGCACCTCTTCCACGAAGCCTGGAAACCATCTCTCCTTGAGGTTGTGCAGCAGTGCTGCTATCTCCATGCTTGCAATCCTGCTGTGGTTCCTGTGTGGTGACATCTCTGCTGTTACCTTATACGCCTTTTGGGAAGGGCTGATGATGCCCACATGAAAGAGAAGAGCCCCAGAGAATTCTAATGAGAGACAAGCCATAAGAAGCTACATGGGGCCAAGACTCTCCGCTGTAGAATTCATCTTTGTTGAATAATTGAGCCCTGTCCATCTGAGATTACTGGTTATTCCTTTCATTTCTTTACTTTCAACACAGGTTAACTGAGCACTGACAGTGTGTCAGGCCCATGCCTAGGCCCCAGGGCACTTTAGGAAGGGCTATGGTCCTTGTCTCTCCAAGAACCCAGTCTCGGGGGAAGCCTGGCCCGTGTGTGCATGTAATAAGGTGGAGAATGCCATTCATTCAGGTCTAGGGGGAGGCTTCTGGCAAGATGAGCACTCAGAAGCTCAAGATGGGCAGCCCTTCCCCAGGGGATGGGTGTGGCAAGGAGGCTCTCCCATCATAAGCAAGGGTGCTGGAGCAGAGGAGGCTGGCGTGCAGGGGAATGGATAATACAGCAGGGAGGGCAGTGAGAGGAGAGATTTTTGGCAACTGCTGTGAGTGGGAAGCTTTGAGGAGAGGGACAGATGTCTAAACAGGATGTTTTTCTGTGGATTGTGTCATGTAATCCTCACCTCCCACCAGCAGTGTCCTTTAAGGAAAATATGGCAGATTTGGGGAATGACAAGTACTCTTCACAGTGGCGAAGGGAGGTGAGGTTGACCAGATGGCCTGGCAGCTCACCTATGTTTTGACGTCCATACCACAACCCCTATTTCTCCTTTTACCCTTTGGTTAGAATACGCTTTTAGCAAAATTTATGCATTCTAAATAATTTTTATTTAACTATTTAATCTGTTTAGTATGTTCCATTAGCTAATATTACTTACTTTTGTCTTTTTAAAAAATAATATTTATTGTATTATCTGTTTTTTATGATGTAATCTTACTGTTTATTTTATTTTGGCCACCTTTTCTAGTTCTAATGTTTTACGTGTGCACTGTTCAACTTATCGCATTTATATTCCAGCGTGTTTTGATTTTGCTGGTATTTACTCCAGCATGTTTTAAGCTAACGTTTACTTACGGTTTTTACTTTTCCAAAACTGTTTCAGATAAATAAGCTAAAAGCTTCTTTTACCTTATTACTATCACGGGTAGCAGTGCTGATGTCTGGCCTCCTGTTCTACCTGCCTTTTCTCCCTCCCACAGTCCCTGGCAGAGTGGGTGGCCTTAAATCTTTACCAGGAAAATGATTGAATGCATGATTCACTCATGTCAGGTCAATCACTGGGTCCTGGCCATACTACTTCCTGAACATTTAAAATCCATCCCTTCATCCCCTCTGCTACTCTCTTGTACAGGCCACCACCATCTTTCAGCTGGGTCCCCACACAACCTCCTCCTGTCTTTTCTTTTCTTCTCTCCAATTTACTCTCCATCCTGCAGCACTGTGATATTTTTAAAATGGAGAAAAAGAGTATAGAAACGTGCTCCCACTTATTTTTGGCTAATGAGTTAGGATATATAGCCTTTTTTTAAATTGCAAGAATCAAATATACATGCTTCCGATGTTTAAAAATAATTCATGTTAGTTTTAAAAAGGTATTTCTACCATGGAAAATTTCAAACCCAGATGAAAGTAGAGTGAATAGTATAATGAACCTCCATGTACCCATCACCTGCCTTCAAGAGTTATTAACACTTTCCATTACCAACAGTTCACCGTTTTCTCACCAATCCCTCTTTTTGTTTTTATTTGTTTTTTTTTTTTTTTTTTGCGGTACGCGGGCCTCTCACTGTTGTGGCCTCTCCTGTTGCGGAGCACAGGCTCCGGATGCGCAGGCTCAGCGGCCATGGCTCACAGGCCCAGCCGCTCCGCGACATGTGGGATCTTCCTGGACGGGGGCACGAACCTGCGTCGCCTGCATCGGCAGGCGGACTCTCAACCACTGCGCCACCAGGGAAGCCCTCTTCGTATATTTTAGATCTGGTTTCAAGGTCCCAAACTCTGGTCCTGACTCCCCTTCTTTGGCTCCTCTTCCTACTGCCTTTCCCACCTATAACACACCATACTCTCTTGCCATAGAATTAATTACATTCTTTTGTAATTGCCTTGTTTACATATTTATTTTCCTCCTAGACTCTGAGTTCCTTGCAGATAGGATATTTATGCCCCCCCTTTACTTTTAATTATGGCAAATATAGAATGAATAGGTAGTTGACCTCATCCTCGGGGACATTCTGGCTGCCGGGAATTGGGATGCTTCTGACACCCCTCTCTCACCCATTCTTTGTGCATGTCACCATTCATTGTCCTTCACATGTCACCATTTACTGCACTCAGCCTGGGACACCTTTGGTGAGAAGTGAGGGCAAGCCAGAGCATCCATGGATCTACCCTCCCTGCTTTTCTGTCGAGCTGGGGACTTTCTGAGGCATGAGAAGCCTGTGGGGTCCCCACGGCGTGGGCTGCTCTGTGCCAGTGCCCCATCCTTGTCCTGGGACCTGGGGACTGGGGAGCACAGGCTGGGTCTGCAGGTGGAGAAGGTGACAGGCAGAGTTACGGGCTGGCTCCTCACATGAATGTCCAAGGCTGCCCTCTGGAAGTTGGTCAGCAAGTCTGACAAACAGCTCATCAGTCTCCATGGAACGGCTTTTTGTTAGAGGCATAAACGTACTGTTTGCCACATTGGCCTTTGTGTAAGAACAGAGCGTGTTCTTCAGTAGGGCTGTATCTTATTCATTTGCCTTGCACACATTCATATGGGGATGGATTAGCCCAGTAAATGGTCTCTCTGCTTCTCCAAGGTAGGGCAGACATTTTCCACCTGCACGTAATCTCTTTTCTGAGAATATTGTCCAAAAACTAGGTCATCTATTGTAAAGGAAATTAGGCAGTAATTAAATTTAACTGGAAGTTACAGTATTGGTGTTTCATTTTAGAGGGAGTGTGCCTCCCTAATGACTTTATTGCTACAGTTATGTGGGCTATTTATTTATTTATTTTTTTTGACAAGGTGTAGTGGAAAAGGTTGTATTTAATAAGTTAGATGATAGTTTCTGGACTTGAATTTTTTAAAAAAATTTTTATTGAAGTATAGTTGATCTACAATGTTGTGTTAATTTTCTGTACAGCAAAGTGATTCAGTTATACATATATATATACATTCTTTTTTATATTATTTTCCATTATGGTTTATCACAGGATATTGAATATAGTTCTGTGTGCTCTACAGAAGGACCTTGTTGTTTATCCATTTTATACACAATAGTTTACATCTGCTGATCCCAAACTCCCAGTCCTTCCCTCCCCAACACACCCCACCGCCAGCAACCACAAGTCTGTCCTCTATGTCTCTGAGTCTGTTTCTGTTTCGTAGATACGTTGATTTGTGTCATAGTTGAGATTCCACTTATAGGTGATATCGTATGGTATTTGTCTTTCTCTTTCTGGACTTGAATTTTTAATGGGCAGAGTCTCACCTTCAAAGGTGAGTTCTGTTTCTTTGTCCCCTTTTCAGGTCAACCTGACAGAAGCCAACTCAGTTCCCCTGCACGGTCATTTGGTTCAGCTGCTTCAGGATGGGATATCTTTTGGCAAATGAGCCATGTAGACAGATGAGACCAGGCTTAGAAAAAACAGCTGTTTTGGGTGGGTTCTTTTCACGTATGCAGTCAATTGTCACAGCTGGCTGGGGTAGTAGTGACCTCCTACTATCTCCCCTCATTATTTTCCGATTGGAAAGGGCTCAGAGAGGTGAGTCCTGCAGAAGGCCAGCCTGCTAGGTGGGTGGCAGAGCTGGTGGGAGGACCCAGCTTCTGCTACTCTATGTTCAAGCACTTGCCACCTTCCCATGGTGGGGCCTGAGGTCAGGGCAGCCGGGGAGGGTTGGGCACCATCATGCCCGTAGGAAATGCTGCGTGAGTGCTTGCTGAGTGAAAGGACCACCTTGGAACAGCCTGGCTGCATCCTCCACATGTGGATTATGTGGCCTCCTCACACTTCCTTTAGACCTAAGGTCCACTTAGATCACCCATAATGACCATCCGTTAGCTCGTCCATTAGGTCATCCGTTACATCGCCTGGGCAGCAGTCCCAAAGTGCTCGGGGCTCACAACTTGCTTTCCACCCTGTCCTTCCTCCAGAATTCTTTGATCCCAGGCCTCCTCTTCTAGCTTCCTCTGCTCAAACACTCTAGACAAATCAACCACATAAAGACCACTGGGTACCCAAAGGTACCCAATCCCATTTTCCTGCGGTTTCTTCACTGGAGGCCATTATCATTAGTGTTTGTGAGGAAAAACTATCATTAAAAACTTGCTATGCTCCTTAAAAAAGTAATTTATTTTTTCGGAAGGCGCGCAAACATGGTGCAATGCCCCTTTCCTAATAAATACTTTTCTTGCTGACTACCGCTTCTTCAACTAGACAGTGGAGGGGACTGGGCAGCCCACCCAGTGAGTTGTTCTGTGTCTTTGTGTGGAAGTTGCCAGCTTCATATGGGGACCTCACCAAGGAGGATGACACAGGGATTGTGTCTCAAAGCCCCATCTTGCTCTGTACACGTGAGGTTCTGGTAGAGCTGGACAGTTTTCATAAACAAGGGGAAAACCATAAGTAGCAAAGTAATACCTCAGCTCCAGAGATTCCTTAAAGAGCAAAGAAGTGGTTAATAAGGAAGCCAAGTACAATGGATCCGTATATAACCTGCTCCCACATTCTGTCAATATATAATGACCACACATTTTCCAATCTGCCCCTGGGAGACATGCTAGGTAAAATAGATTGAGAAGAAAATAAAGATGCTTGCTGTACAATATATTAGGTTGATACCTGTTAATGCTTGAGCAGACTCCTTGCAGGATGATTGGAAGGCCCCGGATGCTCTCAGTACAGACAAAGCAAAGTGACTGTTTAAGCTCTTTGTTCTTTTAAATACATACAGGCCTGTGCAGTGTGCAGACCATGTGAAACTATTAAGACTCCCTGTCTTAGGGGTTGGAGGTCTTGCTAGACTTGACCAAGGGAAGCCCTAGTTATGTGGAAAAATGGTTTGTCTCCATCTGCCCCCAATGCCAGGGGCAGCAATTGACCATTTTTCTCCCATGTTGAGTTTGGCGGGGGCCTTGGGAGGGGCCCTGTGGTGCTGGAATTAGTGTCATGCAGGTTACACCAGCCTAAACTGTCTCCAAATTCTGTTTTCCCCTCTTTCTTCTTCCTTACTGGGAAAGAAAAAGAATATTTGGAAAATGGAAATAGAATACAAATATAGTCACCTAGAATCCCACTATTATACTTTTTTTCTTCTTTTCACTTTTTGCATATTATGTTTTAGCTTTGTTCTCATAAAAAATAATATACATATGTTTTTATAGTTACAATTAGTGTCCATATACTTTTTGGAATTCTGATCTTTTTTTCCCCACATAATCACATTTCCCCCATGTTTTACCCAGATTTCACACTAGTCATCATAAAGTTAGGCTGCCTGTCATTTCATCATGATGGTATATCAGAATTTAAGTAAGCACGGATATGTCTATGAGGTGCCCAGCACAGTGACTCTTGTTTATGTATTAATTAATTTGTTTGTTAATTCATTCATTGAACAACACTTATCAAAAATCTATTGCATGCCAGCATTGGAGAGAAGGAGATAAATAAGACATAGTCATTGCCTTTAAGGAATTCCCGGCAGGTGACATGGAAACTAAGGATGACCATTAAAAGAAAAACAGTGTTTTCTACTCATAATACTTCCAACACCAAATATATGGGAGGTTTTCCTACACCAACCAATTTCCAACTCTTCAGACACCAACTGGGTTTCCTACAACTCAATTTTGACACTACCTGGAGTTAGCACAGACCCCACAAGTTCAGGGCTCAGTCCCGCAAGATTCCTCCCACTTTGGATGCAGATCACAAGAACAGGCCTCCCACACTTCTCACTGACCTACTATAAACTGGGGGTTCTCATAACCCCCTCCTCAGGCTTGATAGTTTGCTATAATGGCTCACAGAACTCAGGGAAACACTTATGATTATGAGTTGATTATAAACAATACAACACAGGAATGTTACCGAACTCAGGTTTGGCACCTTGCTGCTCAGAAGCCAATATTTGAGAGGCAAATGTTGGTAGAAAGGAAAGTTGCTTTAATCAGAAAAGCTGGTAATCTGGGGAGAAGGTGGACTCATGTCCTGAGACCCACTCTGAAGATTCTGCTCAGCCATGACGATTTTTAAAGGGAAAAAGGGGAAAGAATCTCAGTGAATCATCAAGGCAGGAGGTCACACTCTTTGTCATTCTCCATTGCTTGCAGGCTGGCTGTTTCCTCATGGTCTCTCTTCAGATGTTATCTTGTCTCTTTGTGGTCTGCCTGCAGGATTGCTAAGGGGGCTGCTGGGGGTAGAGAGCTAGCCATTCTTTAACTACTTCATTCTTGCTTCTTTTAATCTAGGAAAAGGATCAAGGTATGGTGTGCATTCAGGAGAGAATAAATCAGGAGTTAGGTTAAATTGCCTAGTGACCTCATTCCCATAATTACGTTCTTTTAAGGTTGGAGGGGAACAGAAATGAGCAAACAGGGAAAGGGCAAAAGGGCTGCTTCCGGGAACAGCCAGGTGGAAGAGATGCGTAGGGCAAGGTATGTGGGAAGGACCCAGGAGCTTCTATGCCCTCGCCGGGCCATCACCTTCCCAGCACCTCGAGGCATTCACCAACCAGGAAGCTCTTGGAACCTTGTGGTTTAAAGTTTTTATGGAGTTCCATTACATAGGCAGGATCGATTAAATCATTGGCCACTGGCTCAATTCCTGGCCTTTCTCCCCTCCCTAGGGGTTGGTGGTGGGGCTGACAGTTCTAACCCTCTAATCCCATGCATGGTTGGTTCCTCTGGCAACCAGCCTCCATCCTCCAAGAGTCACCTCATTAGCAGAAACTCAGGTGGGGTTGAAAGGGGCTTAGTATAAATAGCAAAAGACACTCCTCTCACTGCTATCACTAAGGAAATTTCAAGGGTTTTAGGAGTTTAGTGCCAGGAACTCGGGACAGCGACCAAATATACTGCTCCTTATTATATCACGATATCAAAGCCACCCAGGCAGATACACTTGAGGACACCACTATGTGCTGCCTGTGACTGTGGGTCCATGGTTTAAAGGGTGGAGGAATTCTCTCACCTGGAGTCATCGGAGAAGGCCTAGGGGGTGCTTGAGCTGGGCCTTGGCAGACAAGTGGCGGTTCAGCACATGCAAGTGGGAGCAGCATGTGAGGAGTGGGCACAGCTCACTCTGACTTGGATGACTACATACTTTGTTGCCAAACTGGGACATGCATGAGAGTGAAGGAAGACTTCACTCTGTTAAGATTTACAAGGGATGCCGCGTAATTGGTCATTCTCAGTGGAATCCTCTTATCAGAACCACAGGGGCGTTAGAGCTTGGGGTAGGGTGGGGGGTGCTTGTTAAAGTACAGCTCCAAGGCCACTGCCTTCCTGCCAACGGGTCAAAGAAGGCTTGGGATCTGCATTTTAACAAGCACCAGGCAATTCTGATGAAGAGAGTTCACAGACTGTATTTTTAAAAATTAGAAGCCCATTTAAATTTAGTTTTAAAACTTTTTACTATGGAAATCTTCGAAAATACATAAAAAAGAGCAGAATAAAGCATCCTACATATAGTCATTCAGTTCCAACAATTAGCAACATGTTTCCCTAATGTTGTTTTATCTGCCTATCCCTCTTTTTTTTTTTTAGGCTGGAGTATTTTAAAGCAATTTTGAGACATTATTTCACCCACCTGTAACATGGACTTTTTAAAAATGTAACCACGATACCATTATCACACCTAAAAATATTAATGGTAATCTTTAACATCCTCTAATACTCCATCATTGTTCAAATTTCCCTAATTGTCTCAAAAATGTCTCTTTAGAGTTCTTTTTTTTAGGAGCCAGAAAAGACTCGCATAGTGTTTTTGGTTGTTTTATTTCTTAAATCTGAGATCTTTTTTTAAAAAAAAACCTGTCTATATATTTATTGCAGAAACAGGTCATATGTCCTGCACGATTTCATGGATCACATCTTGAATAACACTGATCTAGTCTTTCTTATTGAAGTTATTAACCATCTTTCTTTCTAGAGATTTCTACTCTGGACTTGGTTAGCCCCAGGACAGACTCACAGCCATCAGTTTTCCCATACTCGGGTTCGGCTGATCACTGCTTAAAAGCCAATACTCAAGAGACAGGTGTTGGTTGTAAAGGAAAGGTTGCTTTATTCAGGAGGCTGGCAACCTGGGGAGAAGGCAGACTCATGTCCAAAAGCCAACTTGCAACTGCCAATCAGGGGACAACAGCTTTTAAAGGGCGGTTTCAGGGGTGTATAGGCGGAAGGAGGGTGCTACGTGCAGAACAGCACTGTCAGCTCCCACAGTCATCTTGAAGTTAGTCATGTGGTGGTCTGGTCTGCATCATCTTGATTGTTTTAAGTACAGTTAATCTTCAGTCCCAGGGTTGGTTTGTTCCCATTTCCTTGAGGCCAGTTCTCGGAATTGTGTAAGATGGAGAAGCTTATGTCATAGCTACAATCTGTTCATCATGTGGTTAACTTCTTCCACCTTATGGGGGTTTTGGTATCTACAGAACAGCTCAAAGGATATGGCTCAGAATATCGTCTATAGGCTTTGAGGAGGAACTAAAAGTCCTCAACTTTAATGACTAAACTTATTATTTTGTCCTGTTTGACCACTTTTCTTTGCTTCTGCATCTTTTTCATGTCTCTGATTAACTTTATTCTTTGGCTAAAGTTTTTCTACAAACAAGAGGCAGGCTGAGGACATGGGGGGTTTTGTCCTGAGAAGGCCCCATGGGGTCCTGCTCGTTATATCACAGGTGAGGATATTGGCCATGTGGTGAACAAAATTCCTAGGGAGACTTTGTTCACTCACATTCATTCCATCGTTTATTCATTTTTTCCCAATAGACTGGCATTAATATGTGGCAGTCACCATCAGACTCAATGATGTGAAAGAAAGTTCCTGTCTTCAAGGAGTGTAAACATGACATCTAACCGGGCCAGTGGGAGTGCAGTGAATTCTGGGTGCTGGGTCCACATAGCTGTGGAGGGAGGAGTATGTGGAATTAGATATCATTTTCCCCATCTTTATATGTTTGTTACGTTTGGACTTTATCATGACTGTTAAGACCATGATAAATCATTATGGTAAGTAAAACAATACAGAGATGAATAATAATAAAGGGTCGACAATTTCCCTCCTACCTCCTTATAACGTCAACTTTGGAAATCGTCAATATCAATAATTTGGCGTGTGCTCTCCATGTCCTTGAGCCAAATCCTCTGAGCTGAGAGGCCTTCTCTGGGAGCCTGAGGCGGACGGGAGAGGTTTCTTGCTGCACGGGACTCCCCCGGTCCTGGTGCTGTGGGAGCCCTGCCAGACTTGGAGCTGGACAGCGGCATACTCACTCACTGTGCTGGGACTTGTGTGGCCACGGTGTGGCCCAGGGGAGATGAGGGGTACCTGAGCTAGGCCACTAGCTGTGGGACTGGAGAGAGGGACGCATGTGACAAAGGGGGTGAGGAGTGTCCTTTTCTCACTGGGGGAGTCTTGTCCCCACTACTAGAAAAGTGGCGCTTGCTGGCCATCCCCCCCTTGCCATATTGTACTAACCAAGGGCTGCCACTTGGTATGCTCACGCTATCCTCGGGTAGGCTGGCAGCAGCTGCTCTCAGGCATCCTTTCAGCATGGTTCTGTGTCAGAGTCCAGGCCCAGGAGGACCCACGATCATTAATTAGTGGCAAGTGGGCCTGGGAGGGGAGTGGCAGCGTGCTTGCATTTCCTGGTTCAGCTGCCTTGGAGGGTGGTGGCAGTGAGCTTCCAGGCAGCTTCTGATACCGCAAGAGCCGAGGCAGCAGCGTCAGAGATAAAAGCATAAGCTTTGGAGTTGGGAATATCCGGGTTCAAACTCTGGCTTTACCACCTGTGTGATCTTGGACCAGTGACGAAACTGTTCTGACCCTGGTTTCTGCATGTGTGAAGTGGGATGGATGATACCTGCCTTATCCACCCCCTGGGCTAATGAAATATACCCAGAGCACCTAGCACAGTGCCTGGCACGTGGTCAGGTGGTTCTTGTTACATCATGACATCATCTCATGGGTCCATCCCAAGGCTGTGAAGCAGGATGGTTTTGAGACCCGACGGCCCTTGGGGAGAAGGCTGCTGAATTGTTGCAGGCTTGACAGCCAGCGGGCAGCTGGGAATGGTTCCTGGCTAATGTCAAGTCCCCTCCTGTCCTCCTCTCTTATCTCCCAGGCTGGCTATTGCTCTGTATTTTACTCTTCACCCCTGCCGTGGGATCTTTGATGTGCGTTTTAATGAGATCTCACCCAGGGTACGGCCTGGCTTCGAGGCTTGCATTTCATATTTATCTGCCTGTCAATCCATCAGGCTTGACAGTGATGGGCACCCACCATGTGCCCGTGTAGCCCTTGGCTTGTTATGGTCCATGCTGTGGTGCCCAAAGGGACACCGTATTTATAGCATCATGTCTGTTTGTCTCCTGCTTTAACCTTGAAAGGGTGGCTTTATTTTGTTAACCTTGCCTGGGGAACAGCCAGCTGATTCTTTGCCTCCTTTTCCAACCGTGTTCCATTTCTCTGCAAATGATACCTCTTCCTCCAGGGCAGGACTCTACCGTCTCCACTCGCTCACACCCTGATTGGAATGCAGGGGTGGCAGGCTATCTGGGAGTAGAATATGCCCGGGGTTCTTGGTCTCTTTTACCTGAGCAATTATTTGTGCGTGGAATTGGGGACAGGAGGAACTACTAAATAGCCATCTTTTTCCTTGGGAAGGAGAGATGTCGGCCTTGTTAATATTAAACCATTTGCTGCAGCTTCTTGCTCAGTGTTTTCTGGAGTTCGCCAGCTCTTTCTGGTTCCTGAATTCTGGGTTATTATTGATAAATCAGGCTTGCTGTTAGACTTGCCCACTTATATGCTAGGGACAATGTGTCGTGGCCCAGATGTAGCTGAGGGGGGAGGTGGACAGCACATTCTCTAGTTGCCTCTTTCCTATAATTGTTTACTTATTTTTTTTCAGTACGCGGGCCTCTCACTGTTGTGGCCTCTCCCGTTGCGGAGCACAGGCTCCGGATGCGCAGGCTCAGCGGCCATGGCTCACGGGCCCAGCCGCTCCGCGGCATGTGGGATCCTCCCGGACCGGGGCACGAACCCACGTCCCCTGCATCGGCAGGCGGACTCTCAACCACTGCGCCACCAGGGAAGCCCCCATAATTGTTTTTAAGATAGTGTGTTGGCATGATGGTGGTTAAGACTATGTTGGAAACGCCTTTGGGAAGCAGTGTGAAATAAGCAATTGAAACATCAATGGGTAGATGGTCAGATGAGGGAAAAGGTAGCCCATGAGGGACACCATTTTTCTGTGCTTGTTCATCCCACCAACAAAGGGTGCAGGCGCAACTCACCCCTGGCTCACGCTCTCCACACCTTTGCAGGAACCTGGGTTTCATGGTCGTTCTTTATCCATCTGTTTTTCTAAGCTTTGAGACACAGTAAGGCTTTTTTTTTTTTCTTTTCTTTAACAGCAACTTGACTTACACCTAATGTTTTGTGTAATCCACACATTGGAGAGTATAAATTCAATAGAGAAGGAGAGGAAGGGCATGGGAGCTGGGAGAGGACAGAGAGCCAGCTTTGACTGTTGACAGTATGGGGTGGTGTTCTGTGCATGTGGGCCACTAAGTTTTGGGATAGTTTGTTACGCAGCAGCAGATAACTATTACAATGTCTGTTGAGTAAGAAGAGTGTTTTCAGACTCAGCCACACGCTGTGCTCAGAAACAGCACCCATTAGCACCCACCCTAGCCCAAGTCAACGATTCAAATTCCCTCCTCCTTCAAGGTGACCCCCCTTGGCAGTGAGATGGGTGGTAGTTGTATTTGCTCAGTCAGGATAGGGTAGGTTATGCTGTGGTAACAACTCCTAAATTTCAGTGGCGTAAAAGAAAAAAGGTTAATTTCTGTTCTTGTTCATGCTGCATGACCTTTGTGGGTCACAAAGGTGGCTCTGCTTTAATTGTAAGTACTCAGTGCCCCAAGCTGACTGAGCAGCCACCATCTACAAAGTTGCTGGTCACTATGTCAGAGGGAAAGAGGTCTAGAGGGTCTTGCACTGTTAATTAAATGCTTCAGCTTAGAAGTGAAGGGGATAGGGATATGCCACCCCGAATTTGCTACTTTGGCATAAGGAGTATTTTGAGCTGAAGGGAATTGAGAAACAGCAAACAGAGGAGGAACTCTCTGCCCTTCCCTCTTTCTGCCTAAAAGCAGGGCATATGCTTCCCTTTGTGAAGGTATTCCCCTCCCCCTTCTCTTGTACCATGAAGAGAATGACTTTTAAGCACTGGAGATGACTCTTATCACTAGAGGCAGCACTGACTTGAGTTTTCATAACCACTTTACTAAAAAACCTTATCTACATCAGTTTCTTGCATATATTTACCTTTCCATGACTTCTCACCCCTAGAAGACCAGATGCCTTTTCCGTTGTCTGGTCACATCTCCATGATTTATCAGCCTTTGTTAAAATGGTATATAAGCTCTCAAGCTAACTGCTTGTGTTTGCACTTCTTTTCCGTGAAGCTCCCATGAGCATGCAAAATAAACTTTTTCTTTTGTTAATCTGTCTTTTGTCAGTTTAATTTGCAGGCCCTGGGAACTAAACATAAGAGGACAGGGGAAAAGTATTTTTCCTCCCCTACAGAAGTTATACACATTATGTCACTGACTAGAGCTAGTCACAAGGCCACACCTTGTGCCCAGAAGTTTTACCAAGTGTTTACTATGTCAAGCACTGTGACAACTGCTTGATTTAAATTGTCTCCTTTGTCTTTACAACAGCCTTATGAGGTAGATACTATTGCTGTCTCTTCCATTTTACAGAGGGAAATTGAGGTACATAGAGGTTAAATAACTTGCTGAAGGTGAGACAATAAGTGGTGGAGCCTATATTCAAACTTCAGATTCTTATCTTCAGAGCCCAAGCTCCCACTACTGCAGCATGTTGCCTCTCTGATATGAGTTGGAGCCATGAGAACAACCAAAGATGGTCTAAAAACACTGAATCTCAAGAGAAACGTGGGTCAGCATCTCTCCCAGGAAGCTTCTTGGTTGCTATGCAAATTTGCTGGATTTCTACCCAGAGGCCTTGAAGCTTCACATATCAAATAGTAAGGGAAGTGTGGTGGGTGCTGGGTGCTGGAATGGCTATTATCAAATCCAAAGAATATTTTATGTTTCAGAAATGAGACAACAATAGCATATTACATTTATCACAGGCTTACTATGGACCAGGCTCATTTTATTTTCACATCTTTATTGGAATATAAATGCTTTACAATGTTGTGTTAGTTTCTACTCTACAACAGAGTGAATCAGCTATATGTATACATATATCCCCATATCCCCTCCCTCTTGAGCCTCCTTCCCACCTTCGCTATCCCACCCCTCTAGGTGGTCACAAAGCATTGAGTTGATCTCCCTGTGCTATGCAGCAGCTTCCGACAAGCCATCCATTTTACATTTGGTAGTGTATATATGTCAGTGCTACTCTCTCACTCCATCCCAGCTTCCACTTACCCGCAGTGTCCTCAAGTTGGTTCTCTACATCTGCGACTTTATTCCTGCCCTGCCACTAGGTTCATCAGTACCGCTTTTGTAAATTCCACATATATGCATTGGCATACGGTATTTGTTTTTCCTCTTTCTGACTTACTTCACTCTGTATGACAGATTCTAGGTCCATTCCTCCTCACTACAAATAACTCAGTTTTGTTCCTTTTTATGGCTGAGTAGTACTCCATTGTATATATGGGCCACATCTTCTTTATCCATTCATCTGTTGCTGGACATTTAGGTTGCTTCCATGTCCTGGCTACTGTAAATAGTGCTGCAGTGAACATTGTGGTACATGTATCTTTTTGAATTATGGTTTTCTCAGGGTATATGCCCAGTAGTGGGATTGCTGGGTCACATTGTAGTTCTATTTTTAATTTTTAAAGGAACCTCCATACTGTTCTCCATAGTGGCTGTATCAATTTATATTCCCACCAGCAGTGCAGGAGGTTCCCTTTTCTCCACACCCTCTCCAGCATTTATTGTTTGTAGATTTTTTGATGATGGCCATTCTGACTGGTGTGAGGTGGACCTCATTGTGGTTTTGATTTGCATCTCTCTAATGATTAGTGATGCTGAGCATCTTTTCATGTATTTGTTGGCAATCTGTATGTCTTCTTTGGAGAAATGTCTATTTAGGTCTTCTGCCCATTTTTGGATTGGGTTGTTTGTTTTTGTGATATTGAGCTGCATGAACTGCTTGTATATTTTGGAGCTTAATCCTCTGTCAGTTGCTTCATTTGCAAATACACAGAGTGTTCTGCCTACGTTTTCCTCTAATAGTTTTATAGTGTCTGGCCTTACATTTAGGTCTTTAATCCATTTTGAGTTTATTTTTGTGTATGGTGTTAGGATGTGTTCTAATTTCATTCTTTTACACACAGCTGTCCATTTTTCCCAGCACCACTTATTGAACAGGCTGTCTTTTCTCCATTGTATATTCTTGCCTCCTTTGCCAAAGATAAGGTGATCATAGGTGCGTGGGTTTATCTCTGGGCTTTCTATCCTGTTCCATTGATCTATATTTCTGTTTTTGTGCCAGTACCATACTGTCTGGACTACTGTAGCTTTGTAGTATAGTCTGAAGTCAGGAAGCCTGATTCCTCCAGCTCCGTTTCTCTTTCTTAAGATTGCTTTGGCTATTCAGGGTCTTTTGTGTTTTCATACAAATTGTAAAATTTCTTGTTCTAGTTCTGTGAAAAATGCCATTGGTAATTTGATAGGGATTGCATTGAAACTGTAGATTGCTTTGGGTAGTATAGTCATTTTCATAATATTGATTCTTCCAATCCAGGAGCATGGTATATGTCTCCATCTGTTTATGTTATCCTTGATTTCTTTCATCAGTGTTTTATAGTTATCTGAGTACAGGTCTCGCCTCCTTAGGTAGGTTTATTCCTAGGTATTTTATTCTTCTTGTTGTGCTAGTAAATGGGATTGTTTCCTTAATTTCTCTTTCTGATCTTTCATTGTTAGCATATAGGAATGCTAGAGGTTTCTATGCATTAATTTTGTATCCTGCAACCTTACCAAATTCATTGATTAGTTCTAGTAGTTTTCTGGTGGCGTCTTTAGGATTTTCTATGTATAGTATCAGGCCATCTGCAAACAGTGACAGTTTTACTTCTTCTTTTCCAATTTGTATTGCTGTTATTTCTTTTTCTTCTCTGATTGCTGTGGCTGGGACTTCCAAAACTATGTTGAATAATAGTGGCGAGAGTGGACATCCTTGTCTTGTTCCTGATATTAGAGGAAATGCTTTCAGTTTTTCACCATTGAGAATGATGTTTGCTGTGGGTTTGTTGTATACAGCTTTTTTTTTTTTTTTTTTCAGTACATGGCCACTCACTGTTGTGGCCTCTCCCGTTGCAGAGCACAGGCTCCGGATGCGCAGGCTCAGCGGCCACGGCTCATGGGCCCAGCCGCTCGGTGGCATGTGGGATCTTTCCGGACCAGGGCACGAACCCGTGTCCCCTGCATTGGCAGGCGGACTCTCAACCACTGCGCCACTGGGGAAGCCCTGTGGGAAGATTGTTAATTACAGTTTCAGTTTCATTACCTGTGATTGGTCTGTTTATATTTTCTAATTCTTCCTCTTCAGTCTTGGAAGCTTGTACTTTTCCAAGAATTTGTCCATTTCTTCCAGGTTTTCCATTTTATTGGTATATAATTGCTTGTAGTAGTCTCTTATGATCTTTTGTATTCTGTGATGTCTGTTGTAATCTCTTCTTTTTCATTTCTAATTTTATTGTTTTGAGTCCTGTCCCTTTTTTCTTTTTCTTTCTTTTTTTTTTTTTTTTTGGGGTATGCGGGCCTCTCCCTGTTGTGGCCTCTCCCTTTGCGGAGCACAGGCTCCGGACGTGCAGGCTCAGCGGCCATGGCTCATGGGCCCAGCTGCTCCGCAGCATGTGGGACCTTCCCAGACTGGGGCATGAACCTGTGTCCCCTGCATCAGCAGGCGGACTCTCAACCACTGCGCCACCAGGGAAGCCCCCTTTTTTTCTTGATGTGTCTGGCTAAAGGTTTATCAATATTATTTATCTTCTCAAAGAACCAGCTTTTAGTTTTATTGATCTTTGCTATTGTTTTCTTTGTTTCTATTTCATTTATTTCTGCTGTGATCTTTATGATTTCTTTCCTTCTACTAACTTTGGGTTTTCTTTGTTCTTATTTTTCTAGTTGCTTTAGGTGTAAGGTTAGATTATTTGAGATTTTTCTTGTTTCTTGAGGTGAGCTTGAATTGCTATGAACTTTCCTCTTAGAACTGCTTTTGCTGTGTCCCATAGGTTTTGGATCATCGTGTTTTCGTTGTCATTTGTTTCTAGGCTTTTTAAAAATTTTCTCTTTGATTTCTTCAGTGATCTCTTGATTAGTTAGCAGCGCACTGTTTAGCCTCCATGTAGTTGTGTTTTTTACTGCGTTTTTCCTGTAATCGATTTCTAATCTCATAGCATTGTGGTTGGAAAAGATGCTAGATACCATTTCAATTTTCTTAAATTTTCCAAGGCTTGATTTGTGACCCAAGGTGTGATCTATTCTGGAGAATGTTCCATGTGCACTTGAGAAGTAAGTGCACATGGTGGAATGTCCTATAAATATTTTTATTTATAATATAAATAATAATTTATAGGACATTCCACCTATGCTTTTAATAATTTATAGGACATTCCACCTATGCTTTTAGGTGGAATGTCCTATAAATATCAATTAAGTCTATCTGGTCTATTGTGTCATTTAAAGCTTATGTTTCCTTATTTATTTTCTGTCTGGATGATCTGTCTGTTGGTGTAAGTTGGGTGTTAAAGTCCCCCACTATTATTGTGTTACTGTTGATTTCTCCTTTTATGGCTATTAGCATCTGCATTATGTATTGAGGTGCTCTTATGTTGGGTGCATAAATATTTATAATTGTTATGTTTTCTTCTTGGATTGATCCCTTGATCATTATGTAGTGTCCTTCCTTATCTCTTATAACTGTTTTAATTTTAAAGTCTATTTTATCTGACATGAGTACTGCTACTCCAGCTTTCTTGTGATTTTCATTTGCATGGAATATCTTTTTCCGTCCCTTCACTTTCAGTCTGTATGTGTCCCTAGGCCTAGGGTGGGTTTCTTGTAGATAGCATATATAAGGGTCTTGCTTTTGTATCCATTCAGCCAGTCTGTGTCTTTAGGTTGGAGCATTGAATCCATTTACATTCAATGTGATTATTGATATGTATGTTCCTATTACCATTTTCTTAATTGATTTGGGTTTGCTTTTGTGGGTCTTTTTCTTCTCTTGTATTTCCTGCCTAGAGAACTTCCTTTAGCATGTGTTTATTTATTTATTTTTTTTTTACTGTACTTGGGCCTCTCACTGTTGTGGCCTCTCCCGTTGCGGGGCACAAGCTCCGGACGCGCAGGCTCAGCGGCCATGGCTCACAGGCCCAGCCGCTCCACGGCATGTGGGATCTTCCCGGACCGGGGCACGAACCTGTGTCCCCTGCATCGGCAGGCGGACTCTCAACCACTGCACCACCAGGGAAGCCCCTAGCATGTGTTTTAAAGCTGGTTTGGTGCTGCTGAATTCTCATAGCTTTTGCTTGTCTGTAAAGCTTTTGATTTCTCCATTGAATCTGAATGAGATCCTTGCTGGGTAGAGTAATCTTGCTTGTAGGTTTTTCCCTTTCATCATTTTAAATATGTCCTGCTACTCCCTTCTGGCTTGCAGAGTTTCTGCTGAAAGATCAGCTGTTAACCTTATGGGGATTCCCTTGTATGTTATTTGTTGCTTTTCCCTTGCTGTTTTTAATATTGTTTCTTTGTATTTAGTTTTTGATAGTTTAATTAGTATGTGTCTCGGCATGTTTCTCTTTGTGTTTATCCTGTATGGGACTCTCTGTGCTTCCTGGACTTGATTGGCTATTTCCTTCTCCATGTTAGGGAAGTTTTTGACTATAATCTCTTCAAATATTTTCTCAGTCCCTTTCTTTTTCTCTTCTTCTTCTGGGACCCCTATAATTCGAATGTTGGTGCATTTAATGTTGTCCCAGAGGTCTCTGAGACTGGCCTCAATTCTTTTCATTCTTTTTTCTTTATTCTGCTCTGTGATGGTTATCACTATTTTATCTTTCAGGTCATTTTTCCATTCTTCTGCCTCCGTTCTTCTGTTATTGATTCCTTCTAGAGTATTTTTAATTTCAGTTATTGTGTTGTCCATCACCGTTTGTTTATTCTTTAGTTCTTCTAGATCCTTGTTAAATGTTTCTTGTATTTTCTCTATTCTGTTTCCGAGATTTTGGATCATCTTTACTATCATCACTCTGAATTCTTTTTCAGGTAGGTTGCCTATTTCATCTTCATTTATTTGGTCTTTTAGGTTTTTACCTTGCTCCTTCATCTGTAACATCTTTTTTTATCGTTTCATTTTTTTTTTTTTGATGGGTGGGGCTGTATTCGTTTCTTACTGGTTGTTTCACCTGAGGCATCCAGCACTGGAGTTTGCAGGCAGTTGGATAGAGCTGGGTCTTGGTACCGAGATGAGGACCTCTGGGAGGCTGTACCCTGATTAATATTCCCAGGGGTCTGAGGTTCTCTTTTAGTCCAGCGGTTTGGACTCAGAGCTCCCACCACAGGAGTTCAGGCCTGACCTCCAGCCTGGGAACCAAGATCCTGCAAGCCATATGGTGAGGCCAAGAAAAAAAAAAGGAGAAGTACAATAACAAAGAATAAAAAGGAAAAGAAAATTAGAAAGATTAAAAATATATTAGTAAAAATAAAACTATAATTGAAACAACTGCAGTAAGGTAAAACAAAACCACAGCAGAAAAATGGAAAAAAAAAAGTTGGGGGGGTGTGGAACAAGCCAAAAGGAGCAGAACAATAACAAAGTATAAAGAATAAAATAAAATTAGAAAAATAAAAGATTTATTAGAAAAAATAAAAATATAAATGTATCAACAACAAGGTAAAAAAAGAACCCCAATCAATCTAAAAGGGGAAAAAAGAAAAAAAAAAACAAACCTTGGCTGTGGGGGGCGGAGTTTAGGCAGAGGTGGAACTTATGCAGGGGCGAGATTTAGGGTGGATTAGGGTTAGGGGCGGGACATAAGCAGGGGGTGTGACATTTGAGCGTGGTGCGGAGCCTAGGCTCAGGACCCGGAAAAGGCGTTGGGGGAAGGGCCTCTGCTTAGGACCCGACAGGGAGCGGAGAAGCAGCACGTCCAAGGGGCTGCCTGCAGAGTGTGGGGCTCTGGAGTTTGGTGGTAAGGTCCTGGGTGAGGGTGTGTGGGTGGGGTTTAGGCCCAGCGCAGTTGGAGGGGGTCTCAGAGGGGGTCTCCAGAGTGTACAGGTGGGGCCCTGGGTGGGGGTCTAGGGGTGGGGCTTGGGCTCTGCATGGCAGGAGGGATACTCTGAGTGCAGAAGATTAGGCCTGGGAGCCCAAGCAGCTCCCAGGTGCCTAAGTGGATAGGGAAAGCGCTGGCCGTGTTCTCTTCCATTCCTCCATGTCCGCCATGTCTCCCCCTGGGTCTCCCCCATTCCCGCTGGACCCCTAACCGTGGGTGGGTCCCACTGGGTGTAGGAACTCCTCCCTCCTCCAGCCACCCCTCAGGGGTGCCAGTCGTATAGGTCCGGCCTTTATTTTTGCTCCCCCTTCCCTCCCTCCCAGTCCCTCAGGATCCGCTTGGCTGGAGGGCGCCTAGGTGAGCAGAGGATCAGGCCTGGGATCTCAGCAGGCTCCCGGGGGCCCAAGAGGGCAGGGGAAACCTGGTCACTCTCCCTTTTGATCCTCTGCCCTCCCAATGGTCGTCCAATTTCCCCCTTCAGACATGGGATCCCTTCCCCTCCCCCAGCCACCCCTCAGTGGCGACAGTCCCGTCCTGCCTCCACTTCTCCTCCCCTCCTCACTCCTCCCCACGCCCCATATCCTACCTGGTCGATGGGGGTTCCTTCCATCCCCTTAGGTGTCCGTGGTCCCCCACCAGTGCCTGGTAGGTGCCCTAGTTGTGCGGAGACGCGAATTCCTCATCCTCCTAGTCCGCCATCTTGACTCCTCTCCGCCAGGCTCATTCTAAGTCCATTACATTTATTTAGTCCTTATAGCACTCTTATAAGGTATGGGTATTATTATTATCCTTATTTTATAAATGAGGAAATGGAGGCACAGAGAGGTTAGGCAAGTTGCCTAGCATCACGTGACTGGCCTGTGGAGGAGCCAGCAAACGTTTTGGAGAGGTATGGTATTGAAGATTGGATTTTATTTTCTTGCCCAACTCTGTAACATAGTATCAGATGATTTTAGGAAAGGTACCAGCTCTTTCATTCAATGTATTTCCTAATCTTTGAATTTAGAGCTCAAAGCAACAGTAAAATGGAAAAGGGAAAATTTGGTGATAACGGAGGGAAATGGCCGCAGAAAACTCAAAGATGTCTTAAAGGACATCTATTTTAGTGTTTAGAGATGGAGTGTTTTGCATATCAGTTGCCAGCGAATGTTTTTAAGAACTTGAAAACATTTGGTTCTCCTAGGTGTCCCCGATGGCCCCTTTCTTGTCCTGTTTATTTTATATTTCACTACCCATTAAGAAAGTGTATGTTGGGCACTGTTCCACCACAGCTGCCTCACTGCCCAGTTATCTTAAATTCTGATCTAGTGGTTTTGGAATCAATGAAGTTGTTTGTTTATTGAAACGTTTCAAAATTAAAGAAAACTTGTAAGAACTTTACAAAGTACTTTTCTTCTCCTGGACCATTGAGGGGAAGTCCCATTGCCCCTGAATACTTTTTTTTTTTCTATAAACAAGGATATTCTCCTCATCAGCGGCTCTCAATGTGGAGTCTCTAAATTAGTAGCATCAGCCACTCCTAATAACTGGTTAGTGATGCAAATTCTTGAGCCCCACCCCAGACCTCCTGAATCAGAAACTCTGAGGTGGAGTCCAGATATCTGGATCTTAACAAGTCTTTAAGATGGTTCTGATGAACACTCAAGATTACATGTCAGGTATTCTGTAGAGTATCCTATATTACCTCACCACAACCATACAAATCAGGTACAGGAAATTAATACTGATACATTACTACCATTTACTCCTCACAATCCATTTACATTCTGCCAATTTCCCTAATTTTCACATTCGTTACAGCAAAAGAATGACACCCCGATGCTCCCATTGCATTTATTTGTCATGTTTCTCTAAAATATCCTTCAGTCCTTAATATTTCTTGGATTTTCATAACCTTGGCACCTTTGGAGATGACAGGCCAGTTATTTTGTAGACTGTTCCTCAATTTGCATTTGTCTGATGTTTCTTCGTGATTTGATTCAGGTTGTGGACCCTTGTCAGAAATATCACAGATGTGATGCTGAGTTTTTCTCATTGCATCCCGTTGGGTGGTACACAATATCAATTTGTTCTCTATCTGATGATGTTTACTTTAGTTACTTGGTTAAGGTGATGTCCATTAGACATTTCCACTGTAAAGTTACATTTTTCTTTATAATTAATAAGTACTTAGTTGAGAGAAACTTTGAGAGTATATAAATCCGTTGTTTCTTATCAAACTTTTCATTTATTTATTTGTTTTTTCATCCATCCATTCATCCATCCATTTGTATGGGTATGGGTCTCATGGATTCCTATTTTATTAATGGGTTATATTCATGACTATCATTATGATGCTCATATTGTCTCAGAGTGGGCCAGTGGAAGCCCTTTCAAGGTTGCTTGTGTGTTCTTTTGACACGACCTCGTCATCTGTCGAGCTCTTCCATGTTTCCTGGTACAGCAAGATGTTCCAGGCTCATCTTATATTTTCTTTGCCTTGGCTCTGGAATCAGCTATTTCTCTAAGGAGCTCTAGTTTCCTTTCTTTTCTTTTTTAGTAGTAAATGGTATTTAAAAATCAAGATCTGGGTACTAGGTGTGCTCATTGCTCCTGGGGTGTAGCTGCTTCCAGGCCCACTCAGTCAACAGAGCTAGGGACCATATGTGTGTGTGTGTGTGTCTATACACATTCAAATCTATATTTGTTTCAACATTTAGCTATACATATTGAAAACCGTGAGTTCACCCTGATATCTCCAATTCCAGTCTAGTACCACAGAGTTTATTCTAGTTTTTTCCCTTTTTGTATTTGTAGCTCCTTGCTTTAACAGTGTGGAATCTGATTCCTACTCTCTTATGTATTCCTACTATGTTATGTATTTGATCAACTTCTCTGTCTATGGGACCAGTTTCCCGTCACCACTGCTGTCCCACTCCCTTTGTGGACACCCTCCCCATCCCATTTGGTCTCTGACACCCATGCTGGCACCTGCCACTGCTCTGGTCTGCACAGATGCCTCTCACTCCACTAGGTTCAGATACCCCATGAAGCCCACTTTCCTACACAGATGACCTCCTTACCCTGCTCAGACTTTGACGCTTTGTGCTGGGCTGCCTCTCTCACACACCCATGGATGATGTCCTCACCCAGCTATGGCTCTGATACTCTGCATCACTGCCCTCCTTGCCCCACTCAGGCTCCAAAATCACACGCTGGGCTGGGCCACCAACCCTTCTTCTCTTGTGAATGCCTTACTCACTGCAGTTGGGCTCCAACCAACCATCTTGGACTGTTCCCCTTCATCCCCAATTCCATCCCACCCACCCCCAACATGGGCATGCTTCCCTCACCTTGCTAAGACTCCAACACCCCACTCTGGGCCACTTAAAATTCCTCCACCATCCAGACCTTTGGATTGAATTGTTCAGGAAAGAATAGGAAGAAGAAGAGGAAGAAAATACACTGAGTTTTTAGTGTACTTTAAAAATCAACGTATTTATTCACAGGACCAGTAGATTTACTTTTAGCAGTTGTTTAGGAAGGATACAAAGCCATTTCCATTTTTGTCATAAAGCTTATGAACCATATAACCTAAAATAATGTCTTTATTATATATATCAGGTTCCTAGAGGCATTCCAAATGTTTTTTTCTGCTCAGGGGAAACTTGACTAGTATGGTAGGATTGAAGCATTTTTTCTTGGTTCTCTGAGAACCCTTGATATCCACACAATATCATTACCTTGTTACTTTTGTTGTTCATGTCATAGTTGGATTATATCTGGCCTTTCCTGCGTGTTTTTCATCCTCACTAGATGCACTAATGTCTCTGATTCATATCCTGAGGGCTTTTCCCTTTAGTGCTCAGATCTATGGGGCTTGGGTCACTGCTTCAGAGACAGCATCTAAGAGCCTAAGATGCAAAGAAAGAAGCTGCTTGTAAAAGTGTTAGATGAAAGAGTCAGATGCAAGATTTGGAAGTGAGCTTGCTGAATGAATTTTCCTGTTTCTATAAACTACATATGACTGAAATGGGGGAGGAGGGGGAGGAATTTGAAGGATTGAAGAAAGAGGAAAGAGTGGGAAACCCTCAGGCCTGGGTTGGAGGAAGGGTGATGACATGACATTTTGTGGGGAGCACCAGGGAACCCTGAGTAGGTTGGACTCAGCTGTCGCTCTTGTTGCTGTCACCAACAGCCAGTGGTTGGCCTGTCAGCCATGAGTGTCTGGGTCAAAATGACACTCGTCTGAGCCATGGAGATTCTGCCCAGTCTTTTTTCCTGTTCCAATCATAACTCACTGCTGGTCATGGGATGGTGTAAGCGTTTGCGAACAGAGACTAAGGAAATTGTAACCCTCGTGGGGTTGTGTCAAGAGAGAACTTTGCCCCTTGATCATGATGCAGCCAAGTTGGTCTGGACAGAACCAGTAGGAAATTGCCCCTTGGGACAGGACAGTGGTGAACTCACATTCCCTGTTATGTTATTGTTATTGTAGTAGATGTACATGGAAACTAAAATATTAGTACAGAATGCTACAGCATGAATAGTAAAATTCTCCCCCACCCAGTTCCACTAGTGTTATAAAATCATAATTCTAAATGATAAGCTAATACCTTAACTCACTGATTTATCAACTTTAAATTGTATTTATTGATGCTTTAGTAAAATATATGAGGATGAAATTCATTTCAGTTACCCTTTTAATCTGATCCCATGAGATTTTTTTTATTGAGGTATAGTTGATTTACAATATTATATGTTTCAGATGTACAGCATAGTGATTCACAATTTTTAAAGATTATACTCCATTTATAGTTATTATAAAATATTGCCAATATTCTCTGTGCTATCAAATATATCCTTGTAGCTTATTTATTTATACATAGTAGTTTGTACCTCTTAATCCCTTACCCCTACCTTGCCCCTCCTCCCTTCCCTCTCCCCACTGGTAACCACTAGTTTGTTTTCTATATCTGTGGGTCTGTTTCTTTTTTATTATATTTACTACTTTGTTTTTATTTTTTAGTTACCACATATAAGTGATATCATATAGTATTTGTGTTTCTCTGTTGACTTATTTCACTAATAATATCCTCCAGGTCCATCTATGTTGTTGCAAATGGCAAATTTTCATTTTTTATGGCTAAGTAGTATTCCACTGTGTGTATGTGTGTGTGTGTCCACATCTTCTTTATCCATTCATCTGTTGATGGGCACTTAGGTTGCTTCCATATCTTGGCTATTGTAAATAATACTGTTATGAACACTGGGGTGCACATTTTTGAATTCGTGTTTTTGTTTTCTTCAGATATATACCCATGAGTGGAATTGCTGGATCATGTATTAGTTCTATTTTTAGTTTTTTTGAGGAACCTCCATACTGTTCTTCACAGTGGCTGCATCAATTTACATTCCCAACAGTGAATGAGGATTCCCTTTTCTCCACATCCTCACCAGCATTTGTTATTTGTGGTCTTTTTGATGAGAGCTATTCTGATAGCTGTGTAGTGATATCTCATTGTGGTTTTGATTTGCATTTCTCTGATGATTCACCACATTCAGTATCTTTTCATGTGCCTGTTGGCCATCTGTATGTCTTCTTTGGAAAAATATCTATTAAGGTTTTCTGCCCATTTTAAAAATTAGTTTTTTCTTTGTTTGTTTTGATATTGAGTTGTATGAGCTGCTTATATATTTTGGATACTAACCCCTGATGGGTCATATCATTTGCAAGTATTCTCTGCAATTCAGTAGGTTGTCTTTTTGTTTTGTTCATGGTTTCCTTTGCTGTGCAAGAGCTTTAAAGTTTAATCAGGTCCCAATTTGTTTACTTTTGCTTTTGTTGCCTTTTACTTAGGAGACAGATCCAAAAAAATATTGCTACAATTTATGTCAAAGAGTGTTCTGCCTGTGTTTCCTTCTAGTAGTTTTATGGTTTCTAGTCTTACATTTATGTCTGTAATACATTTTGAGTCTATTTTTGTATATGGTGTGAGAAAATGTTCTAATTTCATTCTTTTATGTATAGCTGTCCAGTTTTCCCAGAACATCTTATTGAAGAGACTGTCTTTTCTCCATTGTACATTCTTGCCTTCTTTATTGTAGAATAATTGACCATAAGTGCATGGGTTTACGTTTGGGCTCTCTATGCTGTTCCATTGATCTATGTGTCTGTTTTTGTGCCAGTACCATGGTATTTTGATTACTGTAGCTTTGTAATATATTCTGAAGTCAGGGAGCATGATACCTTCAGCTCTGTTCTTTCTCCAGATTGTTTTTGCTCTTTGGGCGTCTTTGTGTTTCCATACAAATTTTAAAATTATTTTTTCTACTTCTGTGGATAATTGGTGTTTTGCTAGGGATTGCACTGAATCTGTAGATTGCCTTGGAGTATGGTCATTTTAACAGTATTAATTTTTCCAGTCCATGAACATGATATAGCTTTCTATCTGTTTGTGTCATCTTCATTTTCGTTCATCAGTGTCTTACAGTTTTCTGAGTACAGGTATTTTTTTTTATCTCCTTAGGTAAGTTTATTCTTAGGTATTTTGATGGGGATTACATTGAAACTGTAGGTCGTTTGGGCAATATGGGTATTTTTACAATATTAACTCTTCTATTCCAAGAATTTAGGATGCCTTTCCATTTATTTATGTCTTCTTTAATTTCTTTCTCGTGTCTTACAGTTTTTAGTGTGCAGACCTTTTACCTGCTTGGTTAAATTTGTTCCTAATTATTTTATATTTTTTGATGCTATTGTAAATGGGATTAGTTTCTTAATTTCCTTTTCAGATAGTTTGCTGTTAGTGTATAGAAATGCAACTGCTTTCTGTGTGTTTATTTTGTATCCTGCAACTGTACTGAATTTGTTTATTAGTTCTAAAGTTTCTTGGTAGAGTTTTTAGGGTTTCTTATCTATAGATTATGTTATCTGCAGAGACAATTTCACTTCTTTACAATTTGGATGCCTGTTATTTCTTTTACAATTTTACTTCTTTACAATTTGGATTCCTGTTATTTCTTTTTCCTGCCTAATTGCCTTGGCTAGGACTTCCAATACTATGTTGAGTAAAAGTGGTGAGAATGCACATCCTTCTCTTGTTCCTGATCTTAGAGGAAAAGCTTTCAACATTTTGTCATTGAGTATGCTGTTAGCTGTGGGTTTGTCATATATTATGTTGAGGTATGCTCCTTCTAAACCCAATCTGTTTTTTAATCATGAAAGGGTGTTGAATTTTGTCTAATTTTTTTGTATCGATTGGATGATCATATGATTTTTATCCTTCATCTTGTTAATGTAGTATATCACATCTTTGATTTTCATATGTCGAACCACCCTTGCATCCCACTTCGTCAGGGTATATGATCCTTTTAATATTGTAGTGAATTCAATTTGCTAGTATTTTGTTGAGGATATTTCATTTACATTTATCAGAGATATTGGCCTGTAATTTTCTTTTCTTGCAGTGTCCTTGTCTGGCTTTAGTATTAGAGTAATACTGGCCTCATAAAACATGATTGAAAGCTTTCCCTCCTCTTCAATTTTCTGTAAGAGTTTGGGAAGGATTAGCATTCATTTTTCTTTAATTTTTTGGTAGAATTCACCCATGAAGCCATCTGGTTGTTCGCTTTTTGTTGTTGTTTGGGAGGTTTTTGGTTACTGATTCAATCTCCTTACTCATTATTAGTCTGTTCAGATTTCTATTTTATCATGATTCAGTCTTGGTAGGTTGTATGTTTCTTGAAATTTATCCATTTCTTCTAAGTTGTCCAATTTATTGGTTCACAGTAGTCTCTTATGATTGTTTTGTATTTCTGTGGTATCAGTTGTAATGTCTCCTCTTTCATTTATACGTTCATTTATTTGAGTTGTCTTTTTTTTTTCTTGGTAAGTTTAGCTAAAAGTTTGTCAATTTTGTTCATCTTTTTAAAAAAGCCAGCACTTAGTTTCATTGATTTTTTTCTGTTGTCTTTCTAGTGTCTATTTCACTTATTTCTACCATTATGGTTATTATCTCTTTCCTTCTGCTAACTTTGGGCTTAGTTTGTTCTTTTTCTAGTTTCTTGAGGTGTAAAGTTATGTTGTTTATTTGAGTTTTTTTTTTTTTTTTTTTTTTTTTTGGTACATGGGCCTCTCACTGTTGTGGTATCTCCCGTTGCAGAGCACAGGCTCCAGACATGCAGGCTCAGCGGCCATGGCTCACGGGCCTAGCTGCTCCGCAGCATGTGGGATCTTCCTGGACTGGGGCACGAACCTGCGTCCTCTGCATCGGCAGGTGGACTCTCAACTGCTGCACCACCAGGGAAGCCCTATTTCTTTTTTCTTAATGTAGACATTTATTGCTGTATACTTCCCTCTTAGAATTGCTTTTGCATTATCCCATAAATTTTGGTGTGTTGTATTTCTATTTTCATTTATCTCAAGATACTTTATGATTTCCCTTTTGATTTCTTATTTGACCCATTAGGTTTTCAGGAATGTATTGTTTAATTTCAAATATGTATTTGTGAATTTTCCTTCTATTATTGATTTCTAATTTCATAGCATTGTGGTTGGAAAAGGTACTTGATAATGATTTCAATCTTCTTAAATTTGTTAAGACTTGCTTTGTGGCCCAACATATGAGCTATATTGTAGAATGTTCTATGTGCACTTGAGAGGAATATGTATTCTGCTGCTGTTGCAGTTGTTTTATATATGTCTGCTAGATCCATTAGTATTATTCAGGGCCACTCTTTCCTTTTTGATTTATGTCTAGTTGTTCTATCCAATTTGAAAATAGAGTTTTGAAATCCCCTACTATTATTGCATTGCTGTCTATTTCTCCCTTCAGTTCTGCTAGTATTTGCTTTAAATATTTATGTGCTCCAAAGTTGGGGGCATGTATAATTTATAATTGTTATATTTTCTTTGTGAATTAATCCTTTTATCAGCATATAGTGACTTTTGACTCTTGTGACTGATTTTGAAAGTCTATTTAAGTATAGCCACCTCTACTCTCTTTTGGTTATCATTTCCATGGAATATCTTTTTCCAACCCTTTACTTTCAGCCTATATGTGTCCTCAAAGCTAAAGTGAATCTCTTGTAGGCAGTGTATTGTTGGAGCTTGTTTTTTATCCATTCAGCCACTCTGTGTGTTTTGATTGGAGTATTTAATTCATTTATGTTCAAAGTAATTGTTGATAGGTAAGAACTTACTGTTGCCATTTTCTTGATTTTTTTCTGACTCTCTTACTGTCTTCCTTTGTGACTTATTTTTTTGTCATGGTGTCTTTAAATTCCTTTCTCTTTGTCTGGTGTATATCTATTAGAAGTTTTTTCTTTTTGGTTACCATGAGGCTTACATAAAATGTCTTATAGATGTACCAGCCTATTTTAAGCTGATAACACTTTACCTTCAATCACACCCAAGAGCTGTACAGTTTACTTTTATTTCTCCTCCTTCCACATTTTATGCTATTGATGTCACACTTTACATCTTTTTATGTGCATCCAATACAAGTTATTGTAGCTATGGTTAGTTTTAATACTATTGCTTTTAACTTTTATACTAGAGACAAATGTAACTTATATACCACCATTACAGTATTAGAGTATCCTAATTTTGACTATATATTTAGCTTTAACAGTGAGTTTTATACTTCCAAATGTTTTCACGTTATTACTTATACCATTCTTTAATTTCAACTTCAATAACTCTGTTTAGCATTTCTTGTAGGGCATATCTGGTGGTGATGAAATCCCTTAGCTTTTGTTTGTCTGGGAATGTCTTTATCTTTGTGTCCTGTAGTTCTGAAGGACAGTTTTGCTGGGTATAGTATTCTTGGTTAGCAGTTTTTTCTTTCAGCACTTTGAATGTATCATCTCACTCCCTTCTGGCCTGCAAATTTTCTGCTGAGAAACTCACTGAGAGCTTTTTTGGGGGTCCCTTGTATATGATGATTCATCTTTCTCTTGATGATTTACAAATTTCTCTTTGTCTTTTACTTTTAACATTTTGATGGTAATGTGTCTTGGGGATAATCTTTGGGTTTATCCTACTTGAGGTCCTTTGACCTTCCTGTATCTGGATATCCATATCTCTCTTCTCCCTAAATTTTGGATATTTTCAGCTCTTATTTCTTTATTTCTGTGAGCAGTTGGAACCAAGTCACAGGCCTGTTTTGGGATCTGCTGTTAGACCAAGATTGTTTGGTCTGCCTCTGGAGGGCCTGATGGAGGCTTGTTTCCCAGTGGGTCACTGTGCTGGCAGGACTCCTTGCTTACTGTGTCTGATAGGGGCTGGATCTGGATCACAGGCACATAAGGGTCTGCTTCTGGGACCAAGAAGTGGTGGGTGTATTTGACTCCCCCCAGGTCCCTTGGTGTATGGGGCTGGTGGCGGGACCAAGCCAAATGGGACTGTAGCCAAGTCCTCAGGGGTACAGAACTGTTTTCAGTTCTGTAGCTGGGACTAAAGTCAATGGGTCAGACACCTGGGCACAGACAGTCTTCTAAAAATGACCCACTTGTTCTTGTACTCCACTGGGTTTCACAATCTCCTCCCTGGGTCCCAAAGCTCCCAAGAAGGTACTTTTGTTCATGGATGGCTACAAATTTATTGTTGCTGAGGGGGATATGAGAGGACCTCCTATTCTGTTGTCTTGCTGATGTCACTCTTCTCTCTCCTGTTTTCTAAGCTTTGACTTTTCACTCTCCAGTCTAGTTTATTTTCAGTTCTTTCTTCCAGCCATTCTATTGAATATTTTATTTCAGCAATCATATTTCTTAATTCCATTACTTCTGTTTTTGGTTTATTCCTCGTTCAGAAGTGTGATCTTACTGTCTGCAAACAACACTTCTCTAAAGACAGTAATTATACATTTTTAATGCTTTAAATTTTTTTTCCTTGAATTCAGTAGACCCTTCAGGTTATATTCTATTAGTTTATCTTTGTCTTTCTTATGGTGTTTCTGGTTTTCTTCAAATGTTTGTTAATCCCATTTTGTACATTTATTTTTACAAAGTAAAGGCTGTGTTGATTCATGAGTAGGTAGGTGCATTTCCTCTGTCAGTGCAGAGCTGGATGAAGGCTGAGAGTACACCTACCTCTGTGGGCAGGGCTTTTACATAGAAGACTTCACTTTAGGTTGTGCAAATAGGAACCATGTCACCTCTGATGGTCTTACTTTTAGGGTGTCAAGCCCTGTGAGAGCCCTGGACTGCACCCATCAGATTACGCCTTTTCTTCAGAGAGTATTTATGTGGCTGCAGCCTTGGGGAAAATGCCATTACTGCACAGTTCTCAACCAAGGACCTTGATTTCTGTCCTTGATCTGGCCTATGTTCTGGGTTCCTGCTGATTTCAAGGAGTTCTTCCATTAAGAAAAGATCCCACCTTTACTACAGCATTCTTTGGTGCATGCTCTAAGCAGTGCATTTCTGCTGTAGTTCATCCTGTTTGCTTTCTACCTTTAGGAAATTTATTAGAAACATTGGCCTACTGATATCCCTCCCTACAAGTCTCAGCACTTTGAGGAATGTGCCACTACAATCTGTTTTAAGATTAGGAAGAGAAACATGTGCATTCAGCCTGACATTTTGAACTAGAAGAGATTTATTCACTTAATTTTATAGTTGGTGGCATATCTCTTTAAATTTTTCAACAGTATGTGGAGGTTATATTTTATAAATCCCTACGTACCTCAGTGTATCTTTCTGTTGTTTCCACATAAGCAAGGATTCTTAGCTGGGTATAAAATTCACGACATGTTGCTTCATATCCTATTTCAGAAGAGAATTTGAGGCCAGCCTACATGTTTTTCTTATAGATGGTGCCCATCTACCATGTGTTTCTGCTTAACAATACATGTGAGATTTTTAACCTCTTTTAATTGTTCAAAAATTTTAGCATGTTGACACTAGGTGTGGATCTCTTTTTAAATTATTTTTCCTGGAATGCAATTATGTTCACCTCTGTAAACTTGGCACATAGTAGGCACCCATTAATAGCCAGTAAATAAATGAATGAATAAACCATTCCAACTTGAAGTCTCAGTTTCTACTCAGTTTAGGTTTAGTTTCTACTCAGTTCTTTTTTATCATATGATATCACTCAAATGTGGAATCCAAAAATGCTACAAATGAACATATCCACAAAACAGAAACAGACCCACAGTCACAGAAAACAAACCCACGGACACCAAAGGGGATGAGGGGGGAGAGATAAATCAGGAGCCAGGAACTAATATATACCCACTACCATATACAAAATAGATAAACAACTAAGTCCTACTGTATAGCACAGGGAACTATACTTAACATCCTGCAACAATCCATAATGGAAGAGTCTGAAAAATAATATATAATATATATATTTAACTGAATCACTCTGCTGCACATCTAAAACCAACACAACACTGCAAACCAACCACATTCCAACAAAAAAAAAATTAGTAACTTTCCAATAACCCTTTGAGGAGCAAGTGAGTAACTTGAGAGGACTGGAAAAAAAAGACTGGAAATTTTTGTTAAAAGAGAGAAAAAGAGAGCAAGAGGAAGGTTTTAATACTTTCTTTTCTTTCCTAGCTGACTGGTTGCTCCAAATTTTTAAGTATTTACCTCCTCACTTCAATCCTGTTCCATAACCTCAATCAGAGGGTAAAAAAAGACTACCAAGGTACGTGATGGAAAATTGGAAAAGTTCATTTGGAGCTAATGTAATAAAAGGAGATAAAGATCATTCCAGATGTAAGAGTGGGCATAATGTATTCTCAACTCATTCAATCATAAAAATAAAATTTTACTTTGTTTCAGGACTAAACTGGATAAAAGGGCAGACTTGTTGCTATGAAACATACTTCCAGGTTTTCAAGCTTCACAAAAACTCTTCTTTAGGAACACAAAGTTGTGTTTCCCAGTTGGCTCCTCAGATTTCAGAACTATTTGTTTTCCCTTCCATCTTAACAAAACACCTGGTGCTAGCTCTGACACTTTGTTCATTAAATAATACTTACCCACATTTACCAGGTCCTACTACCTGTCTGGCATTTCCCAAGGCATGGTCATAATAGCCCTTCCCTCAGCTTTCTATCTCCCTCTGACTGTAGATAATCAAAGGGTCTCTAGAAAGTTTGTTGTTAAATTCTTCCTAACTGTCGGTTCACAAACTGGCCGCCATACACAGACGGCAAGGAGAGACCAGAGAAAGAGGCAGCCACTCCATATTGGTAGATGGCAGGTTTAATAACAAAGGAACTTCCTTAGAGGCTTGTCTTGGGTGCTGCAAGACGAGTAGATCTCCACACCCACCTGCCAGGATCTTAAAAGTTTATAAAGAGACTCTATCAGAGTTCAGTTATGTATTCAGTCCAAATGGTCTCAACAACACCTACTCTCTCAAGGCTGCGTCCTTGAAACTATGGGAATGGTGGGCAGACAAGGGAGGGGGTGAGGAGCCTCCAATTCCCTGGTTCCAGGTCAGGGGTCAACCAGTGGTCACGTCCTCTTGATGACCTCCTCCGACCCTCTTTAGACCTCTTTTCCTCTATATTGGTTTTCCAAGCCTCTCCACTCAGACTTATGTGACACATCTGAAGCAAGGTCCTGGAGCGATACTCCACTGTATGTGGCTGACGGCGGGCAGGACATGGTAGCAGTCTTCCTCTTTTGTTTTTGATATTCCTTCTTTTTCAGCTATTCTGGTTTCTTTCTCATTATCTGTTACAATTCTTGTCTTTTCTTTTTGTCTTTGATTTGATTTTATAAATGCATTTCTGTTATTTACTGTCTCTGTTGTGGGTTTAAATTCTCCTATTACATTCTAGCATCCTTGACATCTTTCCTCAAGTTCTCATTTTCATCTCACTCTGCTATTCTTACATCTTGATCTTTCTTCTTGTGGTTTTCTGTCCTGTTCCACAAAGGCTATGTCTCTAGACCTTCTAATGAGGATGCCCACTGCAATCATTTTCGTCTGGTTTTAGTAGTAAATCATTTTCAGAAGTACCTATTTTCCCCTCAAGTCTTTAGTATGATTTTCTCTTGTTGTGTAGTGATTTTTCATAAATCTCATTTTTTACCCTTCTGTTTTCTCATCCTCAAACACAGAGGATCTAAGTAGAGTCAGGATTTGTCTACAAAGAGGTCGGAACTTGACCCCACAGTCTGTCCACTTTGGTGGTGATCACAGCTTCTTCTCAGGGGTCATTGTATGCACACTGCCCTAACCCCAGATCTGGTATTATTAGGGTTTCCTCTATAGCACTTCTCCTGGGCTGGGTTGAGATGCTCTTCTTCCTTCTCCGCCTGACCCTAGTCACCTGGTGTACTTACATTGAGTTTCTACCTTTTTCTATCATCTCCTTGATATTTCAGTTGAGGTACTTTCGTCTCTCAAAATTTAATATACTAATGCTATGTTCTTCACTCCAAATTCCTCTGTCTTCTCCGTAGCTGATATTTAGGAGTTACAGCCTTCAATTGTGTGTATAAAATGACCAGTAACTTAATTTGTACACCCATGTACATGGCAGCATTATTCACGTAATAGCTTAGAGTTGGAAGCCAAGTGTTCATTGATGGTTGAGTGGATAAACAACATGTAGTATTTCCATACAATGAAATGTGATAGAGCTTTAAAAAGGAAGGAAATTCTGACAAAAGCTACAATATGATTAAGCCTTGTAGACATCATGCTAAGTGAAATAATCCAGTTACTAAAGAACCAATACTGTACGATTCACTTATATGAGGCACCTAGAGTAGTCACATTCATAGACAGAAAGTAGAATGGTGGTTGCCAGGGGCTGGGGGAGAGGAGATAGGAGTGTTGTTTTCTAATGGGTACAGAATTTTAGTTTGGAAAGATAAAAAAAGTTCTGGAGATGGATGGTGGTGATGGTTGCACAACTATGTAAATGTACTTAACGCCACTGAACTGGACACCTAAAAATGGCTAACATTGTAAATTTCATGTTAGGTACATTTTACCACAATTTTTAATAAATGATCACTAATTTTTAAATGTGCAATGGCAAACTCAGAAAGTGGTACCCACGTTTCAAAGATCTGGTTGGCACAGACCTTGTGTTGGTATCTAGGGAGCAGACAGTGCAGGAGGAGGAAAACGATCTTCCAGCTTTCTCAACTCCTCCTCTATCTGGTATCAGTGGGCTGCGTTGGGTCTTCGCTGCCGCATGCAGGCTTTCTCTAGGTGTGGCGAGCAGGGGGCCGCTCACTGCGGTGGCCTCTCCCGCTGCAGAGCGCAGGCCCCAGGCGCACGGGCCCCAGCAGCCGAGGCACGCGGGCCCAGCAGCTGCAGCGCCCGGGCCCAGCCACTCTGCGGCACGGTGGGATCCTCCCGGACCAGGCCCGAACCTGTGTCCCCTGCACCAGCAGGCGGACTCCCAACCACTGTGCCACCAGGGAAGTCCTGGGTCATTCATTTTTATGGCAATATCTTCACTGTTAGTTTGGGTTTTAGTGGAGAGACTCTTATCATTTCTTGGAGTGTGTCTTCAGAGTTATTTCCATGAAAATACGGGGGAGGCCATTTTCACTAGAAGCTCCTTTTTAAAATAATTTTGATGATTCATGGTGCCGCACTGTAATATTTGACATTGGAATAATTTCTGGAAAAATGTAGGCCACAGGGCTATGAAATATTTTAGGACTTTCTCTTCCCTAAATAAAACACCTATGAATCAATACTCAGCCTCTACTTGCCAGTTAGATTGAGGAAACCCAACATAGCTATTATTGACTCAGACTATTGTTTCTGTGATGAACCGTGGAGAGATGTAGGGAATAGAAGGCAAACTCCTTGTACTGGACAATCTTCTATGTTCTTGGGAAAATGTGTTCAGAAGAAATCAGACCTAGGTGTGGGGCTTTAGGCTTTTCCTCAAATTTGCATTTTCTCATCTGTAAAATGTGTATGGTGTGATACGCATAGGGTCTGAAGAATAGCAATACCTTCTTTGGAGAATTGCAGAAAAGATTAACTAAGTGTAATATAGTTAAAGGATTTATGTTTTGCCCATAGCAGGTGTTCAACTGGTGCTATTTTTCTTTCCTTTAAAAAGTGAGATTAAAAAATGAGAAGCTAAAAACAAACAAGCAAACAAAAAAAACCCTGAGAAGTTAGAACTCAAGCGAAGCATTCACTTCTTCCAGCGTGATGAGGTAGTACCATCCTTTCTTCTAAAAGGTGAATGTTCTGAAATGAAGAAGGCATAACTGAAATCATTTGAGTGAATTTTACTGTGGATTCTTGCCTGTGTGGGCAGATTACTGATTATCTTTAAATCTGTGAGGAGACTAATATATTACACATGTGTGGGTTGTAATTCTCATTCAGTTAGTTCTTTGTCAACCCATGTTTCAAAAGTACAGTAAAGTACCTATCATCTAAGGCTACATTCACCACGTATGCCTGTGAGTACACATACACACACGACACACCCCATAGTTTTCATGCTTTGATGATTCAAAGCCTCATATAAATTTTTGCTACTGTCTGTATCCTCCAGCCTTAAAAATATTATTTTTGTGTTTTGACGAGGCATAAACTATTGTGACATCTCTGGGCAAGAATTATAAACTTCCTAGGAAGGGAATTTGAATAATGATTCTGATTCTTACTGCTCTTTGAATTCCCTTCCCTTGGGCTGAAAGCCCTTCCATATCATTCTGTGTATACCTCTATTATTTCACCTCCAATTGTATTTATTTATGTGTCTGTTTCTCCACACAGATTAGGAACTCCTTAAGAGCACGGACTGTCTGATGGATTTCCATGTCTGTACTGTCCTGCACAGTACCTGATCACAGCAGGTACTCAGCATTTGTTGAGTTAAATTGAGCCCTGGCCATTACATTGACTTAGTGTTCTCGGCCTTCTCCCCTTTTGCCTGATGATAAAGAGGATTATCACTCTTCTCTACAAAGCTAAAACCTTGAGTATGAATCAAATGCTTCAGGCAATCTTGGGGGTGCTGGAATGTTGGGAGTGCTCCTTAGAATGTTTCAAAAATCACTCAGGTTGATGACATCATTTTCTTTTTGGTCTCAGATGCTCCAGAAGAGCTGCTGAGTACATGGGTTCATCTTGTCTCCAAAAGATCACATTTCGGATCTTCAGCATCATGATGTTGGCACTGTCTGTCTGCATTATGACTTTTCAGTAGTGAAACCCCACAGGATCAAGTGCAGGCCAGAAGCACCTAATCCTCAGTTCTGCCCTCTTGTTAACCGTTTTATGGTGAGCTTCTCGAGTCTTAACACTGAGGGAGATTCAAGATGGTTTGATTCCCTTTTTTTCTAGTTGCTCTCCTCGCAGAATAGAAGGGGATTTTGACAAGGATGAGTATGAACTCATGTTTGGTGACAGAATTCTGAGGAGTGATTTCTAAGTGACTGGACTGAGATGGGCTGAGATTAGATCTGTTGTTTTTAGCCAAGGGGCTAAGACTGTAAAAAAGTCATCGATAATAAGGCAGTTTTTCCACTGCTTTCTTTCAACATGAAGCACATATTAAATCCACTAAGTAGAGCAAAAACAATCGAATAAAAAAACAAAACCAGAAAACCTCCAGCGATCCATGTTTTGAATGCACAAAAGTACAACACGATAGAACTCAGTGTCAGCTAAGAAATAATTTGTTTTGTCAACACCTGAAGTAAGAAGGGCTAGCAAAATAGAATCCAACTTTGTAGTGTCTAGTAAATGTGTTAGAGGACGTTACCACTAAATTGTAGGTAGGAACTCCTGTAAATCCAGCCTCCCAGCCTTTTTGACCCCATATTGACTAAATAGACTCAACTCAGAGAAGTGAGTCAGTTGCTTCTGAGAATACAATTTAGGGAGGGAGCCAGTACAATCCTAGAGACAAGGATTATGTATTGCATGCCATTGTACATGCAATTAAATCACCATTGATCAAGGAGTTGGTGCAGGGGCGGGGAATTCTATCAACAATTTAAATAAAGATGCAGGAAAGGGTAAAGGTCAGACAGCAAGAGGAAATAATCCTTCGCTCCCAGAGAACACTGGGATTTAATAAATGACAAAATGAAAACTCCAGACCATTGTCATGTAGATGGCATAGGGTGAACAGTGAGGTATCCCCAGAGTTCTGTGACACAAGCTAGAAAAATGAGTCCTGTGTGGTGAGATCAGATATCTGCAAAGGTGTCTTCTAAACCAGACCCCAAACCATGGCTATAGACAGAAAGATTGATAAACAGGGCCAAGGAAAGACTGCTCTTCAGAGAAGGGACTGTTGTCATGGGCTTAAAGGAAAAGGGATCCAAGGATTCAGAATTTGGTCGGTTTACCCATGCTGGACAGGGGATAAAGCTGGAGCATTTGTGAGCCTTTCGCTGTTCATCCTCCTTGGAAAAGTCTGCTCTCTCAGAGGAAAGGCCACAGCATGACCTGGTGGGTGTTTCAAGGAAATGGTGTGTCCTGTGATGGCTGGCCACCGGAGACATCCATGTGTGAGACCTCATTCCTTACCCTGTCAGTCATCCAACCAGGATTTACTAGTCATTTCCCATGCATCATTAGCTAGGATTATAACATCCCTCCCTGAATCCTGACTGTAGTTTTCAATGTAAGCTTTAAGACATTAGGCACATTTAAAAATTGTTCCGGTTTCTTCAGTGCAGCTTCTTGTAAGAGCTCTCCAAGAAGTTCTCCCCCATGAACATTAGTTACCTTTGCCAAAAAATAATAATACGTGATTCACTTGCTTATTCTTTCATCAGACATATATTGAGCTGCTATTGTGTATCCAGGCTGTGTTGGAGAATAGGATTACAGAAGTAAAAGACAGGGGAGCTCATGATCCAGTGTGGGAGATAGACAATGATAGTAGAGTTTGAGAAATATTCTGATGGAAGACAGTAGACGATACAGAGAGGAGGGGAGTTCAACTCTCACGGGAGTTCTGAGATTCTCAGAAGAGGTGTTCTTGGAGCTGGATTTGAGAGACAATAGGAGTTAGGTGAAGATGGGAGAGAAGGGTGTGCAGAGAGAGCAACTCACATTAATTGAACCAGAGATCACTGAGCATCTGGTACATACAAGCCATTGTTCCAAGCTCTGGAGATACAGTAGCTGCCTTCATGAAGCTTATGTTCTAGTTGAGAGGTGGGGTCAGAGAAGCAGCCAGCAAATATTTAAATCAATAGCTGATATGATTTTAGAGAAAGGTACTACGGAGAGAATAAAAATGGGACAGGATAGAGAATGACTAGGTGTGGTCACAGCGGATGGGTGCTGGTGCTTTAGGTAGAAAGGCTGGGAAAGGTTTCTCTGAGATGACCTCGATGATGAAAAGATGGCCCATAGGAAGAGTATTCTGTGTAAGCAGGCAGCAGTGGCATATTTGGAGGGGGTGGGAGAAAGCCAGTGGGCTGGACTACAGTGGACTGCGGAGCGGGGTGTGGATATAAAGAGACGAGGTCAAAAACAGGGTCTGCCTAGGACAGGCCTTGGGGACCATGGTCAGACATAGGATTTTATCCTAAAGTCAATGGGAAGCTTTGGAAGGTTTAGTCAGAGGGTGATTGATGCTTTTTGAAGATCGCTCTGGTTGTCACATGGAGAAACAGGTGTTGGGAGTGACCAACTAGAAGGCCACACTGGGATGTGATGGTGGCTTGATCTGAACTGGAACAGTGGGGGAAGAGGAGAATAAGCCAGGTTCGTGATGTATTTTGGAGGCAGTGCCAGCAAGACCTGGTGACTGAGTGGGGAGTAAATAAAGGCAGGAACTGGAAATGATCCTTGAGTTTTGGCAAAAGTACAAAGACAGGCAAAAGCGGGGGGCATTAGGGACCAGTGAGTAGTCAGTTTAGGGTATTAAATAAGATATTAACTTTGGAATCAGAAAAACCTATTTGAATCCTGACTTTGCTGCTTCCCAGCTGTGTGATCTTGGACAAGGGTTCAAAGAACCCTCACCGGCTAAATTGCTATGGAAGGCTTGTGTACACAAGTACGTGTAATTCAGAGCAGCTGCGGGGCGGAAGGGAGCTACTTTACTGTCTGGAACTGTGTATTTTGATTTCACTTTCTTTTTTTTATTGTAGTAAAATATATAGGACATGAAACTTGTGATTTTAACCATTAGTAAGTGTACAGTTCAGTGACATTAATGACATTTATAATGTGTACAACCATCACCCCAAACTGAAACTCAATAACCATTAAGCCGTAACTCCCCATCTCCCCTCCCCTCAGCCTTTGGTAATCTCTAATCTACTTTCTGTCTTAGTGAATTTCCTATTCTAGACATTTCATGTAAAGGCAGTGTTACAGTATTTGTTCTTTACCCCTCCTCCTCTTTTATTTGCAACCTGGAAATACAAGAAGGTGCTCAGACATCTTCTGCTGTAGCGTGGCTTCAGGCTTTATCCAAGTCAAGCTGAGTTGTACTGTCTTGTTACTGTTCATAAAGTAAAATCACTTATAAGAAGTTCAGCTCCACTTCCTCTAGCAGAGTTACGGCTGTGCATATCTGGTATCTCTTTTAGACTGTAAGCCCTCGGCAGGTGGATGCTTCCCTTTCACATGTCTGGACAAGTCTGTGTGCTCATGCGTGTTTGCTGTATAGAAACTTAAGTCAACACAGGAAACAAAAGAGGCGGACACAGCTCTACTTTTTGTTAAGGTTTAATGGTGGGGACCCAGAGGGGCTGGTACTCAGACCAAAGGTATTTAATAGTCTTGGGTGATAAAGCAGAGAAAGCACACAGCAAAATATGCAGAGCTCAGAACGACACTAAACTCATCTAAACAATGAAATAACAAAGCAATAAGAAGAGCCCTTAGTGATATCTTACAAGGCAGGACATTGACAGGAGGGGTGGGTGAAGACAATTGTTAATAATGTTACTGATTAGAATAATAGCTGCCCTTCCATGAGATCTGCTATTGGCTGGAAGGTTCCATACTGTATCTCTTTTTGTTGTGGCAGCCTTGTGATACGTGCTATTTATCTGTCTTTGAAGTGATCAAGTTGGATCTTAGGGAGAATGAGTCGCCCGCTCTAACTCATCATCCCAGAAAGTGTCTGGGCCGGGATTTGAGTCAAAGCATATCTAGCTCTAAAGCCCAGTTTTTTCCACTCTGAGAAAAGCTGTTGGTCTTATTTGGAGTATGGAATGGGGGCAGAGATAGATTAAATGATAGCCCAAGAATGGAATTAATAAAACAGCATAGACACATTTCCTGACAAAATTGGTGTAAGGTGCTCCAGAAGGGCCAAAGAAATATTGGATACCATAGTAAAGGGTATTAGGAAAAATAAAACAAAAAAGAAAATATCACTCTGCCCACAGTGAGGCTTGAAGAGGAATGATTATGAGCACAGTGCTAGTATAAACACTCACGGGGTGAGGACTTGTAACAGCACCCGCGCCTGTGTGTTCCTTGTCATCATGTAGTACAGAGGCAACAGGGATTATTCAGAATTGTTCTGAAGCCCCTGGAGGTTCAGATACTTCTTTTCCTTTTGGGCCACTCAGACTAACACAATAGCAAAAGAAAACTTGTCAGTTTGTTACAAAATGCACAACAGGCATTTCCCCGGGGATGTTTTTAAAAAAACAGAGGTATCTGTACTTAGAGGCTATTGGTTGCTATAGAGTAACATCTGTGAGGGTTGCTTTTTCCATCAAGGGAATCAAATTTCTTATTGTGCTATCAACCTCCTGCCACATCATTTTTAAAGGCGAGCCATAAAATGTTTCTTTCTACTGTGGCAGCAAAGAGGAAAACTTCATTGGGAGAAAAGTAATGCAGTTTGAAAGAGTCCTATAAACCAAAATCTGTTTAGGGAACTTAATTCTGGGTTTTACAAGGCGACCACGTCTTTCCTTGCAAATAAACACAGAGCTCTCCAATTCACGTGCCTGGCAGAAACAGCGTTCATGTGGTTGGGCTGTACTGGTTTCAGAGCGCGGTTGAAAATTTGGGGAAGGAAGGGTGGTGGTAAAGTCCACCTCCTTCCTGCTATGACCCATAAAGGTACAGGACTGAGAACTGGGAACATGGGTGAGATGCATCTGATAAGGATGTTCATTTGCTGCTCACCATGTGTGGCTGGAGCAGACATTGAAGCTGAGTGCATCTGAGTATAAGCATGTCTTAATACCTCTTTCTTGCCTATCCCCTATCCTCGTTTTAAATTAGTAACAATTAACCTGGTGATTTCCAACTGATTAGTGATTTTGACTTGTTCTTTTCCTCACCCCCAAAAACAACCACAAAAATTCCCCAAAGCATGATAAAAGTAATACACATACATTCATCATAGAAAACTTGGGAAATACAGAAAAGCAGAGGAAAGGTGAAGACAATTTCCATCTTAGAAAAAGTAACCGTGTTGGTTTTCTTTGTGTGTTTAGGGGTGCATATTTAAAAAAAAAATTATGACCATATTATATATAGAAAAATGTATGTACTGATGTAAACATCTATTTTTGTGGGTATGAAAGTGATATATATGCTTTGCAGAAAACTTGAAGAATATGAAAGTATAAGGAAAAAATAATTACACAGAATTTCACCATCCAGAGATAAATGCTAATATTCCATTTTATTGTGTTTCAAAATGTATTCATTTCAAAGTTTAAAATATAGTTGATGCAGGGACATTTGTAACTATTAGGTGGAAGATGATAAAAGAGGAATTGAAGAAGATAATATCTGCTATAAACTAGTTTTTTATTTAATTTTTACCCATTGGAAAAACAAAAATCTCTGAGACTTAGGTCATTTGATATGAGTTTTAAAGTTGCAGGATATAATTACTTGAGTTCTTTGGCAATGGAAATGGTTATTATGTTGCTCTATGCAGCTGTGCAGTTCAGGGAAGAGGGAAGAAGAAATACTTTAATGATTCTCTCTGCATAACATCTTAACCATGTAAATATCTGTTATTGGAGCAAGTGCTGGAACAGAATAATATAGGTTATTTTAAGTGGTAATCAAACATGGCAAAAGCTTTTATCGGAACTCTGGTATAAAGAACAGGACTCAGTAAACATGCTTTCTGGCATTGGTAAGATAGAGAAAGCAGCCAAGGGTAGCACTGCAGGGTCAACCTATATCCTGAGATGTGGAATCCATATTGGAACAAAAAATCCCACAGATATTCTTGTTTGAGGCTTAGACTGAGTAAGGCAAGGCTGGTAAATCATTTTATACAACTGACACACATCTTAAATGTGATTCTTCTCTTGGTGACTTGTTTTTCCACGGAAGATTATGTGGTAGCATATTTTACATGTAAGAGATAACTTGGCTGGGTACAAAATTCTCAGCTATCCCCCCTAAAAAATACTAATCATAAAATAATTTAAAAATTAGAATTCTAACATTTAGTTCAGAGTAAACCCACTAAGTTTAATATTTCTTTACTCTTCTTTGCTTTTAGAATATACACCCTAAGGAGGTACAGTCATAGTTTTGTATTCAAAGAAATTGTGAATACTGCTTTTCTCTGTGTGATTACCAATTTTATAGGCAGTTGAATTCACTTTGTTTCTGTATATGATTTTAAGGCTTATTTTTTATTTAATTTAATTTTTAAATATGTAGAATATTTACATACTTCAAAAATCAAAATTATATACAAGAGTATATTTAGAGAAGTTCCTATCTCCTTCTTCTCCACCCTATTATCACCACCCTTTATAGACATTAGCTAACTTTTATGTTTCTTTGAAAAATAAGCAAATTATCTGTGTATATTCATTTCTTTCTCACATAAAATATGTCAAACTATATAATATTTTGTGCTTTGCTCTTTTAACTGAGCAATATTTTCTAGAAGTCACTTCATATTAATTCAGAGAGATCTTGACTTTGCTACATGGTTCTCCACTGTGTATTATGGGCTATTCACACAGCTCCCTACTGAGGGGCATTTGGGTTTCCAGTCTTGCTATTGGAAATGTCTCAGCCATGAATACCCTTGTGCGTAGGTTGTTTCATATTTGTGGAGGTTTGTCTTAAGGGTCTTTGACATCGTATTTTTGTTCAGTTGGTCTCTGTCCTGGGGAGAAGTTCATGGTTAGGTTTTCTCAGTTCAGTTTTATTTGTTAAAGTACAAGTAAATTCCTTCTGGATACTGGTATTAGGTTGATATCAGTTTACACTTTAATATTTTTGCCTCTTTCTTTTGGTCCTAAGTACAGGCAGTTCTCTCCTTTCACATTTAATGCATTCTTGAAAATTTGTACAAGAGTTGCGTGTGGGAAAGCCGGACAATAGACTTATTTGATATAAAGGAGGTAGGAGTTCCATTCCCAGAGAGCTAAAAAAAAATAAGATCCCTAATTACACCTGTTTTTTTTTTGCGATACACGGGCCTCCCACTGTTGTGGCCTCTCCCGTTGCGGAGCACAGGCTCTGGACGCGCAGGCTCAGTGGCCATGGCTCACGGGCCTAGCCGCTCCGCGGCATGTGGGATCTTCCCGGATCGGGGCACGAACCCGTGTCCCCTGCATTGGCAGGCGGACTCTCAACCACTGCGCCACCAGGGAAGTCCCTACACCTCAGTTTTTTAAACACAATTATTTATGATTTATTGCCAACATTTGGTACATGTTCTTTAACTGTGTTCATTTCCTTTTTAATTAATTGAACACACAATTGACCTGCCTAAGTCCAATGAGAATCAGATTAAGGTGAAAGATTCTCTGTCTTCTGGCTGCTTAATGATTTTCATCTTTGTCTCGAAGTATTGTTTACATGAACTATACTTCTTATCACTTGTATCAGCACTTTCCTTTTTCTGTTTTCTATTCATGTTTATAAAATAATAGGACAAAATATAATAAACATCCAAGTAATGGCACAAACATCTCTGGACTGAAACAGAACAGTTCACTCTTGGGTAACACCAGCATGTGATAGCTTGAATTGATCATTCCTTAACTATTGAATGAAAGTGTTGAATGAAAGCGTGGGAAAAGAGGTTTGGTGTGACAATATATGATGTGTGAATGTACAGACTGTTTGGAAGTTGAGCCATCTCTGTGTTTCGTGAGAAGTAGGGAGAGGCTGCACGGGAAGCTGCTAGGTCAATGCCATTTAACAGTGAATGATAAAAATGCAGAGAAGAATGTGTGGGCAATCTTCAGATTATGATCTAAGGTGTATGCTAATTGCAGTACCAAGTTGGTCTTCCATGTCCTACTCATAGAGTTTTTATAAGGCACGTGATTTTGCCTCTGCATCTTGGGTGTTAATCATGGCCTATGAGTGGCATTGAAATATACAGATATATCTCTGGATGGTACTTGAAGGGATAATTCTACTGGCTTCAGAAAGCCTAGATGGGATGGTAAGAAACATCTGTTGACTTTGTGGGGAAGTACTGTGTGGTCTGGACCAGGTGACTCGGAACTAGCAGGAGAGCTTCAGAGGTGCCCAAAATGAAAGCACGAGCCGGCATCAAGATCAGGAATCTGAGACTGAAAAACATGAAATGAGATCAAAAGGAAAGTTCTGGAACAGACCAAAGGTGAACGCTGGGAGTAGAGATAGAATGAAAACTGGAGGCTGAGGAAGAAAGGAAGACACCTGACCGCACGTTTAAAACAGGGGATGGAAGCCAGAATGAACTGTCTTTATCAGGAGAATGTTCCAGAGGCTGTGGCTCAGAGACCGGGAGCCAACCATGAAACCCACATGCCTATTTTTCTTTTTTTTCTTTTTGTGGTACGCGGGCCTCTCACTGTTGTGGCCTCTCCCGTTGCGGAGCACAGGCTCCGGATGCGCAGGCTCAGTGGCCATGGCTCACGGGCTCAGCTGCTCTGCGGCATGTGGGATCTTCCCGGACCGGGGCACGACCCCACATCCCCTGCATCTCAACCACTGTGCCACCAGGGAAGCCCCCACATGCCTATTTTTGTACATCTTTTCCAAAGGACACTCATGTAATGCAAGGGTTGGTTAAATAAGAAAAGAAAGGAGAGAAAAGTAGATATACGGGTTGGGATACAGGTCCAGGGAATGAAAGCATTAGAATCCTGACTATGATGGAGGATTTAGAAGAAGCGTTTCCAACCCTGTTCTGTAGAGCTGCATGGTGCTCCCTGGCCATTGAGAGTGTACCTTCAGTGTCCCAGGTCCCTGGGAGAGTAGGAAGGGAGAGGGTGGAGGGGAGAGATGGCCTGTGATGGAAGGCTGGTGCTTCCCACCTGTGCTCGACAGCAGCTGTCCTATGACCTGTTTTACGTGGTGCTGGGGGTGCTGTGTAAGATGTCATTTGAAGGAAGGTTCTGCCCTGTGTTTGTTTGCTGTGGCTCCTGTAACAAATCGCCACACTTGGTGACTTAAGAAGAGACAGAAGTGTGTTCTCTTATAGCTCTGGAGGCCGGAAGTCTGAAATCAAGGTGTCGCAGGACCACACTCCCTTTCGAGGATCTAGGAGAGAGTCATTCCTTACCTTCTCTAGTTTCTGGTGGCTGTTGGCATTCCTCGGCTTGTGGCTGCATCTCTCTGCTCCATCTTCCTATCACCTTCTCTTCTATAGATATGTCTGATCTCACTCTGACACTCTTTTATAAGGATACTCGTGATGGCATTTAGGGTTTACAGGAATAATCCTGGATAATCTCTTCATCCCAAAACACTTAATCTAATTACGTCTGCAAGGAATTTTTAAAAAATAAGGTCCCATTCACAGGTTCTGGGGATTAGGACATGAGAGCTATCTTTTTGGGGGGCTGACATTCAGCCCACTACCTGCCGCTAAAAAAGTTCGAAAACTTCTGATTTAAAATGATAAACATCTGTGAATTGGTTTGAAAAAAAGAAAAAGAAAATATAAAGAGCCCCGATCTTTTCAATGCAGGGAAAGGAAGGCAGAGAAAGACGATTATGTTGCAACTTAACGTTTAAATGTTAGGCAGCTACAAGGTAGGAAGCTGATTTAAGCAGCAAAAAGAGGTAGCAGGCATATTCATTTAGGGACCAGAAGTGACCATAGCTCCCTTGGGGCCATTGGCTTTGTGAGAGCTCCCTCACCTCACTCAACTTCACTCATGGCCTCTTTCATTGTCTTTCAGCCCTGAACACTGATGATTTTGAAGAATGGTCAGAGGGGGATCATCTGGCTTGTGGCATGGTTCTCTAACAAAACCTAGTCTTGATGAAAAGAGTAAAGAAAGCAGTTAAAAATGGCCTTACACCCATGTACATGTCACTAGCACATTGATGTAAGCATAGCATATATAACAAAGGTGTATGTGATACAGTCACTGGATTTCTGACCTTATTCTCCATACCATTCCTACTACGGAATAAGTGACAATCTTTGAGCGTGTCTAAGAGGATGGTCTTTATTTTGTTCCATTCTCTCTACTGTGTAGGTACTATTTTCTCTTTATAATTAACAAGTAAATTGTGGGGAGATACTCTGAGACCATAGAAATACCGCATTCCTCATCAAACTTTCCTTTCTAGATTTTTTCCTAGACGTAGCATCACTGGTGATTTTTTTGCCTCAGTTTTTTCTATGATGGTTTCACGAATTCTAGACTTATGAGTCAACATTTCATTAAAAGGAGTAGCTTTCCCTTTTTCATGTTTATATAAGTTCTTTATTATCTGGATAGACTCATGGATTCTTATTTTATTCAGTTGGTTATAAGACACTAATGTTTTTCTTTGTTTTGGTATTCAAGTTGTCCCAAATTTTGCCAGTGGGAACTCCCTCAAGCTGCCTCCTATGTTCTTCTAACATGTTCTTGTCATTCTTTGAGCACTTCCTCACTTTTTGGTATTAGATGTTCCATGATCTTGTATTTTCCCTGCCCCAGCCCTAGAATCAGCCTTTTCCTCCAAGGAGCATAGTTCCTTTTAGTAGGCAATGGTATTTATAAACCATGACCTGGAGGTGATTTGGTTTTTGTTTTGCAATACATGGATACTATCTAGGAACTGAAAAAAAAATCTGTCATCGGTATTGCCTTAGTTCAGTCAGGCTGCTATAATAAAATACCGTAGACAGGGGCTTATAAACAGTCAAAATTTATTGCTTACAGTTCTAGAGGCTGGAAGTCTAAGATCAGAGTGCCAGCAAGGTCAGGTTCTGGTGAGGGTCCTCTTCCAGGTTGTAGACCGGTGACTTCTCATTGTATCCTTGTATGGTGGAAGGGGCTAGGGAGCCCTGTGGGAGTCTCTTTTTTAAGGGCACTAAAGCCCATTCCTGAGGGCTCTACCCTCATGACCTAATCACCTCCCAAAGGTCTCACTTCTTCATAGTATCACCTCGAAAGTTAGAGTTTCAGTATAGGAGTTTTGGGGGAACACAAACATTCGGGTCATAACAGGTGGTCTGAATTTCGGTCCCCCAGAAGCTGACCTTGAGCCAGGAGTTCAAGGGCAAGCTGCTGATTGGGCAGGGCAGTGTAAGGTAAGGGTGAGGCAAGACAGGAAGGGTGCCCTCGGGCTGGGTACTACAGTGGGTCACTTTGGTAGAAAACACACACCTCAAAACAACCTTGGCCAAGGGGTAAGAAAGCTGGAGTGTTTCACCCCCCACCTACGGGGCACTGCCCGGGGCTGCTGTGGGGATGGGCGGGGCCGGGGGGGATTCACATTCCCAGGCCCCTGTAGCCTGGAAAGATGGCTGGAAGCCAGGCTGGCTCGCACAGGCATGGGAGCCAGACAGACATGGGGATTGGAAACTGGGGGCGTCCACAATGTTGGCCACGAGTTCAGGCACCACCAGACAAGGGGAGTAAAGCTGACAGAAATAGAGTAACCCTGGGCCCTCTGAGGGAAGGCACTCTGAGAGGCCTGGAGGCTTCTTCCCTTGGCTGGAGCCTTTTAGATAAGGGGCCTCAGAACTTTTCTCAGAAAGACCACCCTGGCTTGGCTGTTACCGCTCCTGTTCTCGCCTCACAAACTCCCAGGCCACTTGCTTGGCTACATCCACTCTTGGCTACATAGGTCTATATCTAGTTGTACTGCCGGGCAAATGACTTTGAAGAGGGTGGTGTTGGGAGTGTCAGGGTTGGAAGCAGGACGAGTTTCTAATTTGGGCTGGAAAATAGGAGGAAGGGGGAATAGGATGCCTTGCTGTCTTTATCACCTTCTATTCAACTCCCCAGCAATATTAATATCCCAAATCTGGCCGCGTCTAGCTATCCCCGTTGCTCCCTGCCGGTCCTGGTGGCCATCGCCTCTCACGTGGATCCCTGTGATGGCCTGTAACCTCTCTGCCACCTCCACCCTTGCCCTCTATTCCCCACACAGCAGGCTGAGCGTGGGGTCCGGACATGTGACAGTCCTGCTCAGAAACTGACAGTGCCTTTGAGTTATACCCAGGAGGAAATCCGGAGTCCTTCCCGTGGCCGACAGGCCCCCTGCAGCCTGGCCTCTCCTACGTCTCAGCTCTCCTCCCATAGCACTCTCCCCCACCTTTCTTCTGCTCACTGATTCTAGAACACACCAGCTTGTTTTCTTGCGGTTCCCTCTGTTCGGGGGGATGCTTTTCCATGAGTCCCATGGCTCCTTCCATCCCTCCTCCTCTCTTCTCACCCCCCCAGTGTCACCTCGTTCTCAACCTCCCCATCCATTCATCCCTTTACTCTCTTTTGCTCCAAAGCCCGACCTGATGAGAGCAAGCCAAGGCTGCTTATTCAGAGTTTGCTCCAGCAAGGGAGTCCGCCACCATCCCTTGTATGTGGCAGAGACTCAGAGGCAGGCAGAGGAGTAGCTAAGCTTCACGGTGGAAAAGGGGAGGCTTCAGGTGCGCCCTGATTGGAGGCTGTCGTCCTGGGGAGGCTGTAGGTGGGCTAACTAGAAGGGGCCTCCTCTGTGAATGGTCAGGGGTGCATATTTGCTACTCTGGTTGGTCCTAAGTTGGAAGCAAGGGCAAAAGTTAGGCAAGCTACCAGTTATTAATCAAGTCCTGGCCATTTGGAGCCAGCTGTTACCGGGGCTATTGTCTGGCTTCCTCAACTATCACTGGGGATAGTGTTCTGACGTCCTGCCAGTCTGATTATAACAGGCTGGCTTCCTGGGTTGGTTTCCTGGGCAGGTTGCTGCAGGTTGTGGGTGAGAATTCTATTCATATATATATTCTGTCATCCGTTTGTATATTCAGTCTCTCAGCACTCACCATCTATCCAATGTGATGCATATTTGTTTTTCTAGTTATTGCCTGTCTCAGAAGAAAAAGAAAGCTTCGTGAAGGCAGGGATCTTGTTGCTACTGCGACTGCAGCTCCTCAAACTGTACCAGGCACAAGGTGGTTGCTCAATAAATGTATTGAATGAGGGAGTGACGGTACCTGTTCCTTCCTCTATGTAAATTTCTAGAAATAGAACCTTCTGCTCTATCTTTTTCTCTCTTTATGGGCCAGCAGTTTGGACAAGGCCAACCACCCACTGAGGAAACTTGGAGAAGAGGTCCATATGGAGAACCCTGGGATTTGGATTTAGGGGACCAAACTCATATGTCTATAGGAGCGAGGCAGCTGAAAGAACGAACCAGCCTGGTGGGTGGGGTTGACAGAACATGGAGTCTCTGTAGAAAGATGGCCGTCTTGACTCGGCACTTTCCAATTTTTTTTTTTTTTTTTTTTGTGGTACTCGGACCTCTCACTGTTGTGGCCTCTCCTGTTGCGGGGCACAGGCTCCGGATGCGCAGGCTCAGCGGCCATGGCTCACGGGCCCAGCCGCTCCGCGGCATGTGGGATCTTCCCGGACCCGTGTCCCCTGCATCCGCAGGCGGACTCCCAACCACTGCGCCACCAGGGAAGCCCGGCCCTTTCCAATTTTTAACATGTCAGAATGTGGGCCTCCTGTTTACAGAACATATGAGTCATCAAAAGAATCTGACACCCTGGAGTTTTATGTAAAAAATACTTACAATATTTAAATATTAGCCACTCTTTGGACTTCCCTGGGGGTCCAGTGGGTAAGACTCCACATTTCCACTGTGGAGGGCATGGGTTCAACCCCTGGTGGGGAAAGTTCTGAATGTGGTGTGGCAAAAATATATATTAGCCACTAATAAAATATGATGTATTGGGGTAGGGAGGAGAAAGGTGGGAAAAACAAAATGTTTTTGTGGGCTGCTTTCAGGCCTGAGGCAGCAGGCTTGGCCTCTTGTCGAGGTTGTCTCCTGAGGTCCTCTCTGGAAGTCTCTGGGTCTCCTCTCCCTGTTTTGTCTGACCTTCCCTATGATGGAGGCTGGAGGTTAAGGGGAAGGCAGTTGGTGTGAACCCCCAAGCTCCAGCCATTGGATACCACAAACCGGGTCTCAGCGTATCAGTCGCCTTCGAATGATTTTCTTCATTAGGAGTCCTCTGTAGACGTGAGGAGGGTGACTGCATGAGGCCTGTTTTGGCTTTGAGCTGATTGTAAGTGTAGCCGCAGGAGCCATCTTTCTGATTAGAACTGAGGTTCTGAAGCCAGATGAGTTAATAATGCGGTGATGTGATGGGGAGAAGCAGGGACTCCGGTCTTGTTTATGTTCAGAGAAGTTTTAGGTGTTTTCACTAAAAAAAAAAAAAAAAAAAGTGATTTCTCAAAACTTTACATCATTGATTGGTACCTGGAGTAATTAAGCTCATTTTCCCAGAGTATAACCCTTTAGGAAATCCTTTTCCTAACTACCATTCATTACAGTTTGCAAAGGATTTAAAGGGAAGGATTCTGGGCAATGCTGATGATAAAACGGGAGTGGAAAGGGAACACGGAAGAGTTATTGGTTGTTATTTTCACAGCTGCCGCTTAAGAGCCCAACAAAAATTATACTCAAAGTGGATTTTTTTTCCCCTCCAATTCCACAAAAACGTCAAAATGCAAACCAGCTAGGTTGATGTTATTTAAGAAGCTATTATCCTTAGTGAAATCTAAGCACACAAGAAACGCTATCCAGCTTCTCTGGGAATGGGAGATAAATGGTATTTGGGTAAGGATAACATTTTGCCAAATTTTGTGGTGGTAGCAGACCCCACAGTTATTTGAAGTTGCTTAAAACTTTATTCTCCCTAGCTCTGATTGAGCTAATTAGAACCCACAGGGAATAATATGGGTAATGGTGGGAACGGGGAAGTAGAAATATGCAATGCAATTAGCTCCTTTTTTTCTGTGTGATGCAACCTGGGACCTCGTGAGCTTGCAAAGACTTGGAACAATAGGATCCATTGATACTGAAGCTGCTAGCGAGTCCATAATTATGATATAATATCTTGCCAGCCTCTTACAGGCACGGAGGTAGAATGGAATATGAGTAAATAAAATCCAGCAATTTGCTCTATCCATAATTCTTTATATCAATAGCATATTTTCTTTTTTTTTTTTTTTTTTTTTTTTGTGGTATGCGGGCCTCTCACTGTTGTGGTCTCTCCCGTTGTGGAGCAACAGGCTCCGGACGCGCAGGCTCAGCGGCCATGGCTCACGGGCCCAGCCGCTCTGCAGCATGTGGGATCTTCCTGGACCGGGGCACGAACCCGTGTCCCCTGCATTGGCAGGCGGACTGTCAACCACTGCGCCACCAGGGAAGCCTGTGTTCTTTTTTTTTTCCCCAAAGAAGATAGAAACTTAGTTGATAGAAACTTAGTTGAACATTTTGTGTCCCATCGGAGGACTTCATCTCCATGGGAATAAATTTGGTTTGCAATCAGTTAAATGAGAGGTTTCCTTGGTGTTATTACAAGTTGAAGAAAGCTGTTCCACAACACCCTCTTCCTACCATCAGCAGATGTCCTTGACTTTGCTTGCTACTGTAGTGTAAACTCATGCCAGGAGAAAACTTGAATTTAGTCATTTATACCTTAATTTGTTTGGACTGTACTCAGGCTGGGCCGACCTCGTGGGCAGGGACCTGTGAAGTCTCTTATAGTTGCATTTAAAGCTAGCACGATGCAATATAAAGATGAACAAGGTTTTTGCTAATAATTTAAATTTAGGTTTTTCTTTATTTAGAATGACATTAAATAGCAAATAAAAGAAACCGTGACAGGTTAAGAGAGAGAGCACAGAACAAAGGAAAAAATTTTATATTTTAGTACCTTTAACATCACGTTTTTTCCTGCTTTTTGAACAAGGGGGGTTAATTTGCATTTTGCGCTGCGCCGCATAAATTATGTAACTGGTGCTGTACCCAGGCACAGATAAATGTAATTCAGAGATTCAGTCACTCATTCAGCAATTGTTTTCTGAACATGAACTTGGTACACCACAGTGCCAGGTATAGGAGATGTAAAAACAAAACAAAACAAACAAACAGAAAACCCCAAACCAAAATGAAGAGCTGGTTTCTGCCACCTGGGCCTTAGTACCTGCTTTTGAGAGAAATACCTGCAGCCAAGGCTTGTAGATAATTATGGAATCTTGAGGCCCAGATCTGGGGCCAGGAGTGAATTCTGAGATTCTCCTGGTGATGGGAGGAGTCTGGAAAGAATTTGTAGAGGTGTTATTTCAGATTGTATCTGAGTGTTCAAACTTGTAAGATATTTTAGAAACACTCTTTTTTGTTAAGACAAGACCAAATAATTAGAACTAGCGACACAGAGATTGGAGGCTTTCTCATCTTCTACTCCAAGGTCATAAATTATGAGAGAGGCCCTGCAGTTATCTTTAATCAGATCTGAGAGAGTGACTGTATTCTGCTAGTGACTGTCTAAAAGCAGGACTGAAACCTAGGTCACCTGATTTCAAATTATTTTCCACTTCATTCCAATTATCTACTCCATTGTAATCCTTAATTTGACAGCTGTTCTTACTTTCCTGTTACTAATATTAAGAAATTAGGAAGTGATATAGCATTTTTCAGAAGAGTTGATTTTATTTTTTCTTCCTATCAAAACTTATGTAAGGGGTCTTCTAAACCGAAAATATTTCCGATGCACTTAAATTATAATCTGTTTTATAAAAACCAAATTCTCCCTAACCACTGTCACCCCGAGGGAGGAAGGTCCATGTTCTGGAGCCAGCCTTCTGGTGTGGAAGAGCACAGGCTTTGCAGTCAGGAGTGGGAGGAATCTGAGTCTGCCTTTGAAGAGCCATATGCCCTTGGAACTGTGATCAGCCTGCTTGAGCCTCCACTTCCTCATCTGGAGAATGGGCACAGTAATAACTGCTTGGTAGTGATGTTGGAGGGTTTAATGAAATGAGGTGGTAGAGTACCGTACAGACACTGGGTGCTTGGTGAATATTGCTTCCTTCTCTTGAAAGACAAAACATTTCCCCTTCTCCCCAGCTCTTTTAAGGCTTCTGCCTTGTGAAATGCTCATTTTATATCAATGGCCTATTTTATCTGTGTTTGAACTTGAGAAATTTCTATGACTTTTAACTTTCTCTTAATATATTGGTAAAGAGAGAAAAATGTGACTCTTCAATTTCAATGTTTTCCTTCTGTGTTCACTTTCTATCCCAATGGTGAAATCCCAGAATACTAAGAATTTTAGGGGAGGTCTCAGAGTCATGGAGTTGAATAATTTAAAAATGATAAGGCACTTTGGGGATAATCATAATATATAGCTGTCATTTAAGAAGGCTTCTGGGCTAGGTTGTATTCTGTGCACTTCACAGGTATTAATTTGGTTAAATCTCACAAAGAGTCTCTGAGGAAGTGTGTTTTTGTTTCCATCTCACAGATAAGGAAACAGAAGCAACGAGTTAAGTAACTCATCCAAGGTCACTTGGGCTGGCCCAGGACCCTTACCCTAACCATTATGCTAAACTACCTTAATTATGAGGCATTCCAGACCCCTGATTTTACAGGTGGTTGAGATCTGCAAAGAATAACTGACTTGCCCAATGTCATCCAGCTGCTTGAATGCAGGGGCAGGCCTGGAACCCCGGGATACTGACCCCCCCTACCCCGCCCCACCCAGTGCAAGGTTCTCTCCACTCCCCCCCAGAATTACTGGCAGGACGGGCTCACAAGAGGCTCAAACTGGGAACCAGCAAAGCTAGATAATAATATTTCTATTCCTGTGCCTTTCATTAAGGATGCATGATTTTTGTAATTCTTTCCTTTAACAGTAATTGCTCTGTTTTTGTCTTTCAGGAACCTGGGCAGGAGGAGATAAGCCAATATATCTGCCTGTTGAGCCTACAGTTAAAAATAATTATAGAGAACATGGTGGTGCTTCAGAAACTGTCAGGTGATGTGACATTTTTCAAATCATACTTTTTTACATTATTCAGTTCTAGTCTGGAGGAATTACCTTCGGGTAGAAAGAAGAAAAGAGTGGGAAAAGAAAAGTCAAACATTCACTTGTTTCTTTTGTGGAAAATACCTGACCATTATTATAAGAAGGTAGATGCAGATAAAATTGGATATACAGGTTACTTATTACTTACAAGTAACTTATTACAATAAGTCAAAATTACTTACTGAGTATACGTACCCTTTTCCAAAAAGAATTTGGTGTGTACAACAAGATTAGTAAGCCGTTTCTGTGATTCAGCTCTAAGATGAAGGGAAAACAAAGAGGCCAGCTGTAAGGATCAGCGCTGTCCCTGTGGTTGAACAAAACCTTGTGTTTTGGTGGATCAAGGCCGCCATTCTTGTTCTCCAGAAAGGAAGGAACATAGCAATGGTGTCTACAGGAGCCAAAGTTTGTTTGTTTGTTTATTTATCGGAGTATAGTTGCCTTATACTCTTGTGTTAGTTTCTGCTGTGCAGCAAAGCGAATCAGCCACACGTATACATATATCCCCTCTTCCTTGGATTTGCTTCCCATTTAGGTCACCACAGAGCATTGAGTAGAGTTCCATGTGCTATACAGTAGGTTCTCATTGGTTATCTGTTTTATACATAGTAGTGTATATATGTCAATCCCAGTCTCCCAATTCATCCCACCCGCCTCTTCTCCTCTTGGTATCCATACATTTGTTCTCTACATCTGTGTCTCTATTTCTGTTTTGCAAATAAGTTCATCTGTACCGTTTTTCTAGATTCCACATATATGTGATATTATACGATATTTGTTTTTTTCTTTCTGACTTACTTCACTCTGTATGACAGTCTCTAAGTCCATCCATGTCTGTGCAAATGGCACAGTTTCGTTCCTTTTTATGGCTGAGTAATATTCCATTGTATATATGTGCCACATCTTCTTTATCCATTCATCTACTGATGGACACTTAGGTTGCTTCCATGTCCTGGCTATTGTAAATAGAGCTGCAATGAACATTGTGGTACATGACTCTTTTTGAATTATGGTTTTCTCAGGGTATATGCCCAGTAGTGGGATTGCTGGATCATATGGTAATTCTATTTGTAGTTTTTTAAGGAACCTCCATACTGTTCTCCATAGTGGCTATACCAATTTACATTCCCACCAACAGTGTAGGAGTGTTCCCTTTTCTCCACACCCTCAAGCAAAGTTTATTTTAATGAAATTCAAAGAGCAGTTTCTCCTGAAGAGTGTGGTATAGGACATATTAACCGGTAACAGAACAGCCACTGTATTAGTAGTCAGGGTTCTCCAGAGAAAGAGAACCAGTAGGAGATCTCTCTGTCTCTGTCTCTGTTTCTATCAAGAAATTTATTGTAAAGAATTGGCTCATGTAATTCTGGAGGCTGACAAATCCCAAGACCTGCAGTCAGCAAGCTGGAGGCCGAGGAGAGCCGGTGATATAGTTCCAGTCTGAGTCTGAAGGCCTGACAACCAGGAGAGCTGATGGTGTAAGTTCTAGTCTAAGCCCCAAATCAGGAGAAGACCTACGTCCCAGCTCAGTGTCAGGCAGAGAGGGAATTCTCCATTACTCAGTCTTTTTGTTCTATTCAGGCCTCCAGTCGATTGGGTGAGGCTCTCCCACACTGGGGAGGGTGGTCTGCCTTACTCAGTTTCCTGATGTAAATGTCAGCCTCATCTGGGGACACCCTCACAGACACACCCAGAAGAATGTTTCACCAAATATCTGGCCACCTTGTGGCCCAGTCAAGTTGACCCCTAAAATCAACCATCACAATCCTCCCCTTTTTCACACATAATCTTCTGCAGTTCTCTAATGCATGACACAGGTGAGAATCAGGATTTTGTACTAGCATAAATCTATATTACATCAAGAGTTCAAGTTTACAACTGACTTATAATAAACAGTCAATGAGGGAAAATGAGACTGTTTTGGTGAACACAAAAATAGGCAATCAGGGGTTATGGATGGCAGTTGCAACCTTACATCGGCCTCAGTTCCAAATGTCTGCATTGCGATTTGATTGCATAATATTGAGACAAATTCACAGATAATTAGCTATACTATATGACATTCATTTTTTTTGTAGCTTGCCTTGATATAATACATTTCCATTAAACTCATTTGGAAGCTGGAAAGAGGAACAGTAGGCAATATTTGTTTTAATGTTAAAGCGGTGATGACATTGGCCCATGTTTGACTTAGAAGAGTCAGAGAAGAGCACTAAGGACTGAGAACAAGCTGTAGAGACTCTACATTATTACTGGTTATGATGCAGCTCTTATGGTTGGGTCTGAATCTGAAGAGCTGAGCCTGGCCGGCCTGGTATTGCAGTGGCCTACATGTGGACTGCTGTCGTCCTGTAGTTCCTCTTTTGTGATTTTATATCCACAGGTCTGGGTTTTTTTAGAGTGCAGTGTCAAACTACACACTTTGTGATGTATAACCTGTTTACTGCTATTAGTAACTAATAGTTAAGTACTACCACTTCCGTGTGCTGGGTACATTTTTGAGTGGTGGTGCCTTCCCCCCGCCCCACACACACATTGGGTGGTTTAAACAACAGAAATTTGTCTTCTCACAGTTTTGGAGGCTAGAAGTCTGAGACCACGGTGTTCCTTCTGAGGGCTGTGTGAGGGGACATGTTCCAGGCCTCCCTCTGTGGCTTGTAGATGGCCACTTTCTCCCTTTGTCTTCATGTTGTCTTTCTTCTGTATATGCCTGTGTTCCAATTTCCTCTTCTTATAAGGACACCAGTCATACTGGATTAGGGTCCCACCCCAATAATTCCATTTTAACTGATTGCCTCTGTAAAGACCCTATCTCTAAACAAGGTCACATTCTGAGGTACTGGGGGTTAGGACTTCAACATATGAATTTTGGGGGGAAAAATTCAACCCATACTATACCTGTATATAACTATATACCAAATAGATATAACTATACCTGTGTATATCTGTATATACCTGTATGTACAGGTATAGTTATATATGTGTGTGTGTATACTATTTTTTCAGCTGTTCGAAGTTTGTATATTTTCCGTACTGCAGAGTTTACACAAAATTGAAGAAGAATGTTAATATTCAAGTTTTATTATCCTGTGTAGAAGTTGTTGTGTTTTGCAGATATTGGTATTAACAGACCAAATATTCCCAACAATAAATATTCCCAATAACAATATTCCCAACGATAACAACAACAAAAAATATATATATACACACATACATACACACAGGTATAGTTACATGCATGTATATATGTATAGTATATACACAATATGTATATATATGTGTTAGTGCATGTGTGTATATATATATATATATATAAAGGCATACCTCAGAGATATTGTGGGTTTGGTTCCAGACCACCACAATAAAGCAAATATTGCAATAAAGTGAGTCACACCAATTTTTTGATTGTCCAGGGCATGTAAGTTATGTTCAACACTATACTGTAGTCTAAGTGTACAATAGCATTATATCTAAAAAAACTAGGTACACACCATAATTAAACAATACGTTATTGCTAAAAAATGCTAACCATCATCTGAGCCTTCAGTGAGTCATAATCTTTTTGCAATAGTAACATCAAAGATCACTGATCACAGATCATAACAGAAATAATAATCATGAAAAAGTTTGAAATATTGCAAGAATTACCGAAACATGACACAGGGATGCAAAGTGAGGAAATGCTGTTAGAAAAGTGGTGCTGATAGACTTCCTTGAGGCAGGGTTGCCATAAATCTTCAATCTGTAAAAAATTCAGTACCTGTGAAGTCCAATAAATCGAGGTCTGCCTGTATACACATATATATGTGTAATACATATACGTACACACACGCTCATTTAATCCTTACAGGTAGGTACTGTGATTATTACCCTTTTAAATATGAGGAAACTGAGGCACAAAGCTCAGTGCCCCACAACTACCAAGTTCAGGAGCTGAGATTTGAACTCAGCCCCTGGCCCCTGAGACTGTGTGCAGATCACACAACAGGGAGTTTTCCTGGCAGTACAAGGTAACATGTTGATGGACTGCAAAGGGTTAACATTAGGGATTTAGGCTCTTAAGTTTTTAAAAACTAGTTTACTGAATTGTGAAAAGATGTAGAAATGATACCTGAAAGGCAATTCTGCAGCCCTCCAGAAGCGGCATTTTGTTTGGAAAACCTCGTGTACTTGAGATGCTTATTTGAAGTCGGTGAAGATTTATCCCAACCAGTAAGTAAGCGTCCTGAGGCATCTGGGCTGGGCTTCTGCTTCCCTCCCCTGGTCTGCCAGTGGCCTGTGTGCTCAGGTTCAGATGGCTGTCTTGCACATGCACAGCCCTAAGTACTCCTGACAGTCAGAGCCAGTATGCAGTTATGACTGACCCAAAGTGTGAACATCCCACATGGAGGGACATGGTGAGCGGGGTTATGGGGTGAGATCACCAGCCCCAGGTGTGGGATCATGAACTGAGGCTCGCTCATGGGCTTCCCTCTCCACCTCTTCCATCAGAGGTGGGTGGCTTGTCCCTCAAAAGGCCATCAGGGTGGCATGGCAGAAAGAGCAAAGCACTAAGGGATCTGACACTTTGGGCCATCATCTGCTTCCCCGTTGTCTCTCTGACCTAGGACAAACTATGTAACCTCTCTTTTCTTCGTTTTCCTCATGTGCAAAGTGATCCTTGTTGACTAAATCATCTTTCTGTTGATGGGTCTTTGTGGAGGGCCTTCCATGTGGTAGACACCATGGGGCACAGAAGTCTGAAACACAAGGGGTCTGGTGGTTAAGAGCTTGGTCTCTGACAGCTCTCATGAATTCAGATCTCAGCACAGCAGCTGATGAGCTGCTACCTTGGCAAGTTAGTCTGTCTCTCTCTCTCTGTGCCTCAGTTTCCTCATCTGTAAAATGGGAATCATAAAAGTAATGACCATTTACCAAGTCAATGTGTGTAAAGATTTAGAGCTAAGATTGGCACATACACACTAAGTGTTTATTAAATAATAAGCCCTCTCTGGCTTTTTCTTTCCCCCTGTTTTGTATGTTTATCTTTTTTTTTAAAGCCACCTCCGGCTGTCAAGAATTTACCCTGCTGCTGTGTGGTTGGATAAATGTATACCGATAAAATGAGACATAATTGCTAAATCAACACCATCATGCTCTAGGAGAGGGTATGAGTTGGGAGTCTGGAAGAGTCAGGGGGACTAAGAGATTCAGGGGAAAGAGGGAAAGAGGCACTGGGGCTCACTGTATGCCAGGCACTGTACTAAGGACTTCACATGCATTTCCTCTTAATCTTCAAAATAATCCTGGGCAGTAAATATTGTCTTCCCCGTTGTACAGCTGAGAAAACTGTGGCTTTGGACAGGTCAAGTCTTGTACTAAAATTTGTAAGTGACAAAGCGAGGATTCTTTGGGGGCTGGGAGTCCAGGAGGAGGCCAGGTGGGCCAGATGGAGATGCCCATGTGGTCAGAATAGTGACAGGACTGCAGTGGCCTGGACATGCTCTGGCATTTGAAAGGATCCTGAGCCGGCTGTTCACGCCACCCCTTTCAGAGGCCTCCTTGGACTCAGGGGGCCCTTGACAGGTGTCTTGCTGTGGTGCTCCTTTGGATTTTGCTCATTACTGCAGCAATGCTCCAGTGTCAATATTTTACAGTGTGATTGGATTATACTTTGTTCCCAAGGCTTTAAAAGAAGAGCATATTTTTAAAAGATGAATAAATAAATGGTTTAGCTCTCTGTGTTGTTAACCACACTTGCTGCTGTTAGAGTTTTCCTTGAAGAGCAGGAATGATGCTCTATGTTCATGGATTTCTGAAATCAATTATGCTTTTGTTAATTGGATTTTGTTCCCATTCTTTTGGCTTTCCCCTAACACAGAAAATAAAATCTGGGGGTTAGTCTCCTTCTGATGGATGGCACCCAAGGGCAATACAGGCATTTTTCACTAGTCTACTTTGTTTTTCTGGAATTCTCCGAGTGACCGTTAACACAAGTCTGAGGGACCCAGGGTCAACTTCTGTTTATGTGACAGATTCCTCATGTTGGTTTATTCCACCTCAAAATCAACCCCGTGGAAATGTTTCAGGATGTTGACCTTTAAACACTATGGATAAAATCCTGCTTCTTTCCCATGCTTAACAACAAAAACCACCACTGTGATTGATTATAACAATAGCTGCTATTCACTGAATGTTTAATACATTCCAAGGCACCCTGTTAAGGGCCTTTCATGCATAATCTCATTTACTTCTCTCAGTAACCCTGTGAGCTCTGTGGGATTTTTATCCTATTTTACAGATGAGGAGACCAAGGCTTAGGGAAGGTAAAGAGTGTGCTTAGGGTCACTTGCCTAGCTAGATATCAGTGACGAGTGAATTCCAACTCCTGCACTGAGTCAGATTCCTCAGTGTTCTTTAATGCAGTTAAATTCAGTTCTAGCAATGAATGGTCTTACCTTCTCCAACAGTTCTTGGAACACACTATCGTGTGAAGTTTGAGGTTCACAAAGCAAAGCAGGCAGACCCATCTCAGCTCAGAAACTTTGGAACATTGATTCCCAGAACAAGCAAACCAGGGTGCAATGACACACCACACAACCTGACCCGCTAAAGGGCCAGTGAGGCTTGAGGCCTTAAGTTTTACAGCTGGAGGAATCTCCTGAAACTACGAATTCTGACACACACACACACGCACACACGCACACACACACACACACACACACACACACACACACACACACACACACACACACACACACAGTGCCTTCCTGCTCAATCACCTTTCCCAGGTGCCTTGTGCCTCCAAGCAGGGCGATGGTCCACAGGTCCTTGTTTGCCTGACTTTCCCCATTTTAGCGCCAAATGTCTATCATCCTGGGAAACCCCTCAATCTTGGGCAAAATGGGACTGATGCTTATCTCCCCTCTAAAGGAGAGTTCAAGATCATCAGCCTGGCTTTTGACCTCTCACTGTCAGTCCCATCCGTCTACTGCTCTGCTATGTAGGGGGCTCTGTCAGTGCCCGGCCCGCTGGCTAGAAGCTGCCCTCCAACAGACTCTCTCCTTGGACTAAACTCCAGCCAGGTTTCCCTGAGTCCTCTTCATGAGGCCTCAACCTTGGCCTATAAAGACTTGAACAAACACTACCATGGTTCCTAACAGCTCAATGTCTCTTGCTTCTTTGTGTATCTCAGGCGTCAAGAAGGCTTGCACAACTGGCAGCCCAAAGTGGGTGTTGTCAATGACGTCTTAGAATAGGCAACTGTCCAGTCCTTGCATTACCTACCTTCCCTTAGAAAACAATGGCCATACTTTTGAATAACTCTCAGTCCACTGGAAGCTATATAGTATAAATTATTCCTTGGATGGACAGGATAATGAAGTAGCGAAAGAGCACAGCCTTTGGAGTCCCATTGGCCTAGAATTCCTTGCTCTTAACTTTGAAAAAAATCATGGGCAGGTTTATATCACTTCTCTGGGCCTCCTTTCATAAACTATAAAACAAGCATATCACGTTCTTCAGTGGGTGATTGTGGTCGTGAGCATTACATGTCATAACAGTCCCTGCCACAGAGTAAGTACCAGTAAATGGAATCAGTGAAAAACATACACCAACCACACAAAACATAACCATGGATAGAAAGAGTTAAACAAGTGTGGGGTTAGAGGGGAAGAAAGGAAAGGGATGAACTAGAAAATGGAACAAATGGGGTGCCTGGAGCTTTGAGTCAGGGGGTCTGGAAGGACTTCTTGGGTGGCAAAAGGAGAAGGAAAAATGTCTTTTACTTATTGATCTTCTATCTTGTGCACTAGATATTTTGTATGCTGCATTTCATTGACTTCTCAGAACAATGCTGTAAGACATATGTTTATCCCATAATTTACAGGTATTGACGCTTTGCTGTGGTCACAGAGTTTTTAAGAGGCAAAGCTGAGATGGACCTGAGACTGTCTCACTCCAGATCCATGTTTTCCCCACATTGCCAACCTCCCTGCCTTATGCAGTTACAAGCGTGTGTGCGTGCACTGTATGGGTTCATTAAAGACCTTGGACTTTCTCGGCAGCTGCCAACAGTTGTTCTCTCTACTCTGATTAAAAATGCGTGAGATGGGTTAAGACACTGGCTTCACCTGGAAAGTCCCTCTAACCTGCTTTGAATATATTGGCTTGTGTAAATACAGGATACCTTGGACTGCAAGGAATAGAAATCCCACTTAAAGTATTTTAAACGATGAGGAAATGTACTATTTCTTGTAACGGAGGACAGAAAGTAGGGCAGGCTCCAGGCACAGTACCTGAATCTTTGGGACTGTGGCTCTATCCCCTGCTTACCCTTATCCATGTATAGGCTCTGTCCTCAGAGTTTCAAGAGGGCTGCCATTAACAGCTGAGACAAGTGACTTCTTTGTGAATGAGAGAAAACTCATTCCCTCAATTATGGACTAAGTATTCCTTCTCTTCAGTCTGATTGGGTGGTTTAGATTGCGGACCCAACCCTGGCCCAATAGCAGTCAACAGTGGGAATACCCTGTACTGACTGCCTAAAGTCAGGGTACCTGAACCAATCACTGGCAAGAAGGATAGGATGACTGTGATTGGCTGATACTAATCAGGACTCATTTCTATAGTCACGACTGGTTCTTAGACTATCTGGGGAGAGAACTGAAATTCTTAATGTTACATCCAGCACAATTTGGACACCACCAATCAGGATGGATGCTCTCTATACACAGCAGTAAGTCTGTCTGTTTTGGACTAGCTGATTATCAATCCTAGATACCTGACCACAATGTGGGTTTTCCTAAGGAGGAGGAAAGGAGAATGGATCCTGGGTAGGCAGCCCACAGTGACTGCTTGGTCTGTTATGTGTCTCCCTGAGTGTTAGGCTTAATGGACAGTGAAGGTAACCCCCCACCCCAGTTTTCTAATCTGACAGCTCAATATCGGTGGCCTCAGCGATTAGGCAATCTTACTTTTAACTCGCTCTGTTAAAATTAGTCTCATTTCAGATGTGAGCATAAATGTGACATGTGACCTGACCTAGCCAAGTCCAACTCCCTCCTGTGAGGGGACCGGATAGCAAGTCAACCCAAGCCGCATCTCTGTTTAGGGCCAGGGCAAAACATAACTCAGCTTACCACACAGACCGAGTGAGTAAACCTAGGCCTTGCCGAAAGGGATCTCCTACCCCCCAAGGAAAAGCTTTGAAAGTCCTGGGGCTTCACTGGCGGTCCAGGGGTTAAGACTCTGCGCTTCCAAGGCAGGGGGTGTGGGTTCAAACCCTGATCAGGGAACTAAGATCCCACATGCTGCACAGCGTGGCTAAAAAATTAAAAAAAGAAAGAAACAACTTAAAAGTCCGTAACAAGGCTTTTCTTCCGTTTACTCAGTCCTTACAAATCCTGACTAATTGGGAGATAGGCAGCTTAAATCAGCTTATAGGTCTGATTACAGAAGATTTTAAGAGATGTGCAGTTATGTCACTTTCAAGTACGGGCAGTAACTCAATTTAGATTATAGAGAGATGTCTTATAAAGCCCCTAATACATATATATATATAGATAGATAAGGATGACTTGTAACGAGCTTATCAATTATTTGTATTTAATTCCTTGCTTTGAACGTGCTTCTGGTGGCTTAACACCTGTGTGTTCTGCCACTTACTTTCACATTTTCCCCCAGAAATCTCGTTTGCACTATTGATTTGGACTATCAAGGCAGAGTCTGAAATAATAAGGTTTTGGCCTATTCCTGATTTTACAAGGAAGATTGAAATTGTACATGTTCATCAGGTCGATTTTTTATTGGACACACAAAAGGGTGTTTGGTCTTTGGATGCTAGTTATTTGCAAAGTCAGCTGGAAAGAAGGTTTTTTTTTTTTTTTGCTATTGTTATTGGTTTTTTAAGGGAAAATGTGGAAACTTGATCCCTAGAAAATGTTAAATGGAAGTGCAGAGGGGCAGTTTGCCCACCCTCGATGTAAATAGTTGAATCAATCCAGAGAAATGAGCCATCCCTAGGCTGGCAGTGTGGCCATGAGAAAACCTGTGTTCCTTGCTTTGTACTAGCTGGCTGTGTGACCTTGGACAAGTCACTTAACTTCTCTGAGCCTCAGTTCATCAAGGTTTCACTAGGCCAGCAGTGGCAAACACTCCTGGCCCCAGGGGTAAGACAGAAAATACATCTGGATAAAGAGGACTGGGAAGAAAACAAAACAATGAAACAGAAAGCCAACAGAACACCAACTTTATTGTGAGGCTGGGGGGCAATCGGGGATGGTGGGGACTGAGGCAGAGCACAGCCCAATCTAAATGGGATGGCCCACTAGTCAGCTTCAAGCTGAATGCAGACCTCATGTGACCAGATCTTCTAATTTCTTTTTAAAGAGAAGGTGAAAAATCCAGAGGTTTATATGAAATCATTTACTTTTCAAATATATGGCATGTAACAATAAACCTGTGTGAACCAACAACACTCTGAACAAAATGAAGTTTTCCCCTGGACTGAATTCAACTTGGGGGTGCTAATTTGCAGCCTCTAGACATGATGAACTCAGAAATCCGTTGCAGGTGTGGAATGCTGTGGCCCTGTGAGTTTCATGTGCGTAGCCCCTCAGGGTCACACCAATGTCGAGGTGGAAGAGGTCTTAGCGGGTTCCTGGTTTGCCTCTCGTGCACCATCCCTGGAAGTTATTACCCAACCTTTGTTTAGCCCTTCCACAAGCCTGACTGTCCCGAAAGGGACAAACTCTGTTTGGAGTTCTTTCTTGTATTGAGGAGAAACCCTTCATTCACCTACTTCTTGGTTCTAATTCTGTCACCTGCAGTGATACAGAACACATCCTTGGTCTCCTGGGTCTTTAGACCTGGCTGAGCCTGCTTCTATCCCCCCACCCACATCAGACAGCTGCTTCCTGGGCAGTCAGGGCTTTGAAAGGTCTTCTTAGAGCACAAAACCCTGGGTAAGTTAGAGACATTTCCCTGGAAGAGAATTCAGCTGGAACCCCTTTCACCATGACTTGTGCATGGTTGAGGCGAGTTTCCCTCCTTTGGGGGAGAGAGGAGGGGGCTGGGAGGTATAGAAAGCCACTGCTAGCCTATTGGGAGACCTGAGGGAGGCAGGGTGCAACCTGTGTCCTTCAAAGGGTCACCACTGGGGGCTCTTTGTTCTGTAGAATGGGTCGAAGTGGGAGTGTCGTTTTGTCCCAGAAGGGTAGTCCTGTGACCCCTTCTCACCTCACTGTAACCTTTGGGTGCTTTCTGCCCACACAGGGATAACCTGGAATCACTTTCTCCTACAGCTGCTTGCTAGGCTCTGTGATAGAGCAGCAGACGGCGGGGCGGGGTGGGCACATGGCAGTGTGCTTTGGCCCCGCTGGAGAGAGGTGGGCAAGTGACTGCTGTTTGCGTCGACAGGCGTGCAGCTCAGGGGCCACTTGGGAGCCTGTGCCTGGATATGGGACAGAGCCTTGAAGAGACGTAGGACCCAGCTGCTGTTCAGAGCTATTCCGTGCGGGGTGAAATGCTTCCTTCAAAACGTGACTCTGCATTATAGTAGAGTCTCCGTGACGTATTGTGGGGACAGTCTTTCACATGCTCTGTGATTCGACCCATGAGTCTAGAACAGGGACATGAACTAGGTGTAATAAATAATATGCAATCTGGTGACTATTTAGCATCTGGTAATGATGATAAGTCAGGTTTGAAATGTTCCTTGAGGAGACTGTGAGATTCTGAGAAATGAAGCCAGGAAGACTGATTAGAGCCTATTGCTGTTCAGAAAATCTACTGCAAAAAATACAGGGAGGTATTGCTAGGCTAATAGGAGAGGCAAATACAGTCCACCTTGGCCTCTGAAAACCAAATGGGTGTAATCAGCAAATGTCATTGCTCTTAGGGGTGAATGCACAGGAGAGCAAGAGACACCCTGCCACACGGCGGTAGAGAGCGTTGTTGATTTGATCAGTGACAGCAGAGAAAGAACACATTAGCTTTTCTCTATGGTCCTTACTTCCTTTGAAGCCTTACTGATTTATTCATTTATTTGTTTGCTTCTTTGGTTATTTATCTCTCCAGTTTTAAGGAAAGACCCCTATTGAAGAAATAAAAGTTATGTTTTTAAGGGTTTGTGCCACCAAAATTTGTTCTTCTTAGGGGGGTCACACACTTGTTTTTCAGCTCTTTTTTTTTTTAACATCTTAATTGGGGTATAATTGCTTTACAATGGTGTGTTAGTTTCTGCTTTATAACAAAGTGAATCAGTTATACATATACTTATGTTCCCATACCTCTTCCCTCTTGCGTCTCCCTCCCTCCCACCCTCCCTATCCCACCCCTCCAGGCGGTCGCAAAGCACCGAGCTGATCTCCCTGTGCTATGCGGCTGTTTTTCAGCTCTTGACGTAAAGATTCATATCCTACATTGTGTACAGCTGTACCGGGTGGTGTTTACATTGCATATTTTGAGGATGAATCGCCCTATTCTCCCAAAATCTGGCCGCACTTGTTGGATGAATTTAGCAGTAACATAGAATAACCCTTTTGGAAGTTATCTGGGGAGAGAGTAACCCTAATCCTGTAGTAGTAGAAAGAAGAAAAACCCAGATAAAGTGGTGACTGTTTGTGAATGGAGGGAACAAAGACATGGGGAAGAACAGTAGCTAATAGTCAGCAGACCAGGGATAATTTGTGATGTAGCAGGAAGAAGATGGGCTTGGGTTCATTATTGGCTGTGTGACCTTGGGCAAGTTACTTAACTCCTCTGAGCGTCAGTTTCTCCATGGGTTAAATAGGGGAGAACAAATTTGTATCTTGTCAGAATTGAAGGGGAAAATGTGTGTCAGTGCCCAGCGCTGAGTGTGGCACAGGGTCACTCCCTTCTCCCCACTGGGTGATCTTCTGTCTTCACATATTTGTCATTCAGTGCCCTACACATAATGAGCACTTGATATTTTTTGGTTAATGTACAGAGGCAGGGAGTCAGAGCGCATTGTCCAAAACCCAGGAGGCAGACAGCCTGCCTCAGTGCTGCTCTCTGATCTCTCATTTGGAACCTCGGGTAAATAGGGGAGCCTGGGGAAGGTGCAGGGAAGGTATCTGGTGCAAGACAGAATCCTTCCTTTTCTCCCAGGCACGTGCACACACAGGCAGCACATGCCAGGCAGACCTCGGTCAGTGCATGTTCCAGTACCTTCCCTTTCTTCTGCCCTCACTTCCCAGAGTGAAGAGAGGTGATGGTTCCAAATGAAAGACTAGCAATTTAAGAAGTTTTTCTTAAGAGGGAGGAGAACAAGTTTATATCTCTTGAGAATTAAAGGAGAGAATGTGTGACAGTGCCTTGCTTTCCTTCTTCTTAATGTGAAGTATGAATAGAAATGTTGATTCTGTGTAGATAAATTATTTGATTAAACAGGACATCAGTGTGCTCAGTGGTTAGATTTGCCAAGAGATCCGAGGCAAGCTGTGAATGGTTTTCCTCATTTACTCGAGGATAAATAATGCAGGAAGCTCATCAGATTCGTCTGAATCTGACAGATTTGAAAGAATCTGATCCCCCAAGCTAAGGAAGTGGTGAAGGAGGAAAAAGATTGCCACGAAGCTGGTTTTACTGCTCGAGAAATCTAGAGCTTCAGAAAGCCATGTTGAAATCAAATTACACATCTGTCTTCAGCCAGAGTAGGAAATTGAAAGTTAAAGAGAAGCTTCCCGGGCTTCCCTGGTGGCGCAGTGGTTGAGAGTCCGCCTGCCGATGCAGGGGACACGGGTTCGTGCCCCGGTCCGGGAGGATCCCACATGCCGCGGAGCGGCTGGGCCCGTGAGCCATGGCCGCTGAGCCTGCGCGTCCGGAGCCTGTGCTCCGCAACGGGAGAGGCCTCAACGGTGAGAGGCCTGCGTACCGCAAAAAAAAAAAAAAAAAAAGAGAAGCTTCCTTCTCAGGCTTGACTCTGTTATTAATCAGCTTTCATACTGGGTGGTCTCTTTAGAGACTGGCCCGTTATGGCTATCGTGCATCAGCAAGGCCCTTCCCCAGTGGGCCATCCGCTGTTTGACAGGAAGTGGATTATCACGAGCAGAAGTCTCAGGGTGAACAGTGGTGTGTCACTGCTGGGCTTTCTAAACATATGCGTGCTGTCTTCAATTGGCTGCACACTGTGGCTGATGGAGGACACCAGGGCTATCTTATGACAGATAAATATGCAGTTAAGTTAAGATGTCCCTGCTGTCCCCGAAAGGGGATGGACAACTGCCTTCGGAATATGAATCCCCATACCATATTCAGCCCTGGAATATTTCTCCTAACTACTTCTTTGGGGTGTGAAAGGAGGAAACTATAATCATCCGTTAATATTGGATTAATTTCACTGATTAGTCTAGCTTTCCCCCCACCCCACCCCCTTCTTCCCTCCCTCTCTTTCCTTCCTTCCCTCCTTCCTTCCTACAAATACCTGTCAGGCTCAGGAGAGATATCATTAAACACTACAGGAAAATTCCCTGCCCTTATGTTATGGTGCTTGCATTCCTCTGTGTGTGTTTGTGTGTAGGAAGAGGAAGATACTAAGGCAAATAAATGTATATATGTGTTTATATACACATAATTGTACCTGTCCGTCTTTTTGCCATTTAAAAGCTGATGCTGTGACCAATTAGATACTAGAAAACTTAGTAGAGGCATTTAAGACCCCAAAGGTTTTTCCAGAAGCTCCCCACTACCTCAGAGAGTGGTAAAAGGAGACAGACTGTATACAAAGTATCTGCTGTTTGATTCCATAAGTAGAGTCTTGGGCCACCTCTGGGTGGGAGAGTCGGATGGCAGCCTGGGGGCAGGTGACAGTCCTTACTCAAACTCCAAAGTGCTTCTGAGGAACTGAAGGGTCCCCCCAGGGGACAAGCAGGTCTTTCATGTCAAGAAGACCGTAGGTCTGTGTCTTTATTCCTGTCTTACCCCTAGGTTCTTCTTTGTTATAAAGCAGAAACTAACACACCATTGTAAAAAAATAAATAAATATTTTTTTTTTCAGATTCTTAAAAAAAAAAAAAAAGAAGGAGACCATAGGGTTTGGTTTGAGGCAGGTTTTTACTGCCCTCTACTTGAGGCTCAGCCCCACCTTGGTTTGGTCTGTGGTTCTCAAGGTACAGTCCAGGGTAGGGCCCACCACTCTGCATCAGAACCACTCAGTATACTGGTTATCTATTGCTGGATAGAAAATTTTTTTCCCATGAGGAAGTTATTTTTATTTCCATTTCATAGATGAAGCAACTGAGATCTGAAGAAGTTACCCAAGTTTATACCAGTAAATGGCAGAGTCGGGTGCTTTTGACATCAAGTTATTTCCTTGTTCTATTCCATTATACGTGAGAATGAGATTTTGATACTTTCTCCGTGGCAAGAGCCAGCAGAATTCACCTGGTGTTTAGTCAGCTCGGGCTTCTATAGCAAAATACCATAGACTGGGTGGCTTAAACAATAAACATTTATTTCTCACAGTCCTGGAGACTGGAAGTATAAGATCAGGGTGCCAGCAGGGTTCTGTCTTAGATCCTTCTGGGTTGTAGACTGATGACGTCTCATTGTATCCTCATATGGCTGAAAGAAGGCCAGTTATGTTTCTGCCCTCTTTTTGTAAGGCACTAATCCCATTCATGAGGGTTCTGCCCTCAGGACCTAATCACTTCCCAAAGACCCACTTCCAAATACCATCACACTGGGGATTTGATCTCAACTGATGAATAATGCAAGGACCCAAACATTCAGTTCCTAACACGTGATGTATTCATTTTCTATTGTGTAACAAAGCACCACAAATTTTGGAGCTTAAAACGACCTGTATTTGTTATCTCCTGTGGGTCAGGAGGCCGGGCAGGGCTCAGCTGTATCTTCTTCTTGGTTTCTGACTTACTTCACTTAGTATAATAATCTCTAGTTGCATCCATGTTGCTGCAAATGGCATTATTTCATTCTTTTTTATGGCCGAGTAGTACTCCATGATCTATCTATCTATCTATCTATCTATCTATCTATCTATCTATCTATATATATACACACACATACACACACACCACATCTTCTTTATCCATTCGTCTGTTGATGGACATTTAGGTTGTTTCCATGTCTTGGCTATTGTGAATAATACTACTGTGCACATTGGGGTGTATCATTTTGAATTGTAGTTTTGTCCAGGCATGTGCCCAGGAGTGGGATTGCTAGGTCATGTGGCAGCTCTATTTTTAGTTTTTTGAGGAACCTCCATACTGTTTTTCACGGTGTCTGCAGCACTCTGCCTGTTTTCTCATGAGGCTGCAATCAAGATGTTGACTGCTGGGCTGTGGGAGAATCCACCTCCAAGCTCACTCAGGTAGGTGTGGTTGTCAGGCTGAGGGTCATGACTTCTTGGTGATGGAGGCTGGAGGCTGCCGCAGCTCCTAGAGGCCACTGGCGGTTTTTTGGCCCACGTGGCCACTTACTTCATCGAGCCAGCATGGAGTGTCTCTAGAGCACGTCTCCTAGCCAGATGGAGTCTTTTATAACATAACCTAATCACCTGTGTCATATTCTATTGGCTGAGAATCGAGTCGCAGGTCCCACCCACACTGAAGTGGAGATTACACAAAAGTGTGAACACCAGGAAGCGGGAGGAGCCAAGGGAGGCGCACCTGGTTTGCTTGATATAAGTGCAGATTGCTGGGCTCACCTTGAAGTGACCCAATCAGAATTTCTGGGGTTGGGCCCAGGAATCTGCATTGCGGCCACTGCCCAGGCACTTCCTGGTTGGAGAAGCCACACTGAGCAGCAGGGGACGCCTGGCGTTCTTTCCTGCCAGCGCTGCTGAGGCTCCTCCAATCCATTCCTCATGCTGACCAGGGGCCACATGGTGATGGGCCTTGAAGCTCCGGGACTCAGCAGCTAGCCCTGTGTCTAAGGAGTGGAAATGCTTTACCTCCACAGCCTGCCCGTGCACAGTGAGCCCAACACTCGGTGGCCATTTACCAGTGGGGTCTGTCCCAGAATGTAGACTCTAAATTTTATGTCCCTCAGCATTGGAAAAACCGGAAACGAATGTTCATAGCAGCTTCACTCATAATAGACCCAAATGGGAAACAGCCCAAATGCCCTTCAACAGGTAAAGGGTTCAACTACGGTGCATCCATGCCATAGAATACTACTCAGAAATGAAAAGAATAAACTGTTGATACACACACAACTTGGACAGATAGTCAGGGCATTATGTTGAGCAAAAAAAGCCAATCCCAAGAAGCCAGTATCGTGGATTCCATTTATATAACAATCAGACCATGATAATAGTTAGAAATGGAAGACAGATTTAGTGGTCGTTAGGTGTTAGGGGAGATGGTTGTGGTCATAAAAGGGCAGGATGAGGGATCCTTTGCTGTTGGAGCTGCGCATTTTCTTTCCTGTTGAGATGAATACATGAATCTACACAGGTGATGAAATTGTATAGAACTTTATAGACACACACAAAAATGAGTACAAGTAGAACTGGGAAATTGGAATAAGTCTGGTGGATTATATGACTGTCAATATCCTGTTTGTGATAGTAGAGTGTGATTTTGCAAGATGTTGCCTTTGGGGGAAGCTGGGAAAAGCATACAGGGGATTTTCTCTGTAGTATTTCTTACAATGCATGTAAATCTACAAGTACTGCAATAAAAATTTTAATTAATAAAATAGGGCCTGGACTTGAGCTTTCTCATCGCATCTTTGCTGTCCTGCACCCATCCGCAATAGATCTTTGTTAAGAGTCACCTTTCTTCTTTCTTCCTCCACAGTCCTCCTGGGGAGGAGGTCTTAGCTTCGGTTAAGTCGCTCTCTTCTTTTTACAGGAATCATTCTCCTCAGGTGACTGCCCTTCTTGGGCAAGAGCTTTGACCACAGAAAACCCAGAAAGCTGAGACATGGAGTTTCTTGCAGGGTAAGTAGAATCCAGCCTCTTCTTATTCCAGGGCCACACCTGCAGCTGCAAAAAATCAGGAGCAAACATCAAGACTCCAAAGGCATGACCCTGCATAGCTTTCCCTCATGGCCCACTGAACAGTTAGAATGCTGCATCCACAGCACGAGAGACTCACTTCTCCTGCAGCATCGTCCTACCGTGAGGCTCTGAGGTTAGTGGCATAGCTTTCGATATCGCTGGTTAGATCAGGAAATCGTGGACCAGCAATCTGTCCTGTTCATCGCTGTACCTCCTAGCATAGGGCTGTCCATTAAATGTTGAGTGAATGAATGAATGAATGAATGCTGAGCCTGACTTTATTACTGTCCAGTTTCATTTGGAAGAGGCAAGGAGGAAGACACAGTGGTTCTCTAAGAAAATGCTACGTGGCTCTTGTCAGGATTCATTCCTCAAGGCTGGAATCAGGGCTTCCCTGGTGGCTCAGTGGTTAAGAATCCACTTGCCAATGCAGGGGACGTGGGTTCGAGCCCTGGTCCGGGAAGATCCCACATGCCATGGAGCAACTAAGCCCATGAGCCACAGCTACTGAGCCTGTGCTCCACAGCCCGTGAGCCACAGCTACTGAAGCCCACGTGCTACAGCTACTGAAGCCTGCACGCCTAGAGCCCATGCTCCACAACAAGAGAAGCTACCGCAAAGAGAAGCCCACGCACCGCTATGAAGAGTAGCCCCCACTCAACACAACTAGAGAAAAGCCTGCGCACAGCAACGAAGACCCAATGCAGCCAAAAATAAATAAATAAAATAAATAAATTTATTTTAAAAAGGAATAAAATATTTTTAAAAATAGGCTGGAATCAGTGACAACATGATACTTTATTTCTCCCCATCCCCCCGATTTGCATTTTAGGCGTATGTTCTGGTTGAGCAGTTCTAAAAACATGTTAAGAGGAATATCAGGCAAGGCTTGATGAAAAGAGTAGACTTAGCCCTTTGGATCATGGCAAGTTGTTCCCTCTGGTTTTTGAATATTGGGAAAAGTGCTCTATAACAGAATTGGAGCTGGAGTCCCTGTTTAGCTGCCATCCTCAGCATTCTACTCAGGTCCACTCGGCCTCCCCAGCCCTTTTCGTAGCTGTCTTTCATCTAAGATGTTTTGCAGATTCTTTCTGATCGATGGATAGAAGCTGGTCCTCATCTCAGCATCTCTGTAAAGCCAGCTCTGCTTGCAACAAGTCGCTTCACGATTTCCAAAGTTTCACTTCATGACATCTGGAATAAAATACCTTTGAGTGAAGAATGTCAGCAGAAATATCAAATGGCCTGTTATACAGAGGAAGGAGGCTTGAGTCTGGGGCCCCTATGAATGTGTGCTGCAGACATCAGAGTTTAGGTCAATGGCCAGATTAGCCTCCTATCTTGTCTGTGAGCAATCAGCCTAACCAGGCAATTGTACCGTGTGTGCTTCTGGCCTCAGCAGGAGAGTAGGCCATTGGTCCCCCTTGGCAACCATCAGTCTGTCCTCCTTACCTTGATGGCCACTAGGACTGATGCTGCTGTGGGCTATCTAGTTGGTCTTGGGGAACCAACTTCTAGCTTAAAAGGTGCCCTTCTCTGGGGGACCATACTTGTTTGCCTTCTAGATTTATGGAGTGTAGTCTTAATATTATCGCAGGATGGTGATGGCAGTAGAGCCTATGGTTGAAGTGTTCGGAACCAAAGTACCAGAGACCCATATAGGGAGTTGCTGGACTGTGGACCCCAGTGGGGGAAGAAAAGAGGGCTGCCTCGAGCTGTAGATCTGTAAGAAAACATTGTTGACTGAATCAACACCATATTTGACACATACGTATGTAAGTCATGTAATTGGAATAGGAATGTGAGCCTTCTGCATTCTCTTTTGAAAATATCAAAGGGTGGAGAGGGGAGAAAATCTGGCCAGAAAATCTTTTTAAATTTTTTTAATTTTAATTTTTGAAAATTTTATTGCCATATAGTTGATTTACAATGTTACGTTAATTTCTGCCGTACAGCAAAGTGATTCAGTTATACACATATATGCATTCTTTTTTATATTCTTTTCCATTATGGTTTATCACAGGATATTGAATAGAGTTCCTTGTGCTACACAGTAGGACCTTGTTGTTTGTCCATCCTCTATATACTAGTTTGCATCTTCTAATCCCAAACTCCCAATCCCTTCCTCCCCCACCCTCCCTCCCCCTTGGCAACCATCAGTCTGTCCTCTATGTCTGTGAGTCTGTTTCTGTTTTGTAGATAAGTTCATTTGTGTCATATGTTAGATTCCACATATACATATGGTATTTATCTTTCTCTTTCTGATTTACTGTGCTTAGTATAATAATCTCTAGGTCCATCCGCGTTGTTGCACATTGTCCAGAAAATCTTGTTCTTTGCTCTCTGTAAGGTCCCACAGACTTTTTGTGACGCTCAGCCTGAAGAAATTTTCCTTCCACCAGTCCCACCAGTGATCAGCTCTTCAGAGGGCATGGTTTGGGATGTAAGACAGAGGTGGAAAGATTGCATCTTGAATAATTTAAAATTATGTTTTATCCTTAGGACACATGCTTTGCTATAGTTCAGGGGTGTGTAGACTACTGCTATGATTAATATACTAGAAATCTGTTTAGTGGGTCACTGAATTTAGAAGCTTTTCATCATCTACATCTTCCTAATCAATAGGTATTAAAAGGCAAGTGCTATCAAGTAGGTGGTCTAGGAAATTTTCAGTTAAAATGGAGTTTTTGTTTTCAAAAGAGGAGGAGACATCTATAGGTTGAACTCTCCTACTTTTATTTATTTATTTTTTAGATAACAGTCTCAAGTGTGTTTCAGTGCTTTAAAAAATGTTTTAACCGTAGTTTTTTCTGATTTAGTTTAATCAATACCAGGGTAAGTTATTTCACTCTGTGGTATACTTGTGACATGAAATGATTGATTAACTGGAAAAATCTCTGATGGAATAGTGGCTCTAGGCAGTGATTATCAATGGCTACACAAACACTAGGTGAAAGTTCATGGGGAGGCTTTTTAGTGGGTGAATCAGATTGACATCACCTGAACTCATTGATTATCACAAAAAGTGCAACAACCAGACATTCTGTGCCTCCTGATGTGATGCAATAGGACACCACAGCATGGTCCATAACATCTTGTTGCTAAAAATATTGAACCTAGATGGAATCAAATCTCTAGATCCAACTACCAGTTTATAGAAAATACAGAGGAAAGGGGAACATGTTGGATGACACCACAAGGATGCATTCAACCACTGGACAAATGACCAATTTGTCATTTGTCCATAAATGGCATGGAGAAGAAAGGGAGAGAAAACGGTTTTGGACTGAAAGAGACTTAAAAGACTAATCAAACAAATGCTATTTGCAAACTTTGGAGGCTGATTTCAACAAATTGACTATAAAAATACATTTTTGAGACAATCAGGGAAAAATAAGGGTGGTTATGAGGTGATAATTAGAAATTCTTGTTAAGTGTGTTGAATGAGATAATGGCATTATGGTGAAGTTAAAAAGAGAAAAAAATCCCAATCATTCAGAAATACATGCTGAAGTATTTATGGGTGAAATGGTAGGAGATCTGGGTTTTGAAATCCAATATGAAAAAAGGTGGAAGGCAGAGATGAAATAAAAATGGCAGAATTGTTGATAATTACTGAATCTGGGAATAAGTACTTGGGGTTCATAGTCTAGTCTTTCTACTTTATATGCTTGAAATTTTCCATAATATATGGTTAAAGTAAAGTTGAAACATGTTCTAGTTTTTGTCTGAAGGCCTCAGAGAAATGAAGCAGAAGACATAAAGAATGGAATAAGCTATGCCTCTAAATGATGCTTCCGTTTTTCTTTTTTTATTAAGGATATATTTTGTGCCACAGGCTCGAGCTGTCTTAGTTGAGGGCAACAGGAATCCAGAGAAGGAGGTGATAATTGCTCATCAGACGGAGGAAATTTAGAAGGGACAGTGCTAAGTTTAACTGTCTGGAGGTTGTTGGATGCTATGGTCTCTGAATGTTTGTTTCCCCTCAAAATTCACGTTTTGAATTCTAATGCACAATGCGATGGTGATAGAAGTTGGGGCCTTTGGGAAGTGATTAGGTGATGAGGGTGAGGCTTCATGAATGGGATTAATGCTCTCATAAAGATCCCATAGAGCTCCCTAGCCCCTTCTGCCATGTGAAGATACAACAAGAAGTCTGTGACCCAGAAGAAAGCCCTCATCGGACCATGGCACCCTGATCTCAGACTTCTAGCCTCCTGAACTGTGTTTATCCTTTATAAGCTACCCAGTCTGTGGTATTCTGTTATAGCAGCTGGAAGGGACAAATACATTGGGCTATTTTTAATTCGGATATGTTTCCGTTTTCTGCCAAGACCTATCCGCAGTGCCTGCTAGAATGTCTGGGAAAAGATCGGGCACTTAATAAATGTTGACTTGATGAATGATTAAACTTCAATTAATTGGCACCCCCCCTTTTGTATGAGTGGCCTAGATAAGGCTTTAACAAACAACCAATGCAATGAGTAATCGATCTAAACAAATCCTTAGTGTTGGAGAGAAAATGACCACTATTAGGTGTCAGGAATATTATGCCAAATAAGTACAAAGCATCTTCGTTACAGTTAGGCACTGGGCTGTTTTAGAGATGGAGTCACTGTACCTGTTTTGCAGCCTCATGAATTCTCATTATCATCTCCCTGGTTATAACAAACAAGAATAATGCTAAAAATACTAATTTCTTAGGGACAGTATTACCGGTGTGGAGACACAAGATTATCAGCAAACGAGGAAACAAAAGGGGCTTCAATAAAATTACTTCCTATCAAGTGTAATAAACATGTACAATAAGTTATTATTAAGGACCTTTGAGGCAGACCACATTAATGAGATATGGAGACACCTAAACTAGATTTCAAGTAAAAAAAAAAAAAAAAAAAAGCAAGAATAAAGGCGAATGTAAGAGAGAAGAGGAAAATGAAGAAAAAAAAAAGGAGTAGGTATGATGAAAATTGCCCTGCCGTTCTGTGGCAAGAGTGAAAGCAAACCTAATGACTTTCTCTGCTTTCAGTTTTAAAAATAAGACATTTCTCAGATATGAAATGTGGTCCATTATCTGTCAATGGTGTTCCGAGTTGTCTTCAGGCAGCAAATGTATGCCATAAAATAAAGTTCAAATTCCCCACACCCTGCTTTTAAGGGGCGGCACAAATCTAGCCTGTTTGGAAAATTGGTTCTTGATGACAGTTTTTCTACCCTTGCTTAGAGGAATTCACGGACGCGTATGATGTGCGTGTGTGCGTGCGCGCGCATGTGCGCCTGTGTGTATACTGTGGTTCATAGATTTTAAGATGAACCCTTTTTTCACATTTCAACATCTCTGAAACCAAGGTGTGTGTCAGGGTTGAATTGGCAGCATTTTTTTCTGTCTTGATGGCTCACAGAATAATGTTGCGTCTTATCATCGGCCACATCTTACGTTGTAAATTTGATTTATTTAGAGGCAGGGTAGGGTGGGGAAAGAGGAAGAGGACAGAAGTGGGAGAAAATGTGATGATGCTTTGTATAATGGCATAATTTAGAAAAAATGCTTTTTAATTTCAATTCCCAATATTCGTTTGGGTGACTGGGAATAAAAGTAGCACTTGCTTATATTCTTTGGATGGATCCGTGGACATGGTTAAACTCTTCCCTCTGAATTCTCCTTCACTTGTTTGTTCCAGCCTTTTCTGTTTCTCATACATGTGCAATTTTAGCTTGGTTCGAGCTCCACATTTACAACTTTCCAAAATGCACCCATGACTTAGATCAACTGTTAGTTTGAGAAAAATCAACCATGAAAAGATCTGAGAAGAGCGTCAGAGCTGTACTCTAAGGTGGGACAAAAATGCCCCTTAATATCTTAGAGAGTTCTACCTCCTCTGAGTCCAAACATATTAATGTGTGCCCAAGCTGTGCTTCTGCTTCTATTTGTCATTTCTGGTTTTCTGGGCACAAGCTCATGCTAGATGCCAAGCAAACTGCAGGCTTCAGCTCAGCAACTATGAAATAAAGGGGCCTTGGTTCTCTCCTCCAGGAGGGAATTGCTTTTAACCCTTCAAAGCAGTTCCTTTGGTTCCTTTTTGTAGCTGTAAGTCTTAGGGATTCCTACTTAGAGGTGAGGGCATTAACTCTCCTGGGCTCAGATGGCATGCCATCCATCACACAGAGGGAGAGGAAGTGCAGCTGGAAAACCAGTGCCTCCTCAGATCAGGAGCCTTGAATATTGAATTCTCATGCAGGATCTGGCATCTCTTATACTGGTTTTGATTTTGTGATACAACTGAGCTCAGATGAACAGGTGATAGACTGTGGCTCTGGTTGGATCAGCAAGATGGTGCTGCTCGAGGTTATGGGGCAGATAGCAAAGGCATCTGAATATTGGTCGCTGAAAATCAAGTGATGAGTTTGGATAATAGGTGATAGAGAGAAAGCAGTAGCATACAGTCTCTGGCTCTATCTCTAACCCAAACACCAGGCAGAAATTCAGTGAAAAATACTCATCAAATCAATTGAGCCATATTAGCGTAGGCAGGGTTTAAGAGTTCTGGGCATACACTCATTGCAGACAGTAGAAATGGGGTGATGTTTGCTTGCCTCCTATGCAAATGTTTTTTTATGCGTCCGTGTAGTTACCAGTTTCATTAGACCCAGTCTTTCCTTGCCAGAACCCAAGCAAAATGTCACCTCCCTTTTGGAGAGATTTCATCATTGACAGAAACATAATTTCACTTACCCAGCGAGAGAAATGTTGACACTGACAAGAAGATAGTACCTTTTACCTTCAAAACTGTTTTATAGGAAACAATTTAAGCTAAAAGAGCTTTTTCTTCCATTTTCTCCGTTTTATCAGCAGTGATTACTCCCTTTGCTCTTCTGCCATGTCAACCTACGTCCAAAGTACCTGAGTTTGATCTGATCAGTGTCTGGTTTAAAATGAAGATTAAATATTCCCAGCCCAGGTTTTGGAGTCGGGGCACCTATGGGGATTTGGAGCAACGTTTAGGGTGCTGGTAATGTTAACCTTGTAGCTGTGAGGGGGTGGAGGGGATGTGAAATCTCAACACCGTGAGAGTTGCCTCTCTGAGCATCATCACCATGTTGGACAAGGTCAGTGCAGGGAGGAGAGCCATCCCAGGTCCTGAGCAAGGACGTCTGTGGGGATGAGGGAGAGCAGTAAGTTAGGCAGGAAAGGGCCAAGGAGAGTAATAAGGGAATGAGCTACCCGTCTCTGTCGCCAGCTAGAGGCAGATGCCTTTGTGGTGAGTGTGCCTGGGGAATCACACTGCCTACATTGATTGATTGGATTGCCGGGCCATGGAGCATGCAGGATCTTAGTTCCCCAGCCAGGGATTGAGCCTGTGCCCCCTGCATTGGGAGCGTGGAGTCTGAACCACTGGACCGCCAGGGAAGTCCCAATCCTCCCCCTTACTTAGCTCTGTGACCTTTGTGAGCTACGACCTCAGTAACGACTCCATCATCCATCTAATTTCTCCGGCAGAAACCCAGTAGTCACCTCTGTCTTCACTTCCCCTACGTGTGAGCACGTCCTTTTGGTTCAGCCTCCAGAGGATCTCAGAGCCAGCCACTTCCCTCCACCTCTATTGCCACCACTCTAATCCAGACCCTCTTGGTCTCTTTTCTAGAATACTCCAGCAGCCTCCTTAACAGTTCTCCCTGTCCCTACCGTTGACCTCTGAGAGTCTGTTTTCCACGTGCAGCTGGAGAAATCTTTTAGAAACATAATTGGATCACATTCCTTCTCCGGTCATAATCCTTCACGGCTTCCTTTGCACACAGCACAAAACCCAGAGTCCCCAAAGAGCACACAGAGCCCTGCAGGATGGGGCCCCGCCTGTTCTCAAGCACCTTGCACACGCCTGCTTCCTGTACTCACCATTGTCCAGTCAGTTGAGCTTTCTTTAAGCTTGTTTCATGCTCCAGATCTTTTCATGGGTTATTTCTGCTGCTTGGAATCCCTTTCTCCCAGCACCATGCCTGAGCCTCTCATTCGACAGAGCTTGTCTTGAATGTCACTTCCGATGTGGGCCACCCTTCCCCTATTTCCCTTTGACCCAGCCTCCTGTTTATTTCCTTCATAGTACATTCCAAATTTGCAATTTGTAATTCTTTTATTTAATTGTCTTGTGTCCCTTTTCCCCACCAGGGCACAGGGATCACAGCTGGTCATTCACTGTGCTATCCCCAAAGCATAGCACCTGACACATTAGTCGGACTCTGTAAATACCTGGTGAATGAATGAATCCAACGAAGTGCTAAATAGACAGGTATTGAATGAATGAGCAAAGCTAGTGACGTCTAAAAGTGTGTGATTCTTTTTAGGGGTATTGCCATTGTTCCCAGCAGGTAAAGTGTTAAGCCCGATGGACACAACATGGTGCAGGGGAAAGACTGGGGACATTGGTACAGAAAGACAGAGCTCGAGTTGTGGCTCTGCCTCTTATTAGGTGTGTGATATAGGAAGTGTTTCTTAACCACTCCCAGCTTTAATCTTCTCATCTGTGAAATGGGGGTTAGACATCTTTACCTCAGAGGGTACCATGAGGAGTAAAGGAGTTAACGTATGTAAATCCCCTGGCATAGAGCTAGCATGGGATCGGCATTCAACACCCGGTCACTCATTTCTTCCCTTCCACCAACAAAACTGGAACTACAGGCATCCGTGAGCTGATGAGAAAGGTGGTTTTGGAGGAGAGAGAACTTCCAGGTGCCAGCTCCCTCCCCCACTCTCACCCCCCAGTCACATTTCGTTAGGAATCTCAGACCATTGCAGGAAGACACTTTTTCTAGCAGTAGAGGTTGCCAGTCGTTGTGGGACATACGAGCCAGGTCATTGCCTTTGCTTATTCTTCCTTGAAGTTGCACATTTCAAACTGAAGATTCTCAGATTCTTCTGTTCAGAATATGACCGTATTTGGGGGTGAAACCCAGTGTCTTTTTTTCAACTGTGTTTCCTAATACCCTCCTGACTGCCACCTCCATTACTCTGCTTGAATTAATACCGGAGACCTCTAAGAGCTCCTAACCCTATTTCATTAAGTGGCATTATCCCATTTGTCTGAAAATCTGCTCTCTGCTCTTCGTTCATCAGCAGAGGGACTGAGCTTTTCCTGGGGTCCTAACTGTTCCCTCTCACTTGGTTTCTGGACTCTGTCCCTTTTCCGTCTCCTTCCTGTCCATGTTCCTACCATCTTTCTTTCTCTTTTTTCCTCCATCCGTCCTTATCCTCACTGTCTCCCCACTGAATGTTCCTTTCGTCATCTCTCTGCTCGGTGGTCCTCTTTGAGTAGCACAACTGGTAGAGCAGATACTTGGGTGCCCCTTATCACATCCCTGGGTCTACTTGGGATTTCAGCCATGGCTATAGAGGACAGCTTCAGGTCCTCCTTGCTTCTGTGCCTCAGGGCCTTCTCCAGTGCCAAGGCAGCCTGGAAGTGTCGGGGAGTTATGGCCTCAGAGGCCACTCTCAACCAAGTGGGAGGGACCCTGGGTCTTGGTGACTAATTGGATTTGGCACTTGAAGGATAAGGAGGGGTGTCGGATGACTGCCAGGTTGTTGAGTTTGGGGAGACTGGGAGAGTCCCGGGGACGGCAAGATAGAGAAAGGACAAAGGCAAAATATCAAGTGAGGGCAAGCGACCTCAGGGCAGGAATCACTTTATTTACCTTTGTATTCCCAACATGTAGCACAGCACTAGCATCTAAGTGTTCATGAAATGTTCACCGAAATAGCAAACCCATTTCTTCCTGTGCCAGTGCCTTCAGGGAAAGCTGTTCGGTTGGTATGGCCTTCTTCAGAAAGTACCAGCTACCCAGGCACCATAATCTTATCCTGGAGATATCAATAGATTTTTCTCTTTTAATATTTGTTCCATCGTAGTACAGAACATCAGTATGAGAGTCATAAAACTGCTATTTCCTTGTCATTTATCAAGCCACTGTGGAAGTCGTTTGCTTTTAGGGGGGATTCATCTTCTAGAAGATCAGTATTGCACAGTATTTCGGCATGCATCCTAAGTGGTTAGGCAAATGTAAATTGTTTAGCATTTATATATCACTTATATTCTCCAGGAGTGCAACATTAGTTAATTCTCACGATACCTAGAGATAAGAGTCAATTTCAAGGCGTGATTTGTATATGTTTCAAGTTTAGAAGTGTTCTCTGTCTTTTTTGGCAGTAGCTATTTCACTTTCTATCACAAGACTTCTATTTAATTTTGTTTATCATATTCTTCTTGTACTGGTAATACATGATGACTTTTATTTGCTGTGCAACTGCTATTTGAATAGCTTGGGACTCAGAGCTGATCTCAAAGGTCCTGCATCCTGCCTGGAGTTCCAGGTTGTTCTTGGAGTTGATTGTAGTTGATTGTATTCTCCCACCCTTGGAAGAATATCTACTAGGATTTACAAAGACACCAGCCCCTTGAGTGGAGAAAGTGTGAACGTCAGTCCAGGAATGAGTGCCAGTGTGCTGCCCTGGGAGATAGATGCATGACTGAGACACCAAGGTGCATGCCCTGGAGGTCCTGTGCCCCTGGATGCAACCAGGTCTGTCTGGCCCCAGATCTATCTGACCTCAGGGCTATCTGACCCCAGGTCTATCTGACCCCAGGTCCATCTGACCTCAGATCTATCTGACCCCAGGTCTATCTGACCCCAGGTCTGTCTGACCACAGGTCTATCTGACCTCAGGTCTCTCTAACCCTAGGTCTCTCTGACCCCAGGTCTCTCCGACCCCAGGTCTATCTGACTCCAGGTCTATCTGACCCCAGGGCTATCTGACCCCAGGTCTATCTGACCTCAGGTCTATCTGACCCCAGGTCTGTCTGAGCCCAGGTCTATCTGACCACAGGTCTATCTGACCTCAGGGCTATCTGACCTCAGGTCTATCTGACCCCAGGTCCATCTGACCTCAGGTCTATCTGACCCCAGGTCTATCTGACCCCAGGTCTCTCTGACCCCAGGTCTATCTGACCTCAGGTCTATCTGACCTCAGGGCTGTCTGACCCCAGGTCTGTCTGACCCCAGATCTATCTGACCTCAGGGCTATCTGACCCCAGGTCTGTCTGACCCCAGATCTATCTGACCTCAGGGCTATCTGACCCCAGGTCTATCTGACCCCAGGTCTATCTGACCCCAGGTCCATCTGACCCCAGGTCTATCTGACCCCAGGTCTGTCTGACCACAGGTCTATCTGACCTCAGGTCTCTCTAACCCTAGGTCTCTGACCCCAGGTCTCTCTGACCCCAGGTCTATCTGACTCCAGGTCTATCTGACCCCAGGGCTATCTGACCCCAGGTCTATCTGACTTCAGGTCTATCTGACCCCAGGTCTGTCTGAGCCCAGGTCTATCTGACCACAGGTCTATCTGACCTCAGGGCTATCTGACCTCAGGTCTATCTGACCCCAGGTCTATCTGACCCCAGTTCTGTCTGACCTCCAGTCTGTCTGAGCCCAGGTCTATCTGACCCCAGGTCTGTCTGACCTCAGGGCTGTCTGACCCCAGGTCTGTCTGACCCCAGATCTATCTGACCTCAGGGCTATCTGACCCCAGGTCCATCTGACCTCAGGTCTATCTGACCTCAGGGCTATCTGACCTCAGGTCTATCTGACCCCAGGTCCATCTGACCCCAGGGCTCTCTGACCTCAGGTCTGTCTGACCCCAGGTCTGATTTTTGCTCTTATCCTTTACCCCAAGGGGTTACTAGTGCTTCCTAAACTTTCCCACCGAAGTGTTCTTAAGAGGCACAGGACTGGGGTGCATAGCCCTCCCATGGTGGGGTGTGGGTGCGGGATGCTGAGGACTGGTTAGGAGTTTAATCAGCAATTGTAGGCAACATGCAATTTCTTTGTCTCTTTTTTTTTTCAAAAATTATATTTGCTATGAAGAACTCATTCATTTTGTATTCTGCTACATATCTACTTTCAAAATGTTTAAAATTATGTAACATTTAGAAAAATGAGTTTTCATAGATGAGCCATGTTTATCCTCTGCCTCCAAGTATAACTCTGGGCCAGCCTTGGTGAACCCTCCAGGGTACATACATCCTAATTTGAGAACCAGTGGGCGGTCTCAGACAGGTACAAGGTGGGGAGACAAAACGTGGATTCATGCAATAAAAGACGGCTAAAGCAAAATAGAAAACATTTGGACCACGGTATGAGAAAACAAAAAAACGGGGAGAGAGAGAGAGAGAGTGTGTATTTGTGTGTGTTTGTGAGAGACAGACAGACAGAGGCAGAGAGACAGAGACAAAGACCAAGACCTAGATAGACAGAAGAGACAGACCAAGATAGAGGATACAGATTGTTGGTTGATTGGCCCAGAAGGTTAGAGCAGGGCGTCAGTGGAGGCTCTTGGCTTTGTGCCCATGTGTGACTGATTAACTTTGTAGGTGAGAGCAGGAGGTGACTGGACCTGAAGTTGTTAGCTGGGTCATCATGTGGGTCGTCCACAGCCACAGACCCTCTCCTGGCCGCGTCTGGGAAGGGAGTTGATCTCTGGATGGGCTTGGTGACAGTTACTGTCCTGAAGACATGTGGAGCTAGAGATAGAATTCACTGGCGCAGTGGACTCTGAATCTGCCTGCAGATGTATTCTGGTCTCTAGAAATACTGTCTTGCTGCTCGTCTCTGTCTCTGGGGATATGTTTTTATTCGTCAAGTAACTGGATTCCTAGTTTGTTTTCCAGAAGGGAGTATCCTAGTTTCTCAGACATGAATATTCCCATTGTTGGAAAGATTATACTTCTTTACTGTAAGTTGATACATTAGCATCCTGGTGTAACAACCCATCTCCCGTGAATTTTCTTAGCAAACATGTGTTCCCAGAGTGAGAACACACTTGGGTGAATAGAAGAAGTCAGGTTTTGCATTTGCAAAGCTGAGGTGCAGCCCCTTGAACCCATGATAGAACCTGCGAGTGTGAAGAAGGAATCTCTCTCTGAGGCCGGGTCTGAGCAGCCAGCCAACGGGTTTTACTCACCCCTTTCAATGACATCTTCCTGTAGGGGGATTAACCTTGCACTTGGCTACGGATACACTTATAAAAATGTTCAGTCTCTGTAGTAAGCAGAGGACTGCAGATAGAAAACTGGCATGGCATTTTTTTTTCTTAGCAAATTGGCAAAGTAATGATAATATATAGTGTTGGGAAGGGTGTGTAGAAAACTGCCTTTTCATACTGCTGGTGAGAATGTAAAGTGGTTTAGCCTCCGCCTCCCCCCCTTTTTTCTTATACAGTAAAAGATTTAAAAATTCCTCTGCCCTTTGATTCACCAAGTCTACATCCAGGAATTAATTCCAAGGAAACCAATGATAATAACGGTATGGCTTATAGCAGTGAAAAAGCATCCAACCCCACCATACATGCCCTGCAGTAGAGAGTGGCTAAGTCAGTTAGCCACTGAATGAAATGATCGTGCGGCAGTCAATTCACTGACATCGAAAGATGTCCCTGATCCAGTTGAGTGAAAAAATATTGGATAATATGTTCAATACGTGTAGCCTAATCCTGTTTTGAATATCTGAGAATATGTATGTGTGTATATGTATATACGTGTATGTTTGTATATATGTGCATATGCCCATTAACAATGGCTTCTCGGAGAAGTGGGATGGTGACTGCTTCCAACAGAAATCCATCTGGTCCCTCACCCTTGTTGAGACATCAGAAGACCCCTTGGTGTTAGTGCATTTAGGCTTCCTAACTCCGCCCGCCATCCCTGGGTTAGTGGTCTCTTGTTCGGGATTTTTTAGACCCGGCCAGGCTGGCTTCTGGCTCCTACTCTAAACTTCTGCCTGCTCCGTGTTTCTGATTATTCCACTTCTGCCCCGTATCCCCCTTCCCCATCAGTCCCAAGCTGCTCACACCACTGGAGTTTGATTCGTCACTGGTCCATGAACGTCTCCTTTAGTTTCCTGGCTGCGGTTGTTCTTCACCAAGCTGGTGCCTTTGGGACTTGACTTTGTTTGCCCTCTCCTGGTCCTTTCAGCCATGCATATGCCCGTTTAGCCAGCTTGCTGCTGTGGTTTCCTTGCCACCTACAGTGAGGCCATGCCATCTGTCTGGCTTTTGCTCGTCTCCGATGTTTCTTCCATCTCCTGTACTATTCCCACCGCCCCCATGCCTTCAGCTGCCCACATGGCAGGACCTGTCACTCGTTCCTGGAGAACGTCCAGGAGGTGTGGGGTTGAGCGGCAGTGAGCTCGCCTTCCATGTGGGAGGCCTGGCTGAGCTCCACGCGGCTTTGCGGATGACCCTGGCCTGCCATTCTCTATTAAGCATGGCTTGTGTCTGGGATGGATGACATTGTCTTTCCACGGAGAAGTGGGCTTAACTTGTGCAAGGAAAATGGCTTCACTGACGGGTAGGAGGACAATGGGACTGAAGGGGAAAAAAAATGTTCCAGAAGCCAGGAATGATTTAGTGCTGTACTTTGAAGGCATTATTCTTTCTCTCTTTTTCATTTAGGATCTCTGCTCTTTGTCCAAGAAGAGCTAAGATATCAGTGGAGAGAAGGTGGCAGAACCACAGACATCCTTATGCAGATGAAGCTGGGTGTGAGTACCATCTGCGGCAAGTTGCTTATCCTATTTGATTTTTAGTTTCCTCACTTGATAAAAAGAAACTTAGTAATAATAGTTACTTACTGTATATTTACTATAAGCCAGCCACTCTGCTAAACCCTGAATCCTCCTAACAAAAATATAGTAGATTCCATTAGTTTTCCCTTTTATAGGTTGGGAAAAGGAAATTTTAAAGAGCTTAGATGTCCAAGTTCAGACAGCTTGTAAGGCATGAGCCAATATTTGAACCCAGTCAGCCAACTACGAGCCCACACTCCAAGTCTACACTGTTTGCCTCTTCTGTGGACCAGTGTAGGTGAAGTGGCTCATTCAATGCCAGTACATACTAAGTGCTCAAAAATTGTCCCTCCGAGGGCCATCCTGAGTTGACATGAGGTCAGACTTTAGGGTCAGAGATTCTCCTCTTCATGGATATCCCTGGACAACAAAAACCCAGGAGGGGCTGGCTGCCTCTGTCCACCTCGTATCAACGTCGGTAGGCTGCAGGCTGTGTCTTTCATTCCCTGTGTGACAGTGAGCAATGAACTTCCAATTTATGGTCTCCCACTTTCTTTATGGAGCCCCTGTTCCTATACCCCATCAATCATTGTCACTTTGAATTTTCGCAGTGTTTTACAAAATCAACCTGTGCTGATCTTTCTGTTGGTTTAAAGCTCGTGCAATGAAGATCTATGCATATGTTGTCTCCCTGAAGTGGGCATTGTACTGCATAGAATCTTCAACAACAAACCCTCAACAATTACATCAGCTACTACAATTAATGTTACGCCACCACATAGGCACCCACGGTTTGGTGCACTAAGTGCTGAGTTCAGGGGTCTCAAACTCAAATTCCTGTCAGGCCAGCAGCTTAAAGGAGGAAGCAGGCCAGGTGGATAGCAATGAACCTAGAGCCCGTGGCCTCAGCAAAGGGGTGACTGCTCTGAGCACTGGCCGGGTGTTGCCAGGCTGGACCGCAGGCTCGCCTTTGTCAGAAGTTCGCCTTTCTCAAGAGAGATTGTAAATATGGATTTTTATGTGCGATTTCTCAATGTAAAATGTTGGCAAATAATTCACATTTTTAAAAAATAAGTCCTCATCTGTTAGCTATATACCATTTGTTTTTTACATTCTCTGACCTAGAGCCCTTTTAGGTCACTGAATGAACAGTACACCATAATAAGAGTATAAACTGTGATCCTAGGAAAGTGGATATAATCAAAGGTTTAAGTATCAGAGGTCTCTAAAGAACCATTGTCAGGCCATTGCCACTTAGAGCGGCAGCATGGGACCCCAAAAGCCTCACTAGTGGGCCAACGCTAATTGCTGTGGCCTCCATGCTCCTTCCAGGCTCTCGTCCTAGGTTCCTTATTCTTGTTTTTGCAGCTTCAACATTCCTTGTGTTCTCTTCCGGCCTGATCTGCCAACTGAGCCCAGCTGTGTGCATTGGCTCACTGCAGCTCTGCAGAGCCAAGGCTTTTGAAACCCAGGTGGGCTCCATGAGCCCCCAGAGCCTCAACCTGATGCCTGTGTGCTCCTGCCCCAGGGTCAGCTTCACCATCTCCTCACCAGGAGTCTTTGAGGTAGAAACCACGGGTGGATACTAGCCATGTCACACAGACACTAGGTGTCCACACTGGCCAAAGGGCACACAGGGACCCTGAGCCAGGATCTCTCCTGGCACTTCTGGGGCCCAGCGGGGTGTTCCTAGTCATCACTAGCTGCAGCCCGACCTCATGGCTGCAGTGAACTCTGCGGAGTTCTGAACAGCTGGTTCAGATGGGATTGGGCGTGGATGATTCCTTCTCTGTCTGGCTCCGCCCCTGGGACTGGGATGAATGTTGACATGAGAGCCCATGGCAGTGGGTTTTCCAAGAGGAAAGGCAAGGTTATGTTCTGATGGGAGAGAGGTCTTTCCAGAAGCCTGGGGGATCTGGTCATTTGGGTTCCGGTTCACTGAAGGGTTGGAATAGGTGCTTTAGGATCAAAGCTGTGAATAATCAGAGGGTATTCGAGGCCCATTTTTATGTCGGTGTCTAGGGCCTGTGCCAAGCCATCTTTAAAATTCTCTGGTCTATTAGAGTCGATTGCATCATTTTGGTTCATTTTCTGTCCGACGAAGCCTGTGTATTGAAGTTTTCTGTTGGATGAACACTTACAGCTTCTCCACATCTCTGTTGTTTCCGGACCACTTGCAAATATTGACCAGCACTGCAGTTAGCAAAGCAAAACCATGGTAGTGGATACCCAAGGAACTCACACTTTCCGGGAAAAGACAAAACCACTGATACCTATTGTTTTTTAAATCTGAGGGCTTCCAACCAATGAAGCCCCTTCTTCTCCCCGGTAAAGCTGTTGGAGTCATTTGAAGCTGCTGGCCCAAGGCCATTTGGCACAAGGAACAGACCGGGGCTTCTTGCCCTCGCCAGGCTGGGCAGCCCCAGTGTCCTGTGATCATGCACTGTTGGTCTGGCTGGGTGGCTTCCCCCTTGATCATGTCTTAGCCCCCAGAGTCCACAGAACTGGAAGGGACAGCATCTGGGCCTTGCAGAGCCTTCAGGTCCAGGTTTGCATTTACTACAGCCAACAGTTTTCATTTTTGACAAGTGAAACAATCTTCTTGGTGTCTTGGTGTTTCACCGTGAAGCATCAGCACAAGTTGTGTGGAACAGAAAATTCACGACATGGATTTGTTGAAATGAGGTAAGAGAGGTGCCGGGTCCTCAGACGAGTGGGCGTCTGAGTGCTGAGTTCAGGGGTCAGTGGATGGTCACCAATCATCACAATTGCTGATCCTGGGCTCAGGAGGGGAAGGGTATCAAACTATGATGAGTGGGACCTGGGCTTTCATTTTTTTTCCCAACGGCAATCAGTGATAGGTGAATCTGGGCCAGCACACTCTTTGACTTGGACCTCTATCATTCATTCCTCAAACATTTATTGAGCACCTACTCTGTACCGGGGACTATGCTAGGTGCTGGGGAATAGACTAATGGATAAGAAACATCATTACTGTCCTTATGGATCTTTTGTTCTAGTTATGAAGGGCAATCAACACGTAAGCAGATGTCACGTAATGCTATCTGCTTAAAGAACGTTCAATCGGCTAATGGGATAGAGAAAAGCGGGGAAGGGGCTGCTTTTTGAGAGTTGGGCAGTGAAGGGCACTCCAAGGGGGATGACGTTTAAGACCAGCACGGGCACAGGCTCTGAAAAGCCACCATGCTTGCTGTGTGCAGGGGAAGAAAGGGGACCCATGCAACCGGGGAGCAAAGGAGAGGGTAGGGGAGACAAGCTCAGGAGAATCTACGTTCAGGTGGGGCCTGATGGGCATGGTCAGGAATGTAGATTTCGTTCTAATCGCCCCTTTCAACCACGAGGAAGGAAGGTGCTGGGTTTAGAAAAGCGGCGTTAGTCACGGGCTCATGGATGGGACTGGACAACTGTCCTTGTTAGTTACACGTCCCAGGTTTACACCAGAGAGTGGCCAGATTCATGCCCAGACCTAGGTCTGTGTACCCCAAATCGTGTGTCTTTCTGACCCCGCTCTGCCTCCCTTTCTACCTGACACTGAAGACAGAGGTCGTGTGTTATAGAGGATGTGGTTATGGGTCACACCAACGCCCACTATGGTCACATAAGGCTGAGCCTCAGGGTCCCCATCACACAAAGGGGCCTCAGGTGAGCACAAAGTCTTCAGCTGGGCATTACCTGTGAGGGAAGTTTTCACAGTCCAGGGGTAACAGGGCTGAGAGAGGAATTCGTGACAGCGTCAAGATAACTGAAGTAAGGAAGAATGTTATGAGGGATAGAGTTACCTGTTTTCACTGAAGACAGAAGACAACACATTTCTTTTAAGTAGAAATTCTTAACTGGTGTCCTTAGACCTTGAAGGGATCCGTGAGAGCAGTTGTGGCATCCACAAGCTGTCTTCCATATTTCAAGAATCTCTAATGTCTAATGGAACCACTTTGGCAGAGTCTACTGTGTAGCAGAATCTATCTACCAAAGCTGAATGCTGAATACACACACACCCTAGGGCCCAGCAATTCTTCTGCCAGGGTATTGGGTACCAGATACGGGAATGCTCGTGTATATTCCCACAAAAGACAGGTACCAGAATGTTCAGAGCAGTACTATTGGAAATAGCCAACACCTGGAAATTACCCAAATGCCCATCCATAATAGAACTGATAAGTAATTTGTAGGATTTTTTTTTTTTTGCGGTACACGGGCCTCTCACTGCCGTGGCCTCTCCCGTCGCGGAGCACAGGCTCCGGACGCGCAGGCTCTGCGGCCATGGCTCACGGGCCCAACCGCTCCACGGCATGTGGGATCTTCCTGGACCAGGGCACGAACCCACGTCCCCTGCATCGGCAGGCGGACTCTCAACCACTCCGCCACCAGGGAAGCCCGATATGTGTGCTTTTAAATTTTAATTCAATTAAAAATTTTAAAAATGCTTAATGGAAAGTTTGTGATAGTCATTTCTGGTTTTTATTGCATGCCCAGTGAAATACGACTTTTCATAGTCTAAGAGGAGAGAGGAAATTAATTGTTGCTGGAAAAACTGTTTGGAAGGCAATACTTTTTAAAACGTGGGCCCAGCCCAGGGCAAAATTTATGGACGATTTTCTCCGGGGATCCCTCATGAAAGTTTTGGAGCCAGTGAGCCAAACTTGCAAAACAGGCTGTCTCACTGATGGCATGCTTGTTTGAGTCCGTGGCAAGTTTGTGGTATTTTCATGAACATTTTAAGAGAATATTGTCGTTCTAAGATGACATAGATTCAGACCTTGCAAGAGGCAGGGAGATGGGTTAATGATCTTTTCCTGCCGGCATGTTTTAGACTGGCTTGTTATGAGTTTACTGTTCAGTGAGAGTGAGGTGTGGGTCCCAGTTCCTCCGGGTTCCTCCTCTTCCCTCCATCTGGAGAACTGCAGGCGGCCATCTGTGTTGTCCAACACTTGGCTGCCACCTCCTGGTCAGTCGTTAACAAGGAGGACCTTAGGCGAGGGGAGGAATCGTAGCTGATTGAAAGTGAGTTTGTCACTTGGATCAGTGAGACAAAGGGCTTATGTTCTGCTTGGACCCTGGCTTATTGCTCCTCTTGGCACCTGGGCAACCTTCTACCATCTGCCAGCCACCCCTGGCCACCATCTGCCAGCCAACCAGCCAATCCAGCTTCCTGCCTGCTGTGTGACTCAGTGCGGGGGAGTCAGGCAGTCCATGGAACTGATCCAATTCATCCTGGTTTTGCAAAGACAGTGCCAGCACGGGGGTTACTGCAGGTGGTGGTCGGGAAGCGAGAAGCCTCCACCACTGTCCTCTTGCTCTGTTCAGTTAGTTCCAGAACCATGGTGATAACTTCACTCCGCATGCCTGGAGGAGCAGAGGCACAGCTGTCTCATCTAGAAGGACACGAAAACCCAAATGCGGGGAAGGAGGTGGAAAGGGTCAACAGCCGTCTTCTGCAGCAATCATGTGACAGTGAGAAGAGTTGGAGAGCCACCAGCCTAGGCTTTGGACCCTAAGACTCAGCCAGTGATGCAGGCTGGTGTGATCCTACTAACCAGCAGCCAATCTTGTCTTTTTTTTTTTTTTTTTTTTTTTGCGATACGCGGGCCTCTCACTGTTGTGGCCTCTCCCATTGCGGAGCACAGGCTCCGGACGCGCAGGCTCAGCGGCCATGGCTCACGGGCGCAGCCGCTCCACGGCACGCGGGATCCTCCCGGACCGGGGCATGAACCCGTGTCCCCTGCATCGGCAGGCGGACTCTCAACCACTGCGCCACCAGGGAAGCCCAATCTCGTCTTTTATCTGACCTCCCCCCCACCGATTCAGGGGGTAAATCCAGATTATTTCTCAGCCAAATTTAGGAGTCCATGTCTTCTTGCTAATGATTGGTTTAAGGAAGAGAATTTATCCCAAACCTAGTCAAAGAGAAGAGAGAGGAGATATATTAAAGGATAGCTGGTAAATGTTCCCTCATAGGAAAGAGTGGCCTCACTGTCTTGTCTTGATGTAATTCCTAAAATGGCTGCAGCCATGTTGTGACCATGAGGACTGCAGGTCTGGAGGTAAACTGACACATTTAGGCTGCTGGGGGAAAGATGAAAAGAACCTGGATCCCTCAGGATACCACAGAGCCCTTAAAATAAACAAGCCTGAACTGTCCCACCTCTGGACTTCCCATTATGGGAGCTCATCTGTTTCCTTATTGTTTAAGCCTACTGAGTTTGAGGTTTTTGGTCACTTGCAGCCCAAAGCTCCCTAATTAATCTGAAGCTTCAGTCCAACTTTTCCCCAGCTGCATGCAAATATTGTCAGTTTTCAGCTAGAAAATTTTACCTGGATATATCCTGTGAACCATTATTTTTCAGGTCCAAAATATCTAAAACTTACCTACTTGTCTTTTCCTCATATCTACACCTCAAATTTATATTAAACTTAGTAATTTTTGACTTCTTCTCCTACTTCCAATCTGATAATACACCACACACATATACACATAATCACACATTTTATTTTAATAATCATATGCAATACAATTTTCTATTATTTATGAAATGCTTACTGTGTGGCAGGGTGTGTACTAGGAAGTTTATGTACATGTATATAAATTATTATAAATCCTTAAAATAGCACTGAGGATAGACCATTTTATCTATTATACACCCATTGTATATCTTAGAAAAATAAAGCACAGAGCTGTTAGGTAACTTTCCCTAAGTCACACAGCCTATCTCGGGCAAATGGGGATTTGAACACAGGAAAGGCTTCCCCCTATGGATGCTCCTCTTATCTCATCACCTCTTCCTTTGGACGTGTCTTGCATCTCTCTTTTCATTTCCTCTCCCACTGTCACTCTTCAGGTTTAGGCCCAGTGTCTCATGGCTGGACTACTGCAATGGAAAAGGCTTATAGACTCCCTTGCCTCAAATCTTAGCTGCACGTCCCTGCTGTACTGATTTCCCTACAATTGTAGTCATTCCACTTCTCCACTTGAAAATCATCAGTGATTTATCATCATCTGTGTCAGCAGCCACCGTGGATGGCAGGTAATATAAACGTGTAAAGTTTGTTGAATGTGAGACACTAGGCTCTAACCTGCTTGCATTGGGACCAAATGCCTTTGCGAAAGCTGGGCGGTTCAAGTAAAAAGCCATCGGTTGGCTACCAGTTTGTAACCAACGGCCTTGAAGGCAAAATCCGCACTTTTTAATCTTGGCATTTAGGTCATCTAAAATTGAATCCTCAGCTAACTTCCTCCTGTCATTTCCTACTTACCACCCTTCCGAAGTCTCTTACTCAGACACGCGTGTCTCCTTCTCCCCAAATGGTCTTGACACCTACGCTCTTTCTTTTCTTTTTTTTTTTTTTTTAAATTGTTTTGGCTGCACCACACAGCTTATGGGATCTTAGTTCCCCAACCAGGGAGCAAACCGGCGTCCACAACAGTGAAAGCCCGAGTCTTAACCATTGGACCACTAGGGAATTCCCTTGACCCCTACACTCTTTCTCATCACTTTGTCCCAGGACTTTTGTCCATTCCTTCTTACCTTTTGCTTGATGGCCATGACCCAGCTCTAGTCTCTCTTCCTTGACAAGGCACTTTGGGGATCACATGAGAGACTCTCTGGGCTGAGAGTTCAGGTCAGGCTCCAAGATCGTCCTCACCGGACATGTGCCACTCCTTAGTTTGAACTCTGCCGGTGACAAAGAGCTCAGGACTTGTTAAGACGGCGCAAGCCACCATCGAGCAGCCTCGCCTGCTCCACGTCCTGCCATAGGTTGAGCCACATCTAATCAGCCCAACATCTCCCTTTTGAGATCAGACAGGACAAGCCTGCTTTTTCCATTTGAATATTGGAAGGATAGCAGCCATGTTCTCCGTCTTCTCAGAATCCTCCATGTTCAAAACTCTCTCAGTCCGTCTCAAATCTTGCCTGTATTCTCCAAGAGAGCAGATGCAGTGTTTGATGGTCCGAGCAAGTTCTGAAGCCCTATAAGGAAGCATTTGGCTTTTAACAATGAACAGGTGGTCAAACCCAAGGGGGACAAAGTGGAGAGAAATACGAAGGGGGCACAATTCACAGAGCGGGAGCCATTCCATTGGAAAGCCTTCCCCACAGAGTAATAATGTGTGTGTGTGTGTGTGTGTGTGTGTGTGGAAGGGGAGGTCCTTATGTGAGGTGGAGTTGGAGAGTTGTGAGTGTGTGTGTGTGTGTCTGGGAGGGATGGGTACTGGTGCTGGGGGTGCAAGTTTTTCTTTTCCTTTATGCTTTTTTTTCTGGAACGATACTTGATTTACAATGTTGTGTTAATTTATGCTGTACAGCAAAGTAATTCAGTTATATAGATATATAGATAGATATATAGATATTCTTTTTTATATTCTTTTCCATTATGGTTTATCACAGGATATTGAAAATAGTTCCCTGCACTATACAGTCGGACCTTGCTGTTTATCCATCCTATATATAATAGTTTGCATCTACTAATCCCAAACTCCCAGTCCATCCCCCCCTCCCGCTTGGCAACCACAAGTCTGTTCTCTATGTCTGAGTCTGTTTCTGTTTCATAGGTATGTTCATTTTTCGCATATTTTAGATTCCACATATAAGTGATACATGGTATTTGTCTTTCTCTGTCTGACTTACTTCACTTACTATGATAATCTGTAGGTCCATCCATGTTGCTACAAATGGTATTAATTCATTCTTTTTTTCTGACTGAGTGGTAGGGTGGAGGTTTTTCCGAAACATCTGCCTGAGGGAACCTGAAAAGTCTGTTTTGCTGATAGTGTATTTAACCTAAATCTGTAGATTAGGCAGCAGCCACAGTGGATTTTGGTATATTTAGCCATCTCCTTGCATTGATTATCTGTGGCGCTTTCTTGGCAACTAACCTCATCCTTCCTTGTGATACTTGAGCTGTTGTGTCATTGTTGGCCATGTTATTGAACTTCCCATGGGTGTCTCTTGTTTGCCCGTGTAGAGGGTAAACCCCTCAGAAGGAGGGACACTGGCCCTGAGTCTGGTGGCCCTCGTAACTCCTAGCAGGGTAGGGGAGCGGAGCACAGGTGCTCACAAGCATTTGTTTCAGACTCTCAGGGAATAGAAAGAACCTTAAATACAATGGAACAATTGCCCGATGGGCTCTTCAGGTTGAATCAGACTGTATCTCAAGGTTAAGGGTCTTTAAAAGCTATCTGTCTGAAAAGTCTTCCATTTAACTGAGAAATGTTTCCCTGTGGCTTTTACCAGTTAGTGTACACAGAACAAGGATTTCTGTTCCTTCAAGGGGCCCTTAGAATAGACAGCTATTATGTCTCTTCTCCTGTATGTAGTGTGTGTGTAGTGTGTGTGTGTGTGTGTGTGTGTGTGTGTGTGTGTGTGTGTGTGTGGTGGGAACATTATCTTTCCTGTTGCAAATCATTGTAATAATGGGCCATGCCAATGAAGGGGTCTATAAGTACTGAAAATTTGTACATTACATAAGCAAATTTAATATAGAATTTGTATATTCAAAAGAAGAATGTAAAAAAGAAGATATGATTTTGTCTTCAGTCATGGTAGGGTTTAGCTGTCATTTTTATTTGCATTTCTTCTTTTCCATATCTACAGGTATAAATTTAAATTAGGGATCTTTAAATTAAAAAAACTTTTTTTTAATCTCAAAAAGAACTTCTCGAACCTAGGGGCAGGACAGGAATAAAGATGTAGACGTAGAGAATGGACTTGAGGACACGGGGAGGGGGAAGGGTAAGCTGGGACAAAGTGAGAGAGTGGCATGGACATATATACAGTACCGAATGTAAAATAGATAGCTAGTGGGAAGCAGCCCCATAGCACAGGGAGATCAGCTCGGTGCTTTGTGACCACCTAGAGGGGTGGGATAGGGAGGCTGGGAGGGAGACGCAAGAGGGAGGAGATATGGGGATATATGTATAGCTGATTCACTTTGTTATAAAGCAGAAACTAACACACCATTGTAAAGCAATTATACTCCAATAAAGATGTTAAAAAAAAAAAAAAACTTCTCTGTTGCCCTGAGTTGATGACAAGTACATGGAGTCCTGGCAGAGAGAGCTTCCATTCTTTGGAGACCTCATCCCAGGAAAGACTAAGTCGGGCAGTAATTTCCACCTCCTGTCTTGTTGTTCTCACCTCCTGGAGGCTCCCGGTATAATCCAGTGCTTTGTCTGAACACTGAGCTCCATAAGGCCTATTTATCGCCTATTTATCGCTAGCTCCTGCGGAGCTAGAAAGGTTATTCAGAATCCAGGCCGCCAAAAGATGGGCAGAGTCTGTGCATTTAAGCCTTGGTTTCTGCTTCAGTCATGAGCCAGGGCAAGAGAGGATGTAAATTAAAAAGGACCAGTCATGTGCTCATCAGTGCATTCCCTGGGCATTGGCCAGGAATTGAAAAGAGTAACTTTGTTTTATTTTCTTCTGAATACTTTTCTATGCTTTCTAATTTTTCTTTACTGAGCATATATTCATTCATTCACCTCTTTACTAAACAGCTTTGAAGTCCTTACAGTGTGCTAGGCATGTGCTGGGTATTGAGTAAACAATAAGTAAAAAGAAGTTCCTGTCCTGAAGGAGCTTATCATTGGTAGAGCAGTTGTTTTTTGTTTTTTTTTAAGAGCAGTTCATTTTAGTGAGCAATTACTACATGACAGGCAGGCATGGCACCAAACATTTTACTTACATGATAATATATATCCTCACAAGAATTCCACGGTGTAGAAATAATAATCCTCGTTGAAAGATGAAGACGCCAAAGCTTAGAAAATATAAGCAACTTTGCCAGAAGCTGTTAAGTAGCTGGGCCAGGGTTGGAACTTGTGCTAGATTGTTTTTCTGGTCACTCATATTCGGTGTCCCTTCCCCCATCCTCTTGACTTCGAGCAAGGCCATGTGACAGACTTTGACCAGTGAGAGGAGAGTGGATGTCCTTTCTGAGCACCTTTAAGATCATCGTGCAGTTTGATTGTTCTCTGCCATGACGACAGTTCCAGGTAGAGGCTGCTATGTGAGTCTGGGTTCCAGAGTGAAGGTGACAGAGAGCATGGCTACCGCCCATCCATAATGGGCATGTAGAGTGAGTTTATTGCTGTTGGAAGCAAATCCTGGGGTCATTTGCTCTGCAGCATGACCTTCTGACTGGCACAGAACCTTTAAACCATTACAGCAGAATATCTTCTTTTATATCATTTCTATAATTAGAAATCAAAACAGTAGAATTTGGAGAAGGCATTATCCGGGCAGGATTTTTCAGTATAAAATATTTATATGAATGTCAAATATTTTTTGTGTGTGTGCCTTATCTGCTACCACTCCTCCACTGTTAAAATCTTCCATAATCAGTGATGTTGACTAATCATCTCCGGGACTCATCCTGCATCTTGCTATCTTGGTGCCCTTGCCGATGCCTCTTCCTGGAATGTCTTATAGTTGAATTCAATCCTACAAGCATTTATTGAGCATCTTTGAAATGTCCGTTATCCTGGTCCTCTGAAGTCCCAAACTCCTACCTCCTTCCTGAAGCCATCCCTGATGACCCCCAGGCCCATGTGATCTCTCTCGCTCTCCCCCAGACTCTAATACCATTGTTTACTGTACATGATATGTTGCTCAGAACTGTTTACTATCATTTTTAATTGGAATAAAATTCACAGAAAATCTACCATTTTAACCTCCTTAGGTGGACAATTCAGTGATTTCTAGTGTATTCACAATGTTGTGCAACCATCACCACTGTCTGCTTCCAGAACACTTCCATTAACCCCAAATAAACCTCGAACCCGTTAAGTAATCACTCCCTGTTCCTCCCTCCCCGCAGCCCTTAGCAACTGCTAATTTACTTTTCTTTTCTTCATGGATTTACCTATACTGGGTATTTCATATAAATGGAATAACATTTTTGTGGCCTTTTGGGTCTAGCTTCTTTTTCTAAATTGAAGTATAGTTGATTTATAGTGTTGTGTTAGTTTCTGGTATACAGCAAAGTGATTCAGCAAAGTACAGCAAAAAGAATATATATATTCTTTTTCAGATTCTTTTCCATTATAGTTTATTACAAGATATTGAATATATTTCCCTGTGCTATACAGTAGGACCTTGTTGTTTATCTATTTTATATATAGTAGTTTTATCTGCTAATTCCAAAACTCCTCATTTATCCCTCCTGCCCCCTTTCCCTTTGGTTTGTTTTCTATGTCTGTGAGTCTGTTTCTGTTTTTTAAATAAGTTCATTTGTTTAGATTCCACATATAAGCAAAATCATATGATAACTTGTCTTTTTCTGTCTGACTTACTTCACTTAGTATGATAATCTCTAAGTCCATCCATGTTGCTGCAAATGGCATTATTTCATTCTTTTTTATGGCTGAGTAATGTACCACATCTTCTTTATCCATTCATCTCTTGATGGACATTTCGGTTGCTTCCATATCTTGGCTATTGTAAAGAGTGCTGCTATGAACGTTGGGGTGTATGTATCTTTTTTAATTAGAGTTTTCTCCAGCTATCTGCCCAGGAGTAGGATTCCTCGATCATATGGCAGCTCTATTTTTAGTTTTTAAGGAACCTCCATACTGTTCTCCACAGTGGCTGTACCAATTTACATTTCCACCAACAGTGTAAGAGGGTACCCTTTTCTCCACACTCTCTCCAGGATTTATTGTTTGTAGATTTTTTGATGATGGCCATTCTGACCGGTGTGAGGTGATACCTCATTGTAGTTTTGATTAGCATTTCTCTAATAAGTATCTAGCTTCTTTTTTAGCATAATGTTTTCAAGATTCTTCTATGTTGCAGCATTTATAAGTCCTTTACTTCTTATATGGCTGAATAATATTTCATTATATAGTCATACCACATTTTGTTTAACCATTCATCTGTTGATAGACATTTGGGTTGTTTCCACCTTTTGGCTATTGCACATGGTGTTGCTGCTGTAAACGCTGGTATACAAGTTTTTGTGTGGATATATGTTTTTATGTATCTTTTTAATATATACCTAGGAGTGGAAATGACTGAGTCATCTGGTAACTCTAGCTTTTTAAGTCTCTGCTTTTATTTTCTCTAATAGATTATGATTATTCCCGGGATCATTTGATTATTAGATTATTATTATAGATTATTAGATATTATTATTAGATTATTAGATTATTCCTGGGAGCAGAAGTCTTCTAACTCTCTTTATCTGTGCTGCTGCAAACATTCATTCCTTTTGCAAATGTGTGTCGTGTTGAATGCCTACTTTGTGCCTGGTACTTCCCTAGGCGTTTGCAGGTTGATTATCACAGCATCCAAGCCTATAATCTGAGAGGTCGAATGGTCTGGCTTTCCATCCAGTAGAAGAATCGTATATCTGGATTATCTAGTCTTTGTATAAACATTTATACAGCTCCTTAAAAAATAATTTCTATTGTATTTTGTGATTACAGAAACAGTATATGTTTACTGTAGAGAGCTTGAAAGTACAAGAACATATTTTTTTAAAAAACACAAAAATAACCCATAATTCTGTAGCTCAGAGATACACGCTGCTAGCATATTATTAAAATGCCTTCCAGACTTTTTTTTCAGTCTGAGGCCTGCAGTTTATGTTATTAGAATGATCCTATATTTATCACTACTTCTTCTTTTTTTTTTTTTTTTTTGCGGTACGCGGGCCTCTCACCGTTGTGGCCTCTCCCGTTGCGGAGCACAGGCTCCGGACGCGCAGGCTCAGCGGCCATGGCTCACGGGCCCAGCCGCTCCGCTGCATGTGGGATCTTCCCGGACCGGGACACGAACCCGCGTCCCCTGCATCGGCAGGTGGACTTTCAACCACTGCGCCACCAGAGAAGCCCGATATTTCATCTTTATTTTCTCTCCGCCTTCTTCGCTGTTCAATCCTCCTACTCCTCCATTCTTGCTTCCTGGGGTCCTATTCCCGAATAAACCACCCACAGGTCAAACTTTGTTGTAGATGTTACTTTTGGGGGATTACAGGCTAAGGCATTAGATGTGCAGTTTCAAACACAGAGTTTATTTAAACATTATGCCATGAGTTTAAGATGGCTATATATATGTAATTTATATTTATGTTAATTATAATGTATATGTATATGTGCATATGTATTAATATATATATACATACATATAAGTTTTATATTTATATATATATTCCTTCATCCCTGCTGTCTTCTAAGATCTCCTTGTATCAGAGGGGCATGTCCCAGAATCCTTCGCCAGCCAGGTTCTGATTTAGACTCTCTCAATGAGAGGACGCATACATGACTGGAAAACAGGGAGAAGCAGAAGAAAGTATTGCTTCTCTAGCACTGATGAGCAAGGGTGTGTAGGTGAATGTGAAGTTCTGCACCGTATGGTTATTGTAAAGTTGTAGCAGTAGAGTATTGTAGCAGCTTCTGTAGAGTCACATTCAACTGCAAGAAATAGTACAGAGAAATCTTGTGTATAGTTTACCGTTTCCCCCAATGGTAATGTTTTGTAAGATGGTAGTATAATATCACAACTACGATATTGACATTGATACAACTCACCGATACTATTCAGCATTCCCTAGTTCTGCTTGCACTAATTTGTGAGTGTGTTTAGTTCTATGCAATTTATTAACATTTATACAGTTCAATGGTTTTTAGTATATTCACGGAGCTTTGCAACCTTTACTACTATCTAATTCTAGAACATTTTCATCAATCCCAAAAGAAACTCTGTACCTATTAGCTGTCACTCCCCATCCCTCCCTCCAGCTATACTTTCTCTATGGAATTGTCTATTCTGGACATTTTATATAAATGGAATAATACAACATGTGATCTTTTGTGACTGCCTTATTTCATGTAGCATGAATAACATTTTTAAGATTCATTCATGTTGCAGTAGGTATCAGTACTTTGTTCCTTTTGATTGCAGAATAATATTCCATTGTATAGGTATAGCACATTATTTTATCCATTCATCAGATGATAACATTTGGGTTGTCTCCACTTTTGGATTACTGTCATTAATGCTGCTATGAACATTGATGTGCAAGTTTTAGTGTGGACTTAACATTTTCATTTCTCTTTGGTGTATACCTTTGAGTCGCAATTGCTGAGTCATGTACTAACTCTATGTTTAACATTTCCAATAACTTCCCAACTGTTTTTCAAAGTGGCTGTACCATTTTACATTCCTACCAGCAATGTCTGAGGGTTTGAGTTTTCTCACATGCTGGCCAAAACCCGTTACTGTCTGTCTTTTTGATAGTTCTGTACAATCTTATCACATACGGTAGGTTTGTGTATCCACCACCTTGGTAAAGATCCTGAACAGTAGCATCACCGCAAAGATCCCTCATGTTGCCTTTTAAAAGATTATCCACCTCCTTTTTGTGCTCCACCCTCTTCATCCCACCAACACCTGGCAATCACTAATTTGTTCTCAATCTCTAAGATTTTGTCATTTCAAAAATGTTGTATACAATGGAATCACACACTAATTAACCTTTTGGGACTGACTTTTTTCACTCAGTGTAATTCCCTGGAAATTCATCCAAGTAGTTGCATGTACCAATCCTTGGTTTCTTTTTATCCCTGACTAGTGTTCTGTGGTCTGAAGGCAGCCTGGTTTAAGTAGTCACTCATTGAAGGACATCTGGGTTGTTTCCAGTGTTTGGCTATTATGAATAGTGCTTCTATAAACATACATGTACAGGATTTTGTGTGAACATAAGTCTTCATTTCTCTGGGATAAAGGTCCAAGAGTGCCATTTCTGGGTTGTATGGTCAACAAATGTTTAGATTTATTAAAAATTGCTGAATTGGGGCTTCCCTGGTGGCGCAGTGGTTGAGAGTCCGCCTGCCGATGCAGGGGACACGGGTTCGTGCCCCGGTCCGGGAAGATCCCACATGCCACGGAGCAGCTGGGCCCGTGAGCCATGGCCGCTGAGCCTGCGCATCCGGAGCCTGTGCTCCGCAACAGGAGAGGCCACAGCAGTGAGAGGCCCGTGTACCGCAAAAAAAAAAAAAAAAAAAAAAAAAATTGCTGAATTGTTTTCCAAAGCGGCTGTGCCAGTTTACATTCTCACCAACCATGTATGAGTAATCTGGTTTCTCTGCCTCTTCAGTAGCATTTTGTACTGTCACTCTGTTGTTTATTGTATCTTCACCAACCATGTATGAGTAATCCAGTTTCTCTGCCTCTTCAGTAGCATTTTGTACTGTCACTCTGTTGTTTATTGTATCTTTACCTAACCTTTGTTTCTTGTACTTTTCTCTATGTGAAATTTCAAAAATTTACCTTGTTAAAAAAAGACCTCTTTTCATTCAATGGCAGTGATCTTATGTTATGGTTAGGAAAGTCTTTTAAACTCTGATAGTATGAAAATGATTTCTTCTGATATTTTTATAGAGAGGCAAGTAGGCTAGAGGAGTTGAGAATGGTTGGAAGGCTCTCTGCAGTGAGATTTGCTCTATTCCTGTCCTGGCTCCACCACTTGCTGTAGCACCCACTTTTGTTGACATGCTCCTCCAAACTTTTCTCTTTTCTTGAATGATAGCTCCTGTCCTTCAACTGTTACTTAGGTGATGTTTTTTCATTCTGTTTGCATCCTGGTCAATCTCTGCTAGAGGTTCTCCAGTTTGGCAATGTCTATCTCAAGATGACATACCCAGACCTGAGCACTCCACTCCAGATACATTTTGACAGTGCAGAGAAAATGGGTCTTAACCTGAGCTGTTCTGCACACCATCAATGTTAGCCAAATTTCCAGTGACTTTTGGAGGCAACTGTGTTAACCGCTTGGCCATTGTTAAACTTATAAAAGCAAAACCTCATCATTTTCACGTGAACTGCTGTTAACCTGAACTCTTCCATCCTACATTTCTGCATATAATTTAATGATCATTATCTGTTCCTGGGGTAGTTCCTTTGATTAATGTATAGGGATCCTATTTATTCATATTAATGCTTTTCATCTTAGATTCTATTTTGCCTTATAAAAATATTGCTGTATTAGAAGTTTTCTGTGAAGATTTTTCCTGCATTTCTTTTGCTTTTACATTATTGTTGGATTTCCCAGTACTATTTGGGGATTACTCTTGTATATAGTGCATTGCTGTTTTTTTAAAAATACTATTTGATACTCTGAATTTTAACAGGTAAGCTTATTCATTTATATTTGCTGAAAAACTGGTATAGATTCATTTATGTCAACTATTTTGGGATTTTGTCATTCCTTCTTTTCTCCTTTCTTATTTTCTGCTTGATTTTAAAAGTTCCCATTCTTTTGTCTTCCTGTTTGCAAATTACAGATTATATTTCCAGTTTCTAAGTGCTTATCCTTAACAGTGTTAACATTTCTTCCTAATATTTTAAAGCCTAAATTTATTTAATATCTTTATGCTATTCCCATTCTACATTTCTTCTGTTCTTTCTTTAAACTCAGGGCAGAGCTTTATATTTTTCTAATTAAAAATAATCTTATTAGTTTCGATTCATTCTGCTAGGCTGCTGAGTGATTGTGAGGTCCTGATCCTGTCCTCTAAGTCCTCTTTCTGTTTTGTGTGGCCTTCAATTTTAATATGCATGAGTTTATTGAAGTCAATAATAAAAAAAAACCTTAAACAGTCAGAGCTGGATTCAGGGCCCTTTGTTTCCCATTTAGGAACTCCATGCCTTGCAGATGGACGAGTGGGGAGTCACACATGAAAATCCACTCTCCTGAATCCTATGAGCTGTGTCTGACTGTGACCAGCTTTCTGTCCCTGGACTAGTACAAGACGATTTCATCACTTTCCCCCACAAAGTTCTTATCACAGACGCTCCATCGTTCAAGGCTGACTGTTGATTAAAATTAATTGAGGGAAAGCTGTGCCTCCAGTTTCTCCCTTGGTCTTCTGAGTGATGAACCTGTCAATGATGCAAGGCAGCGATCCATCAGAATCTCAGCCTTTAGTTGAATGAGACAGCTGGCCGATGTCTGGATGAGTCATGTAGCTGTGGTGGGGTGGGGGTGGGGGACTATGTGAGCACAGAAAAGACACAGGTGCCTTCCAGCATGGTGTGGGCGAATCGTGACAAACGGGAGGCAGGAAACCTGGGTTCTAGTCTTGGCTTCTGCTGATGGTATAAAATATCAGGGGTGGAAAATTCTGTACACTTACACACATACGGAGGCTAGATGTGATTTCGTTACCTTGGAGATTTCCCCCACTTTTTAACCCCTTGCAGTCTCTTTTGTTGTCACTCTTCTGTTGAACCTGTCTTCTCCTCCTTGACCAAAACCCCAGAGATGTTTTGGTTTTTTTTCCCCCTAATTCTAGAAGTTCTTTTTTGTGTTTAGCAGCAGGGACCCTCTGCTTTCTTCCTGAAATTCCTTTCTTTTTTGTTTCTCTGTCACTGCTTTGTCCTGACGTCCCCTGCCCCTTTCCTCTGCTGCTGCCTTCTATTCCTTCTCCTGTTACTTAAATGTGGGCTTCCCCCTGGCACAGCCGCAACTGCCTGCTGGGTGTCTTCCTTCTGCTCTTTAGAAGTCAACATCTGTACCACTTTTTTAGATTCCACATATAAGCAATATCATATCATATTTGTCTTTCTCTGTCTGACTTACTTCACTCAGAATGACAATCTCTTGGTCCATCCATGTTGCTGCAAATGGCATTATTTCATTCTTTTTTATGGCTGAGTAATATTCCATGGTATACATGTACTACATCTTTATCCATTCCTCTGTTGATGGACATTTTGGTTGCTTCCATGTCCTGGCTCTTGTAAATAGTGCTGCTATGAACATTGGGGTGCAATAAGGACCTACTGTATAGCACGGGGAACTCTTCTCAATACTCTGTGATGACGTATATGGGAAAAGAATCTAAAAAACAGTGGATATATGTATATGTGTAACTGATTCACTTTGCTATACAGCAGAAACTCGCACAACATTGTAAATCAACTATACTCCAATAAAAATTAAAAATAATAAAGGTGTGACTGTGGACAAGATCCCTTAAAAAAAAAAAAAAAAAAGAGTCAACATGCCCCACATGGAATTCTTCACATTATACCCAAAAGGAGTTTATCCTTGATTTCTCTGTTTTTCTTGAGAGCTCCATCATTTCCTCAGTGATGCTGACTCAAGATCCCAAGTCCTAGAGTTGGATGCTGACCTGTCTCCAGGCTTCCTAAGTTAAATAAATAGGTACTGAGTGCTGGGCTGTAGGCTTTCCCACTGAAAAGCTCAGGGTCTGGAGGATTGGTGTGAGAACCATGGCTGCAGTGAGTAGGTTCATGTGTTCTGGTAGCCCAGAGACAGGAGAGAGGGGAAGATGGCTCATATCCATGGGGGGTCCCCTAGGTGCCATTTCCTGAGCCAGGCTCTTCATATAGAGCATCTCAGTTGAAGCTTATGACCCTCTGAGGTAGATATCACAGCCAAGGAAATGTAAGTTCAGTGGGGTCAGGGTTATATAACTAATAAGTACTGGAACCAGGATTCAAAATTAGATCTGTTATTTTTTCAGGACAACATTGTTCTCTGGGCTGTCACAGAGGAGGTGACAAAATGAACTTTTAATCATTTACAGATGAACTCTTCTTAGTAGTTCATATGTGGAAAAGAATTCCTATCATAAGGGAAAAGAATAGATTCACAGGTGTGAAAGAGTGTGCCTGAGAGTTCTAAGTAGAAATAAGAAACATAAGTGGGGGAGGAAATTAGCAACATGGATGGACATAGAGATTACCATACTAAGTGAAGTAAGTCAGACAGAGAAATATCATATCACTTATATGTGGAATCTAAAAAAATGATACAAATGAACTGATTTACAAAACAGAAACAGACTCACAGACTTAGAAAACAAACTTATGATTACCAAAGGGGAAAGGGGGGGGGATAAATTAGGAGGTTGGGATTAACATATATACACTACTATATATAAAATAGATAATCAACAAGGACCTAGTGTATAGCATAGGGAACTCTACTCAGTATTCTGTAACAAACTATATGGGAAAAGAATCTGAAAAAGAATAGATATAAATATGTATATGTAAAAATAAAATAATAAAAATTTTAAAAAAATAAGTGGGGGAGGAAGTTTAGGGAGAGAGAGGACATGTCAGCTTTTGGACATGTTGAGTTTGGGGTGTTTATAGGTCAGCGAATAGTAGAAAAGATGAGTCTGGAGTTTAAGAAAGAGATAGGGAATTAGAAATTTAAATTTATGTCATCAGGGGTTAGAGCCATGGAGGCTGTAAAATTATCTAGGTGGGATGGGTAAGGCCAAAACAGAAAATATACGGGCAAGGAACTACGGAGAACAGGAAGATTGAGAGGGAACTGTCAGAGAGGCAGGGGAGCTGCAGGAAACAGCAAATGATGAAAACCAGAGAAGAGTGTCAAGAACGTCAAGGCCAGCAGGGTTCTCACAGGGATAAATGGGATCAAGACTAAAAATGACAATTGAATCTGGCGATTTAGGAGGTCAGTGGAGAAACTGGCGAGAACAGTTTTAATTTGGAGATGGGAGGCGGAATGTAAGTTTCAGGGGGTTGGGACATGAGCAGGGGGTAAAGAGCAGAAAAAATATGGCGGGGGGCTACTCTTTTAGGGTGAGAATGTCCATGTTCTTCTCTCTGTGGTGTCTCCTGCGGTCTTCAAGGCCCAGCTCAAAAGCAATCTCATCTATGAAATTTGCCCCAACACCGCTTTCCCTCTCTGTGTTTCCAGGTCCTTCTTGCCATCATGGTAACTATAACCACAGTCCGGTCTGTGTTTGTTATCTGAGTCCAGCTTCCAGGACTAGACTGTAAGCTCCTTGAGATGTGAGACCCTCTTCTTGGTGCCACCCATAACATCCAGTCCTGAACACAGTGGGTGCTCACTGAGTGCTTTGTACACAGTAGGTACTCATGAAATGTGTGCTGAATTGAGTTATTTAGAGACCAGCACATCACAGAAAGCATTGGAAATTCTCGTAATAATTCTGGTGAGGTTTATATACGTGTGTGTGTGTGTGTATATATATATATATATATATATATATATATATATATATATATATTTGTTTTTTTGAGAGCAGGGAATATATGCTGAGTAAATGAAATGGAGCTAGGTTTTCTGATTGGTTTATCTTGACTTAGATAGCGGGATCAACGATTGTTTCAGTACTTTAAATATTTGGTCTACACGGAAGCACACAATTAGCATGAAATTTTGTTCGATTGTTGTTTTGTTCAGTTTGCTGAAGTTTGTCAACTGATTTATCTAGGAATTTTGCCTTTGTTGAGACATGAGTTTTCAAGGGTTCCCACCAACCTCAGTGCTCTGGATAGATCTTAGAGGTTAGAGGTTATATAGAGGTTATAAAATGGAGAAGGGATACTAACTGAAAAGAGGTGAGTGTTGGTACACAGTGTTCTAGAAGACGCTGGACTTAGACTCAGGATATTTGATGTCTGGTCCCAGCCCTGCTCACGATTAGCCGTGCCGCCTTACTCAGCTGCTTCTCTGGGCCTCGGTTCCACATATGTAACGCAAGGTAGTTTAGACAAGATGTGTCTAAGATCGCCTTTCCTATTTTAACACTGTATGAATCTGTGAAAAACATTTCTACGGTCATATTCTACAAAATCTTTCCACCTCATGCTTGCTACTTTCCAATATCCATGTGGCAGTGAACATGGAACTATTGAGGGAGTAAAGCTCAAAATTGGTTCCTTGCCTCCCTCCCCACCATCTTAGTCCTGTCTTGCTGTCATTCTAAAGAACTAAATGCAACTTGATCGCCCCAGCTTGGTTGTTGAACTGAAAGCTCTGCAGGGAAAAGGACTATGTCTAATCTCCTCCGCGTATCACCCCAGCACCGGTTCTGGATCCCACACGCACTGTTCAGCCTGTTTGCTTAACGGACTGTTTGATTTGCTTGACTGTGTCGAATCTGTGTGGGAACCTCTTGAAGGTGAATCTCTCAGCTTGGCAGGTAATTCATGATTCCTATTTGTTGCTATTGATTTTAATTATGTACTGTATTTCTCTAAATATTCTACATAGACTCAGAAACTTCCAAAAGCACAAGCGATAGATATAGACATAGATACTTAAGATTGAAAATAAAAACCAGAAGAACAGAAGAAAATCCCCAGCAGTGACTCTCTCTTGTATTTTTGCAATCACAATTTGGGTGACAGCTCCTGCTGCTTCTGGCTTCCTGAGTTCTGAGCAATTTCTCAGTTGGGTTCTGGGAGTTAAGTAGGGGTGAGTGGATGGTAAGAGCCTTCTTATCTGATGTGACAGAACTGGTAGTTGTTTTAATGTAAGGACCGGTTAAAAATGGGCATCTGAGGGCTTCCCTGGTGGCGCAGTGGTTGAGAGTCTGCCTGCCGATGCAGGGTACACGGGTTCGTGCCCCGGTCCGGGAGGATCCCACATGCCGCGGAGCGGCTGGGCCCGTGAGCCATGGCCGCTGAGCCTGTGCATCCGGAGCCTGAGCTCCGCAACAGGAGAGGCCACAACAGTGAGAGGCCCGCGTACCGCAAAAAAAATAAAAATAAAAAATGGGCATCTGAAAAAAATGATGCACGCACAGCTCAAACATTTTATTTCAGTCTAAAAACCTGTGAATGGGAGACTTCCCTGATGGTGCAGTGGTTAAGAATCCGCCTGCCAGTGTAGGGGACACAGGTTCGCGCCCTGGTTGGGAAGATCCCACATGCCACGGAGCAACTAAGCCCGTGTGCCGCAAATACTGAGCCTGCGCTCTAGAGCCCACGAGCCACAACTACTGAGCCCACGTGCCTAGACCCATGCTCTGCAACAAGAGAAGCCACTGCAGTGAGAAGCCCATGCACCACAACGAAGAGTAGCCCCCACTCACCACAACTAGAGAAAGCCCGCGCGCAGCAATGAAGACCCAATGCAGCCAAAAAAACCAAAAAAAAACAAAAAAAAACTTGTGAATGCATATTTCTTTCTCAATCTTTTGACTGAGGGTCAAGGCCTTACTCTTCCATACACATGCTTTCTCAAGGGGGAGGGGAAACCTAGATCGTTGCAAAGCAGTCTGAGCACAGAATCCTGGATATTTATAGTAATTTCACTAGGCTTTTTTTTTTTTTTTTGCTTTACAATGGTATGTTAGTTTCTGCTTTATAACAAAGTGAATCAGCTATACATATACATATATCCCCATATCCCCTCCCTCTTGCATCTCCCTCCCTCCCACCCTCCCTATCCCATCACTCCAGGTGGACACAAAGCACTGAGCTGATCTCCTTGTGCTATGTGGCTGCTTCCCGCTGCTTCCCACTAGTTATCTATTTTACATTTGGTAGTATATATAAGTCCACGCCACTCTATCACTTCGTCCCAGCTTACCCTTCCCCCCGCCGTGTCCTTAAGTCCATTCTCTAGTAGTTCTGTGTCTGTGTTCAACTTCATCTAATTAAACACAGCTTGAGAGTCTTTCTATAGTTTTCAACCTAATTTTCATAGAATTAACTCTCTTTTGTAACTCATATTTCATCAATGTTTATATTTAGTTATATAATTCCCATAGCATTTAAAACTGTTAACAGCAAAGCAATCTACAGATTCATTGCAATCCCTATCAAAGTACCAGTGGCATTTTTCACAGAACTAGAACAAAAAACTTCACAATTTGTACGGAAACACAAAAGACTCCGAAGCCAAAGCAATCTTGAGAAAGAAAAACAGAGCTGGATGAATCAGGCTCCCTGACTTCAGACTATACTACAAAGCTACAGTAATCAATACAGTATGGTACTGGCACAAAAACAGAAATATAGATCAATGGAACAGGATAGAAAGCCCAGAGATAAACCCATGGACATATAGTCACCTTATCTTCGCTAAAGGAGGCAAGAATATACAGTGGAAAAAAGACAGCCTCTTCAATAAGTGGTGCTGGAGGGGGGAATCGGGAAGATGGCAGAAGAGTAAGATGCGGAGATCACCTTCCTCCCCACAGATACATCAGAAATACATCTACACGTGGAACACCTCCTACAGAACACCTACTGAACGTTGGCAGAAGACCTCAGACCTCCCAAAATGCAAGAAACTCCCCACGTACCTGGGTAGGGCAAAAGAAAAGAGAATAAACAGAGACAATAGGGATGAGACCTGCACCAGTGGGATGGAGCTGTGAACGAGGAAAGGTTTCCACACACTAGGAAGCCCCGTCGTGGGTGGAGACTGCGGGTGGTGGAGGGGGAAGCTTCGGAGCCGCGGAGGAGAGCGCAGCAACGGGTGCAGGGGGCAAGGAGGGGAGATCCCCACACAGAGGATCAGGGCCGACCGGCACTCACCAGCCCGAGAGCCTTGTCTGCTCACCCACCGGGGCGGGCGGGGCTGGGAGTTGAGGCTCGGGCTTTGGTCGGAGCGCAGGGAGAGGACTGGGGTTGGTGGCATGAACACAGCCTGCAGGGGGTTAGTGTGCCACGGCTAGCCGGGAGGGAATCCAGGGAAAAGTCTGGACCTGCTGAAGAGGCAAGAGACTTTTTCTTCCCTCTTTGTTTCCTGGTGCGTGAGGAGAGGGGATTAAGAGCGCTGCTTAAACAAGCTCCAGAGACGGGTGTGAGCCGCGGCTAAAAGTACAGACCCCAGAGACGGGCATGAGACGCTAAGGCTGCTGCTGCCGCCACCAAGAAGCTTGTGTGTGAACACAGGTCACTATCCACACCTCCCAGCCAGGGAGCCTGTGCAGCCCGCCACTGCCAGGGTCCCGGGGTCCAGGGACAACTTCCCCGGGAGAACGCATGGCGCGCCTCAGGCTGGTGCAACGTCACGCCGGCCTCTGTCACCGCAGGCTCGCCCCGCATCCGTACCCCTCCCTCCCCCCGGCCTGAGTGAGCCAGATCCCCCAAATCAATGGCTCCTTTAACCCCGTCCTGTCTGAGCGAAGAACAGATGCCCTCCGGCAACCTACACGCAGAGGTGGGGCCAAATCCAAAGCTGAGCCCCAGGAGCTGTGAGAACAAAGAAGAGAAAGGGAAATCTCTCCCAGCAGCCTCAGGAGCAGCGGATGAAAGCTCCACAATCAACTTGATGTGCCCTGCATCTGTGGAATATATGAATAGACAACGAATCATCCCAAATTGAGGAGGTGGACTTTGAGAGCAAGATTTATTATTTTTTCCCCTTTTCCTCTTTTTGTGAGTGTGTATGTGTATGCTTCTGTGTGAGATTTTGTCTGTATAGCCTTGCTATCACCATTTGTCCTAGGGTTCTATCTGTCCGCTTTTTTTTCCTTTTAAAAAATTTTTTTCTTAATGATTATTTTTTATTTTAATAACTTTATTTTATTTTATCTTACTTTATTTTATCTTACTTTATTTTATTTTATCCTCTTTCCTCTTTCTTTCTTTCTTTCCTTTCTTTATCTCCCTCCCTCCCTCCCTCCCTCCCTCCCTCCCTCTCTCTCTCTCTCTCTCTCTCTCTCTCTCTCTCTCTCTCTCTGTCTCTCTCTCCCTCTCTCCTTTTTCTCCCTTTTATTCTGAGCCGTGTGGATGAAAGGCTCTTGGTACTCCAGCTAGGCATCAGGGCTGTGCCTCTGAGGTGGGAGAGCCAACTTCAGGACACTGGCCCACAAGAGACCTCCCAGCTCCACATAATATCAAACGGCGAAAATCTCCCAGAGATCTCCATCTCAACACCAGCACCCAGCTTCACTCAATGACCAGCAAGCTACAGTGCTGGACACCCTATGCCAAACAACTAGCAAAACAGGAACACAACCCCACCCATTAGAAGAGAGGCTGCCTAAAATCATAATAAGTCCATGGACACCTCAGAACATACAACCAGTCATGGACCTGCCCACCAGAAAGACAAGATGCAGCCTCATCCACCAGAACACAGGCACTAGTCCCCTCCACCAGAAAGCCTACACAACCCACTAAAACAACTTTAGCCACTGGGGACAGACACCAAAAACAACGAGAACTTCGAACCTGCAGCCTGCAAAAAGGAGACCCCAAACACAGTAAGATAAGCAAAATGAGAAGACAGAAAAACACACAGCAGATGAAGGAGCAAGATAAAAACGCACCAGACCTAACAAATGAAGAGGAAATAGGCAGTCTACCTGAAAAAGAATTCAGAATAATGATAGTAAACATGATCCAAAATCTTGGAAACAGAATAGACAAAATGCAAGAAACATTTAACAAGGACCTAGAAGAACTAAAGATGAAAGAAGCAATGATGAACAACACAATAAATGAAATTAAAAATACTCTAGATGGGATCAATCGCAGAATAACTGAGGCAGAAGAACGGATAAGTGACCTGGAAGATAAAATAGTGGAAATAATTACTGCAGAGCAGAATAAAGAAAAAGGAATGAAAAGAACTGAGGACAGTCTCAGAGGCCTGTGGGACAACATTAAATGCACCAACATTCGAATTATAGGGGTTCCAGAAGAAGAAGAGAAAAAGAAAGGGACTGAGAAAATATTTGAAGAGATTATAGTTGAAAACTTCCCTAATATGGGAAAGGAAATAGTTAATCTAGTCCAGGAAGCACAGAGAGTCCAATACAGGATAAATCCAAGGAGAAACACACCAAGACACATATTAATCAAACTGTCAAAAATTAAATACAAAGAAAACACATTAAAAGCAGCAAGGGAAAAACAACAAATAACACACAAGAGAATCCCTGTAAGGTTAACAGCTGATCTTTCAGCAGAAACTCTGCAAGCAAGAAGGGACTGGCAGGACGTATTTAAAGTGTTGAAGGAGAAAAACCTACAACCAAGATTACCCAGCAAGGATCTCATTCTGATTTGATGGAGAAATTAAAACCTTTACAGACAAGCAAAAGCTGAGAGAGTTCAGCACCACCAAACCAGCTTTACAACAAATGCTAAAGGACCTTCTCTAGGCAAGAAACACAAGAGAAGGAAAAGACCTACAGTAACAAACCCAAAACAATTAAGAAAATGGGAATAGGAACATACATATCATTAATTACCTTAAATGTAAATGGATTAAATGCTCCCACCAAAAGACACAGACTGGCTGAATGGATACGAAAACAAGACCCATATATATGCTGTCTACAAGAGACCCACTTCAGACCTAGAGACACATACAGACTGAAAGTGAGGGGTTGGAAAAAGATATTCCATGCAAATGGAAACCAAAAGAAAGCTGGAGTAGAATTCTCATATCAGACAAAATAGACTCTAAAGTAAACTACTAGAAGAGACAAAGAAGGACTCTACATAATGATCAAGGGATCAATCCAAGAAGAAGATATAACAATTGTAAATATTTATGCACCCAACATAGGAGCACCTCAATACATAAGGCAAACAAAATTGATAAACCATTAGCCAGACTCATCAAGAAAAAAAGGGAGAAGACTCAAATCAATAGAATTAGAAATGAAAAAGGAGAAGTAACAACTGACACTGCAGAAATACAAAAGATCATGAGAGATTACTACAAGCAACTCTATGCCAGTAAAATGGACAACCTGGAAGAAGTGGACAAATTCTTAGAAAAGCACAACCTACAGAGACTGAACAAGGAAGAAATAGAAAATATAAACAGACCAATCACAAGCACTAAAATTGAAACTGTGATTAAAAATCTTCCAACAAACAGAAGCCCAGGACCAGATGGCTTCACAGGCAAATTCTATCAAACATTTAGAGAAGAGCTAACACCTATCCTTCTCAAACTCTTCCAAAATATAGCAGAGGGAGGAACACTCCCAAACTCATCCTACGAGGCCACCATCACCCTGATACCAAAACCAGACAAGGATGTCACAAAGAAAGAAAACTACAGGCCAATATCACTGATGAACATAGATGCAAAAATCCTCAACAAAATACTAGCAAACAGAATCCAACAGCACATTAAAAGGATCATACACCATGATCAAGTGGGGTTTATTCCAGGAATGCAAGGATTCTTCAATATACGCAAATCAATCAACGTGATACACCATATTAACAAATTGAAGGAGAAAAATCATATGATCATCTCAATAGGTGCAGAGAAAGCTTTCGACAAAATTCAACACCGATTTATGATAAAAACCCTGCAGAAAGTAGGCATAGAGGGAACTTTCCTCAACATAATAAAGGCCATATATGACAAACCCACAGCCAACATCGTCCTCAATGGTGAAAAACTGAAACCATTTCCACTAAGATCAGGAACAAGGCAAGGTTGCCCACTCTCACTACTCTTATTCAACATAGTTTTGGAAGTGTTAGTCACAGCAATCATAAAAGAAAAGGAAATAAAAGGAATCCAAATCAGAAAAGAAGAAGTAAAACTGTCACTGTTTGCAGGTGACATGATACTGTACATAGAGAATCCTAAAGATGCTACCAGAAAACTACTAGAGCTAATCAATGAATTTGATAAAGTAGCAGGATACAAAATTAATGCACAGAAATCTCTGGCATTCCTATACACTAATGATGAAAAATCTGAAAGTGAAATCAAGAAAACACTCCCATTTACCATTGCAACAAAAAGAATAAAATACCTAGGAATAAACCTACCTAAGGAGACAAAAGACCTGTATGCAGAAAATTATAAGACACTGATGAAAGAAATTAAAGATGATACAAATAGATGGAGAGATATACCATGTTCTTGGATTGGAAGAATCAACATTGTGAAAATGACTCTACTACCCAAAGCAATCTACACATTCAATGCAATCCCTATCAAACTACCACTGGCATTTTTCACAGAACTGGAACAAAAAATTTCACAATTTGTATGGAAACACAAAAAACCCCGAATAGCCAAAGCAATCTTGAGAACGAAAAACGGAGTTGGAGGAGTCAGCCTCCCTGACTTCAGATTATACTACGAAGATACAGTAATCAAGACAGTACGGTACTGGCACAAAAACAGAAATATAGATCAATGGAACAGGATAGAAAGCCCAGAGATAAACCCACGCACATATGGTCACCTTATCTTTGATAAAGGAGGCAGGAATGTACAGTGGAGAAAGGACAGCCTCTTCAATAAGTGGTGCTGGGAAAATTGGACAGGTACATGTAAAAGTATGAGATTAGATTACTCCCTAACACCATACACAAAAATAAGCTCAAAATGGATTAAAGACCTAAATGTAAGGCCAGAAACTATCAAACTCTTAGAGGAAAACATAGGCAGAACACTCTATGACATAAATCACAGCAAGATCGTTTTTGACCCACCATCCAGAAAAATGGAAATAAAAAACAAAAATAAACAATTGGGAGCTAATGAAACTTCAAAGCTTTTGCACAACAAAGGAAACCATAAACAAGATGAAAAGATAACCCTCAGAATGGGAGAAAATATTTGCAAATGAAGCAACTGACAAAGGATTAATCTCCAAAATTTACAAGCAGCTCATGCAGCTCAATAACAAAAAAACAACCCAATCGAAAAATGGGCAGAAGACCTAAATAGACATTTCTCCAAAGACGATATACAGACTGCCAACAAACACATGAAAGAATGCTCAACATCATTATTCATTAGAGAAATGCAACTCAAAACTATAATGAGATACCATCTCACACCAGTCAGAATGGCCATCATCAAAAAATCTAGAAACAATAAATGCTGGAGAGGGTGTGGAGAAAAGAGAACACTCTTGCACTGCTGGTGGGAATGTGAATTGGTACATCCAGTATGGAGAACAGTATGGAGATTCCTTAAAAAACTAAAAATAGAACTACCATATGACCCAGAAATCCCACTACTGGGCATATACCCTGAGAAAACCATAATTCAAAAAGAGTCATGTACCAAAATGTTCACTGCAGCTCTATTTACAATAGCCAGGAGATGTAAACAACCTAAGTGTCCACCATCGGATGAATGGATAAAGAAGATGTGGCACATATATACAATGGAATATTACTCAGCTATAAAAAGAAACGAAATTGAGCTATTTGTAATGAGGTGGGTGGACCTAGAGTGTGTCAAACAGAGTGAAGTAAGTCAGAAGGAGAAAGGCAAATACCGTATGCTGACACATATGTATGGAATTTAAGAAAAAATAATGTCATGAAGAACCTAGGGGTAAGACAGGAATAAAGACACAGACCTACTAGAGAATGGACTTGAGGATATGGGGAGGGGGAAGGGTAAGCTGCGACAAAGCGAGAGAGAGGCATGGACGTATACACACTACCAAACGTAAGGTAGATAGCTAGTGGGAAGCAGCCGCATAGCACAGGGAGATCAGCTCGGTGCTTTGTGACCACCTAGAGGCGTGGGATAGGGAGGGTGGGAGTGAGGCAGACGCGAGAGGGAAGACATGTAGGGACATATGTATACGTATAACTGATTCTATTTGTTATAAAGCAGAAACTAACACACCATTGTAAAGCAATTATACTCCAATAAAGATGTTACAAAAATAAATAAATAAAACTGTTAACAGGCTAAGGAATGAATTCAACATGCTCTTGGTCGGCACAGGATACAACAGGTAGGCCCAAAGGCATGAGGGCTTCTACAAGTGGCCTCTTAGCCACATGCCTGGATTGTGCCACGGGCATCAGCCACCGTGTTTTGGAGAGCGATTGGACTGTGTTTGTTCATCTGGTGATTTGTTTAATGGAGATCCCTTACAAGAGCATGGGCTGTTCCTTTGAAGTATCACTTCAGCCAAAAACCCAGAGATATTCTTGATCTTGTTGCAGGTCCTGCTCCAAATAGACAAAGCTGATATTTGTCTGATGCTTACCCTATTGATTGAGCACACTCAGGGGTTGATCTTCTTCCTCTCATTTGTGTAGTCTGCTCATGGGCAGGTACAGCTGTCTCAGTGCTTCTTAGGCACCGAGATTATTAAGATCGTCTTGGACAAATCTTTATCATTGTCACTCCGGTGATAAATATTTCACTGTACTTACAAATGGGAGGTATTGTGTAAGATGCTGAGAATGCAGAACATGAATTGTGGTCCCTGCTCTTAAGAAGCATGAAATCTAGTTGGAGAGGAAGTGTGCTTATGTGTACGTATATACACACATAGGGAAAGAAAATAGTATGGCTAATATATGCAAGTTACCAAATGAGTTGGATAGATAGTAAAGGCTACAGGAATTCAGATGGACTGAATGTTACAGTCCTAATCATGTTTACAAAAAGGGCATAAATCACTCTTGTCATATTGTGACCTATTTGGACATAGGTAAGAGCACTGGACTTGGACCGGGACATTCCAAGTGGGGAAGCGACAAGGGAATGGACACATCACTGGGTGGGAGCAGATGCAAAGTGAGATCCACATCATGTGCTGGGAAAAGCCCAACCCAGAAGGTAGAAGTCAGTGTTCTGAGCATCTGTGTGCAGGCCGGAGGTGCTCAGGCCAGAGGCGCTAACAGACACGCTGTCCTGTCATGGGGCTTCTGGGGGCCGATGTACGATGTTGAGGCAGGCAGGTGAGATTGTCTGAGGAGACAGGGATCAAGCCACAGTGCAGGGTTCATGGGGGCTGCGGCCTACATGTAACTTAGTCCCACATATTGAACAAATTGAGCACTCTTGACATTAGACATTTCACCAAGGAAGGGAGGCTGAATTGTTTTGAATCTAGAAAGTGGCACAAACCTTCCGCTTGTCACTGTCTCCCGCTCCTGGTCTAGGAAAGAAAACTTTTACAGTTTGAGCTTTTCCCCCTGAGAATGCATGTGAGCAGTGGAAGATGTGGCTTCTTCTGGGCCAGTGTTTGTCTGCTCTGGGCTCCTGACAATCTCCTGTTTAAGCAAGAACTTAGGGGAGCTGTCGTAGTCTCAGAGTACCATCTGAAAAGGATGGATGGAGTATGTCATCTCCATAGGCTCGCTCCGTGGTGATCAATCAGTTCTCTTCAAAACAGGACTGGTTGGGCTTCCCTGGTGGCGCAGTGGTTGAGAGTCCGCCTGCCGATGCAGGGGACGCGGGTTCGTGCCCCGGTCCGGGAGGATCTCCCATGCCGCGGAGCGGCTGGGCCCGTGAGCCATGGCCGCTGAGCCTGCGCGTCCGGAGCCTGTGCTCCGCAATGGGAAAAAACAGGACTGGTCAACCCCTCCTCAGAAGCAAAAGTAAACTCTTTCTTAAGCCTATCTTTTCCTAAGACAGAAGAATGGTTATCTAATTATTATCTTCTTCACCAGTTTACCTTATCCAATAAAGCCTTTGGCCCAAACTAGAAATCGAAATCTGTTTCTAGCTGGGTCTCATTGATTCCTGCACACTTTCTCTGATTCCTTTTATGTTTTAAACCAAATCAGAAACTCAGTATCTAACTGTAAACTGAATGATATTATTTCCAAGGTGAAATAATCATATCAATATTCAGTGGAAAATGCTTTCACACGAGGTGACTCCTGGTTTTCTGTCCCTTCATGTCTCCTGAAGGTGATTGCAAAAAGGATATTAAGAAATTCCGTTATTTTAGGAGCAGGTTTGAGATTAGGTTCTGGTAAGGAACGCCAGGCCTGGAAAATTGAATTTTGATTTCTTTTGTCCCACAGTTCACACAAGTAGTTCGTTCCACTGGCCCCTGTTAAGGAGCCGGGCTGGGAGCCCATGGAACCATCTGGATGGCATGTAAATGGCAAAGGAGGCCATTTTGTACCTGCTGGAATCCGTACTTCTCATGGTTGGGCTCACCGGGACTGCACAGTCCTGTGTGGGCTTTGGGGGTCGCATTTCCACGTGGAGTCTGTCATATTGCTTCCTTTTATGTGCCATCTCTGAGTTTCCGTCTTTGCCATTAAAGGAACTCTACATCTGTTTGCTGTCTGTCTTGCCCATGAGAATCCAAGTCCATGACTATCACAGATATGCCCATACTCTCTGGAACAGAGCCTGCACATCGAGGTACTCAGTAAATATCTGTAGAGTGAAACATTCTCTCATTGTGGATATTGATATATTCCCATCAACCCACTGTCCCCTTGTGTCAACCACACATTGGGTAGCAGTCAAGATGCTAGTCATTGGTGGGGAAAGGGTTAAATGAGGTCTTTTACGATGGCAACACAGGGCCCTGGTGCCACAGGACCTGGGACCTGGACAAGTTATTGAGGTAGGTCAGCTAGGATTCTGTTACCAGAACCAAAACTAGGGGTTTGATTCTAAATTCCCCCATACTAGGGTTTCAAATCCTAGGTGGGCCCAGTCTCTATATTAGAGCCACTGACCTCAAACTAAGAAGAGATGACTGTTGACGGACAGAAGTCAAGGCAAAGCAGAGCTTTATCTCCTTAGCTCTTTTGGGCAATGTAATGCCTCTGAGTTAATTGGAATCAGGCGTCTTTGGTCCTTGTGGGGCTGAGGAACGATTTAGTTGCCAAATGGCTGAATTGTGGACAGATAATTGCTGTTTAAATCTCTTTATTAAGAAAAGAAATTTTTGAACACCTCAGTATCCTTTCTGATTGCCTCTGAAAACCGAGTGCTTGATTCCTAACCCTAACCCTAACCCTAACCCAGAATACTGGGAGAAGGGAGCATGCAACCTCCAAATAACTAATTTCAGGCACATAAACAGTCATATTGGCTCATGGAAGTGGGAATATCCTCGTATTTATTCCATTGAATAGAGATTTTTGGTGTCTGCTGTCCTATTGGTCTCCATGGCTCCACAGGAATGCAGTGACAGACACCCCCTTTCTTTCCTCAAAGGTATGGAGTCTTTGGGCCAATGAGATATATCTCCTAGTTGCAGAGAACCCACCCCGTATCAATCCGGCTTGGATTTATTAAACTCCTTTACTAGGAAATTATGTATCACAGGGACATCAAGGCCGTATATTGTGAGTCCTGTCCTATGTTTCTAACCCCTCTTCTGTGTTTGCACTTCTCTCTGCCCAGAATTTTTGTGTTTCTCTGAATTCCCAAATCACCTGCTATAAAATGCCCATTTCTCTTCCGCAGCTGTTCCCTTGTGTTATTTATAATAGGCCCAGGAGAAAATGTTCATTGAAATCATATAGAGATTATATCAGAGAAGAGAGAGATTTGGCAGTGCTATTTGGAGTTGAAACGTTAAAAAATAAAAAGTGCTGAGCAAGGGTGGCAGCAGAAGGTGGGAAGTCCTCTGGTTTGATGACAGGCCTGGGCCACTATTAAATGTGTATCCCAAGAGCTTCAGGGGTTGATAATTTTATGTGATAGAATTGTTTAAGAATAATCAAGTTAAAATTGCTATTGTCCTTTACTTTTTACCAGGGCTAAAATAATTAAGTGAATTATCTTTTGAGAAATACGACACAGTAGACCCTTGGGGGAAATGAAAGCTTTCTGCTTGATCTTGTTCAATCAATACAAACTCCAGGGTTCTCTGTTCAATGAAAAAATTCAAAAGACCTCTGGCATTCCCACAAGCTTTCTGAAAACCGTAACATAAATTCTGTGGCAACTGATGGATTTGTTTGCTCCGGAACACTGGCATTCAGTGTGAATTCGACATTTAAAAAGACCTTGGGACAAGTGTCGAGGACACAAGTGGATAAATCCCTTGTTTCTGGAAGTATTAATGATGCCAGTAATAATTCAGAAATTGCTAGGACTAATATTCTCCCTTCAAATTGGGGACGGCTGGTTCCCATAGATTTGCTATTTTAGTTCAAAGATCTGCCTAATTCTTTATTGCTCTGAAGCTATGTAGTTCCATGATTGTTGGAGAAGTTTCTAAGTTTATCAATGCATTTTGAACTCTTAACTGAGCTAAGAACATGTCTTGTTTGCAAGACACCAAGTCTGATGTTCAGTATTGTAACCTGTACTCACCCATCCCTCAGTAGGTGCTTCTGCCTATTTCCTCAGGCCAATAACCTCTGAGCCCATTTTGCTTCCTCTCTCTCCCTAAATATTATTTCTTCTCCCTAAATATCTCTTGAATCTTTTCTTCTTCCCATCAGCCTAGGACAAGCTATTTCTCTCTCTTGGACTATTGCAAGAGCCTCTGAGTGTCCTTGCTGCTAATACTGCTCCCTACCTACCCTTAACACAGTCTCCCTAAAGCAACCTGTGTGCTCATTAACAATACAAACTGTTGATGTCCATCCTCGGCCTAAAACATTTTGTGGTTTAAAGTTCTGTATCCTCAACATGGCTTTCAATTATCTGCGTGACCCTACTCCTCCTTGCTTCCCCCAGCTTCGTCCTATTCAGTCTCTCCTTTCTAGCCGGGCTGGCTCTCCTTCAGCAACATGCCAATCTCTTTCCTGTTTTTGGTCCCTGACAGATGTACTTTTCTCTACTAGGAACTCTTTCCCATCTTCCCTTCTCCCCTTCACCTAGGTAACTCCTAGTCAACTTAAAAATTCAGCTTAGACGTGACTTCTGCCATAGAATCTTCCCCATCACTCCAGCTACTCGAGATCACTTGCTTTATTTAAGCCTCTACAAAATGCACTTTGTAGTAGCACAAATCTAATATTTGATTGATGTACACCTATTGGTTGTAAGCTGTATGAAGGCAGGGGTGGGGTCTGTCTCATTCACAGGGCTTGGAACATAGCAGATGCTCAGCAAATATTTGTTGCATGCACAAGGGATCATAGAAATGATTGGTCACCATTCCTTAAATGTGTTTTTCATGTAGAAGAAGCTTAAAAGTATTTTTCGAGGTCTGTGTCTTTCTTCTCTAGTTTCGTATGTTTTTCAAACAAATACATAGAAGCTTGTTTTTGTGGCATGGGAATGTGTTAGAGGCATACATCTTATACTGTTTGGGTACTTAATCTCCGAAAAGCCTGGCTTTTAACATGTTGAAATGGACAACCATCCCAAGCCTTTCAGAAATATTGTTGAGTAAAAAGTTCAAGTAAAAGATGAAAAAGGTTGTTGGCCTGCCACCATTCCAGCTATAGAAGCGCTGTTGGTGACTTACCTGAGGCTGAATCTCAGCCTCTGTGTTCATGACACTTTGCTGCCGTAAAAAGAACTAGGTGAGAAATGGTGCTGTGCTGTGGTCACGGGGTTTACTTCAGTGAGATATGGACACCGTTTCATCACATAAAACGCCATGGGTCTTGGCATCTCCAGATTAGCACCAGTTCAGCTTTCGACTGTGATACTTGGCATTTTCAAGTAATTGTTATTGCTTTGGCTCGATAGAAACACTAGCCTCGTTCTTGCCATGGCAGCATCTCCTTGGGTTTTACACGAAGGATTCAATGCAGCTCTAGCCTTTTGAACGCCAGGTGGCGGCTTCAGATGATCATGTGAAAACGGCACTCATCATGTTCCTGGAAGAGTTCAGTGTTTTCATTTATTACCAGCAGGGACATTCAACATCATTAGCATGTCTGAATACCTCAGTAATAAATTTAATCTACATTTTGAGTTGAGAATGATTTGGGGGAGAAATTTTCTTTAGCATGTTTATAATTTTAGCATTTGATTTTAGGAAATACTTTATGTCTACTTACCTGCTCTTCCTGGAAGTACCCTTCATATTAGATTTGCTGAATCAACATTTAATAAATCACCATAGTTCTCAAAACAGTTTTCATGTAAATTGCATTGGTCATCCGTATATTTTCCCTTTATATAGGAAGTAAAGTCTGGATTATTTAGATCATGGTTCACTTGATTGTCCAGTGTCTGGAGTATCAAGATCCCTTGTCTCTCCTTTTCCTTTCTCTTGTCTCTCTCTGCCTCTTGACCTGTTTGCATCTCCGCAGGAGGAGGCATAGGGCCCTAGAGTCTGTCATGCAGTCAACAGATGCTTATCCTGTGCATGTGCCCAGTACTGTCTCTGCTACATGGAAGCTTGCTGTTCCCCTAGGGAGGTGGTATGCATGAAAAATTGTGATCCATTCAAATGGCTTAGTGTCAGGTTGTGAGCTGGTGGTTCAGACTACATGAGAGTGGTAAGAGGTTGGTAAGACCTAGAAGGGAAGGGCGAAGCTGAGAAGAGGCAGCATCTGAGTTGTAAAGGCTTCAAAGGATAAGGACGATTTGAGCAGAAATAAGATAAAGGGGAGGAGAGCGTCATAGACCTTGAAGGGACCAGTTTTTAGCTGGGGATTTTTGATGGACAAACGGGGGAGATGACTTTGGGGCAGAGTGGGCTAGATTACTTTGATTGTTGGATAGGACCTGACTGTAGAAGGACTTGTAAGAGGATTTTTGGCTTTGTGTGCTAGGCAGTGGGAAAGCATTGATTTTAACCCAATCCCTAAAATTTAAAAGAATTAGCATGATTCCTTGTAAGGAGCTTTGGCTAAAGACTTGACAGAGCAAAAACTGAATGAAAGCTTAAAATTGTTTGGGAGATTTGTCAGTCAACTTAAAAAGTTTTAATCCTTCTAGTTGTCAGAGATGACTGAGAATTAGCTTAATGTCATTTTTTCCCCCTTGTTTATCTTGCACCTCTATATGTTCGCTGATGGGAGATTTGCATGTGAAAAGTTTTATTATACATTCCTGTAGGGAAATTGCACATTGTTGATACATGTATCTTTTATAATCCTTGCTGTTATTGGAACACTGCTAATTTTATGAACACCTTCTCAAAGGAAAAATGAAAATGAAATAAATCCCCATGCAACCCCTTCATTATCTTGTCTGCCCTTGCCTTACTCGCTTTGCTGAAATTCTAATGGAAAAAAGGGAGCTGCCCAGTAAGTTTCTTTCCATGTGACATTCCAGCGTTCCTCCAGTGCATCGCTGTAATGAAAATTGGCAGCTCCTGAGAAGAACAGTAACCATTCAGAGGAGAGCACCTGCTCCATGGACCATGAACAGGAGAGGAAGCTCTCCAGACCAAATACGATGCCCTTTTTCAAATGTGTGAGAGGCAGCCCTGTTTAGATGTTCAAAGATTAGTCAGTCGCAGGGCAGGAGATGGGCAGGCCATCCCATCCCAGATATCTAGTCATCCATGATCAGAAGTTTGAATTTTAAAGGCCATAATGCCCCAAGAGCATTATCATTTCTCTTCGGACTTTTCCGCAAATTCAGGCACAAGACGCTTTAACAGCATCAACATCAAAGACTATTAGGTGCTTACCTGTTTGTTTGTTTTTTTAATGGAACATTTCTATTTATTTATGTATTTATTCATTCATTCATTCATTTATGCTGTGCTGCACAGCATGCAGGATCTTAGTTCCCTGACCAGGGATGGAACCTGTGACCCCTGCAGTGGAAGCGTGGAACCCTAACCACTGGACTGCTAGGGAAGTCCCTGGAACATTTCATTTATCGGTAGTTAAAGCAAGATCAGATTGCTTTTATCTGAAGAATGACTAAGATATGATTTTATTGTCACGCGAATGGTGTTTTGACAAATATACCAGTATAATGTTGAGCTTTGAAGGGGCTATCTTAGGTCTCTGTGTTTACTGCAGTGATGGGGCCATGGATCAGAAACTGCTAGCAACTCTTCTTTGGGAATTTCTCTGAAACAGTAGATAAGGCACACAAAATACTTTTTGCTTAAACATCAAATGGTATCAGTGTCCCCCACAGTTTTTAACCAGTTTTGCCCTGACTGACTTTTGGCTGTCCCCAAAATAAACTCCACTCTCAAAGCATGAGGATATGTCATCAACAAAGATAATCAAAAGAGTGTGCTTGAGGCTGTAAAGGAAGTTTCAAAAGTGGATCCCCAAGTGATTTTCATCAGTGGATATATCACTGGGACAGTATCATGTCTGGAGATGACTAATTTGAACAAGAAAATAGGCAACTAAGTGTACACATTCTTTCACATTTGTTACAAATAAGCGGTCTAGTAATTAACAGCGTGGAATTTGGAGCCAGACAAACTGGGTTTAAATTCTAATTCTGCTACCTTAGAGAAGTCACTAACTCTGAGAGTCTCAGATTCCTCAGGGTAAAAGAAGGATCGGAACAGGTGTCTTTTAGGATTAAGTTTAGTGAAATGAAGTTAAACTAAATTAAATATATGTATGTATATTTGTATACTTACTTATCCATCTGTCCATCCATCCATTCATCCATCCCACACAGCAAAAGCTCAATAAATGGTAGTTATTGTTACTGATGTGAAATTGTCATTGTAATGATGCCTCCTATTCTCTGTGGTCTAAACTCTTAGATGCCTTCATCGGTTGCTCTCCTCTGCCCTTCTCCTCCTTTTCCTCTGATGCCTTCCTTACTCCTCTGTAAGTCTTTGTTCCCCCAGAAATCATTTCCCTCTCTTTCTTTTGTCTTTCCCTGTTGTACATCTTTTCTCTCCTGTGAATGAAGAGTGGGTCTGCTTCCACAGCACATAGAAGGGGTGAGGGTGAGCAGGGTCTGTGGCATCCCCTCGGGCGTCACCACGTGTGTGCCAAGCTGGACATGTACTCAGCTTCCTTACTAAACAGGGCCGAGTTCTGATGCCTCTCCTGCCTGCCTTACCACAGCCTTTAGAGGAACCCTGCATCGCTCCTCTGAAGGGAAGGCACACATCCTCTTTCTGTGGCCAGCAGCAGCTCCTCTCTTTGAAAGTACTTTCTTTTCCCATCAGTGGGAGAGAAAATATACCAATTTCTGATGAAATTAGACGATTTCCTCTCCTGTCTTTGGAGTTAATTAAACTTCAGGACTGTGATTCTCACCCAGGGTGCCAGACCTACTAGAGGGAGAAATCAGGATTTTTCTGAGGAAGTGGCAGGTGGATTGTGTGCAGTTTGAGAAGTATAGTCGCTGTTATGATGCAATGTTAAAACAAAGCCCCCCAAAGGCCCCAAACCCTGTTATTTCCTTAAATAAAACTGCAGAAAATAAGCTAGACATGCCAGCCTTGCTTCGTGCCGATAATCTGAAGGTAGACTTTATCTTTGGGGCAAAAGAAATTATCAATAGGAGGGTTTAGTGTCCAATTATTATCATTGTTTTTGAGGGGGGGTACTGCATGAGAATATTATATTCACCAAATGGAGCCTATGCTTTAAAAAAAAAGTACAAAAACTGTTGAGAAACACTGTTTATGAAGTTAGCAAAAACGATCACAACCCAAGCAAGACAGTCTGACCTGGAGGCTCCTAGGAGACCCATTCCTATGTTTAATGAGAAGCTGGTCTAAGAGAAACCAGCTAAGACTGACAGGCCTTTTGCATTTGTTTGGGGAATTTTAATTTGATGTTAACCTGCTCATCACAGAAAATTCACATGAGGTGTCAATCATAACAAGCACTCATTTTATACTCCAGTAAGTAGAATTAATGATCCCTGCATGAACTGGAGATATGACATTGATGATAACTTCCTTTGGGTTTTTCCATTTACCCCAATGTCATTGACTGTTTCATCATACTTTAGGAAAAATGAAACGCTACTAGTTGTGCTCAAAGCCATAAAAATCTCTACTTTCACTAAAGTGAATCTCCCAGATATTGATACTATGGATATTTATATCTTAACTTATCCAGTGGCATATAATTAATTGACTGTTACTCATTAAGGGGCAGACAAGTATTTGATATAAGTGTAAACTCCAGAAAACGTCAGCTTTTGATTGTAGCTCTTCTGATTGCCATTGTGAACTCCCCTTCCCATGGGATATCTTGGGTTATGGGGAGTAACTGGAGAGAAAGCATCATATAATGGAAACCACATTGGATTCATATAGACATGGGTTTGACATTTAATGCGTCTGACATTTAATAGTGGACTTGGGTGATAGATCTAACTTTTTTTGAGCCTCAGTTTCCTCATCTATTAAAAAAGATAATGTGACTCTCTCTGCAAGGATTTTGGAGTTTTGAAGACTCCAAAGCACCTAGCAAAATACCTGATATGTTGGACAGTTCAGAAGCTCATTTTTATCATTAAGCACATCGACTAAATTCTCTAGCTAATGTTGAAGTTTACCTCTGAAGTTTAATAGTGTGTATAATATATTCATTGCTAAATATACATTCTTACACTGATCCCAGAGCATCGTCTCATGAGTCCTGAAACCCTTGCCTTACTGATATGCATAGTCTTAACTTCTTACTGATGAAAGTTTGCACAAATACCCATGCTTTCACAAAAATCAGTTCCACACATTCAGATAATTCTATAGAAATACACATAATCCTACTCCTTTTGCGGGGAGACTGGATCTGTTTTCAGCACCTACTGATAAGACATGGTGCACAAGGAGATGGGAGATGGGACAGAGAAGCCCATGCCACTTTCCACTCAGCCCATTGGTGATGATGCTGCGATACCCAAGCAAGGGCAGCTGAGAGGAGCCCCCAGGCGCAGTCTTTGTCCCTGTTCTGGTGTCCGCTCCAGCAGATACAGATGCACTGCCTGAGCTTCAGCCCTTTGGAGCCTCTGACATTGCAAAAAACTCTGATCGTTCAACCACAGAGTGCTTAGCTCGATATGATAGGTATTCTGACTTGATGCCTGGCAGAGCTGGGTTTTGACAATTTCGATTTGTAACTGGCACCCACACCTTTACCATGTTCCCTGTGTGGTTTGTACATCTCCTAAGTAGTGTGTTAACTCATTAAGGGTAGGATCCATGTCCGCTGGCTCTGTTCTCTCTCTGGGAACTCTCTGCACTCAGGAGAAACTTGACCAGGAGAGGGGAGAGGAGATGTGGTCCTGTAAGCTGGTGGGTCATTGATTGCCAACTGACTCTGGCTGTCGGGTGCTGATACTAACAGACTAGCTGTCTGGGCTTCTCTTGCTAAGAACCACGTGCCCTTTTTGTGGCCCTTGGTGAGGAAGGCCCTTTCAGTGTCAAGCAAGGGAAGGGAGACCAGGAAGTTGCCAGTCAATTATGATTGTCTTTGTTAATGGCACAGGAGTAAGGTTTGGTAGGGTGATCAATACATCTATTGTTAAAGGTCATGCGTGTGAATTATCTATTGATTCTTTTAAAAATGAAAAACATTTTTACTGTGCTTTTCTGATTATGTAAATAATACAGAGTCATTCAAAACTATTCACACAGTGCCAAGAAATAAAAGGAGGAAAGTAGAAATCACCTGGCATGCCGTCACTCTGAGATGGCTCCTGTTAACATTTGGTGATCTAATGTTTCACAAAACTTTGTATGCATCTAGATGCAGAAGTAGCTGATTTCATGCAGGTAGTATCATAATGCTGTTTAGTAAATTCGTGAGCATAACTTTTTTGTCTGTCATATTAACATGGTGTGTATACACTTCTCTGCATCTTGCTCTTCTCAGTATCATGTAACTAAGAATGGATCTAGATCATGATTTCTGAGCCTCCGTGCTACTGCCATTTTGGGCTGGATAATTTTTTGTCGTGGAAGGGCTGTCCTGTGCATTGTCGGACGTTTAGCAGCATTGCTGTCCACTACCCACTAGATCACAGCAGTGCCTAGCCCTCCCAAACGTGTCTCCAGACATTGCCATATGTCCCTGGAGGACAATAATTGTCCCTGGTTGAGAGCCGCTGATCTGATTCTTTTCAATAGCTGCATAATATGTCATGGTATGGATATGCCACTTTTTGTGCAATCATTCCTTTCCTGGTGCTCTTTTGATTTGTTCCCAGTATCTTTCTTTGCCTATTAATTTTATGATTTAGATGGTGCTACCTTTGGTCCCTGGTTATCACTCAGAAAACTGAAAAGTTTGCAGAGATAAAACCCATGCCTCTGCCTTTGCAAACAGCATTGGATGTTCCTGGGCCTCACTCACTTTATTCCCGAGTGAGCCTGAAGAGGAACCATAAATGAGCAAAGCTGATGACTGGCCTGTGACACATTGGGAAGCCAGCCCCATCTGTCGTGAGCAGGTGATTTCCAGCCCCAGATGATGGCAGCCAAGCGGGAATAAAGCCCAGTGCTACCAAATATTCTAATCAAGAGAAGCTGGAAATCTGTATTTTTATGTAAAAAAGTCCCACTTTTTTTAAGGTTGGAAACTAATTTTTTGGAAAACACTGTACAGGTCAAATACAGCAGGTCACCAGCCCAAACCTGGTCTACTGCTGACCAGTATGCAACCTCCAAAATAGATATCTATCACTGATTGTAATCCCTGTCTTTCTGGGATTTCAGTCCTTTGAATAGTCACTAATGGTGAGAATCTCATACAACTTTTTGGCAGTGAGTGTTGACATTTGACCCACCTTGTCTGCAGTGATGCTTTCCTCATGCCAGGTTCCCATCCTCTTTTGGAGAGACCCCATGCTCCAGTAGCCCATGTTGTCTCCAAGTCCAAACGCTATCTGAGCCACCCTTGGTGCTTGGGGGCTGCTGACTTACATGTTCTCAGGAGAAGCAGGGTCAGTGCTGCTTGGTGCCTCAGAATTTTTCTCTCTCCAGCTTCAGAAATTATCTCCACAGTGCTTGGGGTAGCTCAGTGGGAGAGTGTGTTTCCTGGGGCTTGGTGCCTTTAGCAGCATGGAAGCTACACATCTTTTTGGAATTTGTTGTTCATTTAGAGAGCATATGGCTAATTTATTTACCTGGTTTTCCTCCCAGATAAAATTTTAGAATCAGAAGGGACATTGGTAGTCTCTCAGTGCGGTACTTTCATTTCACAACTGGGGAAAGCAAGGCTCAGAAAAGGGAAGCGACTTAGCAGGAGCTCTGCAGCTAGTGCTGAGGCAGTGGCAGCCCTCCTGTCTCCTGCCTTCCTCTCCAGGGTGTCTTTACCAGAGCCTCTAAGGAATCTTTCCAAAAAATCCCCTTTTTCGATTTCTACTTTTCAGCTGATTGTCTGGTTGTCCATGTTTCTATGAGCCATCTCTGGGAGGCGGCACTTAGGCGTGGGTGTTAATTTGAGTTTTTGCCGAGCTAATTAACCTCCTCCTACCTCAAGGCTTTTAAGACAATAGCCTTGTTCTTCCCTTCAGGTATTGTTTTAAAAAGGAGGATTTTGGCTTGGGAATAGATTAGAGGACGAATTTGTGGTGTTCTATTAGCTGAAAACTAGATTATACCAGATTTGAGATGCTGCCTCAGTAAATTAGATACTGGGCTGGTGATGATTTTGAAGACACAGCAGCATGTGATCACTAGCAAGCTTTAGATGGGATTGGGTTGATGGATAACTTGCCCCTTTGGTTGGAAATATGTTGCACTGTGGTTCCTGTGGATTCAACTTGCTGGTTTTCTGCACCCACAGCTGGCAACAGTTCTCAGCTGCTTAAGAAGGCAGGCGTATCAGGCAGCTTGGGAGGAATGCCATGTGTTGGAACAGGCTTTTATCCCAGTGCCCACTCTGCTGCCAGGATGCTGTCAGCACAGTCTGAGAAATGCTTTAGGGACTTCCCACCAGCTTGACACCTGTGTTGGCCAAAGTCAGAACCCTCCGGAATCTGACTGCTTGGCAATGGTTGCAACAGCAGAAGGGATGGCATTGGAAGACATACGCCATTCCAAGGAGTAGAAAATGTGCCGCCTGAGAGTCTAGAGACCTGGATTCCTCTAATCCCTTAAGTTCTCTGAGCCTCAGTAGACTTATCTGAAGCATAGGGACCAAACTAACTTGCCTTTTCCATCCCTCAGAGATGCTATTGAAGGCAGTTGTGTGGACGTGCGCACGTGAGCACACGCACACACAGTGTGTGTTTCTTATGGGTTGAACTGTGTCCCTCCAAAATTCACATGTTAAAGTCCTAACTCCCAGTACCTCAGAATGTGACCTTATTTGCACAAAGAGTTGTTGCAGATACTGTTAGTTAAAACAAGATCATACTAGAGTAGGGTAGACCCCCTAATCCAATATGACTGGAGTCCTTATAGAAAGGGGACATTGGACACAGCCATGCACACAGGGGAAACATGATGTGAAGAGTCAAATTATGCCACTACAAGGAACTAACAGAAGCTAGGAGAGAGGCCTGGGTCAGATCCTTTCCTAGCACCTTGAGAGAGAGCATGGCCCTGCTGACACTTTGCTCTTGAACTCCTCGCCTTTAGAACTGTGAGACAAGTTTCTGTTTACCACTGTTTGTGGTACTTTGTTATGGTGGTCCTAGAAAACTAATACAATATGTATATATAAATATATACATACAGACACACAAAGTGACTTGAAATATTAAGGCTCAACAGCAATTTATAGTGTATCTTGGGCTAGTATAAACCTGGTCACGGCAGCGTGGTGTTAATTTGTTCTTAATAGTAGTCTGGGCTGATGGTGAGGCTTAGATAGATGGGTGGACAAACAAGAAAGTAAGATCCCTGAGGGCAAAGACTGTGTTGGTTGTACCTGGCACTTTATGGTTAGTACCCAGCCCAAAAGTCCAGCCCCCAATTTTGGTGCTATTTGTTGAATGGATTAAATGTGATCAGAGACATTATCGGGATCATACTTTCTTACTTTTCCATTTTTATTGAGAGAAAATTTATGTAACAAAAAATTCACCTTTTTAAAGAGTAAAATCCAGTGTTTTCTTTTGTTTGTTTTACTGTGTTCACTAAATACGTATTCACATATATTCTCATCAATACTTGTTATTTTGTTTGTTTATTTTTGATAGTAGCCATTCTAATGGGTTTGATTGTTGTTTTGATTTGCATTTTCTGAATGATTAGTGATATAGAGTATCTTTTCATGTGCCTATTCGCCATCTGCATATCTTTGGAGAAATGTGTATTCAAATCCTTTTCCCATTTTTTAATTAAATTGTTATTTTTGTTGTTTAGGAACGCTTTATACATTCTGGGTGTGAATCCTTTATCAAATTTGTAATGTGTGAATATTTTCTCTCATAGTTTAGGTTATCTTTTCACTTTCTTGATAATATCCTTTGATGCACAAAAGTTTTTAATTTTGATGACATCCAATTTATTTATTTTTCTTTTTTGCTTGTGCTTTTGGTGTCATATTTAAGAAACTGTTGGCCTAATCCAGGGTCAGAAATAATTACACCTGTTTTTTTCTAAGGGTTTTATAGTTTTAGCTCTTACATTTAAGTATTTGATCCATTTTGAGTTAATTTTTGTATATAGTATAAGGTAGGGGTCCAACTTAATTCTTTTGTTTGTGGCTCTTGGGTTGTCCCTCCATCACTTGGAAAGACTATTCTTTCCCCACTGAATGGTGTTGGTGTTGGTGTCAGAATCATTTGGCCATAGACACATGGGTTTATTTCTGAACTGTTAATACTATTTCATTGATCCGTATATTCATCCTTATGCTAGTGCCACACTGTTTTGATTATCGTAGCTTTGTGGTAAGTTTTGGAATTGGGAAGATAGCATGCAATAATTTTTTCTTTTTTTTTCAAGATTGTTTTGGCTAGTGAGGCTTTCTTAACCAGCAGGGACAGCTAGGTCTTGGCCAAGAATATGAGTTCAGCAAATTCATAGTAAGATAGCTATGCCCTTCAGAACTGAAGACTTTCTATCTGCCCTTAATAATAGCTCTGACCTAGAAGAGAACCTGGTCACGCCAGAGCAGTGGAGCTCTTGGTGACTGAAGCAGCTAATCAGTTTCATTCTTTTCCTTGGATTTGTATCAAGTCACCTTGAAAATCAAAGATGTCATCTCACTTTATTCTTCAAATATATATTTTAAGCAGATGGAGAAAATGTGTTTATGCTCAATCTAGAGGTGGGGAAAGTGAGTAACAGAGTTAAAAGACTTGTTTAGATGACAAAGGCATAATATTTACTAGAAGTGGGCCCCCTTATCTCTCACATTGTATACTTCTTGTGTAAAAAAAAAAAGTGTATTTTTTAAAAAATTTCATGAACAGTAGATGTTAACTATAAAAAGATAACTATAGAAGAGAAGAAGAAGGAGCAAGAAGAGGCAGAGGAAAAGGCTAAAAGGAAGAGGAAGAGGAAGAAGAAGAAGGACAAGGAGAAGGAGGAGAAGCTGGGGGACGAGGAGGGGAGAAAAATTACCTATAATAGCATTACTGAGAAACGAGCTGGAAATTGGGGATTCCCCATTGGACCATGAGCAGTGATATGCTGGTAAATGTTCAACAATTGCTGAAATGGAGTTGTCCAGAAAAGGTAACGCTTGATTTGTGTTGTTTTCCAATTTCTATTGTGTAAAGTCTCTCCCTATGTCTGGTTTTAAGCTCCCTATGTGACATCACTGAACATGGATTTAGGAAGAGATGCACATAGTCAAGTCTCATGAACCCATGCCAGGACACCACTGAGGGTATTCTAGTTCTTTGCTGTTCAAAATGTAGTTTCATGAACCATCATAATTGGCAGGACTTGAGAGCTTCTGAGAAGTCCAGAATCTCAGGATCTACCCTGACTTAGGGAATCAGAACTAGCATTTTAACAAGATCCTCAGGTTCTTCTATGGACGTTAAAATTTGAGTGGCATTGCCTTAGAGCCACACTGTCGTATGTGGTAGCCGCTAGCTACATGTGGTTATTGAGCACTTGAAATGTGCCTAGTCTGAATCAAGATGGTCAGGAGGTGTATAATACGCACCCAATTTTGAACACTTAGTGTGTGTCTTACTCAGTTTAGGCTATGATAACAAATTACCATAGACTGAGTGGGTTACATTTTTAAGCTTAGAGTGACCAGGAGAACTCCTCACCTTCCTTTATAGGAGAAGGGATCATTTTTATCCCTTTAGCCTACTTAGGATTACCAGTGGAAATCCCAAGGTTTAAAGTCTCATCTGCGTATTAGTGTAGAAGTAGCAGAGAATAATGGAACAAATATTGGCTTGGGAGACAAAGTTCCAACATTGTCAATGGCCGGCTGTTTATCTTGGGCAGGACACTTAATCTCTCTGGGTTTTTGTTTCCTTAACTGTGAAATGAGGGGGCTGGGGATCACATATTTAATAAATGACAGCCAGCACCGTCACCACCCTTCTCCAAGACTGAACTGTAAAGGGAAAGAGCAAGAATCATTTGGTTAAATTAGTTCATCATATTTTGATTGGATGCCTACCACACATGGGACATAAAAGGCAATATGAAGTTCCCTGAAGCATGTAAATTGGGACGTTTTGTACCCTAAGGCGGCAGAACTCTCCAGAGTCCTCGGTGTCATTCTCTAGGACAGATGATGCGTGGCCACACGTCTCTCTGTGGCCTTTGCGATCTCTCCTGCGACGTTTCTTTATTCCACGCAGCAGCACATCCTGGCCGCACATTGGGTAGCTGCTGAATGGGGTTGATTCCCCGCCACTGCCAGTCCGAACCCTCATATCCCCACTCCTCTGGTTTCTACAAGCACCCGAAGGAGGCAATATGTTTAGTGGAGTGTCACCTTCATCTGATGCCTGAAATATTAAAAATGGATTTGGGATATCCATGGCCTATCAGTACTGTGTTTGGTCACAGATCAAAGTTTAGCTGCTATTTGCCCAAATGTCTAGAAATTTTTATATTATCAGAGGGGAGAGTGGTATACCTGTCTGGTAGGAATGGGGATCACTTTACGTGCACTCACTTTTCTCAGACAAGGAACTCATAGTCAGGAATCTGGGTAGAAGGAGCTCAGAGTTCTTTCTTGGGAGCTGACAGCAGTGAATTAATAAATATCAGGTAGTTGATTTATTGCCTTCTTGCCTTCTTCCTTCCTTTTATCCCCCCATTTTGATTTGGGTTCCCCTGAAAGAAGAGCCTTGAGAGTAGGCTGTGGGATCACCTCCCATACAAACCCACTGCAATAAGGGGGCAATAAGTCAATTACCTGATATTTATTAATTATCATGCATCACATAATGTGCCACCATTGTTTAATCACACATGATTATTAGATATTTAGAGTGTTTCCAATTTTGGATTATTATAATCAAAGGCATGATAAACATCCTTGTACATAATTCTGTGGGCTTTTCATCCAAATATTTCTTTAGAATCAACCCTTAGATTGGGAATTGCCGGGATAAATGATGTGAAAATTACAAGGCTTTTATTCAGTTTGCCAACTTGCCTTTCAGAAATGTTGTATGCACTTACTCCCCTCTCAGCAGTGTATCGGCATGCTTGTCTCACCAAAGTTAAGTATCATGACAATATATACACAGTATGCGTCACGGCTGTAGACCGGACTGGTCTAAAGTTAGCTACCAAGTAGGGAAATAAAAAACACTCTAGGTATTACAGAAAGAGGGAATGTAATACAGACACTGGTTGCACAGGTGAAGGGGTAGCTGGGAAGCCAAACGGGATGCTGTGGACTGAATTGTGTCTCTCCAAAATTCATATGTTAAAGACCTAATCGCCAATGTGATAGCATTTGAAGATGGGGACTTTGGGAGGTAATTAAGTTTAGATGAGTTCATGAGGGTTGGGCCCTCATGATGGGATTAATGTCCTTATAAGAAGAGACATCAGAGAGTTTGCTTATTCTCTCTTTCTAACATGGACCAAGGAGAAGAAAGGCCCTGTGAGCACGCAGCAAAAGGCAGCCATCTGCAAGCCAGGAAGAGGGCCCTCACCAGGAACCAGATCGACCAGTACTTTGACTTTGGTTTTACTATCCTCCAGAACTGTGAGAAATACGTTTCTGTTGTTGAAGCCATTGTGTTTATGATATTTTATTATGGCAACCTGAGCTGACTAAGACATAGGCTAACTCAGAGATTACAGTTGGAAGGCACTGCACTTCCTAGGTTAGAAGGACGATGGAGAAGGCAGCGTTATCAGAGTCTAGGGCCTGGAGTTATCTGAAGGAGGCTGGAACCGTGGCCTCCTTTGGTTGTCTTTGGTTGGTGGAATGACAGAGGAGGTGCGGCCTGAGCAAGAGAGAAGTGGGGAGAAACAGCCTGACCTTTTCCCTCCCTCCTGTTCTCCAGAATTCCATCCGAGCCTTCCACTAGCAGAACAGTGTGAAAGAGCTGATGCGGGAGCATGGGCAAGCTGCAGGGCTGTGGACCGTGTGACACAGAGTAGAGCAGGGAAGGGTAGGGATGGATCTGAGGACACGTATGTCCAGGAGTGCAGAGGATGTTTTGTTTGGCTAGCACAGTGTCTTTGAAAAGCTCTGCTCTCTTGCCTGTGGATGGGTCATGGTCTTTCAGGTTAGGCCAGGCACGGTGCCAGTACAAGCTATTACACAGCTGCTTTAACCCTGCTTTCATTGATAGATGATGGAAGGCAGGTGAGGGCGTTTTAAGAGCGGAGACAATATGGGAAAAGGCATGGGGGCTGGAATGGTACGCCACGGATGCCAATTTCTACACTTTTTCTTAGGTAGCCTGGACCTGCAAAGTTATCATTTCTAAAAGACAACAGCCCTTGACTCTTAATATTCCATTGTAAAATCCAGAGAGTGCGCAAGTTGCAACGTGTGTGTGTCTGTGTGCGTCTTCTGTTGTGTGAAAATCTGTTCCCTGTGCATCTGAAGCGGATTAGGCGGTATGACATTCACGTGGGCTCAGCCTCATTCTTTGTAAATCGTTACAGCTGTTTAGAGAGACTGGCAGGTACGTAATGACCCTTGACCCTGCGTCCCATTACTGACGCTCGCTAGTCCGGGAGCCGAACCCGTGCAGCCGCCATCTCTTCGAGCCCCCGGCCGGGGGGAACCCAGCCGATGTCTGATGTCTCACAACGCGGAGAGAGGAAACGCGGACGTCTGAGAACTTTAACCAAGGCCAAGAGAAAGGGCAAGGTTAGTCAGTTTGGCGGGGACGGGCTGGTGAGATCCAAACTGCAGACTTCGGAGACTTCCTGCCTGTCTGAGCGTGGTGCAGTGGGGACTCGTGCAGGGCTGCGTCTGCCCGGAGAGGCCGGGAGCACCTCGTTCTGAGTTAGGCGGGGTGCTGTGTGGCGGCTCTCCAGTGCCCAGACTGTGGAGATTCTGTCCTTATCTCCAAGCCTTCTCGTTAAACTCAGCGTGTCCCGTTCGTACATTTCCAAATGCAGAGATAAGTAGCCATTTCAGCTGCAGGTTGCACGCGTCCTAACTACCTTTTCTCCGCAGGTGCTTCCTGTGCTCCATTTTCACATCCTATTTCGGTCTCCCATGTTCCCATTCAGTTGTGCTCGTTTGTCTCTATTATTTTGCAGTAGTCTCTTGCTTTGGGGTGACCTGGGTTGGCTTGAGGAGAGCAAGATGTGGCGATAGTTATTCTAACCAGCAGTGGTTACGGGGGCCACAGACACGGATGCCTCCAGGGCAGGGTGGTCCCAGGAGTGGGTTAAGCAGGCGAGGGGAGGAGACCCACCAAGCCCATCTGAAGGGGGGAGCTCTCGGCCTGAGTGGCTTACAGGCAGTGGTTGATCAGGGTCCACGTTTCTCGTTTTGATACATTTCAAGAAAACTTGGAGACGTCTGTGAACATTTTTAAAGATGAGAAATTGTAAAACTTTTAAAAAACAATGTGTCAGCTATAGAATCCACTTCTGTGGTCAAAATCTGGCCCAGGGGCCAACAGCTTGCCTTCTTTGACTTGGGGAGTATGTCCTGTGCCAGGCGCACGGGGCTGTGGGCAACACCAAGGTGAGTGAGACAGTGCTTGTGTCCCGAAGGGACTTAAGTGGGGCAATGTAACTGGAAAACCCAAGACGTGCTGTAGAGAGAGATTCCAGGAAGTGCTGTGAGTGCCCCCAGTGGAAGAGGTTTAATGAAAATATGTGTGTGGTTTTAACATGAAATATTACTTCCGCCTTAAATCATTGAACTTCAAAATAGAGGAAAACCTTCTCTGCTGTTCTTAGTGTTCAGGGTACTTGACGGGCTTAAAGGTGAGATCACTTTAATAATGAGGCTTTTAGTACTTCACTAAATAAATCCCCTTGAGGAGATGACAGACTTTACTGATTTCCACTCTGGAGTGTTCCAGTGAAATTCCTGTGTACAGAGTGACGCAGGATTTTAAAAGATCACTTTTAAAGAGGTAATCCTTTAAGATGTGTGCACACGATCAGCAGCCCGACCATTCTAGAACTTCCCAACTGTGGAGCTTGGCAGGTCATGGCAGAGCCAGACCTGAAGAGACATCTGGGGCAGGGCTTTGCCTGGGGGCAGATCCAGCTCGTCCAGGTAGTGAGAGAGAGGCCAGAGCCAGCAGGATTATCCCATTATCCCTGGGCCTCCACGGCACTGGGCTCCTACCTCCTGCCAGGGCTCTTCACAGGCTGTGTTACAATTATCTGTACTTTCCCTCCAGCAGGACCTGAGCATCTCGGGGCAGGGCCAATATTGTCCTATTCTAGTGCCTCACAGACCGCTGGTATAAAGAGACTTACTGAATGTCAGTTGAATGAATGGGTGAATGATAAATTGAATAAGACCTAAGCAGGTGTATGGCATCAGGGAGGTCCAGCAAGAGGTGGTAGTGCTGGCTGGCAGGTGGTGGGGCGCCATGAAGGGCGGTTTGGAGCTGCAGTGTGTGGAGACCCCAGCCTGTGAATAGAGGGTAACGTCAAGAGCAGTCCCTGGCTTCAGGGCGAGGGCGGGTCACCAAGGCAGGACTCAGTAGGAGACAACACAACCTGGATTTAGGTAATGGGGCTAAGGAACAGAGGACAGCTGTGGGGCAGCAGCGAGCAGGGGTAAGAATGGATGCTCTGACATCTAAGAAATTCAAGTTCAAATCTCGCTTCTACCTTTTCCTCACTGTGACTGTGCAATAGACTTGACCTCTCTGTGCCTCAGTGTCCTCATCTCTTAAATGGGGGTATATTGTTAGGAAGATCAAATGAGATGTTGTGTGTGAAGCACTTAGCGCAGTGCCTGGCAGAGAATGATCAATAAAAATAGAGATAGGGCTTGATTACTAACAGGATACTTGACACTGAGATGTTCTAGAGGTGACCAGGAGCTAGGGAATCAATCTCAGGTGTTTTGAGACCTTCTCACCCTCAGCCCAACCAGGGTTTTGAGAATACATACTGTATTTCAAAAGCTTCCAAGGATCCTGATAACTCCCTCTCCATCCCCTCTTCCTTAGATCACTTGAATTTTTGTTTCTTTAGCTCACCCTCCCAAAGCCAGTGTAGGTCTCATCATCTTGTTAGGAGGTTTTACAGGAGGTGAAGAAAAATAGCCCCAGCTTGTGGGGACTAAAAGGATATCGAGGCAGGTAGAGCTGATGCATCCATAAGACAGAGCACACACAGGCCTGGGGCCCACGATACTTTTAGGGACTCACGAAAGTGTTTCAAGTTCTTTCACAATAAGAAAGAAAATAGAACTCTCAGGTTGGAGAAAACGTTTTAATAAATATCAGTTAATATATTCATCTTTATACTGATGTAGTCATAAAATATACATTTAACATTTTTTTATTGAGGGAAGTGGCCTACAAAAGCAAGTGAGTAAAGTACACAGAAGCCGTCCATTAAGTCATAGTGCGGTCCTGGGACGGGGACCCCAGCAGGTTATTACACCGGTAGTTCTCTAAGGGGTATGGGAAGAACCTAGAAAGTTGATTAAAATGCAGGTTCCTGGGCCCACATTCCAGGAAGTCAGATGCAGCCTGTGGTGAGCCTATGAATCAGCATTTTAACAGAAAGCTCCGTCATTCTGCAGCATGCTGGAGGAGCCTTGAGAAACCCAGACCCCACTGTCAAGTCAGTTGTGGTCCTGTAACAGGTGGTATGGTTGCAGGGTGCTGGAGGATGGGACCCCACTGTCCAAACTGGCAACTCCATCAAAGCGTCAGTCAACCCAGCAAAAGGTGTTGTCAGTTCAGCGGGCGAGTCCATCTGATTCTGTAGCTGGAATAATTGCTGGATTGATCAGCTGCAAGTGAGGGCCTTTTATCTTACACCTATAAGGAGAAATGGTTGAAGCAGCTTTTCTGTAAACTCATGTGGTAGGTCATTGAGAGATGTTACTTTGCATTTAAAGCCCAGCTTCAAAGGTGGTTTTACAAAATCATTACATGGAACTTCTGCATTAAACAAGGGCATTTACCTTGGGTGCTGCTTTTGCTCCAGTCTCTAAGAATAAGCAGTTTTCTTTAATTAATATATGATTTTCTTTCATTACAGCAGTTAGTTTGAAAGGTGATAACTAAATAAAATTTTATCCTGCAAAATCTATAGAGTAAAAGTGACATTAAAATAACATTAACGCTGTAGGACAGGCTCAGTGGAGGAGCAAATAGGCAGAAAATGGACGCATCCCTCACCTTAAAGACTTGCAGCCACACGGTGTCAGGAGAGGGGCAATTCTTATCTGCATTTCCTTGTGTTGGTGACTCTTTCCAGGAAAATTCAGTAGTCTTTTAATATTGCTTTGTCACTACTGTTATTGCTGCATGAATGATTCCCTTTACTTTCATGGTTTTTCAGTAGAGTTTATCATTGGGATTTGAGGGTGACTCATCTGAGATTAAAGGCAATTTCCATGAGTTGGTTCTGAAGCTAAAATCTAGATAAGCGGCTTCTCACCTTAACAGTTCTGTCTCTTTTCACAGAAAATATTTTGTAATGACCCCTTCACCACCCTGAAATGATTTTCATAGATGATATCCTCTACCTACCCATATTCATTAAAAATCCATATATAATAAAGAGAAAATATAAAAGATACGTAATTTATAATAAATTAATACATATTTCAAAATGTAAATGCTTAGGCAGGACTATACTGGCAGACATAATGAAGTTGTCAAGTGCTTACCTCTTTACACACCTTTAAAGAATCACTTTGAATGTGATTCTTCACATTCAAAGTGAAGTAGCAAAACCCTACTTGTGTGTTCTATCAATAACTCAAATACCCAAAAGGCATTACTTTCATTCATAGGAGTTTTTTAAAAAGCCTTAATTTTTTTTAGAGCAACTGTAGGTTCACAGAAAAATTGAGGGGAAGTTACCGGGACTTCTTATTTACTCCCTGCCCCGACACATGCATAACCTTCTCCATTATCAACATCCTCCACCAGTGTGACACTTTCGTTACCATTGATGAACCTACATTGACACATTACATTCACCCAAGTCCATATTTACATTAGAGTTCACTCTTGCTGTTCTCCATTCTGTGGGTTTAAACAAATGTGTAAGGGCTTGTGTGCATCATTATAATGTCATACAGAGTATTTTCACCACTCTAAAAACCCTCTGGGTTATTCCTAGTCATCCGTCTCCCTTCCTCCCAGGCCTGGCAACTACTCATCTTTCTACTGTCTCCACAGTTTTGTGTTCTCCAGAATGTCACATAGTTGGAATCCTATAGTATGTAGCCTTTTCAGATTGGCTTCTTTCACTCTGTAGTATGCATTTAAGGTTCCTCCATGTCTTTTCATGGCTTGATCACTTACTTTTTAGTGGTGAATAATATAATGATAATAATGTTACAGAGTTTCTTTATCCGTTTACCTACTGAAGGACATCTTGTGTACTTCCAATTTTGACAATTATGAACAAAGCTGCTATAAACATCTGTGTGCAGGTTTTGTGTGGACATTTTAACTCCTTTGGGTAACTATCAAGGAGTGTGATTGCTGAATTGTATGGTAAGAGTATGTTTAGTTTTATAACAAACCACCAAACTGTCTTCCAAAGGAGCTGTACCATTTTGCATTCCTATCAGCAATGTACGAGAGTTCCTGGTGCTCTGCATCCTCACCAGCATTTGGTGTTATCAGTATTCTCGATTTTTGTCATCTAATAGATAGATAGTGGTATCTCATTATTGCTTAGTTTGCGTTTCCTTGATGACATACGCTATGAAGAACCTTTTCATATGCTTATTTTCCACCTATGTATCTTCTTTGGTAAGGCATCTGTTAAGCTCTTTAGTCCATTTTTTAATCAGGTGATTTGTTTTCTTATTGTTGAATTTTAAGAGTTCTTTGTATATTTTGGATGATAATCCTTTATCAGATGTCTTTTGAAATGTTTTTCTCCTAGTCTGTGGCTTGTCTTCTGATATTTTTTTAATTCTTTTAACATTGTTTTTCACAGAGCAGTTTTTAATTTTAATGCAGTCCAGTTTATTAGTTATTTATTTCATGAATCATGCCTTCGATGTTATATCTAAAAAGTCACCATCATTTCCAAAGTCATCTAGGTTTTCTCCCATGTTATCTTCTAGGAGTTGTATAGTTTTGCACTTTTCAATTCTATGATCCATTTTCAGTTAATTTTTGTGACGCGTGTAAAGTATGTATCTAGATTCATTTTTGTGCATGTGGGTTTCCAGTTGTTCCAGCACCATTTGTTGAAGAGATTATCTCTGCTCCATTGTATTGCTTTTGCTCCTTTGTCAAAGATCAGTTGACTCTATTTATGTGGGTCTATTTCTGGGCTCTGTATTCTGTTCCATTGATATGTGTCTATTCTTTCACCAATTCCACACTGTCCTGATTGCTGTAGCTTTATAGTAAGTCTTGAAGTTGGGTAGCATCAGTCCTTCAGCTTAATTCTTCCCCTTTAATAGTGTATTGGCTACTCTGGGTCTTTTACCTCTCCATATAAACTTTAGAATAAGTTTGTTTGTATCCACAAAATAACTTGCTGGGGTTTGATTGAGATTGCTTGAAATGTATAGACCAAGTTGAGAAAAATGGATATCTTGCATTTATTCTTCATTCATTTTCTGAAATGATGAAGGATATCTTAGTCTGCTTGGGCTGCTATAACAAAATATCATAGACTGGGTGTCTTAAACAACAGACATTTACATCTCAGTTCTGGAGGCTGGAAGTCAGAGATGTGAGTGCCAGCATAGTTGGATACTGATAAGGTCTCTCTTTCTGCCTTTCAGGCAGCTGCCTTCTTGCTGTCTCCTCACATGGTGGAGAGAGAAAACATGCTCTCTTGCCTTTTCTTATAAGGATATTAATCCCACCAGGAGGACTCCACCAACATGACCTCAACTAAACTTAATTACTTCCCAAAGGTCCCATCTCAAAATAGTAATTGAAGGTTAGGGCTTCAACATAGGAATTTTTGGGGAGACATAATTCAGTCCATAGCAAAGGACTTCTGGTAAAGTTTCAAATAAAGCAGCTTCCCTGGTAGTTGTGTTCCTGAAAATGCAGTGTATGTCAAAAATGGTGCAGAAATACTTGTGTCTCCATAAAAAACAGAATTAGGTTCTAGGCTCAGATAATTTCAAGCAAGATTTCACCTTCATTATGTGAGCTACTGCCCTTAATTTCTCTTCTCAACAAATGCCAGTAGCATCAAAAATGCCACAAGTTTTCAAAACTTACCCTGTTAAGAATCACTGGAATAGATGGAAAAAAAAAAAAAAAAAAGGGACACATTATCAGCATAGAACAGAAAAGAGAAGAGAGAAGGCAGTATGCTAACACTTATTGAATGCCAGGGCACAGATCACAAACTTAAAGATGGAATGAGATTTTGTTCTCAAAAACCATTTTTAAAAATTGAATTTGAATGCCAATCTGCCACAGTTTTTATCACCTTTTATGGCTTTACATTTACCATGCTTTACTTATTTGTGTTACCCTCCAGTCTCCTAAAGATATTTGTTTTTGCTGGTCTATGGACTCAGGAGCTGAGTATCCATCCACCTGTTTAATCCCTATAACTACCCATCCAAGGAGGAGTTCTATGGTCTCCATTTTTTTTTTGCGGTACGCGGGCCTCTTACTGTTGTGGCCTCTCCCGTTGTGGAGCACAAGGCTCCGGACGCGCAGGCTCAGCGGCCATGGCTCACGGGCCCAGCCGCTCCACGACATGTGGGGTCTTCCCAGACCGGGGCACAAACCCGTGTCCCCTGCATCGGCAGGCGGACTCTCAACCACTGCTCCACCAGGGAAGCCCCATGGTCTCCATTTTATAAATGAAGAAACCAAAGCTTAAAGAGATTAAGTAACTTATCCACTATCACAGAGCTTGTAAGTGTAGAGTCAAGATTTACACCTTAAAAAAATGTTGTTTAAACTAAAAAAAAAAAAAAAACTGTACTTTTTTCATAACACATTCACCAGAGATACATCCCACGTCTTCCTGTGAAGACGCAGCTCTTTGGTGTTTATGTTGGAGAAATGCCAGCTACGTGAGCCTTGAAAATGGTGCCCTCATTTCTGACACTGATATCTGGGATGAGTGAGTGGTGGTCCTTAGACAGGTGACATGTGATCACAGGTTTGATTGTTCCAAGGGAGACCCCCAAAACATTTAACTCACATTGCATTTCTTTTTTTTTTTTAATGATTAAAAAAATAATAATTTATTTTTTGGCTGCGTTGGGTCTTCACTGCTACGTGCGGGCTTTCTCTAGTTGCAGCACGTGGGGGCTGGTCTTTGTTGTGGTGCGCAGGCTTCTCATTGTGGTGGCTTCTCTTGTTGCGGAGTGTGGGCTCTAGGTGCACAGGCTTCTGTAGATGTGGCGGGTGAGGTCAGTAGTTGCAGCACACGGGCTTCAGTAGATGCAGCACATGGGCTCAGTAGTTGTGGCACGCAGGCTCTAGAGCACAAGCTCAGTAGTTGGGGCGCACGGGCTTAGTGGCTCCGTGGCATGTGGGATCTTCCAAGACCAGGGATTGAACCCATGTCCCCCGCATTGGCAGGAGGATTCTTAACCACTGCGCCACCAGGGAAGTCCCTCACATTGCATTTCTTACCTGCTGAGTTTATCCACTCCTGTTTAAGCAGCCCGACAGCATCTCTAAAGATTTTTCTCCACACTGTGCTCCTGTAAATAAGTAATTTATCAAATTAAACCTTCCATCAAAGAGTTCAAAGACATGCTATATCAATGGCCCCTCACTGAGTGTCTGTTCTACGCAGAGATCCTGGTGAGACAGTCACCTCCTATCAACACTTGCGACTGCTGAGGGTCTTGTGATTTAAGGGCTTTGGATGAACTTAGGTTTGCAATTCATTTGAACAATCCCAGTCTTCTGACTACATCCTAAGGGTTAATTCTTTGGAATTCAATAATGTACTGCAAAACATGATAAACCACCCATTTCCTTGGGTTTTGCTGTAACTATCTTTGGGAGATAAATCTCACGTGTATGAGAAGGCAAGGTTATAGGATGAATGGATAGTTTTTATTTATCCTGGCATTTGGGGCAGTAATAACTATAAAGTTCATTGATCGAGCACCTGAGCCGTATCAGGTTCTACAAAGATACTAGAGTGACCATGCTTGTAATTCAGGTCCCTATGTCCCTGGTCATAGCTGGCTGGACCAGGGATGGACACCTGACCTGACTTGAATTTCCTCTGGGATTTTGCACTTGTGACTGTGAATGGATAGTCAATGTTTATTCTTGAACTTGAAGACATTTGGGGGGGTATGTATGGGAGAGAGGGTATTTTTCACACCTGAGGGAAGAGGTATAGAATGAGGTTCAGGGTCAGAGCGGGCGGCGGTAGGAGCCTGTGCAACTCCAGAGAGACCAAGAAACTTCCTGAAGCACCACCTTGTTTCTTGAAAGTGCTCCAGTTGCTGGCTTTAGTCCCAGGAATGCACGTAAAGCTTTTGAGGTTAAGTGAAATCACTAATATTTAAAATAAATTCACTTTTTTTTTTTTTTGCTTCAGTCTGAGTCATTTTTCTAGAATGTTCAAGCAGACAATTTCTGACTCAAACAGCTAGGTTCTTAAAGTACATCATTTTGTTTAATCCTTTCAACAACCCTGTGAGGTAGGTACTGTAATTTCTGTTTTGCAGATGAAGAAAGTGAGGCTCAGAGCTATTAACTTCCCCAAGGTCACACAGCTAGCAAATTACGAAGCCAAGAAGTTAAACCCACAAAAATTCCTTGTCCATCTTTACTTATGTTAAAATAAGCCCTTATGCTTGTGTTTATAGTTCCAAAACATGTGTGCTATATTGCTTCATCCTCATGTTGCTTTGGGGAAAGGGATATTTTGCAGATGGATATAGTGTGGAAAGGTTAAGCAAGCCATTGAATCTGAACTTATATATTTATATATATTTATATATTATATATGTGTATATACATTTCAATTTTTTAAAAATTGAATTATCAATATTTCGTACATATGGAAACATAGGTAAGTAAGGTGTGAAGCCAAGTGGAATAAAGATCTGTGCAGGACACTATGTATGAGGTGAAATGTTACTAACATGACGGAAACCTCCCTTGTCCCCTTCCTGATCATATCCCTCTCCCCACTGGCACGGGACAACCAATGTTCTCCTTGGAGTTTATCATCTTCTTTCTTTCCATTATAGTTTTATATAACTGATGTATCTTCAACAATATATTGCTTAGTTTTGTTCCTGAACTTTGTGTAAAAAAGTGCTGTATGTATAATTTTCCAACTTGCTTCTTTCACCCAGCATTATGTTTCTGAGATTCATCCATAGTCATGCATGTAAGGGCATTTTATAAATTTTCACCTCTATAAAGCATTCCATTGGATGAATAAGCACAGTTTATTCATCCACCCCCTTGTCAGTGAACTTTTAGTTTATTTCCAGTTTTTTGCAGTCATATACAGTGCTCCTGTGAAGAGTTCGGATTTTGCCCTGGGGCATAGGTATGAAAGATTTTCTTGAGTGCATCCCAAGGAGTAAAATTTGCTGTATTGTAGGGAGGTGTCTCTTCGTCTTTACGATAAACTGTGATCCAAAGTGATTACACTCTCATCAGCGGTCTGTAAGAGTTCTTATTACTTCACATTCTTGCCAACTCTTGGTATTGTCTGGTTTAAAATTTTCACCAATTTGGTGGCTAGGAAATGGTGTACCAGTTTATATCCTTTACCCACTTTTCTATTAGCCTGTTTGTCTTATTCATACTGATGTATAAAAGCTCTCGTATATACAGCACGTCCCCTACATACGAACGAGTTCTGTTCCAAGAGCATGTTTGTAAGTCCAATTTGTTAAGTCCAACAAAGTTAGCCTAGGCACCCAACTAACACAATTGGCTATATAGTACTGTACTGTAATAGGTTTATAATACTTTTCACACAAATAATACATAAAAACAAACACAAAAATAAAGAGATTATTTATTACCCTTTCCCTACTTACCTGAAATGTTCCTTCCACCATATATCAAGTTTCCATATATTTGTGGTTTTGTTTCTGAATTTTGAAAATTATTTAATGGGTCAGTTCATCTCTCTCTCTCTCAATATGTGTAGATATAAATGATGAGAGATAGGAGAAGCTTTGTCTTGTCATGAAATCCAGTAAATTCCCCTATGTTCTTTTTCTTTAGATGTGTTGAGTCAGCTAGCTATTCCCCAAACCTAATTCCGCTTTTCCCTGGGCATGCTGCCGGACTTCAGTTCGCAGCCTCTCTTGCAGTTAGATGTTTACACGTCGATTAATATGTGTCACTGATGGAATGCAGCAGTTTCTCTCTGTACTCTATCCTCATTGGCCAGTTAACTGTGGGGGACTTTGAGTCCAAAGGACCACATGGAAGACTGCCAGCTGGTAAGATCAGCAGGTCCACCCATGCCGGACTCTTAGATGAGAAATAAGCCAGCCAGTGAAATTGTGCATCTAATGTGTTTGTTATAGAAACTAACAATACCCTAATTAATTTTTGTATGATGATTGTTTTGGCCTTGATCTTCAGTATAAAACTTTTGAATCAGCTTTACAGATGCATACATACACTAAATCTGTTTGGATTTTAATAGAATTTTATTAAATCAGTGGAAAGAACTGATATATTTATGATAGTCTTCCTATCTATGACTATAACTTTCCATTTACTCTTTTCAGATGCCATTCAATAAATTTCTCAACTTTTATTAAATTTATTCCAAGTTACTTTATATTTGGTTGCCATGGCAAATCTTTTTAAAACAAATGATCCTGTTTTTCTTATTTGGTGTTTATGTATAGAAACACAATGTTTATAAAGTGAACTTTTGTGCTGTAACTTTACCATACTCTCTTACTAATTACAAACATTCTTTTAGTTTTTTGGGGTGTTCTATATAGAAAACTATGTCATTTTCAAAAACTGAAGATTTTGTTATCCTTCTTTTTGATCCTCTGTTATCATTTTTCCTTGTCTTATTAAACTGGCTAGGACTTTCAACACAGTGTGGGATAGAAACAGTGATGTAGGGCAACCTTGACTTGGTTCTTATTTTAAAGGGAATGTTTCTAAATTTTGAACCTGAAGAATGATGTTTGCTATAGGTTGCTTGTAGTTGTCCTTTATTAGATAAGGGTAATTCCCTTTATTTCTAAGTTTCTAAGCATTTATATTAAAATACTGAATTTTATCCAGTTTCCATCATCTATTGAGATAATCATACATCATTTCCCTTTTACTATATTAGTGTAGTGAATTTTTTTGAGTTAACATGGAGGAACATTTTCTTTTTTTAATTAATTTTTATTGGAGTATAGTTGCTTTACAAGGTTGTGTTAGTTTCTGCTGTACAGCAAAGTGAATCAGTTATATGTATACATATATTCCCTCTTTTTTGGATTTCCTTCCCATTTAGGTCACCACAGAGCACTGAGTAGAGTTCCCTGTGCTATACAGTAGGTTCTCATTAGTTATCTATTTTATACATAGTATCAATAGTGTGTATATGTCAATCCCAATCTCCCAGTTCATCCCACCTGCCCCCTTGGTATGCATAAATTTGTTGTCTACATCTGTGTCTCTATTTGTGCTTTGCAAATAAGTTCGTCTGTACCATTTTTCTAGATTCCACATATAAGCAATATTATACGATATTTGTTTTTCTCTTTCTGACTTACTTCACTCTGTATGACAGTCTCTAGGTCCATCCCAAATGTGGATGAACATTTCCTAATGTTAAGACAAACTTACAAGATGCCTGACTTGGTCTTGATGTATTATATATTTTTAACTTTTTCTAGATTTGGTTTGCCAATATTTGGTATAGGTGTATTGAGTCTGTGTTCCCGAAGGAGGTTGGTCTGCCCTTTTCCGATCTCATGCCTTCTTATTCTCTTTTCTCCTTGAGGGACCCTGATTAGACACCCACATCAGAGTTCATCATTCCATCCTCTACGTTTCGTAACATCCCTTTCGTACTTTCCATCTCCTTTTCTCTCTGGGCACATTCAATATAATTTTTCCAGGTTTATAATTTTCTGTTTATCTGTGTGTAACCAGCTTTTTAACCCATCTATTTTTAATTAAATGCTTACACGTTTTATTTTTTAAAGTTTTATTAGGTTCTTTCCCCAAATCTTCCTCGCTATTGTGAGTAATCCCTTTTGTCCTTGCTAATTTTTTTTTGTATAACATTTTTATTTCTTTAAACAATCTTATACACAATTTTTCTATGTGTTTATGTGGTAATTCTAAGTTATGGTTCTGTGGGGATCATATATCTTGTTTATCTGTTCATTTGTTTGTTACATTGATTCTTACTCATGGCAGCCTGTTTCTTGGTACGTTTGGTCTTTTTGTGTGTGTGTGAATTCCTATGTAGCTGAATTTAATCTGAGTTTCTTGAGAGGCCAAGGTTGACCTTCTTTCCTCTGAATAGGGCTTATGTTGGCTTTCACCTAAAGCCAAGGGGTACTAACAACTTTGCTCTCTCTAATTCTGTGGCTTGCATTTTTCTGGTCATGAAGAGAATATAAACTCAGTATCCACACCCATGTGGCGGCAGGTCCGTGGTCACCTGTACACAGAGAAGAAGTGTGGTTTTCATTATTATTTCTAACAGTGGTGGCAGAGATGGGCGGATTTCCTTATCACCTCCGTTTGCTGCAGACAGAGTATTTTTTTCCTGGCTTACTCTTCCGTTTTGCGGCTCAGGGGTTATGTGGGTACGTTGGTGAAGAGAGCATCTCAGGTCCTTAGATTAAGCTTTGTTCAAACGTGGGCAGTCCTAATCTCTAATTTTCTTCATGGCCAGCCATTAATTCCAAATTGCTGAGTTCTTGGTAAAGGCGTTTGATTGTTTGCTACTCTCATTTTATTCACAGGCACTTTGTTGTGGTGGTTTGTGTTTGTTTTTGCCCTTGGGGATTTCCATTATTGTGAGCTCAGCAATGTTTTTAACTTCTTGTAAATTTATTCCACATCCATTCAGCATCCATTCGGAATGGGCCATTTATTTTTGTCAGAGAATCTAGTCCCCCTTGTTGCCAGAAAGAGAAGTCCCAGAGCACCCTTTTCTTTTCTCTTAACCCTGCTCACTAGTTAGCAAGTGGATGAAATCCATTTGTCTTTCCTGCGTCAGAAGATCTGTTTGGGAGTTAATCAAAAGTACGCTGAGTTTTGGAAGCCACAAATCCAGGTCTGGTTGATTAAAGCACAAATTGGAAGACAGTAAGACTCAGAGTCTACATGGGCCCTCAGTGGATGCATGAAGCAGGTTGTGTTTCAGTACCTTCTGGAAGGCAGCTAGAAGAAGCGCTGTTGTGTTTTCTTTTTTTTCTGGAGGCTTTTAGAGCAGTCCCTGAGGTTGGTCTAGCTGCTCGTTGGTTGGTTGGTTGGTTTTGCTTATATGGAGTCCCAGTTATCAACCTACTCACCTAAACCTTTGGTAGCCAATTTTCCTTAAAAAGGAGCAATAAATCTCAGAAATAGCCTATTTGTGTAATATGACCCAGAACTCCCAAAAGTTAAAAGTTCAGGTAGATATAACTAAAATCCAACAGCTGACCTAAAATAAATGTAGCCTTTTCCAATTTCTTTTTCATGTTGAAGTTCGTTTTTAAACATCAGAATATGTACTTACGGTAGCTGATTGTGTTCACCCAGCCTTCTGAGGTGGGGGAAGGTAGAAGGAGGGGGAAACTAGAAGAATAGAGAAGTGGGGTGCCCAGGAGGCTGTGCTTGATTTTTTTTTTTTCCTGATCAAATAGGTTTTCTGAAAACAACTAAGCATAATTTTAGAAAACTGTTTTGCAAGGCTGAGTTCATTCTTTTTTTCTTCTTCTTTGAAATATGCTTTGTTACTTCGTGAGATTTTTCCGTTATCATTTTTTCACTTCATGAAAAATAGGCCAATAGTACCTTCCTGTCTACCCAATTCCCTTGAAAGTCCAATCCTGATATCCAATAACAATCCAACCGATTCTAGGAAAACCTTGTGAGGTAAAGATTGAGTTCAGTGGCTAACAAGAATGAGAGGCAATTCATTAGAAATATAGTATGCAATACCGTACGCTAACACACATACATGGAATCTAAAAAATGGTACTGATGAACCTAGTGGCAGGGCAGGAATAAAGATGCGCGGGGAGGGGGGAGGGGAAGCTGGGATGAAGTGAGAGAGTAGCATTGACATAAATACACTACCAAATGTAAAATGGCTAGCTGCTGAATAGCACAGGGAGATCAGCTTGGTGCTCTGCGACAACCTAGGGGGTGGGATAGGGAGGGTGGGAGGGAGATGCAAGAGGGAGGAGATAGGGGATATATGTATACATGTAGCTGATTCACTTTGTTGTACAGCAGAAACCAGCACAACAGTGTAAAGCAATTATACTCCAATAAAGATATCTTTTAAAAAATTAACTATTAAAAAAAAGAAATACAGTATGCATTTTGTAATTTTACTGAGGAAAGATTCACTATCTGAAGGCTAGCTGAATTACAGATTGTAAGAAAACTTTAAAAACAATGGAATCAAGTGATTCAGAGTATACAATATTAAATCCTGGATTGGAGGAAGCGATTTTCACTATCCTTTATTTATTAAACTCAAGTCTGTTTGAAAACGGGAGATAGTCATGAATGTGGATTTTGCTTTTGCTGCCAATTTTAGGCATAAAATCTTTTTAGTACTTGGTAAAAGTGATAAAAGTAATTCTATCCAGTGGAAAATGTGAGCATGTGACCCCCACCTGTGGGTGGGTGTTTCCATACCTACATATATGTATCTATGAGTCAGTCCCTGTCACAGGGTCGTCTTGCAGGCTCTGCTATCGCATACAAATCTCACGTTCATGTGTCACCAGGAAGATAATGGTAAACTGCTTATTCTCTGCTTGCATTGCAGTGCTCTGTGATTATGTGCTCTGAGTAACGTACAGTGCACATATCTTTATAGCAGCGATGCAACAGCTGAAGAAAATGGTCAAAATAAAGCTTTCAGTGCAGTGTACATAGCCCACCCACAGAGAACTCAAATAATCTATGACGATCTGGAGCCACTCCTGTTCAGAAAAGTGACTCAGACCCATTCCAGTGGTTTATGGCTGAAGACTCACTTGACCAGTTACTACCCCTGTGTCAGCTGCATCAGAAGTCCTCATCCCTTTTCCTTCTCCAACACTCTCCATTAGTTTAGCCTGGTCCTAGAGCCCGCTCTCCAGGGATGGTCACTCATCCAAGGGACTGCCAGCGTAGGCACAGCGACAAGTTCTCAAACACGTTTTAGAAACAACCCAGGAATCTTAACTTCATGGATGACCCCTCCCCCGTCCCCCTGAAGCCCAAGAACAGTCCAGTCAGGCATCTACATGCATGTTCACATGTGGGTGCTCCAAAGGTGAGGCAACCTGAGGTTTTAATTCAGTCTTGTCTTGAACCTTCAGTCTTCCTGCAGCTCACTGAACGCGCTGTGGAATTCCAGACCTCTCTGCCTTTGCACATGATGTCATCCTGCCAAGAATACCTTCTCGCCTTTTCACGTAGAAAACTCCCATTCATGCTTCAGGGTCCATCCTCTCCTGTAAAGCTTTCCCTGATAATTCTGACAGATAATTACTTCCTCTCTCAAATTCTGTGCCTTATTATCTCTTACTGAAAACATCATGCTAAATTTTATTTATTAATAACTATTAATAAACAGCTGTCTTACCAATCAGACTGTGAGCTCCTTGGTGGCAAGGGCTGCCGTCTATAAACCTTTATACCCTTGTCTGTATCACAGCATGTATTTGGCACACAGGTTCTTGAGTAGAATTCAATCCCATGACAACAGTAGGATTGTGTGTGCATCTTGGAGAGTGTGGTGTGTGTTCACCAGTTATGGAAAGAGCTGCCCCAGTCCTCAGACCTCTACTCTATCCATCTAAACCTCAGTCCATAACTCAAATTGAAGGCAGCCCACAGGAGAGGATATATTCTTGCTCTGATTTTCTGTGGCCTCCCAAGGAAGTGGCTCATTAATCTCATTACTTTAAGCTGTAGGATAGGTAGGTAGGCATTATTCATGATCTCGGATTGAAGTTAGAGGCCATTTCCATTAATTAGGTTGCCCACAACTCAAGTCCATGGCTTTCTAGGGGCATTTTTTTTTTTACCCCAGGAGGGCCATGGATAATGATTTCCAAATAGGATCCAAAGTCTAGATTATCTTCAAACAAGGTGAAATTTTCCCAGAGCTAACAATTAAATAGGTTTACCTTTCTTCTTTCTCCCAGACACCTCTGCCTAAAATCCACTGTGGTTAAGCTGCTGGTTAGTTAGACTTTTAAGATTTATAAGCATTTGGGGATGTTACTGATACTTTTAAAGAGCAAATGATTTCCCCCCGTTAATATCCTCCATGGATTCACAGCCCATTAGATCCCTGGCCTCAGGGACTCAGTGTTTTATTCTGCCCCAAGAGATGGTTGGGAGAGGTAAAGGTCCGCGTTGGAAAGTTTCTGACGAAAGTGATCTTTAATTAAAAACAGGCAATTAATTGTTGTCGTTTACCAGTTATCCTTAGAGTGCTCTGTATTTTCATTTGTTTCGTTTTTCAGGTGGATTTTTAAAATATTTCATTGAATTTCCAGGGAGATCAGCTATGATGATGATGATGTGGTAGGTTAAGAAGGCAAAAACTTTCTCTTTTTAAACACACTTGCCTGCCTGCCTTCCTCCCTCCATCCCTCCCTTCATCCCTCCCTTCATCCCTCCCTTCATCCCTCCCATCCTTCCTTCTCCCTTCCTTAACTGAGGGCCTTGGACACAAAGAAATCTAGTGCCTGCCAAGTGCTCTCAGTTCACAGCGGGGGTGATGGGGAGGGGAAGGAAGAGGCCAAGTGATGAGGTTGAGGAAGGGCTTAAAGCATGGATTGGGAGCCCAGGGGATGTGGGGAGAAGTGGTCAGGGGAGGACTTTCTAGATCCCCGACCTTTACCACCCCATCTTCTACCCCCAACAACACACACATCTCGGAGGTGGTGGATCAGGCCTCCAGTGCATGCTCCAGGCAGGAGGAATAGCACCTGCAAATGCAGGGAGGCCTAGAAAGAAATAAGGATATCTCTGTCTTGGGAGTGAGAGATTGACTCCTGTGACAAAATCGGTAGATTCTAAAGTAAGTCCTGAAAGGTAACTTAGGAATGGAGGGAGCAGACATTATAAACAGTAACTGAAACCAGAGATTGGTGAGAAGATTGTTGGACCCAGAGAGTGATTCTGGGGAGAAGAGAGATCAGGATTGCAGGCTGAATTAGGAGAACAAGAGAGCCACATTTAAATGTGAGCTCTGGGTAACAGCCTCGCGCGTCAGCAAGAATGGGATGTCAGTCCCTATCAGGGATCAGTAAGTCAGGTCTCCTTGGGTCTCTGCATTCCAAGCCCTGGTCAGGTGTTATACACATTTGCCAATAGAGGGAGAGTGTGATGATGAAGACAGCGGGGATGCATCCAGTTGCTATGAGAAGGTGTGTGTCTTGGGCCTGTGCGTGGGCAGAGGGGTTTAGCTCCCACATAAGACTAAATGACGTAGAAGGCATGGCAACCAGAGAGTCTCTGAATGGAGCCCATTTCAAGGATCTAGTGATACTCTGTAACACTTTTCTCCCAAGGTCAAATCGATTTGTTATTCTCTGTAGATTAAACAACTTTTTGGAATAATAATGCCGTGGAGCGATACTAGAAAAAATCTCATTGAGGCCTACCCCTGACAGCGAACTGCCCTTGTGATGTTTCTGGATGCCACGGGTAGGCTTGATAGATGTTTGAAAAAAAGTTGTTTTGCAGTGATGAGTACATTGTATAATAGCAGGAATTGTTAAAACATTAAAATGAGTGAATTTAATTGGTTATAAGTAAATGAAATTGAAATAGGTTCAAGTGCTAAGATCTAGGTTAACTCCCCAGACCTTCACAGGGCAAAAGGATCCTTTTGCCCTATCTAGGGCAGAGTAGCGCTAGACTCAATTCATAAGGACTGACAGTAGATTCTTATTTCTAAAGAAGAATATCAATTGTCATCTGCTCCTAAGTCAGATGGAGACCTAGGCCACGTTAACTGGAGCCAAGGGACTTTTTCCAGAAATTATTGTCATAGGGCTCATGTCAACCAGGGGACAGTCTTTTCCGCCTACCTGGCTTATACCCTCCTTCCTAATTCATCCAGAAGTGGGGGCAGTAACACTTACGGAGGATACTGACATCACTGACACTGAGCATCGCTCTACAGTGAGCTGGGGGCTCCAAGGAGGAGAAATGACCTCGTGGCAAAGGCCTGTTAACCAAATATATTGTGCTATGCTATGTTATGCTAATTATAATTTATAATGTACCTTCCATTCCCATGTAAGACCTCAACGCAGATTATATCAAAATATTTTTTTAAGTTTATTTTTTTATTGGAGCATCATTGCTTTACAATGTTGTGTTAGTTTCTGCTGTACAATGAAGTGAGTCAGCTATATGTATACATATATCCCTTCCCTCTTGGACCTCCCTCCCACCCCACCCCCCCAATCCCACCCATCTAGGTTCCCTCTAGCTATAAATTTTACACATGGTAGTGTATTTATGTCAAACCTAATCTCCCAATTTGTCCCACCCTCCTCTTCCCCCTCTGCGTCCACATGTCCATTCTCTACATCAACATCTCTATTCCTGCCCTGCAAATATGTTCATCTGTACCATTCTTCTAGATTTCCACATATATGAGTTAATATACGATATTTGTTTTTCTCTTTCTGGCTTACTTCAATCTGTATGACAGACTCTGGGTCCATCCACGTCTCTACAAATGACCCAGTTTCGTTCCTTTTTATGGCTGAGTAATATTCCATTGTATATGCGTACCACATCTTTTTTATCCATTCAACTGTCATTGGACATTTAGGGTGTTTCCGTGACCTGGCTATCGTAAATAGTGCTCTAATGAACATTGGGGTACATGTGTCCTTTTGAATTACGGTTTTCTCAGGGTATATGCCCAGTAGTGGGATTGCTGGGTCATATGGTAATTCTATTTTTAGTTTTTTAAGGAACCTACATACTGTTCTCCATAGTGGCTGTATCAATTTACATTCCCACCAACAGTGCAAGAGGGTTCCCTTTTCTCCACACCCTCTCCAAGCATTTGTTGTTTCTAGATTTTTTGATGATGGCCATTCTGACCAGTGTGAGGTGATACCTCATTGTAGTTTTGATTTGCATTTCTCTAATAATTAGTGATGTTGAGCATGTTTTCATGTGTTTGTTGGCAATCTGTATGTCTTCTTTGGTGACATACCTTCTATTTAGGTCTGCCCATTTTTTAATTGTGTTTTTTTTTTTTTTTTTTGATATTGAGCTCCATGAGCTGTTTGTATACTTTGGAGATTAATCCTTTGTTGCTTCATTTGCAAATATTTTCTCCCATTCTGAGGGTTGTCTTTTCATCTTGTTTATGGTTTCCTTTGCTGTGCAAAAGCTTTGAAGTTTCATTAGGTCCCATCTGTTTATTTTTGTTTTTATTTCCATTTCTCTAGGAGGTGGGCCCAAAAAGAGCTTGCTGTGGTTTATGTCAAAGAGTGTTCTGCCTATGTTTTCCCCTAAGAGTTTTATAGTGTCCAATCTTACATTTAGGTCTTTAACACATTTTGAGTTTATTTTTGTGTGTGGTGTTAGGGAGGGTTCTAATTTCATTCTTTCACATGTAGCTGTCCAGTTTTCCCAGCACCACTTATTGAAGAGGCTGTCTTTTCTCCATTGTATACGCTTGCCCCCTTTGTCAGAGATTAGGTGACCATAGGTGCGTGGGTTTATCTCTGGGCTTTCTATCCTGTTCCATTGATCTATATTTCTGTTTTTGTGCCAGTACCATACTGTCTTCATTACTGTAGCTTTCTGTTATCGCTTGAAGTCGGTGAGCCTGATTCCTCCAGTTTCATTTTTCTTAAGATTGCTTTGGCTGTTCAGAGTCTTTTGTGTTTCCATACAAACCATGAATTTTTTTTCTAATTCTGTGAAGAATGCCATTGATAGTTTGATAGAGATTGCATTGAATCTGTAGATTGCTTTGGGTAGTGTAGTCATTTTCACAATATTGATTCTTCCATTCCAAGAACATGGTATATTTCTCCATCTGTTTATGTCATCTTTGATTTTTTCATCAGTGTTTTATAGTTTTCTGAGTACAAGTGTTTTGCCTCCTTTGGTAGTTTTATACCTAGGTATTTTATTCTTTTCGTTGTGATGGTAAATGGGATTATTTCCTTAATTTCTCTTCCTGATTTTTCATTGTTAGTGTATGGGAATGCAAGAGATTTCTGTGCATTAATTTTGTAACCTGCAGCCTTACCAAATTCATTGATTAGCTCTAGTAGTTCTCTGGTGGCATCTTTAGGATTCTCTATGTATAGTATCATGTCATCTGCAAACAGTGACAGTTTTACTTCTTCTTTTCCAATTTGTATTGCTGTTATTTCTTTTTCTTATTGCCGTGGCTCAGACTTCCAAAACTATGTTGAATAATAGTGGCGAGAGTGGACATCCTTGTCTTGTTCCTGATCTTAGAGGAAATGCTTTCAGTTTTTCACCATTGAGAATGAGGTTTGCTGTGGGTTTGTCATATATGGCATTTATTATGTTGAGGTAGTTTCCCTCTATGCCCGTTTTCTGGAGAGTTTTTATCATAAATGGGTGCTGAGTTTTGTCAGAAGCTTTTTCTGCATCTATTGAGATGATCATATAGTTTTTATTCCTTAATTTGTTAATATGGTGTATCCCATTGATTTTGTGTATATTGAAGAATCCTTGCATTCCTGGGATAAATCCCACTCGATCATGGTGCATGATCCTTTTAATGTGTTGTTGGATTCTGTTTGCTAGTTTTTGTTGAGGATTTTTGTGTCTATATTTATCAGTGATATTGGTTTGTAATTTTCTTTTTTCGTGATATCTTTGTCTGGTTTTGGTATCAGGGTGATGGTCGACTTGTAGAATGAATTTAGGAGTGTTCCTCCCTCTGCAACTTTTTGGAAGAGTTTGAGAAGGATGGGTGTTAGCTCTTCTCTAAGTGTTTGATAGAATTCTCCTGTGAAGCCATCTAGTCCTGGACTTTTGTTTGTTGGAAGATTTTTAATTACAGTTTTGATTTCATTACTCATGATAGGTGTGTTAATATTTTCTCATTCTTCCTGGTTCAGTCTTGAAAATTGTACCTTTCCAAGAATTTGTCCATTTCTTTGTGGTTGTCCATTTTACTGGCATATAATTATTTATAATAGTCTCTTATAATCCTTTGTATTTCTGCTGTGTCAGTTGTGATTTCTCCTTTTTCATTTGTAATTTTATTGATTTGAGTCTTCTCCCTCTTGATGAGTCTGGCTAAAGGTTTATCAATTTTGTTAATCTTCTCAAAGAACCAGCTTTTAGTTTTATTTATCTTTGCTATTGTTTTCTTCGTTTCTGTTTCATTTTTTTCTGCTCTGATCTTTATGAGTTCTTTCCTTCTACTAACTTTATGTTTTCTTTGTTCTTTCTGTAGTTGCTTTAGGTGTAAAGTTAGATTGTTTGTTTGAGATTTTTCTTGTATCTTGAGGTGAGATTGAATTGCTGTAAACTTCCCTCTTGGAATGGCTGTTGCTGCATCTCATAGGTTTTAGGTTGTCATGTTTTCATTGTCATTTGTTTCAATGTATTTTTTTTATTTCTTGTTTGATTTCTTCAGTGATCTCTTGGTTATTTTCTTCAGTGATCTCTTGGTTATTTTGTAGTGTATTGTTTAGCCTCCATGTATTTGTAATTTTTACAGTTTTTTTATTTTACTGTAATTGATTTCTAATCTCATAGCGTTGTGGTCAGAAAAGATGCTTGATACAATTTCAGGCTTTTAAAATTTTTTGAGACTTGATTTGTGACCCAAGATGTGATATACCCTGGAGAATGTTCCATGTGCACTTGAGCAGAAAGTGTATTCTGTCGCTTTCAGGTGGAATGTCCTATAAATATCAATTAAATCTGTCTGGTCTGTTGTGTCATTTAAAGCTTGTGTTTCCTTATTTATTTTCTGTTTGGATGATCTGTCCATTGGTGTAAGGGGGGTGTTAAAGTCTCCTACTATTATTGTGTTACCGTCGATTTCCCCTTTTATGGTTGTTAGCATTTACCTTATGTATTGAGGTACTCCTATGTTAGGTGCATAAATATTTATATTGTTATATCTTCTTGGATTGATCCCTTGATAATTATGTAGTGTTTTTCCTTATCTGTTGTAACAGCCTTTATTTTAAAGTCTATTTTATCTGATATGAGTATTGCTACTCCAGCTTTCTTGTGGTTTCCATTTGCATGGAATATCTTTCCATCCCCTCACTTTCAGTCTGTATGTATCCCTAGGTCTGAAGTGGGTCTCTTGTAGACAGCATATATATGGGTCTTATTTTTGTATCCATTCAGCCAGTCTGTGTCTTTTGGTTGGAGCATTTAATTCATTTACATTCAAGGTTATTATCAATGTGTATGTTCCTATTACCATTTTCTAAATTGTTTTGCGTTTGTTTTTGTGGGTCTTTTTCTTCTCTTGTGTTTCCTGCCTAGAGAACTTCCTTTAGCATTTGTTGTAAAGCTGGTTTTGTGGTGCTGAGTTCTTTTAGCTTTTGCTTGTCTGTAAAGCTTTTGATTTCTCTGTTGAATCTGAATGAGATCCTTGCTGGGTAGAGTAATCTCGGTTGTAGATTTTCTCTTTCATCACTTTAAGTATATCCTACCACTCCCTTCTGGCCTGCAAAGTTTCTGCTGAAAAATCAGCTGTCAACCTTATGTGGATTCCTTTGTACGTTATTTTTTGCTTTTCCCTTGCTGCTTGTAATTTTTTTTCTTTGAATTTAATTTTTCTTAGTTTGATTAATATGTGTCTTGGTGTGTTTCTCCTAGGGTTTATCCTGTATGGGACTCTCTGAACTTCCTGGTCCCGGGTGACTGTTTCCTTTCCCATGTTAGGGAAGGTTTCAACTATAATCTCTTCAAATATTTTCTCAGTCCCTTTCTTTTTCTCTTCCTCTTCGGGCACCCCTATAATTCGAATGTTGGTGCATTTAATGTTGCCCCAGAGGTCTCTGAGATTGTCTTCAATAGTTTTCATTCTTTTTTCTTTATTCTGCTCCTCGGCAATTATTTCCACTATTCTGTCTTCCACCTCACTTATTCATTCTTCTGTCTCCATTATTCTGCTATTGATTCCTTCTAGTGTATTTTTCATTGCAGTTGTGTTGTACATCTCTGTTTGTTCTTTAGTTCTTCTAGATCTTTGTTAAACATTTCTTGTATTTTCTTGATCTGTGCATCCATTCTATTTCTGAGATTCTTGATCATCTTTACTATCATTACTCCTAATTCTTTTTCAGGTAAGTTGTGTATTTCCTCTTTATTTATTTGGTCTTGTAGGTTTTTACCTTGCTCCTTCATCTGTGACATATTTTTTTGTCATCTCAATTTTCTTTTTTTTTATGGGTAGGATTGTGTTCCTGTCTTATTTGTTGTTTGGCCTGAAGCTTCCAGCACTGGAGTTTGTAGACTGTTGGATAGAGCTGGGCCTTGATGCCAAGATGAGGACCTCCGGGAGACCTCACGCTGATGAATATTCCCTGGGGTCTGAGGTTCTCTATTAGTCCAGTGGTTTGGACTTGGAGCTCCCACTGTAGGAGCTCAGGCCCTGCTCCCAGCTCGTGCACCAAGATCCTGCAAACTGCATGGAGCAGCAGAAAATTTAAAAAGGAGCAGAACAATAACAAAGAGTAAAAAATAAAATATGATTAGAAAGCTAACAGATATGTTAGAAAAAATAAGAATATAGGTGAAACACCAATCTGAAGGTAAAACAGAACCAGAATAGCAAAAATGAGGAGAAAAAAAAAAAAGCTGGAAAAGGCCTTGGCTGTTGGGGGCAGGGCTTAGGCAGTGTGCAGGGCCTATGCTTAGGACCCACAGGGCCCGAAAAGGCTCTGGGGGGTGATGGGGCTTAGGCTTAACCACATCAGGAGAGACCCAGGAGTGCCTCTGGCCATGGAGGGCAGAGGACCAGGTCCAGGACTGCAGCAGGCTCCCTGGCCCTTACTGGGCAAGGGAAATGCTAGGCACGTTCCCCCTGATCCTAGATCCTGGAGGGTCCCTCCGTGTTGCCCTCTCTTCTTCTTCCCCCACCTCCCTCCCTCCTATGCCCTTAAGACCCACATGGCCAGAGAGGGCCCCCGGAAGGCAGGGGACCAGACCCAGAAGCTCAACAGACTTCCCGGGGCCAAGGGTGGGGGCACTGCCTTCTGCACCTCCCCAGATCCTCCAGTCTTGGAGGGTCCCCCCCAATCCACCTCTCCTCCTCTTCCCGCCTCCTCTCTCCCTCCTACACCCCTAGGACCTACACGGTCTGGAGGGGGCCGCAACGAATGGAGGACCAGACCTGGGAGCTCAGCAGGCTTCCCGGGGCCTAGTCAGGCAGAGGAAACACTAGGCTTGCTTCTCTCTGATTCTCCTGCCTCTGAGGGTCCTTCCAGGCGTGGCAACCCCTTCCGTCTCCCAGCCACCCCTCAGGGGTACCGGTATTGTCCGGCTTCCACTCCTCCTCCCCCCTCTCTCCCCCCATGTCCTACCTGGTCGCTCAGGTATTCCTGCCATGACCTTGGGCGTTGAGGTCCCCCAGCAGCATCTGGCAGGTGACCTGGCTGTGGGGAGATGTGAACTACATGTCCTCCCATGCCACCATCTTGCCTCCACCCCTCACAATGTTAAAGCACTGTATCAGAATCTATATAAAATACTGTTGAGGTGAGCAAATCCTTGCCCTCAGGGAACTTACACTCTGGCTGGAGAGATAAGCAGTAAACTACTTATAAAAGTTAAGTACTTTGTATTCATTACTATCGATCAAGACATGGTGAAAGCTCAAAATAGTCATTTAGAACATCAGTGAAAGAAATGGATTTCTTATGAATTCTACCAAGGTCACAACCTGGCAGACCAGAGCTATAGTTATTTTGTCTGGCATAGTGCTTTTTTTTTTTCCCCCTCTTTCCTTGTTTTAATTAAATTGGGATGCCTTTAGGGTAGACAAGTTCTCTCCAGTTTTCCCAGTTATCCATTTATGTTGCCTGCCTGGCTTCTGGAGGCATTTGTGTTGCATCTTCAGGTAAATGCCTGTGTTCAGAGGAGAAAAAATATATTTTGAGATGAGAGAGAAAAGGAAGATACTAAGGCAAATACAGGAAATTTGGGCCCTAAGGAGTGGGTAAGATTTTGATGGATAGAGAATATTGGATCATAAATCATCTTCTTCAAATGGCTGAGTTTCCTATCAATTGAAATGTAGACGCAAGTATCGGTAGGAACCCAGTTTGAACATTGGCTTTATTACCTATGTATTAGTCAGGTTAGACTGGGTTATTCTATGGTAAGAAACATCTCCAAAGTCTCAGAGGCTTAATACAACAAACATTGATTTCTCATTTCTGCTACGTGCCCATTGTAATAACGCAGGACCCAGACTGACAGAAGGATGTAGCTCTTTGAACCTGAGTATGTGAGCAGCAGGGAAACGATTCTTGAGATCCTCAGCCTCCATGTGGCCTCGTTCTTAAAACTGGTCTGCCTGAGAGCTCACCCCTCCCTTTTACAAGTACCCTTGTCCCCTCTTTGAAATAAACCATATCTCTATCTTATACTCAATTTTATTATTGTTCTTTTCTCCAGGGTGTAAAAATCTCTTCATCCCTAAAAAAGAGGGGTAATTTGGGAAAGTATAGTTCCTGAGAGAATTTTGGGAAAGAGAGTTCAGCTAAGAAGTATTGAAGGGAGCTGGTTTCAGAATCATGGCCAGACACCCATCCATCCATCCATCCATCCATCCATCCATCCATCCATCCATCCATCCACCCATCCACCCACCTATCCATCTATCTTCCTCCCTCCTTCCCTCCCTTCCTTCCCAGCTCTCTGTACATCTGACCATTACTTGATCCATCTATCTCATCTGTCTTGAACTGAGAGTTCAGAAATGAGATGTTTGTCACAGGGACACTTACTAACCTATTGGGTTGAATTTTTTAAAATAAAGCACACGTTTTGTCAGAATGCAAACTCAATTTGGCTGACTGGTTTGACAGTGAAGACCTCCTTGACTGTTAGGTTACATGGCAGACATTTTCTGTGAATTAAATGAGCAAAGTCTGCAGCTCCAAGGTTTTAATGAAAATATATTTAAAGCACACACACAATATACAGGCAATCACGTACTCTTTAACTGTTAAACATATGATAAACATGTTAAATGTAAACTTAAAACTTTGAGGAGATACGAAATTAAGGGGAAAAAAAAGTCCTTTAGGGAGTGTGCTTGCCAAAAAAACCAAATTATTTTTAAAGACCACTATCGCGGCTTCTTGGCCTAGTGACAAGGGTGGCTCCCCTGTAGGTTGAGGGGGCCAGCCTTCTAGGTAGTGGTTTTGCAACTGGCCTTGGGGGAAGGAAAATGGAGAGAACGACCGAGAAAGAGTGCAAGGCATGGGAAGCTGGGGGAGAAGGTAAAAACTGAGAGGCAGGTGTCACAAAATGGCCCCAGTGGCTCCTGCTGGGGTGGTGGGTGCTGGGCTAATGAGGCCGGGGTTCCAGGCCTGTTCTCTGAAGCCCAGAGTCCCCCTTTGGCTGCTGACATTGCACCCCAGCTGTCTCACCAACGTTTGCGCTGTCGCAGAGAGGACCAGCACAGGTGACAAGTTTGCGTCTTAGCTAAAACCCACCATCGCTAATATAAGAATTGCTCAAAGCTAGCATTCCAGAGCCAGAATGTCAGGGACATATCTGCGTGAGGAGAGAAGCCCTTGGTAATACATCTATGGAAAGTGTTTTGCAAACTCTTGTTGAAGACAAGGATGGGGAGCCAGGTGTCCCCACGGTGCACGTGTCATCCTACCCTGTTCCCTTGGAGTTCTCTAGAGAGCGCAACTCACCCCTTGTTCCCTCAAGGAACTCCCAAGGAGGAGGTCCCCAGGATGAAGACAGCAATTCCAAGTGGAGACCCTATGCAATGTGTTGTCCAAGCCCAGAGGTGCCTGCTTGGGGATAGGCTTTTATTTTTCTAATTTCTGGAGAAAAAAAACATTTAGGCGCATTAATGTAAACAAACAGTGAAGGATATCATTGGCAGTGTATTATTTTTCTTGTCTTTTTATTTTCACAAACTAAAAGTAACTGGAACATGTTAAGAAACATCGATACCAACTTCTACTGGGAAGTAAAATTGTGAAAATGGAACAGGACACGGGTGTTGAATCGTAAGTAGTCAGAGCTCTGTGAAAGGGAGAGGCAGTGTTCAGCATGTTTGTTTAGGGTGGGGTTTCTGATTCACTCTCTCTTTTTTTTTTTCTTCTTGAAGTATAGTTGATTTACAATGTGTTAATTTCTGCGGTACAGCAAAGTGCCTCAGTTATACATACATATACATTCTTTTTCATATTCTTTTCCATTATGGTTTATCCCAGGATATTGAATATAGTTCCTGTGTTATATAGTAGGACCTTGTGGTCCATCCATTCGATACATAATAGTTTGCATCTACTAACCCCAAACTCCCAGTCCATCCCTCCCCTGTGATTTGCTCTCTTATTGCCCCACTGTCTGCAGGCCCCAGGTCTGCATCACATCCTTGGTCTCTGCTCCAGGGTTGGCAGAGCTAGTGTGATGGTGGAGGACAGAGCAGGGTTACACTTAGGTTTGAGTGAGCCAGACCACAGTTCAGGCCTCAGCTCTAATGTCACTAGGAACTTATCCTCTTAACAGTACTTATTATTAATAATATCTTAATAACAATAACATTTTCTGGCAAGTTTGTGGACTGCCTAATATGTACTTAGCACTAGGCTAAGCTTTTCATATCTTATGTTTTTCCAGACAACCCTTTAAAATCAATTCTGTAATAAGGAAAGTGAGATTTTAAGTCCCATGCTCAGGGTCCCATAGGTGGTATATCAGTTTCCAAAGCCACACTTTCTTTTTTACCACTGGGCTAGGTTGCCTTGGTTTACTTCACTGTACAGTGGGAACATGAGTGTCTCTGTAGTAGAGTTGTGTGGATTCAAGGAGCCGTGTGTGTATAGTAGATGGCATAGTGACCATTTTAGTGGGTTAACAATAAATACTGATGCCTGGGAAAGCTAATCATTGATGTTTATTGCATACTTAGTATGTCCCAAACATTGTTCTATGCTCTTTTGTGTATTCGCATATTTAATCTTATCCTAACAACCACGTGAAGTAGGCACCACTATTATCCCCACTTTACAGATGAGGATCTCAGGGCTTGGAATGATTAAATAGCTTGTCCAAGGTCACAAAGCTAATCAATGGTAGGGCTGGGATTTGCAACCATGCCATCTGGCTAAAGAGCCCAAGCTCTGATTAAGCAACACTGTCTTTATTATTATCAGTGTAAGAGGATGTATTTGTCAAGTTTCTCCAGAGAAACAGAACCAACTAACACACACACACACACACACACACACACACACACACACACACACACAAACACACATATATACATGCATAAATCCCTTGATAAAAAGATTTATTATAAGAAACGTGCTCAAGCAATTATGGAAGACGGCAAATTCCAAGATCTTCAGGGTGAGTCAGCAAGCTTGGAGACCCAGGAGAGCTGATGATTAGTTCCAGTCTGAATCCAAAGACCTGAGAACCAGGAAAACTGATGATGTAGTTTGGGTCTGAAGGCTGACACACTTGAGATTCAGGAAGAGCCACTGTCTCCATGTGAGTCCAAAGTCAGGAAAAAAGCCAGTGTCCCAGGTCAGAGACAAGCAGGAAATAACTCTCTCTTCCTTGAGGGAGAGTCAACCTTTTTGTTCTATTCAGGCCTTCAACTGATTAGATGAGGCCCACCCACATTAGGGAGGTCAATCTTCTTTACTCATTCTACCAATTTAAATGTTAGGGACCTCCCTGGTGGTCCAGTGGTTAAGTCTGTGCTTCTGAGAACTTCCCTGGTGGTGCAGTAGTTAAGGATCTACCTGCCAACGCAGGGGACATGGGTTTGATCCCTGTTCCAGAAGGATCCTACATGCTGTGGAGCAACTAAGCCCATGTGCAGCAACTACTGAAGCCCACACGCCTAGAGCCTGTGCTCCGCAACAAGACAAGCCACCGCAATGAAAAGCCCATGCACCTCAACGAAGAGTAGCCCCCTCTTGACGCAACTACAGAAAGCCTATGTGCAACAACAAAGACCCAATGCAGCCAAAAAAAAAAAAAAAAAAAGACTCTGCACTTCCAGTGCAGGGGGTACAGGTTTGATCCCTTGTCAGGGAACTAAGATTCCACATGCCACGTGGTATGGCCAAAAAATAAAATTAAAACAAAATAAGGGGAGTGGAATTCTTTTTCTTTTTTCCTCTTTTAGATTGGGATTCTGTTTTACCTTGTTGATTCATTGTTGTTGATTCTTTTATATTTTTATTTTTCCTAATAAATCTTTTATTTTTCTAATTTTATTTTATTCTTTATACTTTGTTAGTGATCTTTCCTTTTGGCTTGTTCACCCCCCCGCTTTTTTTTTCTTTTTTCTGTTGTGGATTTATTTCACCGTACTGCAGTTGTTTCAATTATAGTTTTATATTTCCTAATATATTTTTTATCTTTCTAATTTTATTTTGCTTTTTATTCTTTGATATTGTACTACTCCTTTTTCTTTCTTCCTCCCCCCCACCCCCACCACCATTCCACAAAGCTTGTGGGATCTTGGTTCCCAGGCCAGAGATTGGGTCCAAGCTCCTGTGGTGGAAGCTCTGAGTCCAAACCTCTGGACTAACAGAGAACCTCAGACCCCAGGGAATATCAGTCAGAGTGAGGCCTTCCAGAGGTCCTCATCTCAGCACCAAGACCCAGCTGTATCCAACTGCCTGCAAACTCCAGTGCTGGACGACATCGTAGGCCAAACAGCCAGTAAGACAGGAATACAGCACCACTCATCAAAAAAAAAAAAAAAAAAATGAAATGACAAAAAAATTGTTATAGATAAAGGAGCAAGGTAAAAACTTACAAGACCAAATAAATGAAGACAAAATAGGCAACCTACCTGAAAACGAATTCAGAGTAACCATAGTAAAGCTGATCCAAAATCTTGGAAACAGAATGGAGAAGATATAAGAAACATTTAACAAGGATCTAGAAGAACTAAAGAGCAAACAAACACTGATGAGCAACACAATTACTGAAATTAAAAGTACTCTAGAAGGAATCAATAACAGAATAGCTGAGGCAGAAGAACAGATAAGTGAGCTGGAAGATAAAATGGTGGAAATAACTGCCAGGGAGCAGAATGAAGAAAAAACAATGAAAAGAATTGAGGACAGTCTCAGAGACCTCTGGGACAACAGTAAACGCACCAACATTCACATTATAGGGGTCCCAGAAGAAGAAGAGAAAAAGAAAGGGTCTGAGAAAATATTCGAAGAGATTATAGTTGAAAACTTGGCTAACACGGGAAAGGAAATAGCCACCAAAGTCCAGGAAGCACACAGAGTCCCATACAGGATAAATCCAAAAAGAAACAAACCGAGACACATATTAATCAAACTATCAAAAATTAAATACAAAGAAAAAATATTGAAAGCAGCAATGGAAAAGCAACAAATAACATGCAAGGGAATCCCCATAAGGTTAACAGCTGATCTTTCAGCAGAAACTGCAAGCCAGAGGGAGTGGCAGGACATATTTAAAGTGATGAAAGGGAAAAACCTACAACCAAGATTACTCTACCCAGCAAGGATCTCATTCAGATTGGATGGAGAAATCAAAAGCTTTACAGACAAGCAAAAGCTAAGAGAACTCAGCACCACCAAACCAGCTTTACAACAAATGCTAAAGGACCTTCTCTAAACAGGAAACACAAAAGAAGGAAATGACCTACAATAACAAACCCAAAACAATTAAGAAAATGGTCATAGGAACATACATATCGATAATTACCTTAAATGTAAATGGATTAAATGCTCCAACCAGAAGACATAGACTGGCTGAATGGATACAAAAACAAGACCCATGCATATGCTGTCTACAAGAGACCCACTTCAGACCTAGAGACGCATACAGACTGAAAGTGAGGGGATGGAAAATGATATTCCATGCAAATTGAAATCAAAAGAAAGCTGGAGCAGCAATTCTCATATCAGATAAAATAGACTTTAAAATAAAGACTATTACAAGAGACAAAGAAGGGCACTACATATTGATCAAAGGATCAACCCTTGATCAAGATTAAGATATAACAATTTTATAAATATATATCCATGCAACGTAGGAGCACCTCAATACATAAGGCAAGTGCTAACAGCCATAAAAGGGGAAATCGACAGTAACACAATCATAGTAGGGGATTTTAACACCCCACTTTCACCAATGGACAGATCATCCAAAATGAAAATAAATAAGGAAACACAAGCTTTAAATGACACATTAAAGAAGATGGACTTAATTGATATTTATAGGACATTCCACCCAAATACAACAGAATACACTTTCTTCTCAAGTGCTCATGTAATATTCTCCAGGATAGACCATATTTTGAGTCACAAATAAAGTCTTGGTAAATTTAAGAAAATTGAAATCGTATCAGGTATCTTTTCTGACCACAACACTATTAGACTAGATATCAATTACAGAAAAAAACTGTAAAAAATACAAACACATGGAGGCTAAACAATACACTACTAAATAACCAAGAGATCACTGAAGAAATCAAAGCAGAAATCAAAAAATACCTAGAAACAAATGACAATGAAAACACAATGAACCAAAACCTATGGGATGCAGCAAAAGTAGTTCTAAGAGGGAGGCTTAAAGCAATACAACCCTACCTCAAGAAACAAGAAAAATCTCAAACAACCTAACCTTACACCTAAAGCAATTAGAGAAAGAAGAGCAAAAAACCCCCAAATTTAGCAGAAGGAAAGAAATCATAAAGATTAGATCAGAAATAAATGAAAAAGAAACGAAAGAAACAGTAGCAAAGATCATTAAAACTAAAAACTGGTTCTTTGAGAAGATAAACAAAATTGATAAACCTTTAGCCAGACTCATCAAGGAAAAAAAAGGGGAGAAGAGTCAAATCAACAGAATTAGAAATGAAAAAGGAGAAGTAACAACTGACATTGCAGAAATACTAAGGATCATGAGAGATTAATACAAGTCACTATATGCCAAGAAAATGGACAATCTGGAAGAAATGGACACATTCTTAGAAAAGCACAACCTTCCAAGACTGAACCAGGAAGAAATAAAAAAATATAAACAGACCAATCCCAAGCACTGAAATTGTAACTGTGATTAAAAATCTTCCAACAAACAAAACCCAGGACCAGATGGCTTCAAAGGTGAATTCTATCAAACATTTAGAGAAGAGGTAACACCTGTCCTTCTCAAACTGTTCCAAAATATAGCAGAGGGAGGAACACTCCCAAACTCATTCTACGAGGCCACCATCACCCTGATACCAAAACCAGACAAAGATGTCACAAAAAAGAGGAAATTACAGGCCAATATATCTGATGAATATAAATGCAAAACTCCTGGACAAAATACTAGTAAACAGAATCTCACAGCACATTAAAAGGATCATACACCATGATCAAGTGGGATTTATCCCAGGAATGCAAGGATTCTTCAATATATGCAAATCAATCAGTGTGATACACCATAATAACAAACTGAAGAATAAAAACCATATGATCATCTCAATAGATGCAGAAAAAGCTTTTGACAAAATTCAACACCCATTTATGATAAAAACCCTCCAGAAAGTAGACATAGAGGGAACCTACCTCAAAATAATAAAGGCCATATATGACAAACCCACAGCCATCATCGTTCTCAGTGGTGAAGAATTGAAACCATTTCCTCTAAGATCCATTTCCTCTAAACCATTTCCTCTAAGGTGGGAATGTAAATTGATACAGCCACTACGGAGAACAGTATGTAGTTCCTTAAAAAACTAAAAATAGAACTAGCATATGACCCAGCAATCCCACTACTGGGAATATACCCTCAGAAGACCATAATTCAAAAAGAGTCATGTAACACAATGTTCACTGCAGCACTATTTACAATAGCAAGCTCATGGAAGCAACCTAAATGCCCATCGACAGATGAATGGATAAAGAAGATGTGTCACATATATGCAATGGAATATTACTCAGCCATAAAAAGAAATGAAATTGAGTAATTTGTAGTAAGGTGAATGGAACTAGAGTCTGTCATACAGAGTGAAGTAAGTCAGAGAAAAACAAATACCATATGCTAACTCATATATATGGAATTAAAAAAAAATGGTTCTGATGAACCTAAGGGCAGGACAGGAATGAAGATGCAGATGTAGAGAATGGACTTGAGGACACGGGAAGGGGGAATGGTAAGCTGGGACAAAGAGATTAGAATTGACATATATACACTACCAAATGTAAAATAGATAGCTAGTGGGAAGCAGCTGCGTGGCATAGGGAGATCAGCTCGGTGGTTTGTGAACATCTAGAGGGGTGGGATAAGGAGGTGGGGAGGGAGATGCAAGGGGCAGGGAATATAGGGATATAAGTATACATTCACTTTGTTATTCAGCAGAAACTAACACAACACTGTAAGGCTATTATACTCCAATAAAGATGTTAAAAAAATTAAATGTTAATCTCATCCAAAAACACTGCAAAGGAAGCACCCAAATTAATGCTTGATCAAATATTTTGACACTCTGGCGCAGTCAAATTGCTGCATGAAATTAACCATCACAAGTCCACACTTTGTCCACTTGGCACCCATAGGTATCTCCTTAAACCATTTTTAATCTCCAAACAAAGCCAGCGATAAGGTCATAATTCCTCCTAACTGTTCTTTGGTTCATTCACCTTTTTCCTTTAAGAAAGATATGTGGACCTCTTGTGATGTAGTTTTATTTATTACATAATACAATTTGTGAATGTGCTTGTTTGCCCTACAGTTCTGCCTGTTCCTCTACAGCAAGGACTGAGACTTTCTTACCTTTGATTCCTACCACTTCACACTATAAATGCTTGTAAACAGAAATGAAGCCTGTTTATATGTTGGACACTACACTCATGCTAGAATAAGATGGTTCTTTTTTCTTGTGAATATAAAAATTGGTTGGAAATGACACCATATAAGAAGTAGTGAGACTATAACTGGGTGCAGTAATAGAACCATGGTGAGGCAGCCCTTTACCCCACTGAGGTTGGGATGAAATATGGGATGGGGTGGGGTGCGGCGCGCATGGGGTAGCTTCCGGAGAAGGATTTGGATTTGAAAGATACAAAAAGAGTTTTCCAGGTAGGAAAGACTTAAAGTCTATGCAAAGAGAGCAGCACACAGAAGGAAAAATCTAGAAAATTAGCCTGAGGAGAGACGGTGAGGGGCTTTGTATAAGTGCTAAAGAATGAGTACTTAACTTTCTCCCTCATGGGGATCTGCAGAAGGATTCCAAGCAGGACAGAGGTGTGATTGGATTTGTATTTTAGAAAGCTCTCTCTTGCTGCGTGGTGGATGATGGATCAGTTGGATGGGGTGCGACAGGAGACTGGGAGCACTTAAGGGACCATTACTGTCAAACAGGGCAGTGACGGGAAAAGTCTGAACGGAGCTCATCTTGGGGTTTACTCCTGAGGAGGCTCTGAGAGTGGGTCCTTCCCCCCAGCCTCCTACCGTAGCGTGGCAGCTCCATCTGAAAGAGGGTAGGATAACTTAGTGTTCTCAGCTGCACATTGGGCTTGGATGTTCAACTCCTCCAACAGGCCTTTGATAAAGAAACAAAATAAAGGAAGGCTGATAGGAGCAAGAACTGAACAAATAGGCTAGTGACTAACAGGTGCATCCTCCCTGTGTTCTGGAGATAAGTTTAATGAAGGAGCCGCTATCAGTCACACTCAGGAAAGGAGGTGGGGTGATGTTACAAATGCACGCGTGAGGGTTCTACCTTCTGGGCTGTTATCTCAGTAAACTCTTGCTGTAAGATACAAGAAAATGGTTGCTGGGAAAAACTGAAGAAGGAGGATATAACTCTAGGTGAAAGGAGGCTTTGTTCTGTTCCCATTATTTTTCTGGCTGTTTGAGCAGGAATAAACTAGTAAAGTGTAATAGAAACAAGCGAAGTTGTGAGGAGCTTATAGTCTAAACAATGTGTCTTAAAATGACTTGTTCCAGGCCATGGGAATATACTTACTGTGTTGTCTAGCTGCTAGCAAGTCCCTTTTTGTTGTGTCAACATTGTGAACATTTTTCTGGAGAGCAGTAAGACATTTTCCTGTGACCTCTGGGCATGTACAGATGCCCCTACCATCCCCTCCCCGACCGTGGCATCCCCAGTAAAGCTGGAGGGAGATGGCTACTGGGGTAGAATGTCAGGGGTACCATTTGAGGGCTACTTCCAATGTGGAGAGTTACTACTGCCAAGTTCATTCACAGAATGACTAAGCTGTGGGGAAATTTTGCAAATAGTTATCAGGAAGCCCAGGCTGCTGGAGAAACAGCATTTTGGGGAAAATTGCTTTCTCCTCCTTTATTTGCAGGCTTAGTGAATGGGATTTCCACCTATCTAGGTACCCAAACTTGGAAGCTCAGGTAATCCTAGATTCCTCCCTATATCAGTTAGGATAGGATAGGCTATGCAGCCATAACAAGTGACTCTAAGGTCTCTGTGGTTTTCAACAACCAACTTTTGTTGTATTTTTGCATTCATGCTGGATGCCATTTGCAATTATCTGAGCCTCTGCTCCAGATGGTCCTCCTCTGGGACCCAGACTGATGGAGCTGCCTTTCTCTAGAACATTCTGGTCTTACGGCAGAGGGAAAAGAGAACACCACGATGACACACTGGACCTAAAACTTCTGCAGGGAAGTGATGCACGTTAATTCTGCTCACATCTTTTTGACCAAAGCCTGACGTCAGTGAGATGGGGAAGTATAATTCTTCCCAAGGAAGGGCAGCAGTTGTTTCTGTTTGTAAAGGTGTTATATCTGGAGCCACAGAGAACAGAGTTCAAGTCCAAGCTCTTCAACTTTCTAGCTATGTAAGGTGTGCTGTTTCTTCTCTATTTCATGTCTTGGATGTCTGGAGTCCCCCCATAACTTTTATGCTTAGGACAGACATGGACTTTTTGAAACTACCACTTTGGTTATCGCTAATCTACAGGGTTAGAGGGTATATGCTCAGGGTATATGCTCAGTATATACTCTGAGTATCAGATCCCTAATCTGCAGGTATATGAATTACGAGTAAATTCATAATCCAGTACAAGGCAGGACCTCCCTTGTACTAAGACTTGGAGGTGGGTGGGTATCATTCTTGATCCCTTCTCGTTGACACTTTCAAGCCATTTTTAAGTCCTCCTTCAGTCATTGCTCAGGTTCCACGAAAGCCTGTCATCAGACCCAATAGCCTTTCTTTTAGATTTCACCTATGGACACCTGAGTTGTTCCCTCTTATTCACTGAGGGATATGATGCCAAGTCTCTCCCTTCTTCCCTACTATTCCTGTCATCATTACTGGGAACTTCAGCATCTATGTAGATGATCAGTCAACACTGGTTCTCTTGGTTCCTTTTCTCTGATGGTGACTTCTTCTCCTCCACCTCAGCCTTGCTTTCCCCTGGTCTCGCGCTACACTTTGTAATTACCAATAACTGCATCACCTCCCAAATCTCTATTGTAAGATTGGGATTGTGAGATCACTCTCTGATCACCAACCCTACGTTTCCATCTCACTCTTTGACTGTCCCAAGTACAGTAATTCTTTAACCACACTGAGACCTTCAATCTGTTTTCCTTACTGTTTTCTCACCATCCGTGTTTCCACATGTCATCACATCCTTCTGTATCTAGCCTAGACACCTCCCTGGAGTCAGCCAAATTGTGACATTAAGAGCCTCATGCTCTGGACTGCCAAGTCTGCCCAAAACTTCTGTCACCAACTTGGGGATATTTCTTAGAGCTGCTGTAACAAAATACCACAGACTGGGTGGCTTAAACAGCATATATTTATTGTCTCACAGTCCTGGAGGCTAGAAGTCCAAGCTCAAGGTGTTGGGAGGATTGAATCTTTGTAAGCGCTGTGAGGGAGAATCTGTCCCATGCCTCTATCCTGGGTTCTAGTGTTTTGCTGACCATCTTTGACATTCCTTGGCTTGCAGGAGCATCACTCCAACCTCTGCCTGTATCTTCATATGACATTCTGCCTGTGTGTGTATCTGTGTCCAAATTTCTCCTCATTATAAGGACACCAGTCATATTGGATTAGAGGCCTACCCTGTTCCAGCATGGCTTTACCTTAAATTCACTAATTACATCTTCAATGCCCCAATTTCTAAATAACGTCACATTCTGAGGTCCTGAGAGTTAGGATTTCAACATATGAATTTGGCGGGGGGGGGACACAGTTCAACCTGTAACAGAGGGGTCTCCAAAGCCATCCTCAGGTTTGAAAATTTGCTGGACAGACTCGCAGAACTCACTGAAAGCTATTATGCTCATAGTTATGTTTATTACAAGGAAAGGATCATAAAATCAGCTGGAGGAAGAGACTCATTGGGCAGAGTCTGGTAGGGTTCCAAACACAGAGCTCCGGCATTGATATGTGATAATACCCATGGAGTATTGCCAACTCAGTAAGCTCATCAAAGCTTTGGAGTTCAGAGTTTTTGTTGGAGCTTTATTATGTAGAAATGATTGACTGCCCAGGTGGTTAAAGTCTGACTCAGGGTCATCTGATAGCATATGACACAAAGCCCCTGCTTTGTAAACACGCACTTGGTTTTTCTGCAATGGCCAGTCCCCTGTCCAGTCTTATCAGATGTGACCAGTCCCACCCTAAGCTATCTTCTTTCCATAAACTCTTAAGTGTGGTCTGAGGGGTCCACCATGAATAACAAAAGCCATTCCTATCATGGAGGAAATTCCAAGGGTTTGGAGTTTAGCTCTCAGATGTCAGAACAAAGACTGACCTCTCTTTTGACGGGCCACATTCCTAATTACACAGCACCCATCCTTCTTTGCCTGCTGCCCCCTTTAAACTGATCTGATTAAACCCTGGCCTAGTGAAATCCATACCCTGCTACTCTGTGCCTGCACCCAAGTGGCTGAGCAGTGCTGGAGGACATCTCCGAACAGGGTAGACTGGTCTCACTTCATAGACACATATCTCACGTGGGCACCAGGCTCTGCCGGACAGTCTGCCACACTTCCCTGGTGCAGCGCCTTTTCTTAGTGTATGATTTTTACACTTTTCTGTACATATACTTCCTGCCTCATTTCTACAGGCCTCTCTCTCAGATGATAAATATCTTATTCTTCATTGAAAATAATGGTTGCCGTCTTCGTATTTCCTTCCCCCAATCCATCAGCCTTTGACCTTTTTTACCCCACATACTTTGTCTACCCTCCTGACACAATACACCCATCCAGTTCCATGGCTTTAAATAACGATTGTACGTCAGTGACTCCCAAATGCATTGACTTCTCTCCGAAGTGCCCGATTCACATATTCAGTTCTCCTGGGACAGCAGATCTTGGATGTCCCTACCCTCTTCACATCTGCCCTGGCCAAGATGGACTCTTGATTTTCCTACTCCACTGAAACTGCTTCTCTCCTAGACTTTCCCATCTGAGGAAATTTCACATCTTCTTCTGGGCTCAGACTCAAAAGAGCTGTCCTCGATTTCTTCAAACCCCACATTCAATCTATAAGCAGTTTTGTCAGCAGTGCCTTCAAAACATTCTGAGTCTGAGCACTTCTCACCATCTCTGCTGCTAAAGCCTTCGTGCAGTGCTTTCCCTGGAACCAGTGCAAACACTTAAAGCAATTATCTTGCTTCCATTATGTACCCCTTTCCGATCTATTCTCTACCCAGCAGCCAGAGTGATTTTTTTCCCAAATGGAAATCATATATCGTCAGCACCCTATTGACAATTAGGATAAAATCCCTCCTCTTTTCATGACCTGTGCAAACACCATGATTACTTCCATCTCAGGGCCCGTGGCAAACACTGGCTAGTTGTTGACTAAATCATTTCCCTCTTATTCCTGGACACACGCATTCCCTTACCTCCTGACAGGTGGGTGTCTGAGTTGTAGACGGTAGCCCACAGTAAAAGGTGGGCTGAACCTTCCTGGTTCTGGGCCATAATACCATTCACATGCAACTTTGTGTTGTCTTTCTCCATCTACTACTTGAATGCAGAGGAGGATGAGGCCTTAACAGATGGTGAAGCCACACTTGGGAAGGAGTCTGCGCTTCAGTGATTTCGTGGGGCAGTGCACATCCTCTGTCTCCCTTGTGGCCCATAATGGATTGTGCTGTAGTCTCGGTGAGAAATACACTTTCATAGTGTTATGTCATTGAGACTTGGGGGCCGTTGGTTATAGCTATAACCACAACCTGACAACTACAACTCTCTTGCACCTTCTCTTCCTCTTTTTTAAAATTCTCTTTCCCAAAGTCTTTGGTTTCCTCCCTCTCAAGGTTTAAGGTTCAGCCAGAAGTCTCCTTCTCCTCAGAAAGACTTCCTCTGACCCCTGCTCTATCTAAAATAGTTCCCCACTGTCCTCTTATATCCTGTTGTCCTACCTGTGTTCTTCACAGCACTAACCACTACCTGAGATTATAAATATGAATAGAAATATATTTGTCCATTGTACATATGTTCATATGTCCGTCTTCCCAGTAGAGTGTAAATTCTCTTGGGGTGTAAATCTTGTCCATCTTTGCCATGGCTATATTCTCGGCTCCTGGGACAGTATCTGGCACACAGTAGGTACTTAACAATTACCTTTTTAAAAATTAATTCATTTTAAAAGACCCCAAATAGATGTTAGAATGATTGTATGAATTCCCAATATGATGTTACTTTTCTGTCTGGAAGAAAGACTTGCTTTTAATGTTTTACCTTACAAATAAGAAGGGATTAAAATGTACTGGGAAAAGAAGTGTGTGGTATAATAAAAAAATAAATACTTGGTCTTTGTCACTGGTTCCTGGCACAGAGCTCCTTAAAACCCTTGGAATTCCCTGGATAAGAATGTCTATCGTAGGCCAACAAGATGACTCAAGTGAAAGGTGAGCTAAAATAGTTCCAGGATGGGGGCTGGTCACCAGAAAAACCAACCATGTGATTAGAGGGTCAGAATCTTCAGCTCCTACTTTATTCCAAGTCCAGAGACGGGGAGGGGCCTGAGATTGAGTTCCATCACCATTAACCAATGTTTTAATAAATTGTACCTACAAAATGAAAGCTCCTCAACAATGGAGTTTGGGGATCCTCCAAGTTGGTGAACATACTCACTGACCAGGAGGATGGTGCACCACAACTCCATGTGGACGGAAGCTCCTGTGTTCAGGACCCTTTTGGGCCTCAAACTATGTACGTCTTCATGTAGCTTTCATTTGTAGCCTTTATAATAAACTGTAGTAATAAGGATAGCACCTTGTACTATGTGACTTGTTCTAGCAAATTATGAAGTCTGAGGGAGGAGTGGTGCAAAGCCCTGAATTTGTAGCCAAGTTGGACAGAAGTGCAAGTAGCCTGGAAACCTGAGACTTGCAGATGGCATCTGGAGAGAGGCAAGTCTTGTGGGACTGAACCCCCAACTTGAGGGGTCTGCTCTGACTCTGGGTAGTTACCGTCAGGAATGAGCTGTGGGACCCCCAGTTGGAGTCAGAGAATTGGAGAACTGTTTGGTGTTGGAATGGTGTATTTGGTGTCAGAAAACACCACATGGAGTGGGGGTTCATTGGCTTAATATATTGACTAGCTGGCTTCTTAACACCAGGTTCACTCTGGAAAAAGGGCACTTGAGATTCAGTTTTGTCCTACAGGTGATAGCTAAAATAATATTTATAGGAGGTGCCTATCCTCCCCTTAGCACATTTTCCCTACTCAGTCGTACCATTATGGTGTTTGGGACCTGGTCCAACAGAACAGATGAATAGAAGGAGGCAAGAGCAAATGAAGAAGCTCCATCTTTATGTCTACTGTAGTACGAGCTACTCTCATCGCTTCTCTGAGACCAAATGTTCTCCTGTGCCTCTCTGAAATGTTCATTTCACCCAACCCCACATTTTACCCCGTCCAAAAAGCAGAGTGACCTTTCCAAAGTCCAAATGTGGTTACCACAGTCAGTGGCTTCTTTTTGTTCAAGGCTGTGTTTGATCCACTCAGGTTTACCTCTTCAGCCATGTCTCCTGTGCTTCACCAGGACACTGCTCCAGCCACCTTTATTTGCTTAATTATGTAGTTAATGTCATTTCTTCTCACGAGAATCCACGAGGTTAGGGATTGTGTTTGTTTTTGCTTACTGTTTTATCTTCATTGCCAATCACAGTGCCTGGCAAATAACAGATGTTCAATGAATATTTGTTTGAATGGATGGATGAAAGAATGAATGGATGAAAGAACGAATGGCATTCAGGGCATATCTCACTGATATTAAGGAAAATGTCAAGGTTCACAGAAACAGGAGAGCACATCAATGAACTTTATTGCACAAATGGAATGGAGAGAAATACCTGTCATCACATCAGCTGCGGCCAGTATGTAGGGGCAGAAAGCAGTGACCTAGATAGTCAGGGCGCTGCTGTGAAGGTGGTCAACCTCTTGCTGGCAAACTGCTTGGAATCATCAGCCCCCACAGGCAGTGTGATCACCTCAGGGCCAAGGAGATGTACTAACAGGAGATTCCTGGAATCCTTAACCTTCAAACTTACCTGCATCACAGCCTCTGGTCACCGTAGTGCAGGCCAATGGAGTGACCTGGACAGATTAACTAAATTTTAAAAAATCATTTGTGTCAGTTTTTCAGGCCGCAGCCTCCTGCTTGTCTGGTTCACACCATTACATTTATAGATCTATAGAACCAGTGGGAAAAGCAGAACAAGAAATTCTTACATTGGGTGTACACGTGATGTACACGACAGACAATAGGTTGAAGATGCTGATGTATAAGGAGCCCATTGATAAGTAAAACACTGAGATCTTAATTAAAAAAATGGACAGCCCATTCATCAGAGAGGAAATCAAAATAATAAACACAGAAAACATGGTCAACCTCTTTAAGAATCAAAGATAATAGAAGATACATTTGACTATAATGGTTAAAGATTTAAAAAATGTCAGGAGGACTGCATGCAGTAGACACTTTGATAGAGTGCTTGTGAGGGTGAACTGCTTAAACTTTTTAAAATGGCAAAGCATATTGATAATATATAACAGGACCGTGGAAAATATAAATTTTGCAAATCATTTTCTCAATCACTCCGAAAGATGTTTGACAAAGTGTTATTTATATTAAAAAAGAAACCCCATGAAAATCTATCCTAAATATCTAGTAATAGGAAGTAGTTTAAAAAATGTGGTGCAGCCGCAAAATATTTATGAAGAATTTTAATAACAGAGCAAATGCTCAGAAGGATACTTAGTAAACAAAACATGGTTCAAAGCTGTATGAAGTGTTAGATGTCAACTATGAAAGAATATTTGCATACAGTAAAAAAAAGAAAATATGAAATGTTTTTATGTGTAGACATAAAGAGGAAAATAAAAACCAGCATAATCTCACAATTCTCATTGCAGATTTAAGACAACACAGTATGATTCTTTACATAGATTGTGTATTTCCAAAATTTCTACACTAATCTTGTACGTTTAGAACATCATGGAAGAAAAGTTACTAAAAACACAGACATTGGTTTTGAGGTCAGTGGGGCCTGGGTTCTGATCTTGGTTCTGCTGCTTCCTGTTGTGATAGATCATCAGTATCAGTGGGTTTCAGTTTGCTCATCTGAACAATGGGTATAATAGCGCGCATAGGGTTGGTAGTAGGATCAAATGAAATAAAATGTGTAAATGGCTTAGCAGAGTACATGACCTAGAGTAGGCTTTCGTGAATATTAGTATTCCCATCTTAGAATCGTAGAATCTGAAATTTTCAAATGCTGGAGGATTATCTCCTCTAACTTTTAAGTTACACAGGCGGGGTAGCTAATGATGTTGAGAGACATCAATGGCTCATCTAAGTTGCAAAGCTCATAAGCAGCAGAGCTTCTGGATTTGGTCTGTGTTCTGGGTTCCTTTTGCTAAGCTTCCTTGCTTCCCTGGAGAAACAGAGTTCAGCCTTGAATTGCTCCTATTTTTTTGGGTTTTGGTTGGTTTTGATTTTTGTTTGTTTGTTTGTTTGTTTATGTCATTCATCCAAGCAGGGCAGATTTCTTAGAGTTCTGATCTTGACACTAAAGCCAAGTAAATTACTTTCTGAGAGAAGAATTTAAATGACAAACCCTGATTAATATCAGTGGAGGATCACTGAGTGCAGGAAAAGTGACAGGCCAAGTCAGAGGAAGTTGGGTTAACCTGTGTCGAAAGTTAAGCTTTACCTCACCGCAAAGCAAAAAGGCCTGGGCAAGGGGTGTTAAATTCACCCCCACTAGGCAGCCTACTCACTGGTGTCTTTTCTCTGGCCTTCCTTCTTTCCCATCCAGCTTTTACACTACAGGCAGAGTGAGTTCTATTAAATTAACCTCTGCCTTAAATCCTGGCCTTTTATTGCCTGGAAGATACAGCCTGAACACCGAGTCTGGCCTGAGCCCTTCATGATCTGCCATCTATTTATCTTTTCTGCTCTGTGCATTTCCCTGGATTACCATGCATCATCCCCTTATTAGTCTGCCTGGTAAGTTCCTACTCATACCTCAAGACCCAGACCAAATGTCCCAGACCAAATGTCCCTAGACTCTAAGCTCCTTGACTAGACAGTGAGTCTATGATGTCAGGGACAGGGTCTCATTCATCTCTGCACTCTGAGTTTGAATTTTTCAACTACAAGCAACAGGATACTGATAGAGGGAATTTTTCATCTCACTTAACAGGAAGTTTAGAGATGGTGGTTCCAAGATTGGCTCTGCGGTTTGACGATCTTTTGTCCTCATCTTTTCCCTCTGCCAACCTCGGAGGGCTAGTGGTGTCTCCTTTTTATGGTTATGTGAGTTGCAGCAGCTATAACCACCAGGTTAGGCTCTGTTAGGGAGGAAAAGATGTATGATGTTACGTAAACAGGACAACATGCCGATGCAGAAAGACAGAAGTGGTGGATCAAGGGCTTTTTTTTCTTGAGCCCTCTTCTGTTTTATTAATCAGGTAGGAATTTTCCCAGAAGCTGCCCAGTAAGTTTCGTCTTATGGCTGATTGTCTAGAAACGGGTCACATGGTAGCTCCTAAACAGTCACAGGCCAAGGGAAACGGGATGGCTGTGACTGGTCAGAACAAACTTGACTCGTTCCCTTGGTCTAGAGCTGTCTTCTTAGAAATCCGCTTGATACCTAAACAGAGGAGGCTTCTGTTAGGAAGGGAAGGGTATAATGTTACTAGCTGAATCACTAACAGCTTTCGCCATAAGATCTCAGTATTGTACCTAATTGAATGTTCTCCGTAAAATCCTTCTGTAAAGTTCTATACTACTCTGTCCTCTGTGTCTCCATAGCCTATTATTCTTACTGTATCATAATTCCTCTCTTTCTATCAAGTTTCTGTTACTGTATCTTAATTGTCCATCTGCCTGTCTGTTTCCTACATGGGACTGTGAACTCCTTAAGGAGGAAACATTTTATTAACATATTATTTAAGTGAGAAACATAATTTATTTAGATTTAAGTGTCCAGCGTTCAATGTATATAGGTTCTCAATAAATGTTTATTGATTTTTCTATGCAACTATTATCAAATAATAGGCAAGATTAATGATGAGGACAAACAGAAGATACTTGATAAGTGTAATGAAATAATCAACTGGCTTGATAAGAACCAGACTGCAGAGAAGGAAGAATTTGCACATCAGCAGAAGGAGCTGGAAAAAGTCTGCAACCCCATCACTACCAAGCTGTACCAGAGCGCAGGAGGCATGCCAGGAGGAGTGCCCGGGGGCTTCCCTCGTGGTGGAGCTCCTCCATCTGGTGGTGCCTCCTCTGAGCCCACCATTGAAGAGGCTGATTAAGCCATCCTAGCATAGATATAGCATTGTTCCACACAACATTGGAGAACCCAGGTTTGTGACAAATTCCACGGCAGTTTTAAAGTTGAGCTGCTCTAGTAAACTGGGCATTCTTGATACTTGAACATGGAATGTGTGCACAGGGAAAGGAAATAACATTGCACTTTACAAGCAGTGTATGGTAAGTAGAAAATGCAATGTCTTAAATAAAACTGTATTTAAAATTGGCAAAAAAGAAAAATCCCTCCCTTCCTTCCTTCCCTTTTTTTTTTTTGATATTCTGTCTTCATTAAGGCCATTAGTGATGTTAGTCATTCTTGAATTTCCACGTGTTTGAATTTCACATATCTTGGGTCACACCTTGAAATGCAGTTCTGGTATCTGTAATGAAGTCTGGAGCCCTGCTAAAAATGACAATAGCTATATAGATTTTGACTGAAAAATTTATTAATGATTCTTTTCCTTGGTAGATAAAAGCCTGCATTTAGCTTTATCAAAGACAATATAAATTGAAAAGTTCACATCCTTTGCGTGAAAAATGGGTTTCATGCCACCAAAAACAAAGCCAAACAAAACAAGTTAATCCAGCTTTCTTGAAAATGACAGCTTCAGTCAGGCTGATTTATAGAGTTTCCGACGGGCTTTTGTGGCTTTTTCTCTCTCCTTTCCTCTTCTCCATACCACCCATTTATATTTACGCTGGGAAAATATAACTACAGTGGGACGAGGAAGGGGCTGTTGCTGTCATTGTCTAAATGACCACATCTCATAACCTGTGAAGGAAATTCCATGACATCGTTTGTGCAGCCGGCATCTGTGCATGTGAGAAAGATCACTGTAACTTAATGTAATAATAATATCCCACATCTTTTTCTTCTTCTGTGAAGCTTTTCCTGACCTTCCCGTCTGGGTTAGGAAACCTTCCTCTCAGTTCCCTTAACAACCTCCTTACTCTGTAATCATCTACCATACTTAGCACAGTGCACGTGCTTAAAAATGTTGAGTAGATAAGATTGTTCTGGTGGAGATAGCTATGCATTTCTGTATGTACAGACTTGTTTATTTAGCAAACGCACACATACAGCACTTACTCTATGCAAGACATGTTTCGAATTGCTTCATACATACTCATTCAGAATTTTACAATTTACCAAAGCACTTTTGACACATTGGCTCATTGGTTACTCACTTTAACTTTAGTGAGCGGATGGATAGAAATTACCCCCATATCACAGGTAGGCTAACATACTCAGAGGTTCATCTCTTTACCCACAATTAGACAATTTGCAAATAGCAGAGGTGGGATTTTAACCTACTTGTTCTGACCCTTGGCACAGTGTTTTGCCAGAGGGGCCCTGGCAGAGATCCTTTAACGTTTTGTGATTACCGCACCTACAGCAATTGAAGACCGAAGGGAGGCTTTGGCTATTTTAAGAAGCTGTTTAGGGAAACACAGATTTTTTTCCTATGTTTAACACCAATTTTAGTAGTGTCATAGTTAGCAAATGCTCCATTACTGCTGCATAACAAACAACCCCCAAATTCAGTGTCTGAATTTGGCTACAGGTTGGCTAGGAGTTGGCTGATCTAGGCTGGGCTTGGCTGAGTAGCCCTGCATCAAGCACTGTATTTGATGGTGCGTCACTCCTCAAAGATGCCTGGGCTCAGGGCTGTTCCACACATATTCACTTTGGGGCCTGAACTGCTCCCTGGCGCATGGTAATGGGAGAAGTACAAGAAATCAAGCCCAACTACACAAACCCCGTTCAAGCCTCTGCTTGTGTCACATCTGCCAACCTCCCATTCGTCAGGGTAATTTATATAGCCAAACCCAATTCAAGGTAAGAAGCACACTCTACCCACCATGAAGCCAAAGCAAGTTACATGGTTAAGATAGAAAAATTTTGATGGAGTGAGAATTTGAACTCCCACATTGAAGATGAGGCATGAATATCTTTGAACAATAATTTAGTCTGCTACAAGGGGATTCCAAGTAGCATTGCCAAATTTAGCAAGTAAAAATACAGGGCACTCAATTAAGTTTGAATTTCAGATAATCAAATATTTTTAAGTATAAATATACCCCCAATGGGTCTTCTTATACTAAATATTTGTTTTATCTGAGATTCAAATTTAACTGGGTGTGTGCTGTCTTTTATCTGACAGTCCTAGTTTTAGATAAATCAGTTGCTTGACACAAGGTGAGATTAACAGTAAGAATATGTAATTGACCAGCTTATGAAAAAGTATGCTCATGTTGATTTCTCCAGTAACCATCCTTCTGCCAGGATTGGCCTGGCTCCCAGAGGAAAGGCACAGGCTTCCCTGAAAATATCACTAAGTACTTTAAGGGGCAGCACAAGGGGAGTCCTCAAGGCCAGTTAGCCACTGGCCTTCTTGGTAAGCTGTCCATGAAGAAGGCAGTGAAAGGTGCTAGCCCGTTGGTAGTTTTAAATGCTATTGGGGAGCAAACCTGGGAAGCTTACCCCTGTAATCAGTCCCTGCAGTAGGAGTCCAGGCTTGGTAAGTATATATTTTGAGAGTGTTTGTCTTTATCATGGTTTGTGCCTCATTCACACTCACTAAGTTGGAAAAATATGGGTGTCCTCCACACCACACGAAGAATGGGAGGCCCACTAACTGGCCATAAAGGCCAAAGAAGATACATTTTCATTTGGAGGCTATGGATGTCATTGAAGTGGTGTGAAATCTGTATTTGGAATGACCCCTGCTTTATCTCTCCAGTGGCGCTCACCCCTCAAGTAATTACTTATGGCCCCTACACACCTCTGCCATGGCTATTAAAATGGAAGGACAAAAGGCACAGTTGTGAATTGTTCTGGCTAGTCATTTGAAGGGCTTTGTTGGAGCAAATTACTTTGTTTGGTGTTTTCTATGATGCCAGCAGCTTTTTGAACCAGTACGAAAGGTCTTAAATTGTGTGCGTGCATGTTTTTAAAGGTTGAGGAAGAGGCGTGGAGGAGGAATAGCACGTGAGAAGTTTGGGATTCTTTTCTCTAAGCCTTGTTTTTTGTCCAGAAATATTTATATTCAAATGTGAGGCCTGGTTTTTGTAGATGAATGCCAAGCTCATAAACTCAGGATGTTAATTCTCATTTCTGCAGGGATTGGAAATGATTCATGGTTTGTAGGAGGTAGAGACACCAAAGCATTTTCTATTGACACCTGGAGCTGACTGCAGAGGTGAAAGGCAGGTCTCATAGAAAGAAAGACATTTTCTAGGGAAGAAAAATGTCACTTTTGTGGAGGTTTTGTTTCTTTTGTTTGTGTGTGAAGATGAGAATTTTTCTTCCTTGAGAAATAATTTCTATCTTGTTGCAAAATGTCACTGCAAAAACCTGTTTGAGAAAAGAGCAAATCGGCCTTCTGTTTATCCTCTTTGCTGTGTTCATGAAACTATTGCCTGAAGCATGTGGTGCAAATTACAGGAAAATGAGCCATTTCACCTGGTTTTGTAAGTGACCACATTCTTTATATTCCTCAGTTCCATGAGAGTTATAAAGGGAAATTTCCCTTGGCTGGCTGATTAAATAAACATCTATTTCCCGAAGCATTTAAGAGGAGAACAGGAAAAAAGTGGCAAAATAAATAGTCACTTAAGTCTAACCATTTCTCTGGGTAGCAACTGTGGCCTGGCAGCTGGGGGGCTCCTGGGTTAAGAGGGCAGATTTTATTTGTATAGGGACACAGATCTTGGCTTTCTTCCATCTCTTTAGATTGCAAACTCTTAATCAGTTTTCAAGAAGTCCTGATAAATAAGTGGGTAATAATGATAATGAGAAATATATTGATAAGGTAATAATACTGGTAATTATTGCTATCATTAACTAGTCACTAACTATGGGGAAGACACTGTACTAAATGCTTTTTATATTTTATCCCACTTTTAATCCTAGCATGAAGGGGGTATTGTCACGTGTCACAGTTGAGGAAGTAAGGGGTAAGGAGGTTAGTAAATTGCCCGTCATACTTTTGCACCTGTTACGTAGTAAGTCATCATTTGAACTCAGACCTTCTGACTCCAAAGCCAAAATGTTTAAACTCAAAATTCTACCATGGCTTCTGGTGTTGGTGTCATGTGAAAGACTCTCAGATCTAACCACGTCTCCCCTATTGGATTATGTGTCTGCTTGATATACTCCTTTTTCTCGGTTATACTGTGAGCCTTACTTTCCAGGCCTTGGCCAATCACGTGGGATGTCAGGTGGGGAGTTCATGCTGGGAAAGTTCCTCAGAGCCAGGGATTGAGAAGGAAGGTGGTCACAAAGAACTAAGAAAATTGGAAGGAGGAAGAACATATTACATCCAAGAGGGTGTCAGATGTCACAAGTGTGACAGTGTGAGAGATGAGGAGAAGAGGTAGCAGGAAGATCCAGAGTGTTTGCCAAGAAGAGCTGAAATCTCCCTTTTCCTTTGTGTGTGAGGTGTGGTGGGCACTTGGGTCCCCTGTTAGAGGTCAGGTTAAGGCTAGGGTCAACACGCTTGATCCTCAGAGAGGGATATTTTAAAATATTTATTTATGTAGCAGTCAATATTTTTATTATGCTACATATTTCATTTTTTTCTCTTTTTCAGTTTCCGTTCAGTTCAAAATTAAATTTTTTTTTTTTTTTTTTTTTTTTTTTTTTTGCGGTACGCGGGCCTCTCACTGTTGTGGCCTCTCCCGTTGCGGAGCACAGGCTCTGGACGCGCAGGCTCAGCGGCCATGGCTCACGGGCCCAGCCACTCTGTGGCATGTGGGATCTTCCCGGACCGGGGCACGAACCCGTGTCCCCTGCATCGGCAGGCGGACTCTCAACCACTGCGCCACCCACAAAATTGGGAAGGGAAGGGAAGCCCAAAAAATTAAAATTTTTTTTATTGAAGTGTAGTTGATTTACAATGCTGTGTTCATTACTGCTATACAGCAAAGTGATTCAGTCATACCTATATATACATTTTTTTTTAATATTCTTTTCCATTACAGTTTATCACAGGATATTGAATCTAGTTCCCTGTGCTTGTTGTTTATCCATACAGAGGGCTGTTTTTGACTTCTCTAGTCTCCATGATCATTCTTCGTGCCTGTGTGTATGGTGGCAGGTGGAGGTGGATGTAAAGTGAGAGGCATTTCTCACGGGGATTGGTTATTTTCAGATCAACAAATAGACTTCCTCTCGGGGAAGTTTTGGGTTAAGGTTTCGCACCTCAAGAATATTTTTGTTAACTTTAGACGTGATGCGGGTAACATTTTTACTCGTTTTCCCATTACCATGGATTACTCAGACACATAGATAAATTCTGTTGGTGGGGAAGTCAGGACAGAAAATCAGCCAGTCTGCTGACGTTCTGAGTGAATGCAGAGGTGGAATCCAGGCCCGCGTGAGAGCAGTGGGCACCTAGTGGGCTGGCAGCGAAGGGAGGGTCAGAAGGTCAACTTTCCACTTTAGTTTCCCATGACCCATCTCTACCAGGAACAAAGCTGCCTTCACCTGTCAGGTTTATGTGTGGGTCAGGAGAAGTGTGTGGGCCCCTCAGCACCCCCAGGGGAAAATCATTCCAGCCTCCAAGAGTCCAGGAGGGAATAGCATCAGGACCTAGTGGACTTTCCACTGTTAAATCCCGTAGGCTGCCAGTAGCTTGCCTTCCATGCTGTGTCTCTCAGGCAGGTTGCAGGTACCTGTGGGCAAGTTGGGAGTTCTATAAGGAGGGTGTGTGGCTCTGTAGTGTGGCTGGATCTGCTTCCTTTTTTCTTAGTGCCCAGTTTCCACTGCTCTCACCAGTGGGAGAGAAGGCATCATTCTATTGCTCAGAGACGTGGTGGCTCCGCTACCAAGGGGGCGCATGCTTTGAACTGGCTCCAGCAGAGGAGGCCCAGAGATCCTGGCTCCAGGCACTGTGCACCATCAAGATACGCCTGGATGCCCAGCTGGGTGGAAAGCTTCCAGGAGAAAAATTCCTGGATAGCTGACTAATGGTCGCAGCTTTAGAGAGTTTGAGACATGACATCCTCCCCACCCTGCCTCATCTTTTGTGGCAACAGGAACACTGAACAGTGCTGTTCAGTAGACTTATCTGTGATGATGGAAATGTTCTATATCTTGCTATCAAATGCTACAGTAGCCACTGGCCCTATGTGGCTATTGGGCACTTGAGATGTGGTTAGTGTGACTGAGGAATTGAATTTTAAATTCCATTTACTTTTATTTCATGTAAATTTAAATAGCCCCATGTGGCTAGTGGCTATGGTATTGTATAAATGTACTTTGGCATAATTATGGTTTGGAGATGGCTTGGGAAAATAAAGGACACTCACACTTATATTTACACATACTCTTAACATTCTAGCTACCAAGTTTGCGCACATCTCTCACCTCATTATCACATCCATTATTTCACAACACTGTAGGAGGGTGATGTTCTTATTTTTCACATTTTATGGATGAGAGTCTTCTCTGAGAGTCACACAGAAGTTATGTGTTTTATCTAAGATTACTTAGTAAGCCAGCAGTGCAGCCAGGGCTCAAGCCCAGGCCTGTTTCTAAATCATGAGGCTGAAGGTGGTGATCGTGAACCTCAAGAAAGACCCCGCCTCACATCTCTCGGCAGGCTACTGACCACGTGACTGGGACAGCCTTAAGGTGTTTCACCTGCAGAGCAGAGTCTGTGACAATGGCTTGGCTCACGTAATTTACTTTGGGACGTGATCCAGAAGGAACAGCATTGAGGGTCTGGGAAATGAAATAGGCAAGGAGAGAAAACCAGTGCCCTAAGTATATTACTGAAAGTAGGCAACGGGGGCTCAATCCCGCAGGAACTGACTAGGAACTGTGTAGAATGCTCCCTGAAGTTGCCCAGCAGACACCATTACACACTGCAGAGCCACACACCCTCCTTATTGTCGGATAACACATTATCCACAGAATTAGCTGAAAGCAACAGAAATTTGTCATCTCATAGTGATCCGGCTCAGGAGTTGAGGAGATGCTTAGCTGAGAGGTTCTGGATCAGTGTCTCTCAAGGGGACTACTCTCAGGGCACTGTCAAGATACTGCAATCATCTGAATGATTGACTGGGGCTGGAGGATCCTTCCAAGATGGCTCACTCACACGGCTATGACAGGAGGCCTCAGTTCTTTGCCATATGGGCCGCTCTGTAGGGCTCTTCAATGTGGTCACAACATGACAGCCGACTTCCCCCAGCATGAGAGATCTGAGAGAACAAGGCAGAAGGTACATTGTCTTTCGAGATCTTCCTCAGTGGCTCTCAACCAGGGGTGACTTTTAGCTCCCTGTCCTCCCCTGGGACAATGTTTGGAGATATTTTTGGTTGTGACAGTTGGTTAGGGGGTGCTATTAGCATTTAATAGGTAGAGGCCACGGATGCTGCCAAACATCCTGCCATATAAAGGACAGTTCCCCCACTACACACACACACACACACACACACACACACACACACACACACACACACACACACACACACACTATCTGACCTACAGTGTCAACAGTGCTGTGCTTGAAAAACTCTGATCTAACCTCAGAAGTCACATATTACTTCTGCCATATGCTACTGTACACAGACAAATGCTGATCCAGTATGGAAAGGAATAACCCAAGTGTGTGAATACCAGGAGGCGGGAATCATTGGCAGGCATCACTGGCTACCACCACTCTCCAGGGGCTTTGATTTACAATTAGTAATAGAGGGCAAACTCCTTACCATGGTCTCCCAGTTCTGCGTGATTTGGCTTTGGCCTTCCTCTCCCACCTCATCTACCATGCTCTTCCTCTTTCACTATGATCCTGCCACCGTAGCTTTATATCTCTCGAACATGCCAAACTTGACCCTGTTTCAGGCCTTTGTCTCTACCTTGAATTATCTCCCCCTGATCTTTGGATGGCTGCTTCCTTCTTTTCAGGTCTAGCTTCTCAGGGAGCCCTACCCTCACCTCCTAAACTAATGTTGAGACACCTCCCTTAACAGACACCAGTTACTCTCTATCCCATAATCTTATTGTGCTCATAGCATTTATCACCATCTGAAGTTATTTCTATGAGTGTTTATATGTTTATTTCTGTCTCCTCCCAGTAGAATGAAAGGCCCATGAGGCAAGGGCCTTGTTCTGTATTCCCAAAGCCTAGGGCAGTGCTTGGAGCATAGTAGATGGTCAATAACTATTTGTTGAATGAATGAATGAACGAACGTTCTGTCATTTTTTAATGTGTTACGTACAAGGTTCTGGCAGGTTGTATAGATGAATTTCTTAAACATATGGGGAAGGAGTAAGACAGAAGCAGGGAAGTAACATCCTTTTGAAGTAATGTCAGAGGAGACCTCTGCATATGTTTTGACTTGTGTATGCTGTTATCTCCGTTAAATTTGCTACTCCAGATTTCCTTCTTTCCCCTTCCTGTATCCATCTCCCTTGTGGCCCTGGCATGCATGTGTAGCAAAGTTAAAAGGGACTATCTTGGGATGTGGAATAGGAGAAGAAAATTGATCGCCTGACCTTGGCCTCATTAATCTAGTACTACAGCCATTGTCACTAACTAGGCGAGGACTCACTGAAATCAAGTCCAGCTACATTAACTGCTTTGCGATTCTTTGACTAAAGAGCTATTTTTACACAGTGGGAGAGTGTACTGCAAACAGAGAATCAATCTTTTATGGGAATAATTAAAATCCAAACTCATTGCACCACACTGCAATATTAGTAGAGTCATTCTGCACGGTGCCGCCAGTCCCTTGGGTGTTTTGAATTTTCAGGTACTCTTTATCCTGAGTTTACTTCTGGACTCAGCTACTCCAGAGCAGTGATTCACGCAACTCTAGTCCAAGAATCACCTTCAGACAGATCACAGCTGAATCCCTCAGCCCTCAAAGCTTCGCTCAACCTGACAGTCCCAGACAGCTCTAAGAAGAGGAAGAAGTCTGCATAGAGTAAGTTGTCTCTCACGACAGGAGCTGCTAACTATGATGATGAAGGAATGCCCTCAGTGTAAGGAGGATTCCTGGCCAGAGACTACTGGTCAACCTTGTCTAAAAACCATCCCATGTAGACCCAAATCATTCCCCTGGTGGCTTCAGACTTCAAGTTTTCAGTTAGGATCCAGAGAAAATTCCTGTGGAATTCCCATGTATTGGCTAAGAACTCCTAGAACTAAACCATTCCATGGGAGGACTTGAGAGAGAAATCAGTGCTGGCATTTGAAACCAGAGTCTGAAAATTCTTAGTTGCCGGGCATCAGTGTGTCACTGAGACGACCCCCATGCTGTGCAGTGGAACAGACAAGCTCTGCTTGAAATAACATAATTACAGCACTTGGCAACAAGTGGAGGACAACAGAAATGAAGTTCAAGAATTCAGGCACATCAGCCAGACAGAAAGGCAGAAAATCTCAATCTAGACGTCCTGGGGGAAAATGAGGTGGTGGGGTCTGAAGTGCACACAAGCAGTTGTGCTAAGAATGGCAGCTGCCTCCAGCAGAAATTTTTATAAAAGAGGGATTCAGTGGCGCATTCGTGTAGGTGAATGAGTCAATACAAGTTTTCTTCCAGATTCCTGGGTCACAGGCTCCAGAGAGGCTTTGAATATGGGAAGGCACAAAATGGGAATATAAATTCCTGAGGTTTGGGAGGAAGGTGATTTGAAAGATTTGAAAGTAGAAGTCTGACTCGGGTTTTTTTTTTTTAATTTATTTATTTATTTATTTTTGGCTGCCTTGGGTCTTTGTTGCTGCACACGGGCATTCTCTGGTTGCAGTGAGCAGGGACTACTCTTCGTGGCCCTGTGTGGGTTTCTCGTTGCTGTGGCTTCTCTTGTTGCGGAGCGCAGGTTCTAGGCACACGGGCTTCAGTAGTTGTGGCGTGCAGGCTCAGTAGTTGCGGCGCACGGGCTTAGCTGCTCCGCGGCATATGGGATCTTCCCGGGCCAGGGCTTGAACCCATGTCCCCTGCATTGGCAGGCGGATTCTTAACCACTGTGCCACCAGGGAAACCCTGCGTTTGGTTTTATCTCTGCCACTAACTAGTAGCTGTCTCTACTACTAACTAGTAATGTTGATGAACCCTTCATGATCCATGGAGGACTTCAAGTCTCTCCCATAGAAAAGCTTCCTGGCCTGGAATTCCTCACGTCTTTCCCAGCAGAACTGCAGCTATCCTCCTTGTTTTGTTGTCTTCTGGGACATTGCCTGAGAGCAATGAGGAGAAACAACACAAACAAGTTTGGTGTGGTACACCAGTAAAGCTGCAGGTGTCACGACAGAAGGAAGCCACCAAATTCAGGTCACATAGAGTTCACCTCTGTAGGCTTCAGTTTTCTTCTCAACAAATCAAGAGGATGGAACTAGATGACTTTTGTTGTCCCTTATAGTTCTCATTTATGAGAATATCCCAAAGTAAGTGAAAGATGAAATCACTGAACTGAGGATTTTCGTCTACCTCATTTATTCAAAGATGTTTATCAAGCTCCAACTATGAACAAAGAGCAGTATCAAGATATAGGAATTTAGAGATAAACATACTCGGTCTCCCTCAGGAGCTTACCTTCACTTAGACATAGTCAGGCAAACACACCGTCACGTCCAATATCGTGATACTGTAACAAAGAAAGCACGGTGGAATGCACTTCATTTGTAAACACAGGTTTGAATGAGGGGTCTTGTGTTTATTTAGTTTCTGAAAGAGTTTATTTAGCTGCTACCAGACTCTACTTCTGATATTAAAATCGGAACTTTAAAATGTTAGCATTTAAGTGCACTGGTCCTGTTGCGGGATCAGTAGAAGATCCATAGATGATGTTCCAGTGAGTAGATGGCCACGTGGCCAGAAGGGTCGCTGAGCAAAGGCGGGCGCTTTGCATCAGCCTGAGAAAGGAAGCCATGCCTTCAGCATGCTGTGTGGAGAAACTGAGCAGGCGGGCAGGGCTCGGAGCTGCCAGCGTACTGGCTTATTAATTAGGCTCCCTAATTATTTGTGAACTCGTAGAGCCCTGGATGACATGCAAATTCATGGGTCTGAATACTTTCCAAAGCCTCATAGAAACAATCCTTAACTTACCATCATTTTGGAGTCTGCATACTCAGCCCTGCCCTTTATCTGAGCATACAGACAGGAACTGAGCATCCTGAAATCTCTGGTCACGTGACACCAGCAAACCAACAGGGCACTTTGGTAGGAGGTCAGCTTCCTTCAGGAATCCAAGATTTCTCTATTTCCCATTTATTTTGTCTGTATTCTATCCATCAAGGTATCCATGATTACTGCTTCTCAGCAGTGCCCTTTTGGTATTTTTTCTCCCTCATCTGGAGCTCAGTGAGCCCAACTTGACTTGATCTGTCGCTGGTGTTGCCACAGTGAATTGTGGCATCTCTGTGAATTCTTTGCTGAGGAGTAACTCCCATCCTTCAAGATTCATCTGTGTATTTCTGCCCATCTCTGACTAAAATGACAGGAATCAGTCACATGGGCCCGAGCCCAGAGGAGGAAGTTCATAAACACTGACGATGCAACCTTCGGGCTAATACTGATGAAAAATATCATTAAAAATATTTCTGGCAAAGAAAATCTGTAAAAAAAAAAAAAAAAAGTCTGTTAACTTTCTACCCATGTGAGTGAAGGGGGAGGTGGTGGGGTGGGTAATCCACATGTCAGTTACATCTAATTCTGCTCGGCCTGCCGTATGGTCTGGCTGATGGAGGAGGCATAGAGGGTAGGAGGTACAGACTCTGCAGGGGGCTCAGAGGACTGAAGGTTTTACCTGTCAGGGACCATTTGTGATGTCTGAGTCCTCTTCCTTAGAAGGTGGAACCGTGTCTCAGTATTCTGTGTATTTAGTTTAGTTCACACATTTATTAAGAAGCTACCATATGCCAGGCACTGTATCAGGTACTGAGGATTCAAGGTTGTTAAGGTACCATGAGGGTGATGGGATGGCAGTGATGGGATGGGGGTGGGGACACACACACCATCAGTGTGTACCTGTAGTTCACTCCTGCAGGAGAGCAATCGGGTTGGTTGCTGTCAGTGCCCGCTGTGCCCTGATGGACCTTCCCTGAGGATGTGGAAAGTCATCTTGGACTTGTTTTTCCCTGAGTTTTTGGGGTTTCTGAGTTTTTCTCCTACCTCTATGGCTATTCCTTTTTTTAAAAATATAAATTTATTTATTTTATTTATTTATTTTTGGCTGCATTGGGTCTTTGCTGTGCGCGGGCTTCCTCTGGTTGCAGCGAGCGGGGGCTACTCTTCGTTGCGGTGCGCGGGCTTCTCACTGCGGTGGCTTCTCTTGTTGCGGAGCATGGGGTCTAGGCACGCCGACTTCAGTAGTTGTGGCACACAGGCTCCGTAGTTGTGGCACACGGGCTTAGTTGCTCCGCGGCATGTGAGATCTTCCTGGACCAGGGCTCGAACCCATGTCCCCTGCATTGGCAGGCGGATTCTTAACCACTGCACCACCAGGGAAGCCCCTATGGCTGTTCCTTTTGACCTTCTTGGCAGGAATATTTTCCTCCGCCCAATCATTAAAGGTAGAGTCCCTTAGTCCTAGGTTCTCTCCTTATTTTTACTCTGGGTATTAATCTCAGCTTAATCTTAGCTATGCTCATGGCCTCGATATTTTTTTTTGTACCTAACTCATATCTTTAGCCAAGAGTTATCCTCTAGCTTTAGGCCTCTATATTCAGCTGCTTACTGGACCTTACGTCTTGGAGGTCCTGAGGTACCCCATACTCAGCATGTCCAAAATCCAACTCTTCTTCCCCAGGTTGGGTCCTCTGTCAAGACTCCTTCTCTTGGTGAGTGCACCATCGTTCATCCCTCTAGAAACATCATGTCAGCCTAGATCCCTCCTACCCCCCCAACTCCCCATATCTCATCCATCCCCAGGTCCTGTAGGTTTTACCCCATAAATGTTTCTGCAGTGCACTAGGTCATCTCCATTTCCACCACCACTAGTGTGTCCAAGTTAGCCTCCCATCTTGTCTAGACCAGCAAGTTTACCCACATCTACTTTAGATCCTGTCCAGTTCTTTCCTTATAATGCAGCCAGAGTGATTATTTCACTCTAACATCTGAAAAAAAAAGTCCTTATCGCTTGGAGATGCATAAGGAAGCATTTCTAAGTGAAGTGGTATGATGTTTGAGATGTACTTTAAAATATTCCAGAAAAAGTAATGGCCAGGAGAAAGATCAAACAAGACAGGGAACATGTTGATTACCATTGAAGCTGGGTTATGGGCACAAAGGGGATTCATTTGACTATTCTAATCCTACTTATGTTTGGAATTTTCCAAACGTCAACACATGCGCGTGCACGCGTGCGCGCGCGCGCGCACACACACACACACACACACAAACACACACACAATGTAGTATTGCTACCTCCTGGCTTAAAACACTTACTGCTTCCAATGCTGATAGTACTGTATATAGACAAAATTCCTTTATGAGAACTCACATTCCTGTGTAGTGTGGTCCCTACTGATCTCTCCAGACCCGTCTTGCCCCATGCACTCTTGCTCTCAGCATTCCACCTCTACCTCTCATGTGTTCTTCCCTTGTACATGCTCCGTCCCCTCCCAGCTGCAACCCAAGCACCCTCTCTCTCCCTTTCCCTGACTAGGTCAAATCACTCCAATATAGACTTTCAAAACGCTGGGTACATCCCTTTCGTAACCCACGTCACCACTGTATGATTGTGAGAGCCATTCAGTTAATGTCTAGTTACTCTGCTACATTCTAAAACCTGGGAGTCACTGTTTAATCCCAAGCATGGTGTCTAGCATGTTATCATGATCAATAATTATGTGTTGGCTGAATGAATGAATGAATGAATGAGAAGGGTGAAGAGTATTTGGAAGTGGCATATGGTTTGCAACTTGACCATAGAAGCTCCAGGATCTAGTGGAGATGAGACACACTGAGCCTCCTGGGGGCACTGGTTTGTCCACCCACAGTGCCTGTGGGGCAGTGAGGTGCTAGCTCTTGGCCCTGACTTGTCCTTGAGACAGTAAATAGCAGAGCCCACTCAGGCCCATGATTGGAAGAGACTCCCAGACCCAGGATCCAGCAGCTGTTTGACTGTTGTTCCTAAGTCTCCATTCTGCCAACTGGCCCCGGGACTCGGTGCTCCCAGGAATGAGCCTCTCCCCGTCATCCGATGGCTCAGGTCTGGGATTTATCCTTGGTCTTTGTCATGGTTCATTTCTATGAGTTCTGACCCGTTACTTGGTCTAATGCTCTAGGGTTCTCTTAGGCAGGCCTGACCTAAACTCCCTCCCAGTGGAGCCTGTTTTGTACGTTCTAGACTGGCTAGCTAGGCACCTCACCTGGCACTCCAGCCTAGTGGCAGAGACTGTCCTGGGTGGACAGGTCATGGAGCTATTGGCTGTGTGCCAGCCAGACTGCTGAACTTTGCCTGTCACCTGAATTCTTCACCACCATCCCCTGCCACTTGCTCGGGTCTTCAGGAACAGTTTATAGAGTTAGTCTGAGGCTGTGGGGTCTTCCTGGGCCTCAAAGCTGCCAACACTGCCTAGAGAGCTCTGATGCTCGGGTCAGCCTCACAGCCAGGCAGGTGCCCCTGAATTCAGACCTCCGTGGTGAAGAGACGCTGAACCAGCTTAGCGTCACCTTTTCTCCATCGATCAGGTCACAAGTTAAGACACCATTAGGAGGAAATTGAAAGAACCCAGGGTCAGTAGTGAGGTCATAGCTCCATTTCTCAGATTTGTCATTATTGAGCTGCATGATTTTAGACGGATCACTCCACCTGTTGGTCTCAGCTCTCTCATTAGGAGAGGGAGGAAGGGGGGGAAGGAAGGAATTGGAGAGAAGGAATGAAAAGACTTTTTGCTAGATCCATGTTTCCCAAACAGTTATACCAATAAACATGTTTGGTGGCTAAATTAGTTTGGAGAACATTTAGGTGAAGTAAACTTTAATAGCTTTCTTTACAGCAGGACTTCTCAGAGCCTTTAATGTGCATTGTGTCTCTCCATGAGACTTGGGTAGAGTAAAGGGTTTGCCATACTTCAGTACTTTTGGAAATCAGTTTGGGAAATAACAGATTAGATTATTTCTGGCTCTAAAAGTCTTAAAAGTTTGGTCTTCTTACCCATATTTGAAGTGTGATGTCGAAGCGTGATATGGTCTGAGTCTTTGAAGAGAGATGATGATATGCCAATGAAAGGATGTGCCATTGAAAGGAGGCACTAAACTAGTTCAGGTGAGGACTTCTGGGTAGACCAAATGGCTCTTAGAAAGAGAACATCCACTTTCCATTCAGTACCTTCTCAGTTGAGGCCAATTCCCTCATCACCGGGAAGCACCATGGAAAGTGATTAACCTGAGAAGTCCAAATACTCATTTCAGAAGGCGGGAGGCATGATATCTTTAGTGGCCCATATCTGTATCTATTTTGGAGCATGGCAACTGCTGAAGTCTCCTGACCCGATGCCAGTCTGTTAGCAGGTTTTCTCCAAGCCCGTGAGCATTGGACTCATGTGTCCAAACAACACAGATGCTGAGATTCAACAGCAGAGCAATAAATCCTCCTTCAATCTTGTATTATCCTCCTCTGTCAGATCATGAGCTTGATCTTTTGAGCCAAACTTAAGACAGGTCAACAGAAAACTCCATTATTTCAGTAATACTGAGGGTCTCTCCCAGCTAATTTGGTCTCAAAATCTCAGTTTTATAGACGTGGGCTGTTTCACCTACCAGAACTTTTCAAGGTCTATCTCTCGGCCAAGACAGGAGCACATCACCTGCCACCCAGAGCTCATGACCTCAGGCCTGAACCTTTCATCTTCACTGAAACCCTGCTAACTGCTGGGCTTCTCCAGCCTTTTTGTCTGTTTTCCCATCGACTCACGATTTCTGTTGTCCAGTTTAGCAACTCATATCTCCCAACCCTTACCTCATCCTCTGAGTTTTCTGACCTGTTTTCCCCTTATTAAAAACTTCCTCACCGGGCTTCCCTGGTGGCGCAGTGGTTGAGAATCCGCCTGCCAATGCAGGGGACACGGTTTCGAGCCCTGGTGTGGGAAGATCCCACATGCCGCAGAGCAAATAAGCCCGTGCGCCACAACTACTGCAGTCCGCGCGCCTAGAGCCCGTGCTCTGCAACAAGAGAAGCCGCCGCAGTGAGAAGCCCGCACACTGCAACGAAGACACAACACAGCCAAAAATAAATAAATAAATTTATTTTTTTAAAAAAAAACAAACTTCCTCACCTGGCAGCCCGGGAACTCTCCATCCCATTCTCTGCTGCTGCAGGTACGCCCCTACCTGCCCCCAATAGGTTTTTCCCTATCTTTTCCTACAGTCTCCAGTTCCCCAAATTGGACCCAGACTCCACGGGGTAGAACTCTAGAAAGTCATATCTGACAACATTTTCTTTCTAAATAAAATAAAAAGAGGAGGATAGAAAAGCAGCCCTTATTAATGGACCGTGACAAACACAGGCTACTTCCTAACAACGCTTGGTATTTGTCTTTATTTTTAGAATGGCCTTCCGCTGCTTTCACTATCACTCTATTTGTTTTTGACAAGGTTCATAGAACAGGGGAGAAGGGAAAGAGGCAGGAGGGAGTGTAAAGAAACAGCTCATTAAAAAAAAAGACAAAAAAAGACAAGCTTCCGCCAGGATCACAACCCCAGCTGATAGGAGCCTGGTGATGCTCGGGTTTCTCCCGTTAGCATCATGCGTCACCCATTATGACCTTGGTTCTTCACTCCTCTATGCTGGTCTGCTGAGTCCTAAGTAGGTTGCACCATTGTCCTCTGATAACCAGTGGCTTCTTGAACTGACAGGTGACACAGAACTCCTGGGGTGGTTAAAACAATAGGAAAAGGGGGTAGTGTTGCTCAGTGTTGAGGTTTTATGAAGAAGGTTTTTGTTTTCCTCTCCTCTCAATAATAAAAGTGATTGAGGCTCATTGGACAATTGGGAAAACCAAAGGAAGGTCATAAATGGACCTTGTTGCTTCTCAGAAAGACTTTTCCTAAGTAATGATCACAGGTACCCCTGGCTCCTGGTACTTCAACAAGAAACCAGCAACTATTTTGGAGTGTGTCTTCTATAAACCATACTAAGAACTGTTTTGTATCAAATGTCCTGGTAGAGTTTATTATCTATTGTAGATATAAAGTATATACAAAGGAAAATATTAGAAAATGATGCTAGGCGGTGTAAATTGCAAATCTTTGTCCTCCCGTGTAGAGTCATGTTATAATACAAGGTTGAAGGATTCAATATATTTTCCCTCCATTACCTCTCCCCACATGAATCTCAAACCACTTCCCACCCTCTATGGGCAACCACCACCACCACACACACATTAGTCACCCAGTGATGTGAGTATCACTCAGGTCCAGCCAGCTCCTCTGTTATGCCTTTGGATTTTGGCCCCTTAGAAATGCCCACTCAGACCTCTGTGCCCTGCTCTACCCAGTATAGCTGTTTTATTCATAACACCCATGACCCTTTATTGTACATATTTATCTGTGGGTCTCTTTTCCTCTAGTGCGTTGCCAGGTTCTTGAGGGTGGATGGAGATCTTTCTTATCCACCATGAGTCCTGGAACTGCTCTAAGTTCATGGTGACCTCAAGCAAATAACTTACTCTCTCTGATCCTAGATTCCACATATATATCAATTGGGAGTTAATACTGTCCTTATTATATTGGAGGGTTGTTGAGGCTTAAATGAGACAATGAGGCTAAGGCATGTGGCCTAGTGCCTGGCGAGAAGCGATAGGTGAAACACAGAAGAGAACATCTGCTTTCTCATAGCCGTGTAGCCTGGGCTCATACATAAAAGGTTCTCAGTAATGTCCAGTGAATGAGGCAAGAATGACTGAAGCAAGTACTTTTTTCAAGGGAGATTTCCTGCAGATGAACCATTTTTAAAGAAATTTTTCTCAAGCTAGAGATAAATAGTGATGTCTGAATGTTTTTTCAATTAAGCATGAATCTTTTTCTTATTCCTTCTAAGAAAGAAATACAAACTCTGTTAAAAAGTGAACACCGACTCACTGAACAGTTCAGAGGAAGGTGTTGAACAGGCAAAGAAAAGCATCAGTGCGGCTGATCTGAAACGTAGGGCAGTGCACCACTGGGCAAGGTTCAAAGGTGGTCCGACCTTGCTCTGAGCTAGTCCCAGTCTGAATGGGGCCCCGTTCCAGCCCCCTGGGCTGCACTTGGCAATCATGGAAGACCACTGGCTCTTATTACTTTCTAGTTTTCTGACAGCACGTCTGCCCCACATGAGAGGAGGTGAATTGAGGTCAGGGTCTCCACAGTATACCAATAAGAAATGGGCAGTAAACTGCCTTTCAGGCCCATACCAATCAATTCTGAATGAATAAGAAACTAGAGAGCAAGTAGAGTACAGATGTGAGATCAGCCAGAGGGAAAATGGAAAGGTAGTTGGAATGTGTTGGTTACTACTTTTCAGTGCCACCTTCTTCCCTCTTGGCACTCTCTCCTTCCTGCTAGGGCCCAGAATCTCTGAGTCTTATATGCCCTTGGTCTGGCTCTGCCATCACTGGATTTCTTGGCGGGGTCAGGAGGTGGGATACCCAGAGGAGCAGCCCCAGGAATCCGTGACTCCATGTCAACCAAGACAGGCAGGAGAGCTGTGTTGGTCTGGACCTCAGGCTGATGGGGATGCGGGCATTCTGCTTGGTCCATGTCCTCTGGTGCATGCTCTGCGTGCACTGGGCTGGCCTTCTGTTACAAGCTGTGAGGAAACCATGTGATTCCTGACTCCACATGATCAACCATGAGGAGACACCTAATGCTATGTCTCACGCCATAGGTCAGACCCCCACTGATGGGGACACACCTGTAGTTCAAGTCCAAGTTAATCATTCCTTTTAGACGGTGCAATCTGAACTGCTAAATCCTCTCTACCTCTCAGGGCAGAGACCCACGGTTGTACTCTTCCCTATTCCATATTCTGCAGATTGTAGAACTCCTTACTTTCTCCACTGCTTACTGCTAAAGTTCTAATATGCCTTTAGTGAACAACTGTTATAGACTGAATATTTGTGTCCTCCCAAAATTCAGGTGTTGAAGTCCTAAACCTTAATGTGATGGGGGTTTGGGGAGGTAAATAGGCTTAGATGAGGTCATAAGGATTGGACCCTCAAGATAGGATTAGTGCCCTTATAAGAAGAGATATCATGGACTTCCCTGGCAGTCCAGCGGTTAAGACTTCGCCTTCTAGTGCAGGGGGTTGGGGTTTGATCCCTGGTTGGGGAGCTAGGACCCCACATGCCTCGTGGCCAAAAAAACAAAAACATAAACAGTATTGTAAAAAATTCAATAAAGACTTTAGAAATGGTCCACATCAAAAAAAAAAAAAAAAAAGAGATACCACCAGAGAGTGCTCTCTCTCTCTCTCTCCATGTGTGGATACAGTGAGAAGGCAGGAAGAGAGCTCTCACCAGGAACCAAATTTGAAGGCACCTTGATCTTGGACTTTCCAGCCTCCAAAATTGTGAAAAAGAAATGTCTGCTGTCTAAGTCACCCAATCTATGGTGGTTTGTTATGGCAGCCTGAGCTGACTAATACAGCAACTCATTTCTTCTGGACTTTGCCTAATCTGCTTTCCAATAGAATGTGAGTTAGAAAGGGGTAGATAAATTACATTTCACAAGAGAGACAGAGAGAGGCCTAATCTAAAGTGATAACGGAATTTTTACGCTCTAATGACTGGTTACTGGGGGAAGTGGCAGGAGGTAATACAGACCCTCCTGAACACATAAGTGGTTGGCTACTGTACTGCCAACCAAAACTGACCTGGTAAAAATCTATTGTACATTAACATTTATAAATGCTTTGCTCTGATTTTCCTCCCACATCACAGGGTTTTTGCTAATTTTTAATGACACTGCCTCTTCACTGGAGATTAACAAGATATGAAGCAATCCCAATATTTTAATCAGTGTTTGGGAATGATTCCTGCTGAATAGCAGGAAATATCGTTCTTCTGGAAATCCATTTTTCATTTGTTTTCTCATTTGCATCCTTAGTTTAAAGAAAATTGACTTTTTAAAAGTGAGTGATAATTAATCTTTGAAGATAATGCCGTTGGTTGGCTTTATTGCTATTTAAAAATACTAGTGTATACCCAAGCCAAGCGGAGGTCTGCTGTGGGGAGGGGCTGGAATGACAGGGTACGGAGAACTGGCAGCATGCAGATGCATTGGCGTTAGGCAGAGTGCCAGTCCAGCTGGCGGGAAGCGGCTGACAGGCGTGAGACCAGCTTTCTGTGGCCCCCTTAAGTGGTCTGGGAAACGCCTCTGCTCCTCAGAGGCACTTCACAGTTTTCTTTTTTGCAAGTGGAGAAACAGTCTGCTCAGTTCAGATTAACCGCAAGGCCAGACTGATGGATGGTTCAGAGATGTGTGTCAAAATTAGATTCTAAAGGAATAGATTTCATCTCTAGCAGTATGAGAGTAGGTGAGCAGATAAACCCCTCCAAGTATAGAACCGATAAAAATGCTGGGTAATTTCAACATGTATTTATAAAGCAAGATTGAGCGGGAGCAAAGACTGTAAATGATAAGAACACACTGTCTACAAGGTAAGGTAAGCATTAGAGCTGGTGACTGTCCTGAGGGCATGTGATTCTAGAGAGACTTGGTCAAAGGCATCTTCATGTAAACCACACCTGGCCATGCATATTAAATGAGAGCTCAGAGCTCTGATGTCCTAGAGCCTGGGTTTTCAGACACTGTGAGGGTACATGCTGTATAGTTGCATAGCTTGAGGCCTGAGCAGGATGGGAGGTTGAACTAGAAATTCCTGCTCAGAGTTTCAATCTGCAAAGGCCATTTGGTAGGTGAACTAGAACTGCCGACAGAAGAATTGTCCGTCTCTGCCCTGTTTCTGTGTAGAGTGAAAAGAGAAAGAAGGCAAGTTCCTCTAAGAAATCCTGCCTCATATGCCCACTTAACAGGTCTGAGAATAGAATTCATGCCACCTGTGTAATTAAAATGAAAAACAAAACATACAAACACATCTGATATAATGTGCCCCCAAGTTGACAGTGCCCAGAGAGCTTGGCAAATGCAAATCCTCTATGGAATTACATTTAAAGCTCAGGTTCCAAATATTTCTGTAGGTAAAGTTTCAAGGAACTGAAGATCATAATCAATAATCACCAGATACGCAAAGAAAAAAGCCACCATGTGTGAGATTCAATAGAAACAACAATCTGTAGAGTCAGAGCCATGAAGAATGCAAATGTTGCAATAAGCAGATAGGGAATATAATGTACATGCATGTTTCATATGTTTAAAGAAAGACTTAAGAGAAAGGAAAAAAAATGACAAAACAATACCAGGGAGATTTGGGGAAAGCTAAACAAGCAGAATACCTAGAAACAAAGAGTAATTTAAGCTAAAAAACATTATGTACAGCCTACCTAGCAGATTGAGCATAAATGAATAGAAAAATTAATGTTCTAGAAAATAAATCAGAAGAAGTTACCCCAAATGTAGTATAGACACAAAGGATGCAAAATACGAAAGAAGTTAATAGACACAGAGGACAGTATGAAAAAAACCCTGCATCTACCTAATTGAAGCTCCAGAAAGAGAGAATTAGAGAATGGTGGAGAGGCAATATTCAAAGTAATAATAGGTGAGAATTTTCCAAAATTGGTGGGCAAACTGGACACCTTGACCTAACACCAAACTAGGGAAGTACAAATAAGGAAAATCGTAGGCTAATCTTACTTGTGGACATAAACACAAAAGTCCTCAAGAAAGAGCTCCCAAATCAATCCAGCAATGTATAAAGAAGATAATAGTACATTATGACTGGTCCTAGGCCATCTTTTCTTTCTCTCCTAGGTCACTGTATCACAGCCTGCGAGATTTAAACATCATATTTATGCTGATGCCTTCCAAATTTGTATCTCTAGCCCAGAGCCCTTCTTTCAGTTTAGCCTCAAACATCCAACTATCTAAGTAGTACCACAGACATCCCAGCCACAATAAATCCAAAGTAGAGCCCTTCATTTTTCCTCCCAAGTCTGTTTCCCTGGCCCTGATTTTCTTCCCCTCTCATGTTCAGGTCTTTTCCTTGGCTGTTCCCACTTCCATGCTATTCTCTTCACTTATTCTATTCCTACTTGTCCTTCACACCTCAGGTTCCTTCACTAGAAAGTTTTTCTTCATCTACCTCCTCCCTACCCCCCAAATTGGGGTTAGTTATCCATCGTCTGCCATCCCGCAGCTTCCTGCAGTTTTTAGAATAACACTTACCATGTGGTATCACAGCGGCTGTGCACTTGCCTGTCTCTCTCACTAGAACCCTCTTGAGAGAGGGGCTCATTTATTGAGAGAACATAAGCTGTGAGCACGGTTCTGGCCCTTAGTTGTCATTTGCTCGTTAAATATCAGCCAACTAACAGAGTGAGTAGAGCATGATAAATGCTTTAATAGAGTTATGTACTGGGAAGTGAGTTCAGCAGAGGGACACAGAGGAATGGCCCTCACCCCAGTCTGAGAGATGCAGCCCCGGAAATGACTCTGCTAAGATAAGTTTGTCTATCTTGAGAGGAAGAACTAGGATGTAGAGAAGAACATTTGAGATGAAGAGAATGCCGCGAGCAACAGTTCACAGGGGGAAATGGGAGCAAGATACCTGGAGCACAAAAATGTCTCTGGAGAGGTCAGCTTCTCCAGATCTTTGGAGGTTGAGTCTCAAATTTGACCATTCTCCTTGGGGTGGGGGACTTAAACATCTGAAGGAATTTTAAAGGGAGATTTGAGTGGCCAGATTTATACCTCTGTAAGATCACTCAGGAAACAGTGGGGAGAGTGACCCAGGGTGGTGTGGAATTGGACACAGTAAGACAAGTCCTAGGGCCTGCAGCCATCCAGTTGATAAATGACAAGGGCCAGACAGGGACAATGATGGTTTGTTAGCACGGAGGGGAGCTGATTGTTCTGAGCAGAATGCTGCGGGAAGGGGCTCGTGGTGAACCTGAGTACTCTGTTAGGACTGTCATTTGGAAGATTGTCCAGCTGTCAGCACATTTGCTGGCCAGGCCGGGGCTAAGCTGATCATGTTTGTGTCTCACTGGAGCCACTGCTGGAGGTGGCGGGGACACCTCCCCCCTCCAGGAACCATCTGGAGAAGGTCAGTCTGACCTGAGGGATTTATTCTCATTTAAAAAGTTCACGAAAGCACAAGACATTGCCCAGAAAGGGAGAGAGTCCGTCGCCTTTGACCCTTTCTGTTGTTCACTGTCTTCTGCTGCTTTTATTATTATTTTGGCATCATTCTTGATTTTGAAACTGGAAACCAATAGCGGGTACCTGTCCAATATTCGTTAAATATGGGAAGATATGTTAATCCTCAGGAATCTTTTCTGATGTTAAAATTAAAACCCATGCAGACTTTCCTTAGCATTTTGAATACCTTTTATGGAAGCTGGAAACTAAGTGTTAAAGAGAGGTTATGCCTTACAGGTTGATGACACTGCATGCCTTTTTATAATCTTCCTTTTTTTAAAAAAAAATAATGTTTTAGAAAATACTAATTTATTAAGCAAACAGAGTAATCTCCACAGACTGTTATCAAAATATTTCATTTGCATACTGAATCAGACATCTGATAAGGTAGAATAAATGTGATTCAGTTCATTAATATAGATGGTCCAAGATGAATGGTTTCCTGGCTACACTGTGATGTCTTTCAACTCAGATTTCTATTAGAGCCCACTGGCTTTTAATGGCACACATTACTGTCTCCGTTGTCTTTAATGGATAGTGTTGTCAATACCGCTAAGCAAACAAGCCCTGGCCAAGGAGATGTGTGTACCTTCTGGCTCCCAGGAGGAGGCCAAGTGAGTGGCGGGATTGCTCTGAGAGCATCCGGCAGCCTTACCATAGGCTTAGACACAGCTCCTGTGCTTATCTGCACCCAGCCTTCCTGGCAGGGTTACAGCCCCAAGGCATGTTGAGGGACTGGTCGAAAGATAGACTTCAAAGGGAAATAATTCCATATCTAAGTGAGTGTGGGGGAATCCAGAAGAAAGCTGAGACTAAAGCACCATGTGCTATACAAATACATGTACTAGATTTTACAGAGAAGCAGCAGTATTGCATAGAGATTAAGGGGTAGACTTTGAACTCAAACTTCCTAGTTTCCAATCTGTGCCTCACTTTCCTCATTGGTAAATGGGGATCCTATTGTTCCCCCTCTCTCCGGCTTGTTGTGAAGGTTAAATCAGTAAATGCATGTTGAGAGCTTAGCAGTTGCCTGTCACAACATAACCAGTCTTTTTCCTTTTCCCATTGGTGTCTGGACAAAATTCAACACACTGACATTCAGTACACACTCACTGAACACCTACTAGGTGCCAGACGCTGGGCCAGGTACTAGGAACGCAGTGATAAATAAGACACACTCTCTGCCTTAAAGAAACCAAAGTCAGGTAGAGGAGATAGACGTGCAAATGGTAGATTCAATTCTGTGTGATGAAAGGAATAACAGAGGTGGATATAAAGCTCCAGAGGTAGTAGAGTGGAGGGAGTCTCTCCTCTGAGTTAGGAAGTTTACAAGGAAATGGTTTACATAGGTTCTGACTACTCTGCTGGGTTTTGAGATGTGACTAGGAGTTGGATTGTCAGGAGTGTGAGTGACAAGGGCGCGTGAAAGTGTTAAAGAAAGCAGGCATAGAACAAAAAACGTGGGAGGAAAATATGCTGTATCTTTCATCCATTTTTTGTTTCTTTAGTTTGGCCATGAGATTCATAGTTTTGGAGTATTACCAGTTCTTAATCTAAATTTGGAAACAGCTCCATGCCTAATGGAAGCATCAAATTGGGAGAATTCCCTCCTGTTCTGGGAACTGGGGTGCTGTTGTCCAGCTGCATATACACTGCCATTTATAGACCCCTGGCTTCTCTCCAAAGATGGAGTCTAGACTTGGTCCATTACTGTGCTTCTGAGATGGCCTTCTGGCCAAACCAGATCAAGAAACTGTTGGCCTATCAAGTCCAAATTCTTAGCTATTCAGAGTTTCATTCTACTGGGGAAATGGGATGGCAAAACTTTGAGACAACTTATGGATTTCAAAATATAACCATCTGTTTTGCGGGAGGGAGGCTGAAGGATGGGAGTACTGATTCTCACAGTCACCTTCTCTGTTTCTTCTGCCCTTTGTCACTTGCCTGACTTCCAGCAAACTATCATAGTGAGAAAGGGATCAGTTTCTTGGAAACCTCAGTTTCCAATTCATTAAAATTAAATGTGCCACATCTTACAAGTGAAAATACAATTTTCAGATGGAAAAATGAAAACAGTTTTTCCCCTCCTATTTTGCTGTTACTGTCCCTGCAGTCTCATGGTTGACAGTCTTAACTATAAAAGGCTGTTTCACGCAGATATGCACAGAATTTATTTGGGGAGCCTTAGGAATTGGGGTGGAGGGAAGTTCATTCTTAGGGGAGCCAGGCTATGAAGGGCCTCTGAGCTGACCATGCGAACCCCACTCCCTTCCTTTTTTAAAAATTTACTGTATTGAAGTATAGTTGATTTACAATGTTGTGTTAATTTCTGCTGTACAGCAGAGTGACTCAGTTATGCACATATAGACATTCTTTTTTATATTCTTTTCCATTATGGTTTATTACAGGATATTGAATATAGTTCCCTGTGCTACACAGTAGGACCTTGTTGTGTATCCATTCCATATATAATAGTTTGCATCTGCTAACCCCAAACTCCCACTGCATCCCTCCCCCACCCCCCTCCCCCTTGGCAACCACAAGTCTGTTCTCTATGTCTGTGAGTCTGTTTCTGTTTTGTAGGTGAGTTCATTTGTGTCGTATTTTAGATTCCACATATAAGTGATATGATCTTTGTCTTTCTCACTTCACTTAACGTGATAATCTCTGGGTTCCATTGCTGCAAATGGCATTATTTCCTCCTTTTTTATGGCTGAGTAGTATTCCACTGTATATATAATATGTACCACATCTTCTTTATTCATTTATCTGTCGATGAACATTTAGGTTGTTTCCATGTCTTGGCTATTGTGAAGAGTGCTGCTATGAACATTGGACACACCCCCTTTCTGATGGTCCTGCCTGGCTGAATTTAACTGGGAATCAAAACGTTCATAAGTCATTCTCCCAGTGCTGTTAAATAGAAAATGACATGTACTGTTTCCAGGTTAGTCGTCTTCTTGCCCCTGCTTCTACCTCCTGGCAGAAGGAGAAGCACAGAAGTATCTACTTTCTTTCCTACATCTCTCCCTCCTCCTGTATTCCCAGTCTTAGTGATGCTACCATCTTCTCTTGTGAGAACTCTGGGAGTCAGCCCACACTTCTCATGTCTATAATTTCTTGTGCTAATTGGTGAGTGTTACTTCTGTTTCTTTACATTTTCTTTGCATCTCTTCCTTTCTTGTTCTCTTTAGCGGTTGTATGGCTAGGTGGGGGCTCTTCATTGAGGAAAAAACCATTTTTACGTCATATTTCAAAACATCACTCATCTGGACTTCGGTAGTAGCCTGTCAATGGGCCTTGCTGCCTTTGGGCGCAAACTTCCATTATACGGTTATAAAACCGATCCTATTTTATATTTTAGCGGCTCTAGGACCAAGTCTAAACTTCTTAGCACGGCACAGAAGGCCTTCTGTCATTTGGCTCATTAAATATGCCTTGCAGTCTCTCTTCCTGCTTTTGCCTGTGTTCTGCCTGATACTTGATTTCCCTTTCTCCTCTAATCTCCCTGTCAAACCCCTTCAACTCATCTCTCTATGAATTCTTTCTTGAATCACCTGTCAGTCTACTTTCTGGCAGGAAATGGCTCGTTCAAAGTGGAGAGTTTAATAAAGAGAATATTTACAAAGATGTGAGCCGGACGTGGGGGAAATCACAAAGGATAGAGTAGTAAGGACCCTGAGGCTAAAACAGGGGGCTACCGTCTGTCCCCTCCCTGCACAGGGGAGCTGTTACCTGAACCCAGAGACAAAGAGGGCTGTTAGAGGGATGCGGCCAGCCCACAGCCACCTACCTGCCCTCACTGCAGGAAGGGAGTTAAGGGAGCAAATACCCTAACCTTGCTCTTTTCCCTCCCTTCGGTCTCCTGCCAGCACTCAGCACTGGCTGAAATCAGTAGGAGTAGGACAGGAGAGGGCAGGGAGTCTTTGACGTAGATCGTATTGGTCAGCCTTCTGGGGCACAGAGCAGGATGGAGAAGATTGAGGCGTGGATCTGAAAGGGCAAACAGAAGATATCTGGCACCCCACCCAAGCTGAAGTGATCACTCTGTAACCCAAAGGGCCTGGTTCACACTTCTCTTATTGCCATTCTAGTGACACTTTGCAATTACTTGTTGGTGCATTTCTCTCCTCTATCATGTTATAACCTTTTGGATAGCAAGAGACTTGTGATTTGGGGCTTTTTGTGGTTTTAATATTTGTACTCCTGTTGCTTACCTCAGTGCCTGTCATGCAGCAGACACTCAGTAAACTTTTACCTAAATGGAATTTATTCAGAGAGCCATGAAGAAAGTGATAACCCTGGAGGGTGAGGGAACTGACTCTTCTCTCCTTCTCTCTCCTTGGAGGGGAAGGAACGTGTCACAGGACATCAGCAGCCCCTCTTCATGCTCACTGCCCTCTTGTCTGACATGTTCCACTTTTGTCCTCACTTACCCCCTCCAGTCCCTTGGTCCCCATTCTCAAAGGATACCAGTGTCTGGAATCTCTAAATCTCAAATCATTATCCCACCACCTTTGAAGTACTAAAAAAGACACAAGACAAACCACTTCAGAAAAATAAGAACTCATTTCTTTCCAGTTTCTACACAAAGTCCTAGCTGCACTGCTGATCTGGTTAGGTGAGCTGAACCACTTAAGAACTTTGAATTTCTTCCTGTTTGATCCTTCTCACCTAAAACCTAGAGCAGAGCCATCCCCTAAGTAGCCTCTTAGTTGTTTCCTCTTCTGGATCCTACCCTGGTCTCTACTTGGCCCTTTTAGGCTACGGGTGTCCTGGAAAAGATATCCCCAGCCTAAAATGTATCATCTGAGAACAAATGAAGAGGACGTCCCCTACCCCTGCCCCACATTTCAACCCTCCAACTGGAAGGCCCATGAACTGTATAACCAATATGGTGGTTCTAGTTGGTTTCCTTTGTGCCCCCAGATGCATATCTGAACTCTGTCTGGGTTTAGATTGCACAGGGAGAGGCTGAGGGCTTGGAACCAAGCTTCGATAAATGGAGAAAAGACGATCCTGTTGGGAAAGAGCAAAACATTTCCAGGTGGAGTTCCTTAGTGTTGACTCTAGGGGGCGAGTTTGCTATTTTTGGTGGAGACTACAGCTCACTGAGGATACCATTGGAATTTTGTATGCTTTAGACTCCTCTTTTCTACTACCACCATCTTCAAAGTCAGTATACATTAACGGGGCACTAAATATTCAAGAATCTGTTTGCTAGGTACTGTCTTCAGCACACAGAAGGCATATGTTAACAGTGTCTTTGGCAGTGAACCTTAGTCTTTTCCCATGAAACAGAAGAGGGGTATAGAGTGGAAAGTTGTGATGTAGTTGAGGATAGACAGAGGAAGTTTACAGTAAACGTCTGGTGTGGGTATTCTAGCCTGAGATGGGTGTTCTTGCTGTGGACTTCCTGTACTTTCCCTGTAGGATCCCTTTATACGCTTTAGTATAATTTCCTTTTAAATGTCTGTGTATTCCATTAGACTATATGCCCACGAGGGCAGGAATTTTGTCTTACTCATAACCCCGGTATTTAGCACAGGGGCCCATAGCAGATGCTCAGCAATTACCTGTGTGAAGGAATGGATTCATAGTTTGAAGAACATCGTTGTGCCAGTGGGAGGCCTTCACTTTGTTCAATGGGTAGGACCAGTCTATAGTGTAGCTGTGTGATGTGGCCATGAGAAGAAATATGCTTTTATTTCTTCTGACTTTCCTGGAGGGATAAGTGTGCAAGTTGTTTTCCTGTAGCTGTAGACCCAGATAGAAGAGATGATTATGATGTCATCTACTTATTCTGCCTTGAAGGCTCTTGAGGTCTCAAAATATCACCCTTTACCACTTGGGTGACTCACTATCAGCCTGTCAAAATGGAAAGGTATATCATGCAATAGAAATGTGCTGATTCACAGTAAACCATGGACTTGTTAATTCTAATAGCAGATCATCTGGAATGAAATGTGGACCTGGGACACAGGATGGCTATGTTTTGATAAAGATGAGGAAGAAAGGACTTTTATATATTGATCCTTAGTGTAGGGTGAGCATAAAGGAGGGAACCAGATTAGCTGGTCATCTGACCAAGGTGGAGTGGGCTATCATGGAAGAGCAGGTCTGGATAGAAGCCTTGCAGGCTGGGTACCTGGAGAGACAGAAGAAAGTAGGCTGGAGGGGAGGAGGGGTCTGCAAATATTTCAGATCTTACCTGGGATTCTGCTGGGAAATTTATAAGATGGGCTAGGACACCTGGGTCTACTTTTGACATCAGTGGCCCTAAAAACACACATGCAGACCCTGCATAAACCCAGATGGAAAGCTGAAGCTAAAGCAAGGCTGTTGGCCAAAACAGATTCAGTACATTTCAAAGTGGTCAGGTGCGCCTATTAAATATCAATGTCTTGTGAGCACTGCAAGACACTGTCTTGGGGCATACATGTGGCTTGTAAGATACCATCCTTTCCCCCAGGAATCTCACACTATAGCTGAAGACTTCATAACAGAATATCAAACCAACCACTTCTTTGCCTTGTATTTAAAACGTATCAGTCTTTTCTCAGTCAATAACATAGGCCATCTGCCTTCCAGACTCTTGTCAGAGAAAATAACCTCACATTGTCAGCTCTCTAGCCCTTATCAGAACCCAATCTGAGAGAAGAGGTATTTAAGGAAGATAGTCTCAAAGGAATGGTTTTCAAACTTTTTTTTTTTTGCATCAGGTCTTTTTCTTCCAGTGATATCATACCTGGAAACTCAGTGGGAAAGAGAGAAAAATGGGGGTGCTCAGATTGACGAGGGTGAGAAGCCCCTGAAAACCCTCGGCCTCCCTGACGTACCTGCACGTGGCCTCCTTGTTCCTAAGGAGTGCAGTTTGGAAGCCACAGGTCTAAGGGAAGCACAAGACCTTCGCTCCTCCCTGAGTTCTGCCCTTGGAAACTGTGCCCTTGTAAACTCCACTGCTGTGAAGAGCTGCAACCAGGACTCGTTTAACTTAGTATTGAGTGAGATTGCCTCCTCAGAGCCATGCCCTTAGCTTACCCTGAGAGTAAGAGCAAGAATGATCGCATGTGTTTTCTTCTCTTCATACATTTTTGAATTGATACAAAAAATTATAAAGAGAGTGTATTACTTTTGTAGTTAAAGAAAAAAGGATGATGTATAAAAAGCAGTACCTTTGGAAGATGGATCTGATAGTGGACTTAGAGTAAGTTGAAAATATTAGAGACTCTAAGCGGAGAATAGTTTGGAAGCTGGTGTCATCAGCCAAGAGTGATGCTATAGGGCTTCCCTGGTGGCGCAGTGGTTGAGGGTCCGCCTGCCGATGCAGGGGACACGGGTTCGTGCCCCGGTCTGGGAAGATCCCACATGCTGCGGAGCAGCTAGGCCCGTGAGCCAGGGCCGCTGAGCCCGCGCGTCCGGAGCCTGTGCTCCGCAACGGGAGAGGTCACAACAGTGAGAGGCCCGCGTACCACAAAAAAAAAAAGAGTGATGCTGTAGACACCTGGACCAAGGTGGCAGCAGGTACAAGATGGAAGTCATCATTCATGAGACCTATTCAGTGTGAGAGTAGATGGGCAGGGGAATATCAGGGACATTCAGAGAACAGAAGGATGGAAGGGTTATGGTAAAAATGGCAGAGGGCATTTTGGGGGGAAATCCTGAGGGATTTGATCAGTAGAGTTTGTGTAAGGAGGGATGCCCACTGACCTTTAGAAATCAGAATCAGAGAGTTGTTGAGAAGAACATGCTCTGTTGTGTCATGAGAGCCATAGAAGGTGAAGGGAATGAGAATAGATTGTACGCTTGAAGTGATAATATCAAACACTCATTGGGGATTCTGTTAACTGATAAAAGATGCTTCCTGCCAAAAACTCCTTCTGGAGTTCTGGGTAGTTGCCTACATCCTGAGATCCTTTTCTGAATAATGCAGTTTAACCAGATCCTAGTGATTCAATACAAATAATTATTTACATTTCTATATATCATTTCATGAAAAGAGATAAGAGGTAGAAAGGTAAGCAATACACTTGTGGGTGATGGTAGAGCCAAGTCCGGGATCCGGGATTTGGCCTGCAGCCCCACTCAGTCTGCCCCAGCATGCGGGCTCACCCACGAGGGCTCTGCCACCCTGTCTGTGAGTACACACCAAGCAGCTGACTCTTAAAATCGTTCTAAGTTTCTGCTCTGTTTGGTAGTCTACACATCACCTTTCCACACTTTTCTGAATTGGATATTGAATGTTGGCCACTTGGCTTGAAGGGCTGTGTTTCATTTTTCCAGTGTCTCAGTTTTACTCATTTAGCTGATATCTGGTCTCTCCTTATCCATATTTTATCCACATTAGCACCAACTCGTGTGTCTGAGCTCTCATTTATGCATGGCCAGGTGTGGTCTGCATGTTGATGACTTTGAGGATGTCTTCCTGGAAGCTTCCTGTCTTTCCATTCTGGATATCCTTGCTGGTCCTGTGGCCTGTCTCTGGTTCTTGTCAATGCACTTACAGAGATGTCGTATACATTTTGTGTAAATGTGACCTTTGCAATTTTTTAAATTAGCCTCTTTTAATAATGAGGAGTGATTCCTCTTGCTTGTGAAATAGTGTGTGATTAAGCATTTAAAAATACACACACATATATACATATATATATATATATATATGTATAGTAGTTAGTATACAGTAAATAGTATATGTGTGTATGTGTGTGTCTATAGTATGTGTCTGTTTATCCACACATGCACGCACATGTACCTTACATCCAGGACTAGGTCTTTAAGTCTAGGTATGAGAACGTCCCTGAGAATGACCTTGAGTATGAATTGTCTGTGGGAGAAGGTGGTCAGTCTGGCTTGTTTTGCCCTTTGAAAAAGTTAGTTATACAAAGAGGAACATTTATGAGAAGCACTGAAGTTTGGACATAGGAATCTTCTTAGAGGCTGTTAAGTCCAAACTCTCATTTTGTACTTATGAAGATTTTTTTTTTAATTATGGAATTAGCTTAACATAACCCAACATGCTACAACTCAGCTGGGGTTGGAGCCTAGGGATTTCCTGTTTTAACGGCTACCGTATATCCCTTTCTCTCTTCACTACATGTAAATTTGTTTTTAGGAAATATCATATTTTAGGAGAGAAATTAAAAATTTGAGTTTAGTCAGTATCTCAACATTTTATTGTGGGTATTGCTGTGAATGATCATATTTGATCCTGAATTTGCCTGGGACTCCATAGTGTCCAGACAGCTAGAAGACATAGGCAGAGAACTGAGACTCTCATAGGTGAAAAGGAAAGTTTTCAATGTGGTTAATGGGAAACAGGGCCTTGGGGCTACGTCTACTCAGAGGTGTCTCTTCCCCGACCTTCACTGAGGGAAGCCATGTGGTCGCCTTCTTCTCTTGCCTTTCTGTCTCCCCATCGCCCCCTGCATATCAGAGCCACGAAGACGCATTACCTGCCTTGCAAAGAGGATATAATTGCCAAAGGGTCTTCTGTTGCCACTACCTCGAGGTTATCTTTTTGTAGTCACCCCAGGCCAAGAGGAGATTTTGGCATAGGTAGTTAATTAGGTCTGTCCGATGCTGAAACAACACAATTTATGCAGTGTGGTCAAACATCTGGTAAAGTCACTGAATAAAAACCAAATGGGCTGAACCTATTAGAGTTTGAGACAACTGGTCATTTGAATCAGAACCCTCAGTCTGGCCCTTCTGTGTTGATATAATGCAGAACACCAAGCCTGGCCTTGCCCTTGTCCAGCTTTGATGAAATAATAAAGAATATGTATGTAAACTGGCGTAGAAGTTTTGCAGGGGAATTCTTTCTAAGTAATGCTTTCTTGAATTCCCTGGTTGTCCAGTGGTTAGGACTCTGTGCTCTCACCGTCAAGCGCCCGGGTTTTATCCCTGGTTGGGGAATTAAGATCCCACAAGGCGTGCAACCAAAATAGAAAGGAAGGAAAAGAAAAAATAATTCTTTCTTGCTGGTGGGGATTTTCTACTCTAAAGAGATAAGGTTAAGAGGGGAAACCTGTAATGGGGTTGGACCAGCATGAGGCTATATAGGTACCTGGCCAGGGGTGAGGCGGGTAAAGGTCAGACAGCTGATGCTTTCATATGGCCAGTGGTGATTCAGACCATTTAAGCCATTTAGAAATTTTGACTCTATGGCCTGGTTACCAGCTTGTAACTACTTAGTAACTCATCAGTTCAGCTAAATGAGATGGACTAGTGATGAAAATAGGCATAGCCAAAGCTCCCTATTTATGATGTTTTATGGACGAAGGAGGTCTGGGATTTGTTCCTGCCTTGTGATCTTGGAACCTAAGACACCTAATTATGAGTGGAATTATATAAATTCAGTCTAGTTGTCTCTATAATCAAGTAGCCATAAGACCATTACTTTCTCTACTTGTTAATAATATTATCATTAATTCACTTATTCATTTTTATCTTTGATTTTGAAAATTTTAAATTTACAGGAGTGTTACATTTTCTCTCTTTCTCCTCCCTTCAAATATTTCAGTGTGTATTTCTTAAAAATACAGAACATTCTGTAACATAATCATAGTATATCATATAAATATCCTGTTTCTCATCAAACTTCCATTCATTAATTTTAGCATCCATTCACGATTCTTGCCTTATTCATTTTGAACGACCAATCTAGTGAATATCTACTATGTTTCAGCTATTGGACATACACATAGATCAATATAACTGTCTCTAACCTCAGTCTGTTAAGGGAAAAAAAAACAGATGTAAACAAATACATTATAGTCAGAGTGGCAAGTGTAAGAAGGACAGAAAAAGGTTAATTCAGAAGAGGTCATGACAGACTCTGCCTGGAGAAGCAGGTCAGGGAGGACCTCACAGAAGAGGTAATTTCTGGGGGGAATGTCTCCAATTAGAGTTTAGGACATATTCTGAGCCCTATACATTATTATAGGGATATGAAATGCTAGCTGCTCTAAATGTAAGACAGCCCTACCACCTGCATTTTTAAAATCCCAATATTTCTCAGTGTTTTCAAACCTTTTGACCTCTATCCACAGTAAGAAAGACACTTTGTGGCATGGACACACACACACACTCTCACTCACTTACAGAAATACAAACTCTTAAGTTTACTACTTGTGATGCATTCTTATATTTTCTATTCTATTCTGTTCTACTCTATTGTATTAACAAATCCAGAACTAATACATCCAACATGGGAGAAATAGGACGTGGAATCTACATTTCTGACAAGGTCTCTGTGTCATTCTGATGCTGACTTAGGTTACTGGCTTAGGGAAGGGTGGAAAGTATTCTAAGACAAAAAGAGTGGCCCCAGGTGGCTTTGTTCAATAGACAAATCAGTGGATCTCAACGTTTACCCATGGAGAAACCCTGCTTTAGTTGATAGTTAGATCTGTGTCATCAGAGGGTTCGTTTACTGACTTACAGCTGCTAGCACAGAGAAGGCAATCAATGCCAAGATTCCTTGAAAGCTGAGGTCCATATGTATTTGTGAGTTGGTGGCACAAATTGATGAGAACTCTTCTGAAATGATGGGAGAATTCTCCCATGAGAGAGAGGGAAGGTTGCAGTGCTGAAGTGATTCATTCCATTCTGCTAATGTTTCATCCATGCCCATTACATAATTGTAGATGCTGAAGCTGCTGTGTTGAAAGGCATTTGGAACTTGGAAAAAAAGACTGTGCGATCCTTGGGCTCTGAAAAGGGATTTCTTGTGCCTATGTAAAATGCTTAAAAATGTGACCTTTTGATCAAGTGTTGGCTTACCTCCAATAGGCAGATACTTTCTCTCTCTGTAACACATTTGGCTTAGAATAAGGTCTTCCAAGTTCCTGTAAACTAGATTTTTTTTTTCAATTTTAATGGCACAAGACCCCAAAGGGCCAGGACTACAGAAAAAGGGTTACTGGAAAGTTAATTAACCCAGCAATCAAGGAGGAGGATGGGATATTCCAGAGAGAGAGAGAGCAGCATGTAAAGAAGGCAAGAGGTGGGACACCACATTGTGCTGCTGTTGCAGATTTTGGAAATTGTGGCAGGAAATGTTTCTGGAGATTATGGAGGTGGTTTAAAGACTTGCTAAGAGTACTTTAGACTTTATCTTGTAGTGACAGACAGTCAATTGAGGGTATTAGATAGGAGACAGATGCGGTCATTCATTGACTCTAAAGTGGAAGAGAAACTTCCACATCTCCTTCAAGGAGGGAGGTACAAAGAAGGAAAGATCAGTTAGGTGGTTATTCCAATGGCCTCAATAGGAGATGCCAAAGAGCTGAAAGCCAGGAGTGGCAGTGGGGATAATGGTTCTATCTTCCAAGCATCCTTCTCCCACTCTAGTGACTATCATGTGTGCTCTGTGAAAGAAGGGACTTGATTTTTCTCTATTCTCAATTTTCGGTACATAGACAATTGCCTGATATGTAGCAAGCCAACCATGAAAACTTATTTAATCAATACCTGTAGAATTTTTATCTTATCATTCAAACAACCAATTAATTATATGGGGAAACATACCATCCAGAATAATCATTTGAACTAAATCAGAGGTTCTTAATCCTGGCTGCTTATTAAAAACACTCAAGGGGTTCGCTCAAGATGGAATAGCCCATTCCTTCCGGGTCCTCCGTGTTACAACTAAAAAGCACAATAAGTCTCTGAAAGATGGAGGAGCAACAAAGCAGTGAATTCTCTGGATTTTTTAATTGCCTCCCATATATTCTGAACTGCCAGCAGGCATGGGTGAAAAAACTCCAAGAAAAGCCAGTTCCCCGGGCCAAAGAACTGATAAAAAGATGGCTTAGCAACAGGAAACCTTGTTTGCAATATCGCCCACTACAACCAAATACCAGTGTTAAAACTATACCTCCTCATCCCCTCTCCATGACGTCACGTGATCCAGCAAGAAGTTGATCTTCCACCCCTATGAGTAAAAGCATAGATGTACTAGAAGCCCTCACTGAGTGGTATATCCAGGGAACAGAGAACTAATTTCCTTCCCCATCTGGCAGAAATAGGCAGTGCTCTGATGCCCCTGCCAGGATAGTGTTGGCAAGGTAGAGCAGCGCCTCCTCCTCCACCCAGCACTAAGGAGGCAGAAGGAGGTGGTGAGAAGTAGGGTAGTTGACCATTTGCTTCACCCCCTCTGTTTGTGTCAAAGAAAACTACTGAGTCTCTACCTCCACCCTGCAGCAACAGTGGTGTGAGTCAGCCCTCTGTTTCCTTCCTCTGTGGTGTCAGCAGGACCAAATGAGGAGACAGGGTGGTTTAAGTCAATGCCCACTTTTGCTGGGATGGCATCATAGGGGCCCTGTCAGAAGCTGAACAGATACACCCAACTAGCCCTCAAGCTATGCCTCAACAAGGAACTATCTGCTGGAAAAGAAAATTAAAGAGGATCCAGAGTTTCATAATAACTATAATTTCCAGAGTACAACTGAAAAATCACATGTCATGGGATGAACCAGGAAAATCACAGCAGAGATGGGACAAGACAAACAACAGGTGCCAACACAGAGATGATGAATCAGATGTGGGAATTATCTGACAAGGATTCTAAGCAACTGTCATAAAAATATATCAATAAGCAATTATGAATTCTCTTGAAATAAAATGAAAAATAGAAATCTCAGCAAAGAAATAGAAACTATAAAAAAGAATTAAATGGAAATTATAGAATTAAAATACAATAACTGAAATAAAAACATTACTTAATGGGCTTAATAATAGAGTGGAGATGACAGAGGACAGAATTCATGAACTTGAGGAAACATGAATAGAATTTACCAAATATGAACAATAGAGAGAAAATAGCCTGGAAAAAGACAAAAACCAAAATAGTGTCTTAGGGACCTGTTGGACAATAACAAAAGAGCTAATATTTGTATTTTCAAGGTCACAGAAAGAGAGAGGAAAGAAGATTGAAAAAGTATTTGAAAAAATAATGGTGAAAAACTTCAAATTTGGCAAAATATATAAATCTACAGATTCAAGAAGTCAAGCCCAAGTAGGATAAACCTAAAGAAATCCCCACTGAGATACATCATAATTAAATTTCTGAAAATTAAAAACAAAAAAGTTTGAAGCAAGTAATACACTACTTATGCTACCAATTTGAATGACTGTGTATTTCTAATATGAAAACCTGGAGGCCAAAAGGAAGTGGCACAACAGTTTTCAGGTATTGAAAGAAAAGTACTGTTGGCTGTGAATTCGATATTCAACAAAAATATTTTTATGGAATGAAAGGGATAAAGACACATTTATAGGAGAAGGAAAACTATGAGAATCTCTTGCTAGCACACCTACCTTTAAAAAAAGGCTAAAGGAAGTTCTCTAAACACAAAAGTAATTGTAACAAAAGAAGACTCGAGAACATGAGAGTAGGTAAAAGAAGAATATAAGAGTAGGTTTTGAAAAATATAGATGTAATACTCTATTTCTCATGAGTTCCTTAAATTATATTTGATTGTTGAAGTAAAATTTGTAACACCATCAAATGTGGTGCTCAATATATGTAAAGGAAATATTTTTGATAATTACATATAAAAAGTGGGAAGGAAATAAGCTTTCTATACTTAAAATGATAAAATAGACACAGTAGACTGTGACAGGTTACATATGCATATTTCAATACCTATAGCAGTCATTAAGAACTCTATAAAGCTAAATACTAAAAAATACTATAAATCAAGGTTAAAGTTTTTAAATGTTTAAAAAAATTATAGGAAGATATGGAAAGAGAAACAGAGGAACTAAACCAGAGGAAACAAACAGAAAACAATAAAATTGAAGAATTAGCCCTAACATACCAATAATTAATTTAAATGTAAATGGTCTAAATATAACAATTAAAAGACAGAGATTGATAGAGTGGATTAAAAATATAGTCCAACAATATGCTGTCTATAAGAAATTTGCTTCAAATACAGCAACATATTAGGTTGAAAATAGAAGAATGAAAAAAAACATACCATAAAACACTAATAAAAAGAAGGAGTGGCTATGTTAATATCAAATAAGTAGACTTCATGGCAAGGAAAATTGCTGGAGACAAAGAGGGACATTACATAATGATGAAACAACATACCACCAGGAAGACATAACATTCCTAAATGTCTGTGCCCCAAACAACAGATCCTCAGAAGCTTGAAAAAAAAAAAACAACTGATGGGGCTGAAAATAGAAATAGTTGGGAGCATAAACGCCCAACTCTCAACAGTTAATAGAACTACTAGATAGAAACTCAGTGAAGATGTAGAAGAACTGTACAACACAATCGAGCTACAGGATCTAAGTGACATATATAGAACACTCTACCTGAAAATAACAGAACACATATTTTTTTCCAAGTGTCCCTGTAACATTCACAAAAATAGCCCACATCCTGGGTCATAAAAAAAAAACCTTAAAAATTGAAATCATACAGAGTATATTCTCTGACTATAATGGAATCAAACTAGAAATCAACAACAGAAAGGCAACAGGAATATCTCCAAATACTTCAAAATTAAACAGTATTTTAAATAATCCATGGGTCAAAGAGGAAGTTGAAAAAAAAATAACACATAGAACTGAATGAAAATGAAAATACAACATACCAAAATATGTGGGACACAACTATAACAATGCAAAGAAGGAAATTTATTGCACGAAATGCTTATATTTGAAAGAAGAAAGGGTCTCAAATCAGTAAGTTAAGTTTTTATCCTAAAAAACTAGAAAAAGAAGTGCAAGTAAAAGAAAGGAAATAATAAAGAGCAAAATTAATGAAATCAAAAGAAGAAAACAGGAGAAAAAAATCAATAAAACAATTTTTTGTTAAAAAAATCAACAAAATTGATAAACCTCTAACAAGAATGACAAAGATAAAAATAGGGAAGACACAAATCAACAATATCATGAATAAAAAAAAGAGGATATCACTACAGATTCTACAGCCATCAAAAGGATAATAAAGGAACACTATATAAACTACTTTGCACTCATAAATTTGATAATTTAGAAGAAATGAATCAATTCCTCCAAAATCATAAACTATTAAAACTCAACCAAGTTAAAACAGACAATGTGAATAGTTCTGTAACGATTAAAATTTTAATTTTTAATATAAAGTCTCCTGAAAAAGAAACCTCTAGGCTCATATTATTTCACTGGTGAATACTACCAAACATTTAAAGAAGAATTAACATCAGTTTTATACAAACTCTTCCAGAAAATATAAAAGGGAGGAACACTTCCCAATTCATTCTATGAGGCTAGTATTATTCTGATACCAAAACCAATAAAAGACCAAAAAAAAAAAAAAAGCAGACTGATATTAATCATGAATTTAGACACACAAAAAACTTAACAAAATATTAGCAAATTGAATTCAGTAATGTGTAAAAAGAATTTTACACCATGACTAAGTGGGATTTATTCCAGATACACAAGGCTGTTCCAACATTCCAAAATCAACCAGTAGAATCTACAATATTAACTGTCTAAACAAGGAAAAAAATCAACTGATATAATCATTGTTTTAACCAATGATTAAATCAATTGATATAATCATATCAACTAGCACAGAAAAAGCACCCCATAAAATCCAAAACCCATTCATGATAAAAGCTCTCAACAATTAGCAATAGAGGGAAACTTTCTCAATTAAGTAAAGAACATCTACTAAAATGTACTGCAAACATCATAGTTAATATTGAAAAACTGATGGATTTCTCTCTAAGGTTGGGAACAAGGAAAATAAATCCACTCTCAACACTCTGGAAGCATCACCACTGGAAGCATGATCCATACAAGGAAAAATCGATAAACGACTTCATCAAAATTTAAAACCTTTTCTCTATGAAAAACACAGTTCAGAAGACGAAAAGATAATCTACAACCTGGAAGAAAAATATTTGCAAACCACATGTCCAACAAAGGTCTAGTCACTAGAATATATAAAAACTCTCCACATTCAACATTTGAAAAATAAGCAATCCAAATAGATAATAGGCAGAAGACAGGAGAGTATATACAGATAGGGCATAAACACATGAAAAGATGTCCCACATCATTAGCTACCAGGTAAATGCAAATTTCAACCATAATAAGATATTAATGTACACAGAATAGTTAAAATAGAAAATAGTGACAGTAGCAAATGCTGGGAAGAATGCAGAGAAACTTACTCATACATTTCTGGTGGGATGTAAAATGATACAGCCACTCTGGGAAACAATTTGGCATTTTCTTATAAAATTGAGCATACAGCTACCATATGACCCAGCAAATACACTTTTGGCCATTTGCCCACAAAACATGAAAACATATTTTTACACAAGAATCTATACAAAAATGTTCATAGGCACTTTATTCATGAAAGCCTAAAACATGAAAAAAACCAGATGTCCTTCAATAGGTAAATAGTTTAAAAAACTGATAGATAGATCCTTACTGTGGAACACTGCTCTGGAATAAAAAGGGATAAAATATTGATAAACACAGCAATTTGAAATAAAATATTGATAAACACAGCAATTTGAATGAATTTCAAGGGAATTATGCTGAATAGAAAAAGCTAATAACAAATGGTCACATACTGTATGTTTTCATTTGTATAACATTCTTGAATGGATATAAAAATGAAGAACAGATTAATGGTTACCTGGAGATGAGGATGGGGTAGAGGTGGGAGAGAAGTGGGTGTGGCTATAAAAGAGCAACAGGAGGGATCCTTGTGGTGACGAAACTGTTCAGTATCTTGACTGTATCAAGGTCAGTATCCTGTTGTGATACTGGACTATAGGTTTGCCAGATATTATCGGGGGAGCTGGGTAAAGGCTACACAAGCGCTCTCTATATTATTTCTTACAACTGCATGTGAATCTATAGTTATCTCAAAATAAATATTTAATGAGAGGACAGACAGCAGAAGCAAGAAGAGCTACAATCCTACAGCCTGTGGAACAAAATTCACATTCACAGAAAGATAGACAAAATGAAAAGGCAGAGGACTATGTACCAGATACAACCCCAGAAAAACAATTAAATGAAGTGGAGATAGGCAACCTTCCAGAAAAAGAATTCAGAACAGCAAGAGGGAAGATGATCCAGGACCTCGGAAAAAGAATGGAGGCAAAGTTTGAGAAGATGCGAGAAATGTTTAACAAAGACCTAGAAGAATGAAAGAACAAAACCTAGAAGAATTAAGAACAAACAAACAGAGATGAACAATACAATACCTGAAATGAAAAATACACTACAAGGAATCAGTAGCAGAATAACTGAGGCGGAAGAACGGATAAGTGACCTGGAAGACAGAATGGTGGAATTCACTGCGATGGAACAGAATAAAGAAAAAAGAATGAAAAGAAACGAAGACAACGCTTCCCTGGTGGCGCAGTGGTTGAGAGTCCGCCTGCCGATGCAGGGGACGTGGGTTCGTGTCCCGGTCTGGGAAGATCCCACATGCCGCAGAGCGGCTGGGCCTGTGAGCAATGGCTGCTGAGCCTGTGCGTCCGAAGCCTGTGCTCCGCAGCGGGAGAGGCCACAACAGTGAGAGGCCCGTGTACCACAAAAAAATGAAGACAGCCTAAGAGATCTCTGGGACAACATTAAATGCACCAATGTTCACATTATAGGGGTCCCAGAAGGAGAAGAGAGAGAGAAAGGACCCAAGAAAATATTTGAAGAGATTTTAGTCGAAAACTTCCCTAACATGGGAAAGGAAATAGCCACCCAAGTCCAGGAAACACAGAGAGTCCCAGGCAGGATAAACCCAAGGAGAAACATGGTGAGACACATAGTTAGCAAATTGACAAAAAATTAAAGATGAAGAAAAATTATTAAAAACAACAAGGGAAAAATGACAAATAACCTTATGGGAGTTCCCTTGTATGTTAACAACTGATTTCTCAGCAGAAACTCTACAAGCCAGAAGGGAGTGGCATGATATATTTAAAGTGATGAAAGGGAAGAACATACAACCAAGAATACTCTACCCAGCAAGGATCTCATTCAGATTCGATGGAGAAATATAAAGCTTTACAGACAAGCAAAAGCTAAGAGAATTCAGCACCACCAAACCAGCTCTAAAACAAATGTTAAAGGAACTTCTCTAAGTGGGAAACCCAAGAGAAGAAAAGGACTGACAAAAACAAAAACATAACAATTAAGAAAATGGTAATACAAACATACATATTGATAATTACCTTAAACATGAATGGATTAAATGCTCCATCCAAAAGACACAGGCTTGCTGAATGGATACAAAAACAAGACCCATATATATGCTGTCTACAAGAGACCAACTTTAGACCTAGCGACACATACAGACTGAAAGTGAGGAGATGGAAAAAGATATTCCATGCAAATGGAAATCCAAAGAGCTGGGGTAGCCATTCTCATAACAGACAAAATAGACTTTAAAATAAAGAATGTTACAAGAGACAAGGAAGGTCACCACATGATGATCAAGGGATCAATCCAAGAAGAAGATCTAACATACAAATATATATATATATATATATGCACCCAACATACGAGCACCTCAATACAAAAGTCAAATGCTAACAGCTATAAAAGAGGAAATCAACAGTAACACAGTAATACTGGTGGACTTTAACACCTCACTTACACCAATGGACAGATCATCCAGACAGAAAATTAATAAGGAAACACAAACTTTAAATGACACAATAGACCATATAACTTTAGTTGATATTTATAGGACATTCCATCCAAAAACAGCAGATTACACTTTCTTCTCAAGTGCACATGGAACATTCTCCAGGATAGATGGCCTCTTGGATCACAAATCAAGCTGTGGTAAATTTAAGAAAATTGAAATCATATCAGACATCTTTTCTGACCACAACACTATGAGATTAGAAATAAATTACAGGGAAAAAAACGTAAAAATACATGAACACATGGAGGCTAAATAATACATTACTAAATAACCAAGAGGTCACTGAAGAAATCAAAGAGGAAATAAAAAAAAATACCTAGAGAGAAATGACAACAAAAACACGATGATTCAAAACCTATGGGATGCAGCAAAAGCAGTTCTAAGAGGGAAGTTTATAGCAATATAATCCTACCTCAAGAAACAAAAATCTCAAATAAACAATCTAACCTTACACCTAAAGAAGCTAGAGAAAGAACAAACAAAACCCAAAGTTAGCAGAAGGAAAGAAATCATAAAAAAGCAGAAATAAATGAAATAGAAACAAAGAAAACAATAGCAAAGATCAGTAAAACTAAAAGCTGGTTCTTTGAGAAGATAAACAAAATTGATAAACTTTTAGCCAGACTCATCAAGAAAAAGCAGGAAAGGACTCAAATCAATAAAATTAGAAATGTAAAAAGGAGAAGTTACAATGGACAGCGCAGAAATACAAAGCATCTTAAGAGACTACTACAAGCAACTTTTTGCCAGTAAAACAGACAACCTGGAAGAAATGGACAAATTCTTAGAAAGGTGCAACCTTCCAAGACTGAACCAAGACAAAATAGAAAATATGAACAGACCAATCACAAGTAATGAAATTGAAACTGTGATTAAAAATCTTCCAACAGGGGGCTTCCCTGGTGGCGCAGTGGTTGAGAGTCCACCTGCTGATGCAGGGGACACAGGTTCGTGCCCCAGTCCAGGAAGATCCCACATGCCGCGGAGTGGCTGGGCCTGTGAGCCATGGCCGCTGAGCCTGCGCGTCCGGAGCCTGTGCTCTGCAACGGGAGAGGCCACAACAGTGAGAGGCCCGTGTACCACAAAAAAAAAAAAAAAATCTTCCAGTAAACAAAAGTCCAGGACCAGATGGCTTCACAGGTGAATTCTATCTAATATTAGAGAAGAGCTAACACCCATCCTTCTCAAACTCTTCCAAAAATTTGCAGAGGAAGGAATACTCCCAAACTCATTCTGTGAGGCCACCATCACCCTGATACCAAAACCAGACAAAGATACTAAAAAAAGAGAATTACAGATGAATGTCACTGATGAATACAGATGCAAAAATCCTCAACAAAATACTAGCAAACAGAATCGAACAACACATTAAAAGGATCATACACCATGATCAATTGGCATTTATCCCAGGGATGCAAGGATTCTTCAATATACAGAGATCAATCAGTGTGATACACCATACTAACAAACTGAAGAATAAAAATCATATGATCATCTCAATAGATGCAGAAAGAGCTTTCGACAACATTCAACACCCATTTATGCTAAAAACTCTCCAGAAAGTAGGCATAGATGGAACCTACCTCAACATAATAAAGGCTATATACAACAAACTCACAGCAAACATCATTCTCAATGGTGAAAAATTGAAAACATTTTCTCTAAGATCAGGAACAAGACAAGGATTTTCACTCTTGCCACTATTATTCAACATAGTTTTGGAATTCCTAGCCACAGCAATCAGAGAAGAAAAAGAAATAAAAGGAATGCAAATTGAAAAAGAGGAAGTAAAATAGTCACTGTTTGTGGATGACCATAGATAACCCTAAAGATATCATCAGAAAACTACTAGAGCTAATCAATGAATTTGGTAAAGTTGCAGGATATAAAATTAATGTGCAGAAGTCTCTTGCATTCCTATACACTAACAGCGAAATATCCAAAAGAGAAATTAAGGAAACAATCCCATTCACCATTGCAACAAAAATTAAAACACCTAGGAATAAACCTACTTAAAGAGGTAAAAGACCTGTATGCAGAAAACTATAAGACACTGATGAAAGAAATCAAATATGACACAAACAGATGGAGAGATATACCATGTTTTGAATTTTAAGAATCAATATTTTGAAAATGACTATAGTACCCAAAGCAATCTACAGATTCAGTGCAATCCCTATCAAATTACCAATGGCATTTTTTACAGAACTAGAACAAAAAAATCTTGAAATTTGTATGGAGACATAAAAGACCCCAAATAGCAAAAGCAATATTGAGGGAAAAAAACAGAGCTGGAGGAATCAGACTCCCTGACTTCATACTATACTACAAAGCTACAGTAATCAAGACAATATGGTAGTTGCACAAAAACAGAAATATAGATAAGAGGAAAAGGATAGAAAGCCCAGAGATGAACCCATACACCTATGGTCAACTAATCTATGACAGAGGAGGCAAGGATATGCAGTAGAGAAAAGACAGTCTGTTCGATAAGTTGTGCTGGGAAAACTGGACAGCTACATGTAAAAGAATGAAATTAGAACACTCCCTAACACCATACACAAAAATAAACTCAAAATGGATTTGAGACCTAAATGTAAGACAGGACATTATAAAACTCTTAGAGGAAAACATAGGAAGAACACTCTTTGACATAATGACAGCAAGATCTTTTTTGACCCACCTCCTAGAGTAATGGAAATAAAACTAAAAATAAACAAATGGGACCTTATGAAACTTAAAAGCTTTTGCACAGCAAAGGAAATCATAAACAGGAGAAAAGACAACCCTCAGAATGGGAGAAAATATTTGCAAACGAAGCAGTGGACAAAGGATTAATCTCCAAAATATAAAAACAGCTCATGCAGCTCAGTATTACAAAAACCAACAACCCAATCCAAAAATGGGCAGAAGACCTAAATAGACATTTCTCCAAAGACGACATACAGATGGCCAAAAGGCACATGAAAAGCTGCTTAATATCACTAATTATTAGAGAAATGCAAACCAAAACCACAATGAGGTATCACCTCACACTGGTTAGAATGGGCATCATCAGAAAATGTACAAACAGCAAATGCTGGAAAAGGTGTGGAGAAAAGGGAACCCTTTTGCACTGTTGGTAGGAATGTAAATTGATACAGCCACTATGGAGAACAGTATGGAGGTTCCTTAAAAAACTAAAAATAGAACTAACATATGACCCAGCAATCCTACTACTGGGCATATACCCAGAGAGAACCATAATTCAAAAAGACACATGCACCCCAGTGTTCATTGCAGCACTGTTTACAATAGCCAGCTCATGGAAGCAATCTAAACGCCGATCGACAGACAAATGGATAAAGAAGATGTGGTACATACATAGAATGGAATATTACTCAGCCATAAAAAGGAATGAAATTGGGTCATTTGTAGAGATGTGGATGGACCTAGGGACTGTCATACAGAGTGAAGTAAGTCAGAAAGAGAACAACGAATATTGTATATTAACGCATATATGTAGAATCTAGAAAACTGGTCCAGGTGAACCAGTTTGCAGGGCAGAAATAGAGACACAGATGTAGAAAACAAACGCATGGGCACCAAGGGGGAAAGCAGTGGGGGTGGGATGAATTGGGAGCTTAGGATTGACATGTATACACTAATATGTATAAAATAGATAACTAATAAGAACCTGCTGTTTTAAAAAAAAAAAAAATTCAAAAAAATTTATTAAAAAAACATAATTCAAAAAAATTTAACTTAAAAAAAGTAAAAACAAAATTAAAAAAATTTAACAATAAAATAATCTAAGAAACTTTTAAAAAAAAATTACTGATGCTTAGATTCCCCAGCACATGTTCCCTTCCAGATTCTGATACAGTTGATTTGGGGTAGGGCCTATCCAACTGTATTTTTTTAAAGTTTCTTATGAGATTTTAATGTGTAGTGAGGGTTGAGGACCTCTGGCCTGAATATAAATTGGTTCAGACAGCACAGTTGGAGAAGCAGCCTCACCTAGCCACAAGTGGATGTCCTTTCTTCCTCCAGTTGTGTCACTTGACCTTGATAAGCTTTCCAAGGGCAAGGATTGTGTGAATCACTGGTACAGCATCTTGGTGTTTCAGAGAGGCATTTATTCTGCTGCTGCTGAGGATGGTGGCGATGCTGGTGGTGGTGAGTAGGGTGATAACAATGAAATCATTGATCTAATCATACTTCTATTACCTATTCAGGTAAACCTGAAGAAAGGAAATGATACAGTTTCCATGACTATTTTCATATTGGATCTGCAGGGAATCTGAGCATGGGAAAAAGATAAATAGGCTCGCTGCCTTCTGCTTTTGCATAAATCAGAGCTTCTGGCTTATGCATTCTGAACATATGTTTGGTAACAATTATGAGTTGAGCATATGTTGTTTTAGGAGATTAAATCTTACTCGAAATCCAAAGGAATCTTGTCTGAATATAAAGAGACCAACAAATCACTCTGAGCAACTAGAGGTAGTGTCATGAATTCTAGCCTATTTTTTCCCCAGTTGCATTGAACCATGTGCAGGTTTTCTGAATGTAATCTTGGTGATATTTGTCTAGGGCTCTTATGAGATGCCTATTTTACTGAAATGGATGGCTATTACTTTTAATTCTTAGTAATTTATTTTTAATTAAGATATTAGTTTCATTATAAATCAAAATTGGTAGCTGTTAGAAATAGATAAATGTCGTAGCAGTATGAGTGGGCCCAAGACTCACACAGCAAACATTTCTCATGGGCCAGGGCACTCTGCTAGGTATAGGGTTGCAAAGATAAATAGCTAACAGGCTCCCAGGATGCTATGAAGTTCTAATAATTTGGGAAGAAGTATATGTTATAAAAACTAATATCATCCCTGGTCGTACTGCATATTTTCTACATGTTGGATTGATTGGTTTTAGCTTCTCTTTAAAAGTTATAACTCTATCATTTTTCTTTTTCTCTTTTAACCCCGCCCCCGCTGCCAGAAGTATGCCATGCTGGCTCCATCTTCAAAACCTCTACCAGTGCTTCCTATACATGCATCGGACCCCTCCCCCTTCCCACCCACTCTCTCCCGCCTCTAGACATCATCTCCATCTGTGCATTTCCTTCCCACCATGAGCAGTGGAAGAAGTGGTCTCTTACGTCCTGTCTGTAGGTCATTCTGTCAAGTGAACTTACTCCATCCTGTTCTGTCTTCTCTGATTTTGCTTCATCAGTTTTTGCCTCTCTCTCTTCTATAACTTTTAACCTTTCTGGTCCTTCTGCAAGAAAACATGCTCAGTGCTCTCCTTTTCTAAATGGAATTTTTGGCTCTCTTTAAAGCTTCCTTTAGCTGTTGACCCATTTCTCTTCTTTCCTTTGCGTCAAAATTTCTTGAAAGTCTTGTGTTAAACTCACTGTCCTTACTTCCTAATCTCCCCTCCACTTCTCAGTTATTGCCATCTGGTTTCTCTCTGAATCTGCTGCAGCTGACTTCTGTCCACGCTGATGTTTCTGTCTGTCGTGTGATTTCCTTGAAGGCCTCCACTGTGAAGCTTTCTCTCAGCCTTCCCGCTGGTTTTGGTACCCTTCGTCTGACCTCCCTGGGAGCTTACTACTCTTTTGTCCTTTCGTGAAACTCTAAGGCTCTTGAAAGGCATATTTGTACGTCTAACCCCTAGTCTACTGTCTAATAAGGAAGACACTCAGTAAATATTTGTTTAATGAGTGAATGAGGAAATGAATGAATGCAAACTCCCAAATCTGTATTATTTTCAGTGTGTTCCTGAAACACGCAGCCAACCATGTACTGAACGTCTAGGTGTGTTATCAGACTTTCAAACTCAGTTTATCCCATACTATACTTATGTCCTCCTGAAAACTGACTTAAGTTCTGGATCTTGGTGAATAACACGATCATCAGTTTCATTAGACGAGAAAAAAGAAATCAGTCTTTCTAAACCCTCCCTTTTATCCCAGCTACTTACTTGAATCGGTCACTAAGACACACAAGTTTGGGAATTCCCTCGTGGTCCGTTGGTTAGGACTTGGCGCTTTCACTGCCCGGGTTTGATCCCTGGTCAGGGAACTAAGATCCCGAAAACTGTGCGGCACAGCCAAAAATAAAAGACACACCAATTTATCCTTGTAAATATATTTCAAAATCATACCCTCTCCCCTGTTCTCAACGCTATTGCCTTAGCTTAAAAATACATCATCTCACACCTCAATGGTTTTAATAGCATCCTAACAAGAGCGATTATCTTCCCTTCCAATTAATTATCAGAACTCAGATCTGTTTCATTTATTCAATAAATATTTATTGAGTACCTACTAAATACCAGATGCTATTTAAGGCCCTAAGGATATAGTAGTGAACAAAAGAGACAAACTGTTTGCCCTCATGGAGTTAACACCCTACTGAGAATAATCATATTGCTTCCCTTTCACCAGTTATGACCTTTTACCAGTTGCCATTTGTCTGTGTGGTAAAATAAGATAAAGGAATCTTAAAACGATACACAAGGTCTCTTTACCGTCCAACCGAGTATCTCTCAACCTGTTGTGTGTGTTCAAATCACCTGAGTTCTCGTTAAAAATGTGTGTTTTGTGGGCCTCTTATTAAGATATTCTGTAGGTCTGGGATGGAACCCCCCAAATGCATTTTTAATTAGACTCCCAGGAGATTTGAATATAGATAGTTCTTGGGCCACACTTTAAGAAACACTTATTTGTCCTTTGCCTACCTCTCCAGCTTCAACTCCTGCCATCCTCCCTGTTCATCTTAGATTTTAACAGTATAAACTGTTTTAATTCCTCAACCACATGTGATATTTCTTACCTCTGTGCATTAGGCTGTGCTGGTCATGTTAGTCAGGCCAGTTAACACCAGCAACAACAAAATCACAGTGACTTAGTACAGTGGAACTTATTTCTCTTGTTCTCAAAGTCCAATGTAGCTGTTCCTGAGTAGATACATTTTCTAGGTGGCCCTCTTTTCAAGTGGTTACTCAGACTCCTTCTAGTGGATCTAGGCTCCTTACATCCTGAGATGCTGCCTCACGTGCCCATATAAAGGGAAAAGAATAAAGGGAAGGAAGACATACTGAACACTTAATGGGCACATACTGGAAGGGACACACATCATTTCTGCTCACATCTCATTGACCAGAAATAGTCATGTGGTCCCACTTAGATGCAAGGGGGGCTGGGAAATGTAGTCCTGACGGGGAAGCTGCTTTCTAGCCAGAGCACCCACAAACTTTTGGTTATCAGAAAGATGCCTCTGCTACCCTCTGGTCACTAAATATCCATGTGCCCCTCATTCCAACACATAGCACATATTCACTGCCTCCCCATAAGGGCTGACCCAGAGTCCCAGTTGGTCACTGTATCCAGCTCACAGCCTGTGATTTCTGAGTGATGTGCATTCTTCCCCATCCGGTTTGGATATGGCCTCTCTTGACTCAGCAACCTGTGAACTAAAAGGACAAATTATCCTTTCTGCCCCGCCACACGCATCCAATATGCAGTGGGCGAGCAGAGACAGGGCAACCTCAGGACAAACTCTCATTTGGAAAAAGGAAGCATGCAAGACACAGCACAGCCACTGGTCCTTAGCAGCTATGGAACTGCAAGCGTTTGAAGGCCTCCTACCTTGATGGTGGGGAATTTTCTTTTGTAGGCCCTGATACCGCTCTCTGGGGACAGCTGTCTCATTCATTGTTCTCCTTTGCCTCTGGGTCTGTCTTATGGGCCATGTTCTTCTTCTTTCTTTTGCATGTCTTCCTTGCCACATCTGAAGGAGGTGTTGGGGGACACGCCCTTCTTTGGGGCTGCATCGCTTTTACAGCCTTCTTCCTACTCATGCAAACTAGAGGACCTGAAGGTTATTGGACCACTGGAATAGTCAAAGACTTTTCTTTGGCAGTACCATTTCTTCAAAACTTCATCATCTTCTGATCTATTTGCTTCTAGTCAATTCCAGATGCCTGTAAGCTTGCTCAAGAATTACTAGATATAATACTTGATACCGATTTATTTCATTGCTTCCTCTCTTCCATGCCCCTTTCTGTTTCAACCTTACGATGGTCACCTGAAGGATATCTAAAACTACGTGTGGCATAGATATCAGATAACCTTAATATGATCTTTACATTGGGCCACTTTAATCAATCAAAAGAGGTTTTAAATGTTTGTGATTCAGGACTATTTTTAATTCTCATTTCTTAGTGTTTGGAGTCTTGAAGCAGTAAGCTTTTCAGTCCTGCAAAGCCTTGCATATTCGCTCTTTGTCCTTTCTCATTTCTGCTTGCAAATCAGCCAGTTCTTTCCAAAGTAGCATTTATTACTGACACTCCATATTTCAGCCTCTTTTCTTCGAGCTATAGACTGAGTAGGCATGTCTGCCTCCTTACTCACCATATAAAAAAAAGTTTGACAGGTGTTTTGCCTTTATATAACATGGCTGCCATTCTTCTAGCTTCTGATATCCATTTTCTTGCCACCTGAGAGCCAAGCCAATGTCACATTGCTCTGTTTCACTCTTCAGTAAATACAGAACTCCAAAAATTGCTCCAGATCTCTCTAGCCTGAAGGTACCAGTGGCATCCCATTAATAATATTAATTCTAATGCCATTGGATTGTGTTCACAGTCTTGCATAAAGAATTTGCAGAGCCCTGGAAGCCCTGGATGTGAAGCCCCGGATGTGAAGCCCCATCACAGTGGGTTTCCAAACAGGTTGGCTTGCACTAGATTGCTTCTGTTCTTCTGCCAGTATCCTCTGGGCACTGCATGTCAGTCCAGCTTCCGTTATTTCCTGCTAGGCACCTACTGGGCATTTCCATGTCCACTGGGCGTCTGCCATCTCCTGCTAAGCATCTCAGTTTCTGCTAACTTGCCCTTCCATAATGAACAAAATTTCTCAATGCCAGGGGAGTGCTGTATTTTGCACTGATGTGTCGCCTGGACTTAGTGTCACTCTTTGATGTCATTTATAGTGGCCATGCACCATGTTTCAAAATTCCCTCGTGTACATTTGCTTCTCCAGCCTATTTCTGCAGCACTCTCTATTCATAGAGCTCCGACTACGCCATCAGGACTGCCCTGGGTCCAGAAGGTGCCTCTTATGCTTACTGGCTTTCTCATCTCTGTCCCCAGCCACAGTCATAAAATTTTCTCCTTGTTGGTCTTCTTTTCCTGGATAAATCAACTTATTCAGGGGTTCCCTGAGGATCCCTGGGCTCACACCCTTAGGCATTTAGAAATGTAAAACGAGACTCTCCTATGCTCCCTCCCACAAATACGTTGTGTCATGTGAATGGATAAATAGTCTGTCTTCCTAGATTATCCCTCTTACTCTTTTTAGCCAGAGAACTCCTGTTCGGGCTTCAGAACCCTAGTTCAAGGACGGCCTTCTTGGTGAAACATCCCAGCCATCTCCACCCCTCACCAGAGAATCTCACATCCTGCTCTGTGCTCAGTTTGTGGCTCATTAAACTGATCAGTGAATACTAGCTTGCTTATCTGTCTCCCCTCTGTTCTAGTAAGATCCTTAAATATATTCTGCATCTGCCATGTAGAGGGTATTTGGTCAACTTTAATTGAGTTTAATTTCACTTTAAATTCCCTTTGAGTTTGAACTGAGTTTAAATTCCCTTTCCTAAAGCACATCTTGTCCTCACAGGTGGTGAAGGCTTTTCCAAGCTAGTCTCCCTCTGTCATACACATGTGGGTTAACTGGCTGCCTCCAGCCAGCTTCGAGAGCGTTGGGAAGTGAATGAGGCACTGGGTGAATCTGCGATTCACGCAGCAGGTTAAGATGTGGCACCCTGCCCCCACCCCCATCCCTGTTATCTGAGTAGTTGGCTACCGTCGATGTGTCAAGGTTTCATCTGCTCCTGGTATTTCAAAAGTTCTGAGCTGGTCAGCTCCCCGAACTGCATGTGGCCAGAAATAGCATTTTGTCTTCCGGCACTCTTCGAGTTGTGACACAAGGCTCCTTGACCAAATTCATGAAAACATGACACAATTCTGATCTGAAACCTGCTATAGAAAGTAATGGACCTCTGCAACGCATCTCAGACAATGCGGATACCCACTTAATTTTTCTCCTCACTACCGTTATTTATGAGGCAGGGGCGAGGAGAAATGTTTTTAGATGAAAGGTGAAATATTCTATTGTGGAGTATGTTTTATGAGGAAGAGAAGGAAATATATAATTTCTGACTCTGAGTTTGCATAGGCTGCAGATATCTTTTCAGTTACCATCTCAACACGTTATTTAAGGCTCTGTTCTCTGCGCTCTTGACGTCCTAGTTTATTTTTTGATATAAAGTCATATCATTCATGGGGTAAACTCCCCCCTAACAATCACCAAGCCAAGGGCAATTTTTTTTCCCTGTGCCTCCTCAAGGTTAAAGTGTTTTCTTTACTCAGAATATATTTAATGAATATATCTTATAAAATATGATTTTAATGATTTCTGCCTTATAATACATTATTTTCCACTAGTTTCTTTAGTGGTGGTGCCCTTCTCTGCTGTGGTTTGGACTCGAGTAAAGACCATGAGTAGAAGGGGGGATTTAAGAACAAACCTGAGGACTTACATGGGGGAAGCATTTTTGGGAAATTCTTCCAATAAACCTGGTTCCAGAACTGAAGGGTTATGAACGCTGGCCCCAAATTCTGCCCCAGGCTCTTGGCATCGCACAGGTGAAGTGATTGTTCTAGTTGTGGTCGTATAAGCAGGGTTGTTCAAGACTTTGAGAAGTTCTGTGGCTGAGGAAGTTCCCTCTCTTGCTCTCTCTTCCTAAATGAGGCAAGTAATGAACTGACTTTGGGCTGTGGCACATGCTGAGATGAGTGCATCTCAGAAGACAAAGGCAGAGGACGGGCCAGAGAGAGTTTGAAACAGGCTGGTGAGCACAGAATGGAAAAAGATGGGGTATGGAGGGAAGGAAAGGGGGGGAAGTTGGAGTGGCAGAAACGACAGAAGAGGGCTTGAAATGACAAGGCCACGTGTTGTTACAGAAACCCTCTGGGAGGTATCAGATGTGAGACATGGTCTCAAGATTCCAAGAGTGGTCCCGTAAGAGGCGCTGCCAGACCCCATTCTCAAGGCTGTACCTTAAAGGTACAGGCATGGACTTAAAGCCTCCTCTAACGCTCAGACCCCAAACTAAAAGTTGACATCACCTGAAGCAGCTAAGAAGCCAGTGACCCTTTTGATATCCAGAGAGCCAACCTGAGGGGCATCCGGGGCTGCCTGAGAGCAGGACCATAAAAGCTGTCTTCCTTCTCAGCCAGGGCTCCTCAGCTCAGCGCCCCTGACGTTTGGGGCTGGATACTTTGATGGGGAGAGGGTTGCCCTTTGCATTGTTGGATGTTCAGCGGCATTCCTGCCCTCTGCCTACCAGATGACACTAAGCAACGCCATCTCCTCACCTGTGACAACCAAAAATGTCTCCAGACGTTTCCAAATATTCCCTGAGAGGCAAAGTGCCCCCACTGGTGGAGGCCAGCGTGGAGACAAAAATCACACAGCCCCGAGCTCTTGTTTCACTCAGAATATTCTAGACGATGGTCCTAGATCTCGCTCTCTTGGTCTCTCTGAACGACACACCTTAAGCCTGAATAATGAGTCTCATACAACATGAGGCTGTTCCCGCTTGCTGAGCTCAGTGCCTGGACTCCCATTCATAGAATTAAATGTTTCTGCAAATGGAAGACTCCTTTGAGAATTATTCATAGAGCAGGAAGGTGTCAGACGTTTGAGAAGAGGTGGTATAAGGATTTCCAACAGACCTGATTTTGAATTCTCTTTCTGTCATCTAATAGCTGTGTGAACTTGAACAACTGACTTTGTCTCTTTGGGCCTCTTTTCTTATTGATGGGTCATGGTTTAAAAAATAACTGTCACCCCATCTCAATGAGGCATTTGAGGAGAGTTAATGTGTGATCGGTGATTTCCACATAGCAGGTTCTCAAAGAACAAACAGCAACAATTACTGTCACATTGCTGAGTAAGAAGATGTATTTAGGGCAGTACTTAAGATTGATATGAACGCGGCAAGACTTCATAACCGAGGCAGAGAAGAGGGGGTTGTAGCTGTATCACTGGTCCAATTTAGTATTAAAAATATTATCACAGACCCAACATCTTATCAGCAACAGGTACAAGGGCAGTACACAAAAACACAAGCCCAGACTGTGCTCTCTAGGAGCGTCAGAAAACCGAGTGTCTCTACCAAGGGAACAGGGTGGGTATTATGTACCTTAGGTCTCAGGGAGCTAGAAATGAGTTACGCCTTTGAGTCCTTTGGTTAAGCAAGGAAGAGTAGAGAACAGCATTCCAGCTGTTGAGAAGGAAAGTGGCAGGTGTCTCTGGGGAACGAAGGAGAGGTGAGCAGCTTTGTTGGCTGGGCCAGAGGAAAGGCAGCAGAGGATGTCTGGGTTCTGCCTGCGGTCGGGTGGACTTGTGATGGACAGTAGTTCATGGCCCTCAGTGAGCGAGTCTTCCTGGGAAAGTGAGACACAGTGGGGGTCGTAAGCTCAGGCCCAGAGAAAACCCAGAAACTGAGGAGCCAGTTAGAGGCATGACGTCAGTGGGATGCTTATGCGTATATAGTCACTGTTCAAGTTACAAAGGTTTAAAAACTCAGTTTTATCTTACGACTGAATATTAAGGTACTGGAAGTTTGAATTGCTAAAACATTACTGGATTTCAGCTTTTGCCCTTTTGTCATTTCATCTTAGCTGATATTTTCTTCTGTGATATTCATTTTCTTCTTAATCACAGTGTAGGCTTATTGAGAAAATACCATCTTTAGCTCTTTTCATTTTATAGCATAGAAAATGCAACTCCATTTCTTTCACAGTATGTTTTTAAAGAGAAATAATGAATCGTTTGGAGTTTTTAACTGGCTGTCTAATGGTAGAGTTACCTTGAGCTCTAAACTCTTCTAGACAATCAATAGTTGTTCTGTAAAAATGCAGGAATATTCATTATTGCTGATACTAACTCTCTCATCCTCCCAGCTGCATGATCCCGTTTGTTTAAAACATTACTCATCTTACACATGAGGCTGAGAATGAAGAGGACAAGGAAATGCTAAATTAATGATCACCTCATTTCAGGACCGTCAGACTCTTCTATTTTCCTGAGTGTGTTTTTAAGACTGGATAAGAGCACTGATTGCTGTGTGACTGGAGGAAGGTGAGAGACAAGAAGACAGGCTTTGGGAGCTGAAAGGAAAGCTTGCACTGCAGGGTCAGGAGAGACTGCATAGTGATGCCTTTATAAACATTCCAAACACCAGGGTTCAGAGAACTTCTGGTTGGTGAACACACTGAGGTGTTGCCAGAGTGGTATGTCTGGAGAGAGCATGGAAGCCCCCCCTGCCACACACACACACACATACACACGCACGCACGCACGCACGCACACGCACACGCACGCGCACACACACACCTTGCCATGTGCATCTTCTCCATTTGGCCGTTCCTTTAAAGTAAACCACTAAATGTAAGTAACGTGCTTTGCTGAATTTTGTGAGCCATTCTGGCAAATTGTGGAACGTGAGGAGGGTGTTGTGGGAACCCCTGATTTATAGCCAGTCAGTCAGAAGCATGGGAGCCTCAGGACTTGCAATCGGCATCTAGAGTTGGGGAGCAGTCTTGTCAGAATTGACACTGCAGTGTCAGCAGTGTCAGGATTGAATTGAAATGCAGGACACGCAGTTGGTGTCTGGGGAGTTGGAAAATTGGATGATGTGGGAAAAAAAACACCCACACATTTGGTGTCAGAAGTGTCATGAGAGATAAAAGGCAATGGGGCTCCAGTAGATGGGCTGGCCCTGGAGGGTTTCTCAAAGAAGGTGGCCTTGAGCGAAGGCCTGTATGAAAGAAGTCATAGAGTCAGAGAAGAGTGAGCAAGACACCAGCAAGCAAAGGCGAGCTGTTGAGGTAGGATTGAGCTTTGCACAAATTGAGCTTTGCACAGGGTGACTGGTGGGGAGTGTGAAAAGTGGGAATTGGCATGAGATGAGGTCAGAGAGATGGGCAGGGGCCATGCCATGTAGGATCTGGTAGACTGTGGTTAGAAATGTGTATTTTATTTGACTTTAATCCAGGAGTTACCAAATCTTCCTTTTCCATGAATGAATTGACGTGACTGCTCAGGAGAGACAGGGTAGGCCCCTAGGCGAGGTGGTCACTGACCCACCAGGACCAGACTCCTTCCTCTTTCCCTCTCCCATTTCACAACAGGACAGTCTCCTTGAGGGCAAATACATTCTCCCTGTGGGAAGGGCTGCCAGGTAAAACCCTGCTCAGCCCCGTCACAGGCAACCATTGGCAAGAATCCACTGGCCTGACTTCCCTGGCAGCCGGCTTTACCTTTAGCCTCCCATGTCCCTGCCTGTGGCCTGATGACCAAGCACTAGCCTGTTCTGCCCTGAGCGCAGGCTTGGCTCCCCATGCAAGTTAAGAGTCTCTGGCCATGGTCCTCCCGCTGCCACCTAAGAGAGCCCCAGCCTGATCCCTTCGTCCTTAGTATTTTATTTTGACCCATTTCCTAATAAGGAAGATGTAGATCTACAGTAGAGGGTCTGGTCCTGTTCTGGGCTTTGTCCTTTGGCTCGAGCTGGCTTCGGTGGGCCCCTGGGACAGGGAGGAAACAGCACGTCTCCAGTCCTGCACCATTCAGGCTGAGCTTCGAGCAGCCGCACGTGCTGCCCCACCAGCGCCAAGGCCCCATCAGTGCCTGGCTCTTCTTTCCACCCTAAACCTTGCCTCCCCTGCCGTCAGGTAAAAACCCCTGGAGACTCCCCTCAGGTATGGCTGTGACAGATGGCAGAGAGACACATAGATAAACAGATCGAATAAAAGAGTCATCAGGCTGCTGTCACTTCTGGACTCTATTTTATTGATTGATTTCCATAGAATAGGCCTGCTCTTTAATATAGCACATTTTTCTGAATATCCCAGCTGACAGAGATAATCATGGGCCCCATAAACCGAGAGGAGGAAAATTTATGCTCACAGGAATAGCAGATATTTAGCTATTTGTTCTGGTTTACATGTATTCTTTATGAGCTGTGTTTTCCTTTTGTGGTAAGTTAAAGATCACTCTTAAATATTTATCAGGGTCTCTTCCATTCTCCAGAGCTGTTATTAATAATAACCAGGATCTTAACAATCACCATTCATTGAGCTTCTTCTACATGCCAGCATAATAACATGACACCCCTCACACTCACGCCACCCTGACACACACAGACACACACACAGACACACACACACACACATACACGCATATACACGCAGTCCTTACAGCAAGGCTGCAATGAAGAGATTTTCATTCCCATTTTTCAGATTAGGAGAATGATGCTCCTAGATGTTAGGCAATTTGCTCAGAGTTACCCATCAAGAAAGTAGCAGAGTTCACATTTTTGGCCTCTCAGAGTGAAGTACCCATGCTCTCTACCGTGTTCTCAGGCTACAGCTCCTGAGACACTCCACAGGGGTTCATGCAGCTGTGGGAGTTGTCAGTGTTTCATCACGCCAGTGACTGCAACCTTTAAGTCATAAACACCTTTGTTCAGTGTCTACCGTGTAGAAAAATGAATTTATTTTGCAGCAAAGAAACCTATTGGTGGGCTTAACTAGTTATATGAGAACATATCACATCCCACTCCTGCCCCTTTTACCGATAGAATCATGTTGTATTTTATTTTCTATATTGGAGTCTCTGAATATTCTGCTGGTCTGAGGATGTTGCTGTGACACTCAGTATCCCTCACCCATCCCTGGTGAGTATGGTGCTTGGTGCCGATGTAGCGATCTGTCGAACGAATGCCTCATCTTCCCTCTTGATCAGGGACATTCGCTCCATGAGATGTCAACCCTGGATCCACCCCCTGCCCGGTCCCCCGCCAACCCGGGACCAGCTGCCTTCTCGTCTTCATAGTTAGAGACTTTTAGAAGATCACTTTAAGCCACATGGCATCATTTGATTTTTTTTATGTTAAATAACACTGATTTGTTTTTAATGGGTCATCACATGCACATAGTGTAAGATTCAAAAGTTTCCAGAGGGTATATGGTTACAAGTGAGTCTACTGCTGTTTCTCACGTATCGTCGTGTTTCTCATGTGTTCTTGCAGAAACAGTCTATGAATATACTAGCAAATATGTGTGTACGTATAATTTAGACCTGTGGTTTAAATAACCCATTCTGAGAATTGCATGTGCAGTATGCTATCATATGTTAAAAATGTGTCCTTTAGACTGTTTCTAATTCCAAAACATCTGATACCTTTATTAAAAATTACAGTGTATTATTTGATACAGTGCCTTAAAACTACCATATAATCTCTACTTCGGTTGGCCTGGATACAAAATCTTATGCAATAGCATTGCCGAATGGCTTCCTGGTGATCCCAATGGACCGGAGCAGCTTCCAGATCTGCCTTCACAGGCCGAGTCCAAACAGGACTCTTCTGTGATGCTATTCGTACACAGAAATTCAAGTGGCCTCAGGCAGCCCCTGATCCCTGGTTAATAATTCCAGCTTTCCTAATGCCCTTGCTATCCAAAGAGCTACCAAACTCATCTGCAAGACACAGAAAAGCAACAGCAGAATGGTCAACTCCTTTAGCAAGTATCAGGCTTGCTGAAGGCTTTAACTTTCATGAACGGAAAAAAAAATTATGCATACATTATATATATATATGTAGAGAGAGAGAGAGAGAGAGAGAGAGAGAGAAAGTTTTATTTAAGAAGTACACCTTGAAGGTTTAAAAATTTTTTAAACTCACGTTCCTCGTGTCCTGGCCTACAGTGATGCTTGAAAGTGTGAAAATGTTTCTAAAGTAGTTCGTTCTTATATGATGGTGGGTCTGAGACGTTTTGTTATTGCAGTACTGGGACCATGTTCACTGATAGAGTCAAATAAAAGGAAACTTGGCCTAGAGAAAGAGGAAACAAAAGTTCAATTTTATTTTCTTTTTGTCAGGCTCTGACTTTGTAAGGGATGACTCCAAACACTCTCCTCTGTTTGCTTTGGGTTAAAGGGTTGTACCAAGCTCAACCTCTGATCTGGGTTCTGGCAGGCCCTGCCTTCCAAAGCCCTTTGAAAAGCCCATTGGTCCATCTCCATGGAATGGTGAAAGGCTGCATCTTGTGTATATTGTAGCTGAATTACCCATATGGTCTGATTTTTCTTCCCCTTTATGCATAAAAGTTGGACCGTTTTTATTTGTGGTCTTCCATTCTACTATAGGAGAACTAATCTTTCAGTGTTAGACAAGAAAAGCACTCTAGTTCATCAGCCTTTGAGCTGCTTTGTCGCCTGAGACAATTGCCAAGTACTGCCCGGTCTGCGGGGCTACTTCCGTTCTGTGGTTCCTCCCTCAGAGGCAGGTGGAGATTTCCACAGAAACCATCTTGCTGAACCCAAGAGCCTTTGCTTTTCCCTGTTTCCACATAAGCAAAGGGAATTTGATACTTGATGCTCGTGAGACCTGGAGAAGGCAGTTGAACTTTGGTCAGGGAAAAAGGAAGGCAGTAATCCAATCTACGGGAGCCAGGTTAAGCTTAAACCAGACTGGACTAGGGCAGAGAACTCTTGTCTGAGGACCTCCAGGGGTTGTTTATAGCAACTTTGTGCGTTTGTTTAGACTAGAACTTTCTTTCTGGATTATCTCTGGGAGGAAGGACTAGAGATACAAGAGGTGCTCAGTAAATACTAGTTTTCTTCCTTGCCTTTTCCCTGTGTGTCAACTTTCTTCTTGCTACTTCTCTTTCTCTTAGCAATAGCTGCAAATAAATTCAGATGTGTAGATAATTCCCCTAAACAAGATACAGTTTACTTCTGGGGAGAAGCTTAGTATGTGGAGCTGTGTCTGAAGAAGGACTTCCTGGAGGAGACTGATTGCCCTCTGAGAAAGAGGACACAGAAGGAAACAGAAGAAGCTGCTTCCACCTAACAAGTGACCTAACCTTGGCGTCCAGGAGACAGAGTGACGTGGAGACAGAGAGGGGGCATCCTTCTCATTTCTGCAGAGAATGTAGAATGGCCCTGGCCCAGGGATGCCTGCAAGGATTCTGATTCCTTTGGCACCTTGCCACTCACACCTTCCAGAACATGGAAAAGAAGCCCCCTTGGCACAAATGTCACTGCCCTTTGGTGGACGCCAGCAGTTGTAAAGCTCTGAGCTTTGTACACTGGCAAGAGGTCCAGGGGTGAGGGCCAGAGTACTTTTCAAGAACCTGTGTGAGACTCTCCTGGGGATGCTAGAGGTATGGAGAATGAGTATTTTGCAACTGGCTCTGTTGAGCAGTTGGGAGAAAGGACCAGAGAAAGTAGGGATTTTGCCTTCAGTGTGACCCTGTGTACATGTCCGGCTGTGTGAGTTGAGGTGAAATCAGTACAAGCTCTCCCAAGCAAATCCTTCAGCTCATGGTTTCATATCTGGCCCCTATTGCCTAATGACATAAAATTAAACATCGGTGGGATATTATGTTATACAGAGAGCATGACCATTGAAAGGAAACAGGAAATAAACATGAAACCTCTATTCTTACTCTGATATCTAACATTAACGGAATGAGCATAATGTAATGCCCTGTTCTAAGCATTTCACATAAATTATCTCATTAAATCCTCCCACCAACCCAATGAGGCAGTATCACTATCCTTAGTTTACAGATGAGGAAATTGAGGTTTAGAGATGTTAAATAACTTACCCAACGCAATATTAATCAAATTAATTCTGTCTTTCTGGTGAATAGGGATAATAAGAGGGTCCACTTCTACGATTTTTTGGATTTCCAAGTTTTCCTCCAGTGAATATAAAGCAACATAAGTGCTAGGTCCTGGGCTCTCAGGAAATTTAGAAGTGTTTGAGATACCAATTTATAACTATTTAATGCTGTAGATTATGTAATTGTAATAATCATAATGCATACGGTATTTGAATATACATGAATACATGTATATTATAAGTTGTATATTATGATAGTAATTTAATTCTGTAACTCTATAAACTAGTGGAGGAAACTAAAAGAGAATGAGCTCAGGTACTAAAATGCATGAAGCAGACTAAAAATGCCATTAAAGTTCACAGATACAAGAGAACCGTAGGGTCCAGGGTAAACAGAGAAGACTCTTAGAGGAGGAAGGACTTGAGCTTGACTTTGGCTGGGTAGAAACTAACTGGTTGGGCTCGGGCAGACTAGCTTGCATCAGATCCACTCTCCCGCCAACACCACTGGAAAAGCTGGCTTTAAAAACTGTTGTTTAAAGCCATTGAAAAGCTTCGAAGGCAGCAAAGACTTTTGAAGGTCTTGGAGAAAAGGAAAGTTCAGAGATGCAGGTATAACATCTGGCACTGCCTTATCTCCCAAGATATTTGCAAATTTTAAAGTAGTGGCTGAGGCAGTTTTGATGGTCTCGTGGGGCTGAAGGAACAATGAAATTAAGCATCTGCCAGGGGAGAAAAGCCCTCATAAGCACTTGAGGCATTTAGAGGGAACCCTTCAAGGGCTACATTCTAGGAGTTAGGGACCAACTGGAAATAGACCAACCCTCACAAAGGCTGAAACTCACCAGTCCTCATAGAGACTGAAACTCCATCCAAATTACCTCAATCCCAGGTTAGATGAAGATCCACTTCTACCCTAATTGCCTGCCACAGGCAAAAGTAAGACCTTTCTTGGAGGAAATGTAACATTGGTCAGAGCCTTAAAGTGATAATTGTTATTAAAAACAAAACCCCAAAGCAAAATAAAAACCCCCCAAATTAGGCATGCAGAAATTTTAAAAATTAGCCAAAAAATCAAGAGGACTAAAGTCTGTAGAAATTGAAACATAGGAAACCCACATATTCCAGTTAGGAAATTCACATAACAGTTATCACTGTTTTCAAGAAATTAACAAAATGAAAAATTTCAGCAGAGAATTGAAAATTTTAAGATACTATCAAGTGGAAATTCTGAAACCGAAAAGTATTATAACTGAATTTAAGAACTTAATATATGGGTTTAATAGCAGATTAGACACAAAGGTAAAAAAAATCAGAATACAACATAGGAAGAAAAAATTATACACAAAAGAGCATAAAAGATATATGGTAAAAAGGCCTAATATTATGTCATTGGAGTCCAAAAAGTTAGGAGAGAGAGAATGGGTGAGAAGCAATATTTGGAGAGCCATTGCTAAGATTTTCCCAAAATTTACAAGACCTCAAGTCAGAAGATCTAAGAATTGCTTCATATCCCAAGTGGGGTAAATACAAGACACCCATGCCTAAGCACATCATAGTGAAACTGTTAAACACAAAAAAGAAGACCTTAAAAGCAGTCAATAGGAAAAATATATTACCTTCAAAGAAATACGTATATTATTCAGAAACAATGGAAGCCAGAAGACTATGGTTGACAGCTTCAACATGCCAGCGGGGGGGAAATCCTGCTAACTTAGAATCCGATACCCAGTAAAAATATTCTCAAAAAGCAAGGTAAAGATAACTTCAGACTAATAAAAACGGAGAAATTATTACCAGTAGACCCACAAGGAAAGAAATAATAAAGTCTCTATTTCGAGAACAAGGAAAAGAACCCCAGACAGAAGCATGTACATATAGGAAGAAATAAAGGATGGAAAGAGTATGCAGGTAAATCTAAATATCCCCCGCATGAAACAAATATAATCATATATCATTGGGTTTAAAGCCTACTTAAAACATGACAATAAAAGCTCAAAAGGAAGAAGGGGTAGATGGAGTTAGTGTCTGAAAGCCTCTGAGTTGTCTGAGGTGTATATGTCTTAATTTATATTAGACTTGAATAAGTTAAAGATTACTTTTGTAATCTCTAGGCTAGCCACTTACTCTTGTAAAGAGTAGTGAATAGAGGAGAAAGTTGGTGTTATACTTTGGGTTCATCCAGAATTAGTTCCCGTGGCAAGGGTTTAAATGCAAGTAGTTTATTTGGGAGGTGAGCTCAGTAAAAGCAGGGGAGTGAGGGAGCGAGACAGGCGTGGAAAGGAAGCCGATAAAGCATGCATTATCAAGAAACTTACCTGTGGGAGTGTCTGGAGCTTTATACTGGGAAATACCGGGAGCCAGGATGAAACTCTAGTTAATCTCGTCCAAGGGGTGATCCCATTATTACTTATCCCAGGGTTACTAATCCTCTAGTACTTCTGGCTTGCTTAGTGTGTAGGCAGAGAGGACTCTGGTGGCCAGAGAGACCCTTCAAGTGTATAGTCACGGTGTGGACAGCTGAAAGTTGGGCCAGAGTACCAGGAAATGATAAACTCCAGAGGATAGGGATGAATTAACAGTAGATGCTACGATACCCAGAAAAGTGCATATGTCTGTGTCTAAAGACATATGGAAGAATATATATAGTAGCATTATTGTAATGGCCCCAAACTAGAAACAACCCATATTTCCCAGGAGCATAATGAATAAATGATAATATATTCATACAATGGCATATTATACAGCAATGAAAGCAAACTACAGCTATAGACAAGAACATGGCTGTGTCTCACAAACATAATAGTGAGTGAGAGAAGCCAGATGCTACAGAATGCGTACTGAAGATTCCATTTATATAAAATTCAAATATCTGCAAAACTAATCTGTGGTATTGGAGTAACGGATGACTTGGGGGAGGAGGGGCTTTTTATCTGGATGGGGATAAGAGAGGGGCTCCCTTGGGGTGCTAATGATGTTCTATTTCTTGATCTCAGAGGGGAGAAGCTTGCTCTCTCCATGATGATTCACAGGCCTGTACATGTATGGTATGTGTACTCTTCTATATGTACATTAAACTTCAACTTAAAAAGTTCATTAACATGAGGAACAAATTAGCTGTGTGAATGGGCAAAATAAAGTGTGACTGACCCCACCAGTGACTCTGAACTCAAAGCGTCTCTCTGGCCATGAAAGGAGTAGGAACAAACGGTCAATGACAGGAAGGTGAGAATGAATAAGACGTGTGGGGAATCGGGAAGAGGTTGGTCTATGGGAACTCGAAAACCCCATGTTAGATATTATCGGGACTATCAGGTTCAGTTAATTCAGACCAGTTGTGGGAAACTGAGAAATTCATCCTTAATAACACAGGGAATATAAATTCAGTGTTACATGTGAAACTTCAGGCTGTGTTCCAATAGACATCTCTCACTGTTCACACATAACCCCATACTTGAGATGGTAGAAATCACTTCTACTTTACTAACTTGGTAAAATTCACAGCACAGGTAGGAGCCTAATGGATAGTGATGACATTAAACCCAGCAATGATGGGGAACTTCAGTTTACTTAAAGCAAAATGTGGACCATATTGCATACCTCATCTGGTAGTTGTGAAAAGCATTCATTTGGAAATTTCCACCTTCCATCTTGAGGGTACCGAAGGAGGTACCAGGAGCACAGTGATGGGTTCAGCTATGTAAACCTGTCTGAACCATATCATGTGTGGGATGGAATCCACCATGTGTGATTGAATATAGAGAGGGAGTAGAGAGGCAAGTTCAAGGTAACAGAGCCTAATTTTTGGAGAGATGTGTTTCAAATACAAATATGAACAGATTTAATGATAGATGTTTGGGGGCCATGACAACATATATTTAAGGAGGTGACATTATTGTGACAGAGCTCTCCTACGAAGAAAGTGTATTCTGATCTATCTGCCACTTTGTCTTTCTTTTTTCTTCCAACACAAAAGGCAAGTGAAAATTAAAATGGAAACTTCTGGAGGGGGCAAGTAATGAGTATTCTAATTATTAAATATTTCTTTTAAGCTTTCAGGTAGCACATGGAGTTGAAACTGTCTCTCTTCAAATTCCAGTAAGAGTAGAACAGCTATGGCTGAGAATGGTAGGATGGTATTTTGTGACAAACCTTCCCTGCTGGCAGCCCAACCCAAGGAAAGGAGAAAGTGAGGTTCCTCTCTGGTTAGATTGTGACGCATCTTTGGAAATTAACTTTCTTACTCTTTAGGTGGCGTAGTAGATACCCCCATAGCAATGAACATTTGCCCGTGAGGTTTTGTCTACCAGCTGAAGATCTGAAGGCAGTTGTCTTTCTTCAGATGGAGGGCAGGGCAGATGATGAAATTCATGCCCGCGTTCTGGAGTTGGGACAATGAGAGCTTTCTCCAGTTTCCAAAGGACATGGAGAGGGTAGGACAGTGGAGGAATTACTATTATTTTCATAATAGAAATCCATGTGAATTTAATGGTGATTACTTGTTTACTGACTGTTCTCGTTGCCAGAACACTTCACCTTCTTCTGAACAAAATACTGCTTTCAAATTCCAATCACTTCAGCTAACACTGTCAGCAGACAGGACTAGACTTCAATTGACCGTCACAACTAGCTCCCTGTTTTAGAAAATTGCTTCAAAAACCAAGGTCAGGTCTGCACGGCGTTTGTTTTTGTAAAAGTCTGTGCGCACAGGTGGTCACAGTCAGCAGCTGGAGGGGAGAGGGCAGTGGCCTCCCACTGCCTGGCTTACTGGGCTCTCCTGCCCTCCTGGATGGATTCCACATTCAGCCCTTGGGGCTTCTGACAATGTCTGTGCTGACACAGACAAGCTCAGTCAGGGAGCACAACACAAACACATGGGCAGCATGGGGAGGCTGTCTGCTAAGTGTGATAAAGGAGCCCTCAACACAGCACTGGCATATGGGAAGCAGGCATGAAATTATCCTGTGCTCAGGCTTCAGAAATTTGCAGGCATTTTCTATTGAGCTCAAAGTGCTGGGTGATTACAAGTACCTCTCTGCTCTGGCTGTGAAAAGGCTGGCTAGGTTGTCTGTGACAAAACATTACTAATGGTGAAAAGAAATTTCCACCTTGCTTCTCACTCTTCTCTTTTGCTTTGACCCTTACGTTGCAGCTTCCTTTTTGGGTTTCTAGGCAAAATGTGTATGGAAAATAAATGAATATATTAAAAGATTTCTTCATGAACTTCTCTGCATTGGTGAATTGCTTAGCTTTCCTTGAGAGAGCTGCTCTTATATGATCCTGCCATGCAATGCTATTTTTCCAGGAAGAAATCCTAATCCAAGGAAACGCACTTTTAACTTCAGATAATCTTGAGGATCCTCTGTGCTTTAAGGAAATTCAGCAGAGGACCCTCTGCCCAGATACCAGTTCCCATAGGATGTGGGAATCAACAGCCATGTTTCACCCTCAGGGACCCTGGGGAGTATAGACTTTGAGTAGCTGCACAAGGAGGTCGAAAGAAGCAAGGGTGGAGGGGGAGGGTAAGTGGAGGTGTCTGTGTGTGCAGAGGGTGGTAGTTGACATGAGCAAAAATCTATTGTCCTCTAATCCTAATTCGTAAGTCACCAGTAGGATCAAATTGAAACCTTCCTGCTGTATGTTTAATGTCATAATCAAGAGCTCTGCCCCCAGCAGGCAGAAATGGTAGCTGATGGTCCCACTTAAATAGATAACGGGTGGAACAGTTTTGGGCTGGATCACTTTTACATCAGCCGCTAACCACCTATCAATACAGAAGTCAAGAAGGCAAGTTAACTCGTGCTTCCTCCTTTTGCAGTGTGTCTCCCAAGTGTTTAAGCCGAAGGCCAAATAAGTACTTGGTGAAGAAAAGTAGCTTGTCCTCTGAAAGCTTTTTCACTTGAATCATCTCATCAGTTCTGGAGGGTGAAAAGCATAATGTCATGGGAAACTTTGTGCCGATTTTCCAGGAGCAGGACTTGGGGGCAGGTTAAATACAGTGTGTGGGTGCTGGTACCTTGCTGATGCTCAGAGCAGCTGACAGCTGCTGGAGGGTCCTCCCTCATGGCTACGCTTTCTCTTTTGAAGCAGACGAGACACGATAGAGGGAAATGAACTCTTCTTTCTCAGCCTCATCTGAGCATTCATTCTATGGTAGTTATAGAGCTCAGAGGGAGCCAGTAAAAGCTGGGTCGGCACTTCCAGATTTTCACAACTCAATTACAAATACTCACAGGAAGAAATAAAACACAGGGTATCTAGCAGGAGGAGGTGTTTTTCCTTTTGAGCTGTCTGTCTGGAGCAAAAGGAGTTGTGTTAGTCCGTGGTATCCTATGAGCTATTCTAATAACAATGACAATGACAATGATGAATATGATGAACACTTCTTGACTTAAAACTTTTTGGTAGAACATTCTTGCTTTCTTGAATTTACAATGTTAATATAAATAACTTATAATTTAAACATTTGGATACTCTTTTCTCTTCCAATTTGTGGCCCAGATTAGATGAAAACCCAACAAACATTCAACAGATTGAACTTGTAAAAATTCTTTTATTTCTCTTACCCAGTCATTAATCTATCCACCTAGCAAACATTTATTCAGGTAATACAACCTGAAACATGTCCAGTGGGTCCAATGGATTTAACTCATTTTAGTATTCTAATCCCAACGTCCCCTTCTCTTGAATCCAGTTTATCTTTGCCAAAAACACTAATAAGAGGGCTTCCCTGGTGGCGCAGTGGTTGGGAGTCCGCCTGCTGATGCGGGGGACGCGGGTTCGTGCCCCGGTCCGGGAAGATCCCACATGCCGCGGAGCAGCTGCGCCCGTGAGCCATGGCCGCTGAGCCTGCACGTCCGGAGCCTGTGTTCCGCAACGGGAGAGGCTGCAACAGTGAGAGGCCCGCGTACTGCAAAAAAAAACAAAGAAAACAACAAAAAAAACAAACCAAGCTTGCTTTCTTGTTTTAAACTGTAGTTTTATGATTCCCCTTCACTAATATGGTGGGAGCTGTCCAAGGTCTGTGGCTAACTCCAGTGTGCTCCTGACTTGAGGCTCCACATATGTGGTGGGCATGAAAGAGACATGGCAGAAGTATTCTTTTTTTTAAAAAAAAATATTTATTTAATTTAATTTTTGGCTGCGTTGGGTCTTCGTTGCTGTGCGCGGGCTTTTCTCTAATTGTGGCGAGCGGGGGCTACTCTTCGTTGCGGTGTGCGGGCTTCTCGTTGTAGTGGCTTCTCTTGTTGCGGAGCACGGGCCCTAGGTGCGCGGGCTTCAGTAGTTGTGGCTCGTGGGCTCTAGAGCGCAGGCTCAGTAGTTGTGGCGCACAGGCGTAGTTGTTCTGTGACATGTGGGATCTTCCCAGAACAGGACTCGAACCCACGTGCCCTGCATTGGCAGGTGGATTCTAAACCACTGCGCCACCAGAGAAGCCCCAGAAGTATTCTTTTTAAGTGGCTATTGCTTCAGTTCTGGAAGGGTCTGGCTACTTTTTTGTGGTTTTGTTTGTTATTTGTGGGTTTTTTTCTGGTTTTATTGAGATATAATTGACATATAACATTGTATAAATATGTGTACAATATGATTTTATATATATAATGATTAGCATATGATTACATGATTATTATAATGATTATTTTATATATATAAAACCAAATGATTACCACAATATGTTTAGTTAACATCCACCACCTCACATAGTTACAATTTTTTTCTTGTGATCAGAACGTTTTAAGATTTACTCCTAGCAACTTTCAAATATGCTATACCATATTGTTAACTATAGTCACCATTGCTGTACATTACATCTTCAGAACTTATCCTGTAACTGGAAATTTGTATCTTTTGACCACCTTCACCCATTACCACGCCACCCTCCAACCACCACTGGCAACCACCAATCTTTTCTCTTTTTCTATGAATTTGGATTTTTTTTTAGATTCTTCATATGAGATACAGTATTGGTCTTTCTCTGTCTGACTTATTTTACTTAGGGTAATGTCCTCAAGGTCCATTCATGTCATCATAGATGGCGGGATTTCTTTCTATTTTATGGCTAATATTTCACTGTGTATATATACCACATTTTCTTTATCCATTCATCTTTTGATAGACACTTCTGTCATTTTCATGTTGTGCATATTGTAAATAATGCTGCAGTGAACATGGTGCAGGTACTTCTTCAGGATAGTGATTTCATTTCCTTCAGGTATTACCCAGAAATGAAATTTCTGGATGATATGATAGTTCTATTTTTAATTTTTTGTGGAAGCTCCATACTGTTTTCCTTGGGACTGCACCAATTTACATTCCTACCAACAGTGTATGAGAGTTCCCTTTTCTCCACACCCTCACCAGCCCTTGTTGTTTCTTGTCTTTTGGTAATATCCATTCTAACAGTGTGAGGTGATATCTCATTGTAGTTTTGATTTGCATTTCCGTGATGATTAGTGATGTTGAGCAGTGTTTCATGTACCTGTTGGCCAATTTATGTCTTCTTTGGAAAACTGTCTATTCAGGTCCTTTGCCCACTTTGTGATTGAACTGTTTTGTGTTTTTACTGTCGAGTTGTATGAGTTCCTTATATATTGGCCACCTTATTTTGGGAATGGCCTTCCAAGACAGAGATGACCTGAAAAAAACATGCAATTCTCTAAGTGAGAGACGATTTGCTCACGTGTGCAGTATTTGGGGATATCTTCCTGTATTCATACATTTTGAGAATGTACGGCTGAGATGGCTCATTGATATCACCATATGCCCATCCCTAGTTGCCACTTCTCCACATGGTTTCCATGGCAGACATTGCTAATGCATCAGAGATTGATTACTGTGCCCCAATTCCATCTCAGAATCCTTGTCCACAGAGTACTCGCGGTAGCAACTAGCAATTAATCAGGCATCACATGAGATAAAAGCTCTCTGCTGGCTGTGGCCTGCTATATTCTAGTGCCGAATCAGAACTACAGATATTAGGAGAAAGCAAGCACATTTATTTCCCAGGTTGTCATAATTAAACTGAAGAAACAAAAGATATCTGAGTAATTGAAAGGCAGTAATCAAATATATCCTCTCTTCAGGGGAAGGAGAATCATCATCACTGTATTTGGTTCTTTATTATTGCAAGTATTGGCTGGAGAGTTGAGGTAGGTGCCACTGAAGGGCTCTTGTAACCTTGGGAGTTACTGTTGTGTTAGGGACTGAGCAGCCCCTAAAGCAGCAGCTACCAACATTGACATGTATAAGGATCATACGAAGAACTCATGTAAAATGCAGATTTCCTGAGTCCTACCCCAAGACTCCCATTCAGTAAACATGGACTTAAGTCCAAGAGTCCAGATTTTATAAGAACCGTGTTGATTCTGATATAAATGGTTTGAGGACTCCACTTTGAGAAGTACTCTGCTAGAGAAGGGGCCTCCAGAATAGGGTATGTACGTCCCTATTACAGGCGACGTTATGGTGATGGAATAACATTTTAGAACTTTTTCTGAAGTTTATCTTAATGAAGGATAGTTCTTAAGCTTTGCTGCTGATAGGCACTGGTGTCTTCGTTGAACCTATATGACAGTCAGCTGGTCATGTCCTGGACAAAGTGTTTAGAATCCTGATGAACTGAGTGGAGGTGGAAATTGACTTGAGTTTTGCTTACTCTGATATAGGGAGATTTATGTTGCCTGGGTAAATGGATTTAAGGGTCAATGATCTTGTTTAACTAAACTACCCCTCACAATATGGTCAGCTGGCTTAAACAGATATTCTACAAAGCACCTGTGACTTGATGATAATGCCAAAGGAGTGTCCGCAAGGGAGCAAAAGAAAATGGCCATGCTGGTAATTGCCCTGTTCGTTCAAAGCTCCTGGTCAGCTCCATCAGGGTGGTAAAAAATAAAGAAAATCTAATCAGATATGATTACCAAGAAGACTATTTCAAATGCAGATTTATAGCCACGTCATTGATGATGAACTTCTCCCAAAGTGCACATCATGTCTTGAGAGAGTAACTGATGCCATTCTGATCAACGGGGCAGAATAACAATTAGAGAAGCATTAGAAAAATTCGGAGAGTGTAGTGCAGAGGTTAGGATGCAGATGCTAGAGTCAGACTACTGGGTTTGAACTCAGGTTCTGAATCTTACAAGCTTTGTGACCTTGGATGAATTACTTCCATGCCTCACGACTCAGTTTCCACATCCGTAAAATGGGGATTAATTATAGTACCTACTTGGAGGGCTATCATGAGGATTAAATGAGTTAATATGTGTAACATGCTCAAACAAGTGCCCAACATGTGATGTATGTGATACAAATGTTAGTTTTAAAATACAGTTAATCCCATTTTATGTCATCATTCATAGATTTGTATTTCTTACATTTTATGTGGGTATGTTTTATAACAATTTGTAAATAAATATGCTGACATTGGGGGTCCATGCTCAAACATTGTGGCTGTAGGAGTGAGCAAGTTAAATACCACTTGCCAGCAGATACTGGAGCTTCTGAAACTTTGCCAGGTCTCAGGAGTAGAAATAGTTACTGTTATCACCCTTTGCTGGGTCTGGGGCAGAGCCTCTGCTGTTGGATGAGCAGTAGGTATAAAAACAAAAACGTATCACCCTTTGACAGTTTTCTCTATACATCTCTTCTAGGTATTAAACCTTCTGACCTAATTATCGATTTAATCCATTTCCTTTCATACCTTTTCATTATGGTCCTCACGTCTGTCATGGCAAGATATTACTTGAAAAAGTGTTTGGGAATGTGCTAGTTAGGAAGAATGAACTTCTGAGGACTCACTGCTCCCTAATCCTTTTCACCCCTACAGCTGGTACCCAGCCCTCTGTCCCAGGGCTTCTGTTTGTGGGCATAAATGCTCCCCTGAACGGGATATGCCCAGGCCATGTGGACAAGCACATGTATATATACACAGTTCTTCCCTTTCCACTCAGTGCAGCTAGGTGACACGGAATTTTTTTCAAAAACAACATTACAGAGAAGGATAAACAGTAATGGGTGAAGCACAAGTAAAGAAAAATGTATATGTGTGTATGCATATATGTATACACCAATATATTTATATAGTTGTGTGTATATATGCACATATATACATGTATATGTGTGTATGCATATATGTATACACATATGCTTATATACCAATATATTATATAGTTGTGTGTATATATGCACATATATACATGTCCATATACATAAATCTCAGTATAGCAATATGTATTTAAAAATTCTGGGAAAATAAATTACTGAGAAATAGGTAAGCTTGAAGATGTTTTATATGAAACAAATTGATTTTTTAAAATTGTATGTATGCCTCTAAATGGAGACATTCTGAAACATTATGAATTCAATAATTTGAAAAATAAAAGTAAAAGGAATAAACAAAGGTAACACCAAACCATTGAAGTAGGGGGGAATGCCCAGTCTTTCTTTCCAGTCGCAATTTACACGGCCCTCCGTCTTTTTCCTCAGTCTGCTCAAACTCCTGCCCAAGGTGGCTTCAGGTGTGTTGCCCTGCCTCCCCAGTGCCTACTTTCCAGTTGTCATTGCCTAGAGGTCAGAGTCCAGACTCCGTAAACTGTCAGTTTCCTCCGTGTTCTGATTCTGCGTTATGGGCTCATGTACGGGGTTGCACTAGAAGACCCTAAATGGCCCCTCCAACTGTCTCTTCCTACCTCTCCAAACACACCAGGCTTGTTTGCTCATGACCTTTCCCTTGAATCGTCCCCCAATACTCTCAGCTGGTACAAATCCTATCTGGCTTCCTAGGATCCCTCATATCCCTCCTTCTCTGAGGGACTCTCATAGAACAGGGAGAGAGGCAGACTTTGGTGCGCCTCAAATCACACCCCAGAGCTGGCTGTCTACTTTTAGTCTGTAGGACTGCATCGTATGTCTCTAAGCAGGATGACTTGATCTGAAACAGAGCCTTCGGGGGACATTTCTCAGGGGCCTTTCTTTCTAGTACAGCTCAGCAATATCCAGAACCATCCTTAAGATGAACATATCTTACACACACTGAACCATAGCCCTCAGATTTGGAAAAGAATCTGTCTCCTACCTCCGCCCAATGTGTGAGTCCCCTCTGAGCATCCCAGGGCACCATGTGGTGGTGACCTCATTTCCCCTCTAGTCATCTCATTCCCCAAAGCAGAATATCTTCCATTTATTTTAGAATTGATATCATAGAACACAGTCTGAATTTCAGGACAACACAGCAAAGAGTCAAAAAAGAAATTGAGGTTGAACTTGTGGTTATTTGGAATAGAATCAGAGCGTCTGGGTGTTCTAGGAACATGTATTGAATATAGCCAGATGACTGAGATTTAACATTTGTCTAATGTGCGTGCTTGGCTACTTTCTCCTCAAAGTGAACGTTGAAAGGTAACGTCCTTTGAAACAGATGGGCTTTTCTTGGGAAAGTTGGAGTGTTCTAAAATGGTAAATGGCCAGAGAGGGCTGAGAACTCTGGTTCTTGTCTGAAATCTAAACTACTTTTCTAGGCACTGGCCGACTTAGTAAGTTTAAGCTGTTACAATTTATTGGTGCAGTATTGACAATAGGCTTGTTGCTGTGGAAAATACAGCATACGTTAGCTTTGCCATTGGGACGTACATGGTGGATGGGGGATGCTTGTTGACAATGTTGATTAGCTCATTTCATTTTTTTTATTTTTAAAAAATTAATTAATTAGGCTGCGTTTGGTCTTTGTTGCTGCACGCGGGCTTTCTCTAGTTGTGGCGAGCGGGGGCTACTCTTCGTTGTGGTGCACGGGCTTCTCATTGTGATGGCTTCCCTTGGGCTGTAGGCTTGCAGGCTTCAGTAGTTGTGGCGCGCGGGCTTAGTTGTTCCGCAGCATGTGGGATCTTCCCGGACCAGGGCTTGAATCCATGTCCCCTGCATTGGCAGGCGGATTCTTAACCACTGCGCCACCAGGAAAGCCGCAATTAGCTCATTTTAAACACATGAATATTTGTGATTTCTTGACTGATTTTCAATGCTTTGATAATATTTTCAGGTTTATAGCTTGTCTTAGTCTCAGGGGAATCATATTACTCAGATGATTCTTCAAAGGCCTGTATCCACCACGTTCCTCAGCTTTCACTTGTCTCAGATTCTCATGTTGAGTTTCCACGGTTGGCCTCATCTGCCAACACTGATTCCTTCACTGATTTATTTTTCTCTGCAGTGGTTGATGATATTGAGAGCACGTTCAAGGCCTTAACCCACTCCTTGGATATAAATAAGCATGTTATTAAATGCTTTCAATGAGCTAAAAATAAAAGACAGAAGTAGATAAAGCTGTATTATATTGTGTTGTCAAATTGCCTTTCATTGGTCAAGCGGTAACAGTGGCAGGAAGGAGAAATTGCCAAATCCCTCTGCGTAGGTAGAATAAGGCTCCCTCCCCCTCCTCAAAATGCCCATGTCCTAACCCCCTACAGCTTTTTTTTTTTTTTTTTTTTTTTTTTTTTTTTGCGTTATGTGGGCCTCTCACTGTTGTGGCCTCTCCCATTGCGGAGCACAGGCTCTGGACGCACAGGCTCAGCGGCCATGGCTCACGGGCCCAGCCGCTCCGCGGCATGTGGGATCTTCCCGGATCGGGGCACGACCCCGTGTCCCCTGCATCAGCAGGCGGACACTCAACCACTGCGCCGCCAGGGAAGCCTCCCTAAAGCTTTTTTTTAAAAAAATTAATTAATTAATTAAATTTATTTATTGTTGGCTGCGTTGGGTCTTCGTTGCTGCGTGCAGGCTTTTCTCTAGTTGCGTTGAGTGGGGGCTACTCTTCGTTGCGGTGCGCGGGCTTCTCATGGCAGTGGCTTCTCTTGTTGCAGAGCACGGGCTCTAGGCGCGTGGGCTTCAGTAGTTGTGGCGCACGGGCTTAGTTGCTCCGCGGCATGTGGGATCTTCCCGGCCCAGGGCTCGAACCCGTGTCCCCTGCATTGGCAGGTGGATTCTTAACCACTGCACCAGCAGGGAAGCCCGCCCCCAAAGCTTTGAATATATTGATTTACATTGCAGATCTAATTAAAGGTACAGACCTTGAGTTAGAAAGATTAGCTCAGATTTTCCAGATGGCCCAGTCTAATCACATGAGTGTCTAAAATGGAGAGCCTTTCCCAGCTCTGGTCAGAGGGCAATGTTACTATGAAACAAAAGTCAGAGAGAGATTCAACTTGCTGGCTTGGAAGACAGAGGAAGGACACCACAAGTCAAGAAATTTGAATGGCCTCTAGAAAAGACAAGGAAACATATTCTCCCCTAGAATTTCCAGAAAGGAATGCAGCCTTGCTGACACCTTGGTTATAGCCTAGTGAGACCCGTACTGGACTTCTAACCTGCTGTAAAATAATGGATTTGTGTTGTTTAAGCCACTAACTTTGTGGTAATTTGTTATAGCAACAATAGAAAGCTGACACACTGTATTTCAAAACATACAATGAAAGTAAATATATTTATGACAATAAAGATATTTTTCATTTTTATTGGGAATGTGGTCATTATGTTCTATACCCAGAAGGACTTGCAGCGAAGTGAATTACTGCCTATGCATATAAAGCTAAGGGTCTTCGGAAGGTATGAATGTATAAGTGCTCTGATTGCTACTTGCTTTGGAATCATCTAGAGTTGGAGTGACTGACATCTCTTCTATGAAGTCTTAGAACCGTTTGGCGATCCAGCAATTAAATATTTGGGGGCATCTACAAATAACCTTTCGAAAATGCTAACTGGATGACACTCCTCAGCTTAAGTTCTTTGGTTGCTCTTCAATAAAATCCAGGCTTCTTAGCACGTTCTACGAAGCTCTTCAAGATAGCTTCTGCCTACTCCTCCAGCCTTCCCTTTCACCGCTTCCTCTGTTCCAGTTATGCCATTGCTTGCCGTTCTGAAGGCATCCTGTTCCTTCTCACCTCCAAGCTGCCATTGCCTCCTTCTCGCCACAGTTCACTCCTGTTCACTGATGACTCAGCCCAGGCATTAGCTTCCTAACGAGACCTCCTTGCTGCTCTCCAACCATTCCCAACACTCCCCAATCCTCCTCGCTCCCGCGAAACACTCATCTTGACATCCATATTAGCACTATACTGTTTTATGATGCAGTACTTGTCTATATTTTTTACGAGTTCTTTATAGACCAACCGAACACCTTTCATCTCTAACCTTAGTGACTTCTGCTGCACCTGGCTGACATAGGAGATGCTCAAGAAGTACTTGCTAGATGAAAGAATGCATCCTATTCTCATTGTTCGTGCAAGCTATGAAGCCTAGAGTGGGAATCAAGAATCTGGCTGGGGTAATTGGAAGGTTCATTGCTTTCTTTTAATACCTTAGTGCTGGTCCAGATTCTTGTTGTTTCCTTTTTTTTTTTTCCCCACAGTATGAGGTATTTCCCCTAGTCTGATCAAGGCAAGAAGATACAGAAAAAAAAAGCAAAGTTTGGTGTAAGAACATTTAACCTGGAGCGCAAGGATCCCCTAGAAATCTCATGAATGGGCTTTAAGGGGCCTTGCAGACCACCTGATAATAGGTACATGACTTGTTTCTGTGTACGCTTCTGGGAAAAAGAGCTTTTCTTATATTCTCAAACAAAAGTGGTCCAGGGATTCTGTTAGAAGGGATGGTGCAGCTGTGGAGAAATAGACTCCAGTAAGCCTTCCTCTGACTTCAGGCTGCTCCTGTTCAATTTTAGCCTTCTCCCTTTTGGATGTTTTTGTCACCACATTCGCACCCAAAGGAAGAAATTATTTCTGTGCTTGCTTAATAGGTAGTTTGAGGAAGAAGCCTCCCTGGAAGGGAGGGGTCAGGCTGATACTTCTTCCCTATCGGGAGTGAAGGCTGTGATTCCGACACTCTTCTAGGTAACAAGTTGGGGGGATCAGGATAGAGTAGCTTAAACACGACCATTTACGTGGGATTTCACATTCTCTTAGGGTTGACAGGAGACTTTGAAGTGTCACTTAGCGTCACCACCTGCTTTGAAGAAACATTTCAGATAAACAATATGAGTTGGATTAAATTTCATCCCATTCGTGAGTACACTTCCCCCACCCTTGAGAAGGTGCTGGCCTAATCCTACCTGGGGCACTCTGCACTTACAGTGAAAATCATAGATCCGTTGCTTGGAAAATATTCTGCATCTTGCCTTTCCTATCAAGCATAAAGTGGTGAAGAGAGACAAAATGTATTGAAGGATTCAGATCTTTTGGTTAAATAGTGTGCAGTCTTCCAGAGCGGGGCACACAATGTGTTCTCTAAACGGGCAGCACGCCTGTGTACAGAAGCTCTTCTGCAAATAAGCCACAAAGTCACTGACTTGGGCACAGCATTTGAATAAGAGCAAGCAGAGAAAGAAAAAAATCCCTCCCTCAGGGTCGACATCTACATCTCTGTGAATTCATCTGGGGGGCCTGCAGAAACTGTCTCAGTAATTGGGGAGTTTTTCCTTGGAGAAGGACAGTTTTCTAACTGCTGTATCCAAAGCTCATCTAACATTGTCAAAACTGTGAGACCAGGGCAGGGAGAAATTGGCCATTCTGCCTTGGTTAATGATCTCTCTATATTGAATGCTGTGTTAGTGATTTGGGGGTGTACGTGAACCAGGATGAAAGGTTCAATACAGAAATTTGAATCCACGGCATTCGTTCATTCATTCATTAAAAGGCCAGTTATTTAGAGCATCTACTGTGAGGCAAGCATTATGCTAGGCTCTGAGAGTCTTCTAGAGAGATTTGGCTACAAGGGGCCCAGTTATTTTAGCAGGACAAGCGATTGATGGCCTCTTAGCTTTGTTTATTCTGCTGAATATTGATTAATCCACCTGCATTCATTAGACTCATATTAATCCTCTTCTACCATGTGCAGAGCTATGAGAGCAGTGTTGGCAGAGAGATGGAGATGGAGATGACAGAGCGCCCATCCTTAAGGAGTTTACTGACTACTGTTGAGTTTTCTTTAAGCCCTCTTTTAGAAACAGCAAGTTATACACTACAGATAAAAGTGCTTCCTCTCCCCTGCTTCTCCTGTCCTTCTGGAGGCAGAGCTGTAGTATAAGAGTTGCTTCTCGAGTTTGCTGAAGTGGCAAGGCAAACTCAATTTGGCGGTAAGGGAGAGCACCAACTAGGGCTAATTTTGCTTAAATTCAGGTTCACTAAAAGTCTTCAGGCCTCAAAAAAATCATGGAATTAGCCAACAGAAAATAATCTTAGGGGTTTATTTTTCCTCTTCTCTGCTCTACGTGGAAGACTATCTCAGCTAGTCCCTGCAACAGAATTTAATTTATTCCATTATTTTTGCTTAAGTTCTCCATACTTTCAGTTAGTCACGTATTTCCAAAACCCACCTTCCTTCTACTTCCCAGCATCTTTTACCCTTTCATCTAGGGATTCACACTGACTTTTTTATATTTTCTTGAGCTGGAAATTTTCCCTTCCCTTGAATTACAACGAAGCCTGCCAAATCTTGGTGCTCCTTCCTTTTGACAATCCTATACAACATTTGCTTTTTTTTCCCCCCTGCCATTGAGTAATACCGGCTGTAACTTGAAGTCATCCTAACTTTAACATCTATCCATTACTGAAGATAATATACACATAACTGACTATACAGGTAGAGTCTATCTATCTGTCTGTCTGTCTATCTATCTATCAGGTTCTTCCCCTTTCCTCATTTTGTTCTACCTCTGTCCTCAACCCCTTTGAGGCTAAAAACAAATTAGGACAGTTTTCAGAGAATATTTAACTCCATAGGATCTGCGGACCTGAAGATCATTGTTGAACGGGGCATTTTCTACTTAACTAGAAAATAAAGGATTTTAAGAGACTGTAAATAGTGCTTTTGATGTTGAGTTTCAGGCAGTTTCTCTAGTGAAGAAAGGTCTTATTTAAAATTGCTTATAAATTATAACTTCCTTAATAAGTCAAGAAGATAAAGGAAGAATCTTCTCAGTGGTTTCTGTGCCATTTTTTAATGCTTATATGCTATGTATTTAGAAGACAATTACATTGATTTGTCTACTGATCGGTTTGAATGATCATTTCCATTTGTAGTAGAAGAGAAAGATTAGTTAGAGGGATTAAGGCTAATAAATCCCTACTGATACCGTTCAGTAGCAGAAGTGTGACAGTTCTAACTCCAGATAAGGAATAAGGTGGCCCTTTTTTGTGCTAGCGTAGCGTCTTGTGCTTAAGATTTGTTATAACATGTATCACACTGCAGTATAATTATTAGTATTCTTGTTTGCTTAACTATATATAAGCTTGTTGATTTTTTTTTACTTTCTGTCATTGCTTTACTGGTTGGAATATCTTTCGGCTGCAAAAGAAAGGAACCCAACTCAAACCAGCTTAAGCATAAAAGGAAGTTGATTGGCTCAAATATTGAAAAGGCCCAGGCTCCAGTCAGACCTGGGTTCAGGGAGTCAAATGATTATCAGTGCTCACTCTTTTGCTTGTATCTTCTCTCATGGAAGAAGGCTCCCTCCATGTAGCCAGAGAAGATGATATGCAACCACTGCATACTTGGAATATATAGCTTATGCTGGGAAAGTTAATACTTTTTAATTTCTCTGAAAGAATACCTCCTGAGAGGACTCTGATCAGTTCATCTTGGGTCCCACGCTTATCCCTTTGTGGCCAAGAGAACTGAGGACTTAACTGCCCATGTTTGAGTCATGTGTCTACTCCTGAGGCAGGTGGATACAGTCAGTCCCATTCTATCCACAGGAAATGGGATACAGATGATTCCCAAAAGGATGAAATATTGGGGAAACTACCTCCTTGTTAATTAATATAGTTTTTAGTCTCTAAAAGATAATCCATACATGTTGAATAAAGAGATAAAAAGAACACCTGTTCACTCCATTTGACTATTAAAACTTGTCTCCCTGCAAAGTCCAGCTTGAATCCCTTTTCCCGGATACCCTCTCAGTTTATTGCAAGCATGACCTGCTTTTACGCCATTGGATTTATAGTTGACTTTTTGGTTGTTCATTTGAGAATGGAGCATTGTCCCGAAGCTTTTCTATACTGCCTTGCCATGATATCTGGCTCTAGTATTACTGTGTAACTTCTGATGTACCTATTAGACTATCACTAAATACTTACTGTTTTGACTTGCTAGAAAAGACTCTATGACATGGTAGCTTTGCCTATTGTCCTCCTTTAGTCTCAACATTTAAGATTTGAGGATGAATATACTCTATATGTGTAGGCTCTCTTTTCCATGATGTTAGAAGCACTGTGGACTGGCGATGTGAATTAAGCTTGTGGATCTCCTTCTTACTGGGTAATAAGGCAAGGATTTATCTTCTTCACCTTATGTTTCTCCATATATAAAATATGGATAACAGAACCTTCTATTCCAGGCTTTTGTGATAATAAATTCAATCTCATTTAATTACCATCATTATTTTCACTGTGTTTTGTTAATCATGAAAGGTGGCTGATATTCAGAGTACTGAGCAAAGCTCCATTGTTGTAGGAATGGGGAGTGTAGGTCTGGAAAGGGGCTAGGGAATCCTAATTTCTAACAGGCACCCTGATACAACAGGCATTCTGATACAAAGCTAAATGGAGTATAAGAATAAATATAAATATATACATATATATATAATAAGAAGAGTGCTCTTTGACTCTTATTTGCCTCATACTTCAAATAATTTCTATCATTTAATAATTTACTCATTTATTCAACAAATGTTTATTTGTTGCTGAGAACAAGTAAGACAAGATCCCTGGTTTACCGCTCTCCAAGAATGGCTTGAGGATCACAGGCAATGGTTCTGAAACAGCTGTATGTGTAAGATTCACATGGAGAGCTTATTAAAATACAAATTTTAGGATCCCATTCCTGGAGAGTCTAATTCAGTAGGGCTGGTGTGAGATCCCTAAACCTCCATTTGCTCATATCCCAGGTGGTCTTTGGAACACACTTTCAAAACCAAAGACCTATTATATGTGAATAGTCTCTGAAGTGTAATTATTATTCTGAGGAGGTAATGAGGATATTCTGTTTGAGTTCACTACAGGCATGGATTAGCAGACTTGGGGAAGAAACTTGCCACCCAACAATACTTAAGCCACTCCTTGATGGGTTAGAAAATACCCACATATGCCATAGAGGAACTTCATGCCATGGAGAAGAGCTTCCAGGCCAAAGCTATAAAACTGGGCTGATATCTGCAGTTACTGCCAAGTGAAGTAGTCAAGAATCCCTGAGTCATTTCTACTGAGTCTCCTAACATAGAGTTCAGCCTTGTGAAACTTGCAGATGAGTTGAACCGTTATCCCTCCAGTCACTGGGAGATCAAAGGTCTAATGTGAGATTTTTTTGACTCTAGATATCAATTCTGCCAATACCCTTCTTGATTATCAGCTGAAGTTTGAGGGGCCTTTAATTGATGTGTTGCTCTCCAGGGTTCCTACAGGTTATCCCCAAGATCCAACAGTCTTACAAACTATCAATATGTTTTTGAAAAGAGTGGCTCTTAAATTTAGCCTAAATTTGAAATAGTAAATGACATTACCTACATGGAGATCACAGCAACCATTTTCCCAGCTCAGCAGGCCTCTCTCTGCAGGCTCCGCATTGAGAGTGTTCCTGTTTGAAGTCTGCTTGACTTTTGAGCCCAGAAATGACTGCACAGCATTCTTCCTTCTGTCCATCAGGAGATAGAACAAGCCTTTATCATTGTTCCAGGGTTTCCTCCATTCTAGACACACTTGCCTAAGACAAAACAAAACAAAAAATTAGGATGGCATTTTTCTTTTTGTAAGGCAAAGAACATCAAGTTGCATTTCAGTTGTGGAGATAATCGAATAATGGATATTTGGGGAAGAAAAATCCAAAACACTATAGAAGCTCATTTCCCCTAAACAGCATTTTCTCTTAAAGAATCTGCATGTTTGATTGCTTAAATCCACCAAACTCAGTAGTTTAGTGGATTCTGCTAAGTGAATATTTAAATTTTTAACAATCTGTATGTTTTATTTATCTGTCTACATCAACCTCTTTTAGCACGCCAGCAGGTAATATAAAAGCACATAAGCTGTAAATTAGACTCCAGTCCCAAATACAATTTATCACCTTTATGGACAGTAAAAACACCATTTTCATGTATACAGGCTCCAATATCATAATAGCCATCAGTTAAACAAACCAACATTTTCATTGGGATATTGCCTATAGAAATCCCATTTAATAACTTGTCTGTTGCTGAAGACAGCTGAATAATGGACACTTTTTTATTATTATTAAAAGATATAATATCATGGAATAGAGTTTTTCTACTTAAAGAACCTGAGCACAGACACTTTGGAATGCATGAATTTGTTTTGAGGGATCCGAGATCCAGGGAAAACCTTGATTTCTAATAACTCTCTAAATCAGATCATGGCTGCTTCTCTCAGGGTTCAGCCAGGGTCTGTCTCCCACCTCTCTTTCCTGTGTGTAAATAAACAATGGTAACCCCAATAAGGACAGAGGTTACTTATTCAGAGCTTGCTGTAGTAAGGCAGTCAGCCACCATCACTTTGTGTTTGGCATGAAACTCAAAGGCAAGCAGAATGGCAGGAAAGCTTTATGGTGCAAAAAGAAGATGGCTTCAGTTGTGCTGATTGGAAGTTGTTCGGGAAGCCAGGGGCAGGCTGACTAGAAGTGGAGCATCTTACGTGTTTGGTTTTGAGGAGCATATTTGGTTTTCTCTGGCTGGTCTTGCGTTGGAAGAGGGGGCAAGAAATATGGAAGCTGGAAGTCAATGACCAAGTCCTGACCATTCTGAGCCAATTGCTGCAGAGGTGGTTTGACTTCCTGGACTGGTTGCTGTAGAGGTTGTGGTTTGGGTTCCTAAGCTAGCTGTTACAGAAGTTGTGGGTCAGAGTTCTGTTGTTATATATGGTCTGGCCATTATCCGTTTATATATTCAGTCTCTTCATTCCTCCTTTTGGTCATTCTCTGGATTGTGAAAGGCTGAGTAATTCACGGAAGTCTAGAGATTCAGCTCTTCCCCTTTTGAAGATACAGTCAGTAGTATCACGAGATTTTTCTTGACCTTTTTGTTATGTCATCATGGCAATCATCTCATGAGCGATCAGCTGTGCAGAAGCATTTAAGGCTGTGGATAGCATGCAGTGGTCCAGCATCATGATCACTATTACAAAAACAAGAACAGTTAATAATCCCTGTAAGATTCTTTAAAATTTGGAACCCTAACTGTCAACCCTAGAGCAAAAGAACGAATCCCATAGGCCATAAGATATATGGCCTAGAATGTGGAACAAGATAGGTTGTTCTATCTGGTCTATTTCCTTGATCCAAATAGAGCTAGCAGTATTAGCAACGGCACAGACACAACCATAGTTAGCCAACAAGAAATCTAGAGCAGTGTAATTGCCCATTAATACTCATGACAATGAATTTACATTGCTCTCTATTCCATCTAGGACAGAGATGGCACTGTTAACAGCTGCTGCCAGAGTTACTAAGTTCATTACAGTCCTTTCTATTTGTATAATTCCCACCAATGGGACCACTGCTCTGATTTTGCACATAAAGAATGAGTTATGTGAACACCTAGGTAAAATGCCTGAATAATGAAAGATGAGCCTCATTTTGAAGCTCTTGTCTGAGTTGGAGTAGCCTTTCAATTGGATCAGACTTGGAATTGCTTCTTTAGTTGTGAAATATGAACCCAACGATAGACTACCTGGAACCTCATGGCGGCATTTGTTATTAACAATACTTCATAAGGTCCTTTCCAGTGAGCTTAAAAAGCAGTTTTTCTCTGATGTCTCTTTCAATAGACAAAATCTCTTCTGGTCCAAGATCATGACCAGGCTGTTTAAGAAGATGTTGTAGGGAAAAAAAAAAAAAAAGATGTTGTAGGAAGGCAGTCTTAAACTGTCAGTGATAGGACTGGCTAAACCCATAGGATTCCTTTGCAGTATTTTGCCATAATTGCATGCATCAGGACAAGTCTAGTATCAGAGGTGAAATCCTAAACTGCACAGACCTTCCAGTTCCCAATTCATAAGGTAATAACTGATGTGTTCTCAGGGGAGAGGACTTTGTGACTATAACGGCTAGTATCCTTGGCCAAAGGAGTCCAAGGGTTTCTGAACATTTTTATCATTTTAATTTACAGATGATATCGATTCTTTCAACTTTTCCAGAAGATTGTGGTGGTAAGGACAGTATTGTTTTTGAGTGAGGGGTAATACCTTACAGAGTTCTTTTATAGTAGTTCTCATAAGATGTGATCCTCAGTCATTTGGTATAAAAGTTGGTCTGCTCCAGGTTGGAAACACAAAATCAGACAGCATTTTAGCAACTATTAGGCTGTAGGTTTTTGGCAAGGAAATGTCTCAACCCATCCTAAATATAGACATACAATAACTAAATATATTCAGAGCTCATGGAGAGTAGAAGCTGAGTACAATCCATCTGAAGGTGTTCCAAAGCCCCCTGAGGTTTTGGTTCCTGGCTGTGTCCCAACTTCATAGTTTTTCCAAGATTACGTTGTTGATAGGTAACATATGACCTACAGATAACTTCAACTGTCTTTCCAAAGTTTTTCCACCAGTGCCAATTTAAGACAGTAACCAATTTGTCTGCACCAGTGTGAGCAGTTACATAGAGAAATTTAGCTAATATCCGTTTGAAACCATCTGATGCCATCAAGTGCTTTTCCTGGGAGAACCAGAGATTATCTGAGTGAAAGGTCAAACCAGATTTTTCCCCATTCTTTCTTTTAGAAATTGGAGCCTAAGCATTAATATTTTATAACGATTCTCTGAATCATTTCAGAGATTTATTCTTTGAGGATTTGCATAGACTCATAATCTTGGTTAAGGCTACTTGTTTGGCAGAACGATCTGCGAGAGCATTTTCTTTAGCTTCCATATTGTCTCTTTTTGCATGGGCCACAACCATTATGATAGCCACCTCTATAGGAAGTACACTGCATTTAATTTTTTTCTTTTCCATTGTGGTTTATTACAGGATATTGAATATAGTTCCCTGTGCTATACAGTAGGACCTTGTTGTTTATCCATTCTATAGATAATAGTTTGCATCTCCTAGTATCAAACTCCCAGTCCTTCCCCCTTGGCAACCACGAGTCTGTGTCCATGATTCTGTTTCTGCTTCATAGATAGGTTCATTTGTGTCATATTTTAGATTCCACATGTAAGTGATATCATATGATACTTGTCTTTCTTTTTCTGACTTTCTTCACTTAGTATGATAATCTCTAGTTGCATCCATGCTGCTGCAAATGGCATTATTTTGTTCTTTTTTATGGCTGAGTAGTATTCCCTGGTATATATGTACCACATCTTCTTTATCCATTCATCTGTTGATAGACATTTAGGTGGTTTCCATGTTTTGGCTATTGTGAATAGTGCTGCTATGAACATAGGGGTGCATGTATCTTTTTGAATTATAGTTTTGTCTGAATATATGCCCAGGAGTGGGATTGCAGGATCATATGGTAGCTCTATTCTTAGTTTTTTGAGGAACCTCCATACTGTTTTCCATAGTGGCTGCACCAATTTACATTCTCACCAACAGTGTAGGAGGGTTCCCTTTTCTCCATACCCTCTCCAGCATTTGTTATTTATAGACTTTAAAAAATTTTTTCATTTATTTTTGGCTGCGTTGGGTCTTTGTTGCTGCATGTGGGCATTTCTAGTTGTGGTGAGCAGGGGCTACTCTTTGTTGTGGTGCATGGGCTTCTCATTGCAGTGGCTTCTCTTGTTGCAGAGCATGGGCTCTAGGCACTCAGGCTTCAGTAGTTGTGGCACACGGGCTCAGTAGTTGTGGCACGGCACTAGAGCGCAGGCTCAGTAGTTGTGGCACTCGGGCTTAGTTGCTTCATGGCTTGTGGGATCTTCCTGGACCAGGGCCCAAACCCGTGTCCCCTGCACTGGCAGGCGGATTCTTAACCACTGTACCACCAGGGAAGTCCCTAGACTTTTTAATGATGGCCATTCTGACCGGTGTGAGGTAGTACCTCATTGTAGTTTGGATTTGCATTTCTCTAATAATTAGCGACATTGAGCATCTTCTCATGTGCCTGTTGGCCATCTGTATGTGCAAGTACAGTGCATTCAAAAGTTCCTTTATGGTGGTTCCAGTAGAAGTAAGAAATACTCTTTGTTTCCAAAGCATCTAAAAGTCATGTATTACTCCAAGAACATACCTGCTATCTGCATCTTTGTTTACTCTCTGGTCTTTGGCAAGTTAATAAGCTCTAGTAAGTGCAATTAGTTCTGCCATCCAGGCTGATTTTATCTCAGGTAGGGAATGATATTCTAAAGTAGAGCTTAAATTAATGATATCATATCCTGCTTGATAACCTCTGGTTTCAGTTTTCCATCAGTAAATAATGTTAGGTCAGGATTCTCAATGGGAGCCAACAGATCTGCATGAGGTATAGGAAAGTTCTCTGAGTCAAGGCAGTCAGGAGGTTCCCTTCTTCTGGTGGGGTCAAGTGCGTGGCAGAATTCAGGCTGTGACTGCGGTGAATAGTAATGTGAGGAAAGAATAAGAGTCTCATAAGAGATTAATTGTGTGGCTGTTGTGTGTTCTCAGTCAATAGTAACATCTGTCCTTCATGAGGTTCCATTGCCTTAAGACAGAGGTAGTAAGCCTTTTCAACAGGGTCAAGGATGAGGTTATGGTAAGTGATGGGTTTTTGATGGTTCCCAAGAAGTTGAATTAAAATCCCAAGGGCTTGTCGAGATCTCATGTAAAACCAGACAAAAGGGCTTTTTGTTGTCAGGGATGTCTAGGGAAGGAGGCTGTGGCAAAGCCTTATCCAAGTTACAGGGACATGTTCATGTTTGGGTTTCCAGAGGAGAGGGTCTCTTACTGAGGACTTAGTCACTTCACACAGAGGTGTCACAATCTCAGAAAAATTCAGCACTCATTATCTGCAGTATCCATTTAAACCTAGAAATCTTCTTAGTTGTTATTTTGTAAGGGATCTAGGATACATTAGAATACTTTTTAATATATCAGGGGACAGTGATTTTCCCTACTTAGATAGGTCATGCCCTAAATAATGGACTGTGTTTTGGCAAACAATTCCTGTCCCTTTTTTGCTAAGGCTGTGAGCAAGAAAGTGGAGTCCTCTTGACAGGCTTTCTTGTTTTCTGAACAAAGGTTAACAGAGGTCATCTACATATTGTATTAGAACTGAATCATGAGGGAAATTGAGATCATTTAAGTCTGATTGAAAAACATGGAAAAGTAAAAGGGGGCTTCATGAACCACTGGGCATGCCTGTCAGGTATATTGTTTTCCTTCCCAGGTGAAGGCAGAAACATAGGAATTGGCCTGGTCTAGAAGCACAATGAAGAAGGCAGAGATCCTCTATAGTAAAGCCAGTGGCCCTTTCTATTAAAAAGCAGGAGTGGTGTCATAGAGTAGGAAGGGGTTTTTCAGCAAAGGCCCCAAGGGTTTCAGTTAAGGACTGGGACGTGAAGAAATCTGTGGGTTATTTGAAATACCTACCAGCTGTGTGATATGTCTACTCCATGGAAGAAGCTGAAAAAAAAAGTGGCAGAGCTTAATGTGGAAAGAGTCACCCTCACATCTACCAGGAATTGATAAGGTTAACCATCTATTTGATGGTTGACTAACCTTCAGTGTTTAAGGATAAGGTGCAATATTAGGCACTTCTTCCTTCTTTGGAGCACACACATCGGCATGAATTTTCTGATAGTTCATCATCTTGGTTTCCATTTTGCAAGCTAGGACAATCTTTTATGCAGTGTCCTTTCTGTTTACAACATGTACAAGTGTCCTTGTTACCAGGTGATCAGTTGGGAAGTGGGCCCCCAGCTGTTCGATCTGTAGGGCCATACATTTATTTTCGGTCCTGTATGGTTTTTGTTCTTAAGCCCTTTCAAAATGTTCTGCCAGGAGCTGTAATTCAAGTAAAGGAGCTATTTCTCATTCTGATTTCTGTTCCTTAATTAGGTATCTACTTATAGTTTTCTCTTTTGTTTATATGATTGAATTATGGTCTGAACAAATTTTATTAGAATGTTCAAATGTCGTTTTTAGGGAACCTTGACTTATGTTTTGACCTTTAAATTTTTTTTTTTTAAATTATGGATCCTTAGGTTTACTGTGGAAAGAAAAATCCTGTAGGTCACTTTCTGGGTCAGTCCAATCAGGTTTTGCCATTTAAGATTCAACCTCTGAGGTTCTGTCCAACATGTGTACATTTTAATATGGATCAGGTAACCCTGGGCCCTGTGCACCCAAAAGAATTCTAAGTTTTTCTGTGGATAGTTGCTGGTCCTCTCTGAGTATAAGGAAATCCTTAATTATAGCTCTTAATTAAGCTTCGGTCTAAGGGTTAAGTTCTACAGTTGCCTGCATACCTGGCTCATAGGAAGATGGATCTTTTGAAGCTACAAGTATTTTGGAGTTTTAGAATCGCTGGGAAAAAGCAGGGAGTCTGGAAAAGGGGAAGAAAGAGTGAGGAGATGACAGAAGAGAGAACAGGACAAAGGGGAAGAGGAGACTGGATGTAGGGAGGCAACTGAGGACAGGAGAGGGAGGATTTACTAGGGAAATGAGTCTACTTTATTGTTGCTTAGGTTTGTCAAATTTTGCTCATTAGCCTTGGACAAAGAATCTTTTAGTGAAGCAATTTTGATTCAGAATTCACTTGGTAACCTCTGCATACCAATACAAAAATGCTACCAATTGGAGCTAAGTAATCTTATGCTTTCTTTTCTATGATGCCTCCCAAATGAACAGTTTTGTCCATCTCAAATGTCTCAAACATCTCAAATGTTTCCCAGAGGAGCCACTGAAAGCACAAATCATTCTTGGCAAAATGATGCCATTTAGAAAGATAGATATAAGAATAAGGATGATAATGAGAGTATATTGGAGAAGCAGGAGTTTCTCCTGGAAGCGGAGAAGATTTAGACTTAGAGGACCCCATGAGAGGTGGTAAGAGTTGTGCACTTCATGTCCTGGGTGCCCATCCCTGATGTTTGTCCTCTGAATGCAGAGCCAGCAACCCACACCCCCAGCAAGCAGAAAACCAGAAAGAACACAGTCTCTCTATCAAAGCCAAGCTCTCAGAACCAAAAAAATAAATAAATAAATAGGGAGAACCTCATCCAGTTTTATTGGTGACCCAAAGCCAAGTTTGTCTGAACTGACACCAATCTGGTGAGAATCCCACCAGTCTGTGAGGCCAGCTCAAGCATCAGCCTAATATAGCCTATGCCTATATTTTACCCTGTGATTCTCTTTCTTATGAAAAACACTGTTTTTAGACATCACAACAGAAAATGAAAAGCACAAAAGGGAGCAAAAGGGATGAAAAGGAATACCCTGATTCCATCAAAGATACCAAACAAATAGAAGCCAGTAACAAAACCCAGGTACAAAAATGAGAATAAATAGCCAATACTTGAGAGGCAAGTGTTGGTAGAAAGGAAAGTTTGCTTTAATCAGAAGGCCGGCAGTTCGGGGAGAAGGCGGACTTGTGTCCTCAAAACCAACTCCCAAGATTCTGCTCTGCCGTGACAGTTTTTAAAGGGGAAAGAATGTCAGTGAATCATCAAGGCAGGATGTCAAGCTCTGCATCATTCTCCATTGCACAAAGACTGGTTGACTCCTTGTTATCTGTCTTCAGATGTTATCTTGCCTGCACAGTCTGCCTTCAGGATTGCTAAGGGGACTGATGGGGGTAGAGAGCTAGTCATTCTTTAACTACTTCATTCTTCATTCTTACTTCTTTTAATCTAGGGAAAGAGTCAACAGGTTAGGCAAGGTGTGGTGTGCATTCAGGAGAGCGTAAATCAGGAGTTAAGTTAGATTGCCTAGGGATCTCATTTCTATAATTAAAGTTTAAGGGAAACAGAAATAGGCAAACAGGAAAGGGGCAAAAGAGCTGCTCAAATCCTCATTTGTCAGACATCATCCCATTTCTGTGGGATCAGGGGCAAAGGTCCAGCTTCCTTAACTTCTTTGTGCTGACAGAAGGTGCCATCTTCTCAGAGTGGAAGACGTCGGCTTGTTTGTTTGTCTGTCCTCCCACAGCTAGAATGTAAGCTCCGTGAAGGCAATGGCTTTGTTTTGTTTCGTGCTTTCTCTCTATGCTCAGAACAGTCCCTGGTACAGACTAGGTATTTGACAGTATTTGTTGAATGCATGAATGAATAAAACCATTATCTGAATAAAAATATGTAATACATGCCCATCATGTGAGTCTGCTACTATGCTAAATACTCTGGCAGATCCAAAAGTTGTAGAAGACAGTCAAAAATAGAGACAAGATTGTCAAAAAAAAAAAAAAGAAAAAAAAAAGCTAGGGAATGATTGAGTGCTAATTTGACTATAAATGTTACAGAAATTCAGAGGAGGGGAAGATCTTAGGGCTCAGGCAAGGAGGACTTCATGGAGGGTGGGGAAAATGGCCTAATGTATCTTGACATTGAGGCAGAGTTGCCCAGCAGAGAAAAAAGGTATCAGTTATGCTCCATCCCTACTTCATAGTGTGAAAGTGATTGAGGCCTGGAATTGAATAGGCAGGGATTCAGCCTAGACATGAAGCCACATTTCTTAACACTCAAAAGCTCTGGCTTTAGAGTTCTCAGGCTAAATTTTAATGGCTTCTTCCCTAATGAGTCATTCTTTGTTCCTGCATTCATTCACCTTTTTTTTTCATTCCTTCAATTATTTATTGAACATTTACTTTTTATTCAATATTGTGCTAGAGGTGAGGGTGATAAAAAAAAATCTGTGACATGATCTCTGAAGGGTTTTAAAAGCCAGTTGAAAAGAAAAAACATCAGACACACACACAGCAGCCAAATAGAAGCACAAGGTAGTATATAATTGCATGTCTAATGACTGGCAGAGTCAGTGTGTATCTGTTTTTGGTATGTGTCTTATATAGTTCACTGTTCCTCAAAGATTACATTGTTTACATCACAGTACTCCTGTGCCTTACCCTAGCTATCATACAAGTACTTTGCATCCTGTAAAGTGCTACTCAAACATTTATCATAGCTATCTGGCAGCAGGGAGAGGATAGGTGACTGCAAAACTGATCGCTGCTTCCAGTGAGAAATTATAAGACTTGAGAATCATGAATACGAAGATCTTTAGAGCTGACCAACTTAAAACTGTGGAAGGCAAATACAGAATTTGTAAATCTCAGGGCAACGAACTGAACTTTTCCAAACTTCCAACCCAAATAAGAACATTTCCAACTCAGGAGGCAGCGAGAGTCCACCCTTTTCTTGAATTATTTTGGGGAAAATGCATTATTTAAAGACATTTCATGAAATCAAAGTGAATAGGTTCCATCATTTTAAAAAGCCTGTTAAGCAAAAATGCTATTGGTGCAGGACTTCTAAGTTTTTGTCTCCCTTCTAGGATAGAAGGGAGTTTAGTTGCTGAGGTGCTCTCCTGGCCAAACTTGGGCTTCCCCTATGCTGCTACCTCTCACATGACACCTTCTGCCAAAATGCATGTATTTGCAAGAATTATGCCTCAGGAACTTGCCATTCCCAGAGAGAATAAGCTATGGAAACCCATTTTCTCTCCTTTATCAACAAAGTTAGATTGAATAGGTCAGTTTTTTTTTCATTTTCAAGAATTGATGAAATAGGAAGGAAAAAGCACTTAGATTTTAGAAAAAAGAAATTGAAGAAAACTTTTAAAAGCTTGAAAAAGTTCAAAGTGATAAAGGGGTAGGGGCATTTTGACACAGACTCTTTTAAAATATTAATTTTTTTTTTTCCTAAATTGATCTGAAGGCATGACAGATGTTTACTCTGACACCCAATACAGTATTAAAAAACCCAGATGTCAGGGTGAAAATCTGATGGGCTGCAACCTTAGTGGAAGGAAGGATAAAATGTCTTCTGTGCCCCAGGGTTCCTGAAAATGCCTTATTTTCCTCTTGGTGCCATTTTGGTTTTCCTAATTTTTATTTACTCACTTCAACTGCACTCATCTAGGAAAGAGGAAGGAGAAGCTAATTCTACTACTGATGTTGCCAAAGAAGCTTTGTTACTCTCAGATGAAAGGGATTGTTTTCTCATGGGTTAAGTAGGAATGAGTTAACTTGTTAAAATTGTACCTTACTCTTTCAGGAACTGACTCTTTCAGTTTAATCATCAGTAGTCTGAGTAGAAGTAATGAATCAGCACTCTATGGAAACAAAAGGCCCTCATGCCTTGCTAAATAGTTTTCCTTGCAGACCTCACAAAGGTTCTTGGCGCCCCAGAATGTATTGATTTCATTAGATGTGCTAATTTAGCAATTCTCTGGTTTGAAGACCGTAATTACAACCCAGTACACAAACCTATGTATATAGGCTTATTCCAAGAAGAAAAAACTTTTGCTCTCAGTTTATTAACAGCAAATGTATACATTTTTTTGTTTCCTGCGAATGCTAGTTATACAATAAATCTCCCTTATGGACCCACAAAGCTTTGTTATTAGAGAGTCTTTTATTAGTAAACGGAACCATTTCACAGAGTGTTAATGAGTTAGTGCTTATCTCTTACTCTCTTGCATGGTTAAAATGTGCTGAAGAACTGGACAATTTATCTAAGCATGTGGGTGACTAAGGTACATGACAGTTTTAATAATTACGTTCCATCTGTCTCTATTTTCACTGATGAAAAAATGTTACACTTGATTTTCTCATTTTCGTAGCTGTATCAGAGTTCAGAGAAAACAAATCAGACACAGTAATATGATAATAGAGCTGAATTATAGAGCATTTTCACTATAAGTGGATTTTTACTGCATTCTATGTACACTGTGTTTTTGAAACAATTACTAAGACGTGAGGAATAAATTAGATAGTTCTTTGTTATCTTTTAGAATACTAATTTTATTTAATGCACGTTTGCCTCTTTTTAAGTGCTTTCTGCCTTGCTACTCTTTTTTTTTCCCCCCTAAGGATCAGTTGCATACCTACGGTGTGCTGGGTCCTGCGCAAAGAACTTTCACCTGTTTTATCTACTTAGCTAGGTTTATTGGGGGTGTAGGGGTGCCAGTGGAAGTGAGTGTACGTGTGTGTGCTGCCCTCTACTGGACTAACTTCTGAAAATGTATTTGGGAGTTTTCTGGTGTGTGTTTTTTTTTTTTTCTTTAAGGGAAAAGAGAAAGGAGAAAGAAAATTTAGGGAGGACTGCATTTCTTCTTTACGTTACCTAAACATTCTTTGGGAGTAGGAACTGCATCTTGTATAACTCAGGACTCCCACAGTCTAGCATCACATCTTGTACACAGCAGATGCTCAGTAAATGTTTGTTGAGTAAATAAAGAGCTTACCAGAGTTTCTTTTTTCCCTGATAGATGAAGTCTGTAAGTATTTCACCAAAGAACATTGCCTCAGCATTGGAATCTATTCAATTCAGGGGGAAAAAAAGTCATGAAGCTTGTTAGAGACAGGATAATTTGATATCATATAATTAGGGATCTAGAAGCAGGAAGGAGAGTAGACACTTAGATATCTACAAAATATTTTACCCAAGTGGGCAAGAACTTCAGACAGTGAATATGGCTGTGAGTAAAGCAAGTATATCAAGGAGAGAGATGACCCTTTCATTAAATATCTTGTACTTCAGCCATAGAAGTACAGTCAAATTACACCTCTCTGAAACCCTCACCTCTCAACAAACAACAAGAGGAAAAGCCTTTTCAGGGTGTGCTCTAGAACAGTATGAGAGACAGAAGAAAGAACAGTGTGGGAGAGATGGCTGAATGCCTAGTGGAATTTGTTGGCATTATCCACGTGATGGAATTTTAGCTGGAGAACGTTTGCCCAGCCAGGGATTGAATTGCCCAACCCTCCTTGCATCTAGCTATGGCCCTCTGGCTATCCCAGGCACACACTGGTTCTCACCAGTGGAATGAGGATGAAAATGATGAGTGGTACTTCCACTCAAGACTTTTATGAAGTTGGTGCCCCTTCTACCTTCTCTTTACCTTTCCACTGTCCGGAGGCACACAATGGAAAGAGCCTGGGAACCTACCTGCTGTATTTATGGATTAGATGGGATACTAGTGAAAAAGGAAAAGTTTTTATATTAAGCCTCCAGGATTTATTTGCTACGGCAGCTAACATTATCTACCTCATTATTATAGAAATATATGTTGGGTTTATGCTTCCAGACTGTACTAACATACTATACTAATACTATGCTATAACCTATTTTACGATAATACCGATACAAATGCTAATAATATACTATAATTCTAATATTTTTCTGTATTGCACTTACTATAGTACTAATGCTATACTATAATACTAGTACTAATACTATACTATATTACAGTATTATACTAAACTGTACTATACCAATACAGTTGACTCTTGAACGACACGGGTTTGGACTGGGCAGGTCCACTTGTATGCACATTTTTTTCATTAGTAAATACTATGGTACTACATGATCCATGATTTGTTGAATCTGTGGATGTAGAACCGTGGATACAGAGGGCCAACTGTAAAGTTACACTCAGATTTTTGACTACACAGGTGGTGGGCGCCCCAAACCCCATGTTGTTCAGGGGACAATTGTATATTAGATTAAGGCAGAAACATATCTGTTAGGAAGACATTCAAATAAAATTCTTAAAATTAAAACAACAAGAACAACAGCAACAACTTTGGTTAGTTTTCCAGAGGACACATGTCCCAGGGGTTTCCAATAGCCCGTATACCTGCAGCCTGTACTGATGGTTAATTTGGTCTGTGTCTCAAGCACGGATGGCTGCAAATAGAAAAGGCAGAGTCTGAAGACACATGACATGTGTCTCCATTATACTCAATATTTTGTAATAACCTCTATAGGAAAGGAATCTGAAGAAGAATATATATGTGTGTGTGTGTGTGTGTGTGTGTGTGTGTGTATTCAGATATATATATATCTGGATCACTTTGCTATAGCTTGTACACCTGAAAGCAACACAACATTGTAAATCAACTATATACTTCAATTAAAAAATTAAAAATATAATAGACACATGACATATATGGTATTGGATACAGCAGAACCTTTGTCTGAGTAACAGTGAGGCAGCATGGAAAACGCTCATGGGGCCCAGGCATGAAAGGAAATAGGGAAACCAATGCTCTATTCTTACATTATTTCATCATGGAAAAGCCACTTTCTACTCCCATTAGATAGCTGACTCTGCAGAATGTCAGCATCTTGATCCTTAATGGACAACATAGCAGTGGTTTTAAGACATCTTTCCTTAATTATTAAATGATTAATTAAGTTCATTCACTATCTTCATTCATTTGTAGTGAATGAAGATAATTCGACTCGATTTTTTTTTTTTTTTTTTGCGGTATGCGGGCCTCTCCCTGCTGTGGCCTCTCCCGTTACGGAGCACAGGCTCCGGACGCGCAGACTCAGAGGCCATGGCTCACGGGCCCAGCCGCTCCGCGGCATGTGGGATCTTCCCGGACCGGGGCACGAACCCGTGTCCTCTGCATCGGCAGGCAGACTCTCAACCACTGCGCCACCAGGGAAGCCCCTCGACTCTATTTTAATAAACCTGATAGTGTGAGAAAACCTGATACTGTGCTTTGCTAAGTATAGTTGAGATGTCTCCGAGGGAATGTCTTGACCAAGCTGAATGCAGAAAGCATCTAATAACAAGCGAGATTATAATGGACTTCTGATGCATGCACTTTAAGCCCCGTTGTTATCGTCCTATTTTCATAAATGATCTTTGCATTTTTTTTTGTTTGTTTTGCGGTACGCGGGCCTCTCACTGTTGTGGCCTCTCCCATTGCGGAGCGCAGGCTCCGGACGCGCAGGCTCAGCGGCCATGGCTCACGGGCCCAGCCGCTCCGCAGCATGTGGGATCTTCCCGGACTGGGGCACGAACCCGTGTCCCCTGCATCGGCAGGCAGACTCTCAACCACTGCGCCACCAGGGAAGCCCTCTTTGCCTTTTTTTAATGGACAAACGTGTACATAAAAATTCACTTGTTGGGTTAGAAGGTGCTCAAAGATATTATCCTTCTCATCTTCTTGTTCACATTTTATTGTACATTTGCCTTAGGGGTCTTGAACAAAACCATGTTTATTAATCCAATAAAGAGGTACATGTAATGATCATTTACTCCTGACCTATAAGAAATAGGTATTTATTTTATTGGTGTAATGAAATTTTTTAGTTTCAGAATTTCTTTGCTCTTTAATTTCTCCCAGAGTTCAGGATTTGCAGTTTCAAAAATAACACGCTGATGCAGATCCACGCTCGCAGTCTTTGGCCTTTACGAAGCTTTTTGAAATTCTCCTCCTGTTTGAGTTTTCATTCTCTGGCCCACTAAGACGTTTCTTGTTGAAATTTGGCATTACCAAACACTGCTTGAAATAAACTGGCCAATTGTTGGATCAGAGGGATCTTTGTATCATTTGGAGATCAGAATTACCATGGGTTATAATAAGATGTGAACTGGAGACACAGGCAGAGATGTGTTCACGATAGCTTTGTTGTAGTTTTGCCTAGAGCCAAGGTTATGAACTAGATAACCTCCTGAGGTTTCCTTATAACTCCATATTCCATGATACTAATCTCCTTGAGTGAATCTACATTTTTATTCCCCCTTTGAAGAGACTACTAACCCGTGCTTTGAAAATACGTTTCTCTTTGTTCTTGAGGCATCAGAATATGTTATCAAAGAACAAAGTGGAGATTTTCAGGAAATTTGTGAGCATGAGGTCCACTTCATTTTTCTGCAAGGAAGTAGGAAGATAGAAAAGATCTGTGGTTTCTAAATTTTATTCCAGTTCAGTTTAATCCAATAAGCAAGTACTGAGTGTCTGTTTATTTAGCAGGCATCCGTGGTACACACACGAGGAAATAGCCTCTGGCTTATTTCACAGGCTTGTCGTAAAGATGAAATGAGATCGCAAAGACACACAGAACCTGGCACATAGGAAGCCCTCAATAAATAGTGGTTATTATTGTTAATATCAGGAAGCACCTGGACAGCTTAAAACACTTTGAAATGTTATGTTTGGTTGATGCCTCAATGTCTACAGAGTGTTGTTTTGAGCAGGACCACACGGAAGGCAATGTTGAGAGTCTCCAGCGCACCTGGGTTTGAATCCTACTTACACCCTTACTACATCACTCAGTGCCAATGATCTTAAGACTGTCAGCTTTCTAAGAGAGTTGCTTATGGCAGGCTCGCCTTCAAGGTTATGATTACGATGTTCTAGGTCTCTTAGGCTAAGTCTTTCTCAAAGTGGAGCCTGAGTCAGAGCCTTGGATGTAGGTAGATGATTTGGGAAGTTAAGTCCAGGGAGAAGAGAGAGTGGCTGGGAAATGGATTAGGGAAGGAGGGAAACTCCTATTAAGTGTTTCCGTTGGCTGCCGCTAGAGGTGACGTATTCACTCTAGTTAGGACTTTCCAGAGAGCCTTATGAAAGGTGTCTCAAAATTGTCTGAAAAGGGAAATGTATTAGGGTTCTCTAGAGCAGTAGAACCAATAGGATATAAAAGGAGGTTTAATATGAGTGATTGGCTCATGGGATGACAAGAGGCTGAGAAATCCTATGATCTGCCATCTGCAAGCTGGAGACCCAGGAAAGTCAGCAATGTCATTCCAGTCTAAGTTCCAGCACCTGACATCCAGGGGAACTTACGACTGCAAGCCCTCGTCCAAGGGTGGAGAATATGAGATAAGCTGTCCCAGCTCAACAGTGAGGCAGGAAAAAGAGAGGCGAATCCCTCCTTCCTCCGCATTTTGTTGTATTTAGGACAAGAATGGATTGGATGATGCCCACCCACACTGGGTAGGGCAGTCTACATTGAATCCACTGATTCAAATGCTAATCTCATCCGGAAACACCCTCACAGACACACCCAGAAATAATGTTTCCCTGGACACCCTTTGGCCAGTTGAGTTGACACATGAAATTAACCACCACAAGAAATATTTATTCCAAGGTTCTCTAGCAGTGGTGGGCAAGAGGGGAGGGGTGTGGGGCTCAGGCTTATGTTTGGGGTGTGCTTCACTGTCAGGTTACTCCCAAGTGAAGCTGATTGCTCAGAAAACAAGTTGTCACAGTGTCTCAGCAAGGGATGGGGTGGAGAGAATATGCAGTGGTGCACAGAGACGTCTGATAGGCTGCAGGCTGTCCAAGAGAAACGAGCGAGGAAGTCACACCGCTTGCTGAGTTGGGAAGAGACACACCTGTAAAGTATTAGATGCATTTGAAGGAACTCATAAATTTCAAGTGAGCGTTCAAGGATCTGTCCGTCATACTCAGCCTGTTTCATTTGGTCCTACTGCACATCCTTTGAACTCTGTTCTCAGATCACATCCGCTGTTGCAGTTTGGGGAAATAAAAACGACACGGAAGGTTCCCCACCTTGAAATGTAATAAAAACTGCTGGATGGATCAGTTTGCTGTCTCTTCCCACTTTCTAATATTGTGTAGACTGTTCTCTGAAAGCAGGACTCCAAGAACAGAACTTCTTGGATTTAGGTGGGTCAGCAAATCTTTAACCAGAGGGGGAAAATGAAATATAGACATACTGAATTGTAGCTCTGTTTAGAAAAGAGCACTCTTTACAAATTTTTTGAACCAAAAGATTGTTTAATCTTTACCGACTAGTGGAAAATGATTTTCACGAGAGAGAGATCCATCCCTCCATACCTCGCCTACCTCCATAGCTATTAGAATTCACATTTATAGCAACTTTTTTGTCCTCCCCAGAAGAAAACCTTTATTCACCTGTAAGAATAGTCAGTGTAATAGTGTAATACTACCTTCGCAGGTTTCCCGGTAGGTGGCTATAAAGAACTTCTCTGTTTCTATAAAGTCTTGCTGGCAGCTTTGGGAATCTGAAGCAACGTGCACAGTGAGGGAAAATTTGAGATTGTCATCCAGCTGCCATTAGGCTTTGCTTCGAACATTATATAAAAGGAATAAACATTCGCTCTAATAAAATAGCTCATCATTTAGAAAACAATCGATTCAAACATGTAAATTATAAGGCTCTGAATAGGTAGCGTATGCAACCTAAACAGTGTCATGGTTTTATATTACTTAGTAAAAAATTTAAAAGTCATAGGCCTTTATTATTGAGTGAGAATTTAAGGGCTAAGGATTGGCTGAAAATAGTGAAAACTTTCATCTCTGCTGTGTCACAATTTAAAGGTTTTTGTTGTTGTTATGATATAAACAAAAGGAACAGAAATTGTGATTTCAGGATTTCTAATTCTTGGGTTATTTCGTGTCTATCATTGATTTAGAATTATGTTTTTATCAAAATATCATCTGTATGTGTGTATCAAAGATAACATGCCATACTTTTTTTTTTAAAACAAGGTTGTATTCTTTATTTACAACATGCCTTACTTTTAACAGCATTTATTTATGCTCACCTTAAAATTAAGATTTTTACGTATTGAATTTTAATCAAAATGTCTATCAGTACTATCTCACTATAGTAATTATTAAGTTGATTTTCTTTTTAAAAACTGATTACGTTTCAAGATTCCAAACTTCCCCTAAATGTCTGTAGTTTAAAAAATCTACCATGATGAGCCTATTTAATATTCCAAATTATATATAAAAGTTATCAATCATATCACAGGTCTTCTTTGATTTACTGGGGGGATTGACCTACCCAAAAAGATGGTTTTAAATTAACTCTTAATTAGGAAGAAAAATTAAAATGCCATGGTTGTACGAAGGACAAGCTGGTAGAACATGTTCGACTTTAGCAATTGGGATGGTTCATTTTCCGGTATTCCCATACCTCTTTTGTCTTCCTCCTAATTACTAGGATACCTGTGCAAAACTCAAAAATTCAATTGGAAGATAAAATACTGAAATAAGTCTTTTTTCATTGTTCTGTTGACTTGAGAATGAGAAACAGTTTTCTGATTCTCATTATAATGAGTCAGTCCTTATTTTAAGAAGCTAAAGTGAAATATTTCAGAGACTACTGAATGAATTATGCCATTTCTAGAGTTAATCAGCAGTGCCCATGTCTGCACAGAATTATTAGTTCATCTCTTTTAACTGAAATAATTGGTCACTTCCAACAACAGATTTAAAGAGATCTTTAAGGCTGAACTGAAAAAAAGACAGACATTGTTTACATGCATTACGTGACCATTGGGACTGAATTTTCTACCGTATTGACTAAGTGACCTAATTAAGAGCCAGGTTTAGCATTCTGTCTACGTAGGGTGACCTTCCAAGCGTAGCCTGCACATGGAGAGTGGAAGGCCAGTGCTCCCAGACATTTATTTTTGTGTGAGGACAGGGCTTTATTTTCCTGCAAAGCCAGCTGCTTTCCTTTAATGTTGCTAATTGTGTCTAAGCTGTGTTCTCCTTTTATTACAGAAACATTTCTGCTTGTTATGTATCTCTAGACACCTGGGAAATGACATTTCTAAGAATAAGAATGATACTCTCTTGGGAGCTAAAGATTGATCCAAAAGCCTTTCATCTCTTATAATTTTGGAGTCCACCCTGAGTAAACTGTCGGCCTCATTTCAAGGGTAGCATCTCTACCAGTCCATCATGTGGGAATGGCAAATGAAATATTTAGGTGGTGTTTTTGGAGACGTCCACATATTTGAATATATTTTTTTAATCTCCTCTTTCAGACAAAACACCTGAACAAATGAATGCAGATGCTTGCTTAAATTGGGCAAATTTGAAAGCTGAGCCACATACTTTCAAAGTGAACTGGTAGCTTAAAAGAAGTACAGTGTTATGTTTTCCTCTGGCACTACCTGTAGAGGTTTCATCTGCCTTCAGACCCATGTGTACATGTCAGGAATTGGGTATCGGTTCATTGCCATCAACTCTCTTGGAAGGATTCATTAATTTTATAACACAGCATCTCTTTACAATGAATAGTTTCACAAACTGGGAGCTTCATTATTTTATTCATCTTGAACCTGCTTGGCATGCTGCAGGATTCTTTGGGAATAGAGTTTTGTAGGCTGAGACTACTCCCATTTAAAATAACCCACACATCTGTTCGTGCAGTGTCATCAATAAAGCAAATAATAAATCACTCCCAAGAAAACCTATAAAAGATTTTCCTCCCCATCCAAGCTGGAATGTAATCCTCCCAAAGATCAACTCTTATACAGGCCCAAGAAAATAGTGTGAGTAAATTATCTTGGCTCTTAACAGTCAAACCATGGTAAGAGGATGGAAGAAGATGCCTGAGTGATGGGTTCTGGCAGATCTGAGTTCAAATCCTGAATCTTGGAAATGTTAATCTTTCTGAACTTTAGTTTTCATGTCAGTATACTAGGGACAACGGTGCCTTCCTCATAGAACTGACATGATGGCATGAGATAATACATGTAAAGGGTGCATATACACCCTCAAGTATTGGTTGATCCTTTAGTCAACAGTTCTGCCAGTTAGAATACTTTGTGTTTCAGGTAATGAAGATCCAACATTAATAGCTTAATAAGATGATTGATATGTCACATAATAAGAAGTCTGGAAGTAAAGCAGGTCCAAGGTTGGTGAATTCAATGCCTGCAGAGATCCAGATCCTTCCAATTTTCTGCTCAACCATTCTGAATATTTTCCTTGGGCTAGCTCTCTTTACAAGACGGTTTCTTTAGTTTTAGGGATCATATCTTCATCAGGAAATGTCCAGAGTCATAAAGTGGGGTTTTTAAGTCTTCACGTCCCTTTGGAATCATTCAGAAACTTTTCCAGGGAACCATGTCTCCCTCATCAGTAACTTGGCTAGAATTGTGTCCCATACCCATACTCTCTGCTCCCCAGTGACTGGGAAGAGAAGTAGGACCATAGGATCACCATGATCAGCACAAACCACAGTTGGGCTTGAGGCTGGAAATGGAGCTGGATCCCACATCCCTAGGACACCTGGACATGCCTCCCTGCTAGAAGCCTAGGTACTGTTAGCTAGATTGAAGATGAGGAATAGCTGTTGGACAGGCAACCAACAGTGTCTGCTACATAAGTATTGTCTTCAGTTCCACCATAGATTTCTCATGGTACCAAATGCTGAGACAACACAAAAGTTGTTCCCTGGAAGATATAAAAATTGAGTTGGAGGAGACAAGAGATTCAAAGCAAACTGAAATGAAGTCTTATATTACACAGAGCAGTGCTTCTCAAACTTGAACGTACATATGAATCACTGGGGGATCTTACTAAAATGTAGATTCTGATACAGTAGGTCCAGAGCGTGGCCAAGATTTGGCATTTTTAACAAGCTTCCAGGTGGTGCTGATGTGCTGGTGTGCAGGTCACTCTTTGAGTAGCAGGGTCTTCTACCAGATGTGATGCTAGATGGGTATAAAGAATGGAAGCCAGAGTGCTTCCCAGAGGTGGCAGGGAACTGTGTGGGCTCTAAAGCTTGTAGGATTTTGGTAGATGGAGGAGACAAAATATAATATGCTTTGGGATCTTTTATAAAAACATATTTGTTAACTTGATAATACCAAAGAAAATAATGTGGGCTTCCCTGGTGGCGCAGTGGTTGAGAGTCCGCCTGCCGATGCAGGGGACACGGGTTCGTGCCCGGGTCCGGGAAGATCCCACATGCCGCGGAGCGGCTGGGCCCGTGAGCCATGGCCGCTGAGCCTGCGCGTCCAGAGCCTGTGCTCCGCAACGGGAGAGGCCACAACAGTGAGAGGCCCGCGTACCGGAAAACAAAAAAACAAACAAAAAACAACAACAAAAAGAAAATAATGTGGCTAAGATACCAAAAATGAGCTTACGTTTTCTGGACTAAACATCAGGTACACTGTACAGGAGGGCCATGGCTCTTAGGACTACCTACTCTTCTTTTCTTTAAATCTTAATGCCTGAAAAAGGAATAGACACAGTGAGTACACTTGTATCCCAGGGCAGAATTGCAAGCTGAGTGAACTCAGCCAGAATTCGGATATGTCAAATGAAGGAAAACGCACACCTGAAAGTTGCGAGTTACATTTTATCAGGGACCTTACTGAGGACTAGAGCTTGGGAGAAAACTCTCAGATGCTCTGAGGAACTGCGCCCAAGAGGAAAGGGAGGAGCCAGGATGTATAGGAGTTTTTGCTGCGAAGAAAAAATGTAGTCGAACATCAACAGGTTACTGCTAATGCCAAAAAACCAGACATCTCAAGTCAGTGATTTTAGTGCTTTTCTATATATGGGAAGATGGAAAAGTCTGGGCTCACTGAAATTATTCCTTAGATATGCATCTTAATTATCTAGGGCCAGTATCCTGTTTTTCTTCATCCTGAATTCCCCTCGGGGAACACTGTCTGTGGCTACAGTGGCAGATGGCTTGATGGCAGGTAACATTCGCTGTTTACTGAAATGGCAGGCAACATTTTTTTGTCTGCAGATATATTTTCACAAATAGGAGTGGGCCTTTGCCTAAAAATAAATAATTAATCTTTGTGTTTTTTGGTATTTCTTACCCCTCAAAAACCCAAACCAAAACAATACCATTGTCTTTGTCATTGCACTTTTTCTTTCTTAATGCTATTTGTTTTGTAGCTAAGTTAGACAAGTCACTTCTTAGAAAATCAAGAATGCAGTGAGGGAAATTAAAGAAAACAGTGGATGTGTTCCCTAAGTTAACTTTCTTTTATGTATGTATATATGTAGATAAAAGGCAATTACAGTAGTTGAATTTGACCACTCAATAGGACCACGGAGGCTACACATCCTGAGTTACAATAATGCAGTTCTTCTTTCGGTAACGAGAAGTTCCCTGCAAGCTCAAGAACAATAAAGCTGTAAGAGATTAAAAGGGAGAAGATATAAGTATGGAATGTCATTGATTACATAGCTAGTTTGCAGACTGTTCATTGAAAACCTTTCGTATCCTCTCCTGTGAAGACCAGGAGGCTGGCATTTAGGCATATCTGGGAGGCTGTTTCACTTTTACATGGATTAAAATGAGCAGGAATGGGAAGTGGAAAAAATAGAAGAGATCCTAGCTCCAAATTCTGGATTCTTCTGCATTTGATAGTTCACATTCTGGAATGCTATCTTTTACTTTATGCAGTGTTGTTGATCAAATGAAAAAAGTAATAGGATTAGGTCATCAAAATAAATTAAGCTTGGAGATTAGGATGATAGCAATAAATGAACTGTTTGGTTCTCAGTTTCCTGACTTGTAAAATGGGAGAATTGAACTTGATAGTGTTCCCAGAACCTGCTGAGCATCAGAAGAGTCTCGGGAGATTGTTAAAAGCACAACTTCCTTGGGCCCACTTGACACCTGTTGGATTAGAATTCCTGAGCATAGGACCCAGGGAATATGCATTTTTAAAAGGCTCTGGGCGGGCTTCCCTGGTGGCGCAGTGGTTGAGAGTCCGCCTGCCGATGCAGGGGACACGGGTTCGTGCCCCAGCCAGGGAGGATCCCACATGCCGCGGAGCGGCTGGGCCGGTGATCCATGGCCGCTGAGCCTGCGCGTCCGGAGCCTGTGCTCCGCGATGGGAGAGGCCACAACAGTGAGAGGCCCGCGTAATGCAAAAAAAAAAAAAAAAAAAAGGCTCTGGGCTTTTTCCTCAGTATCCCTCTCTCCCCAAATCAGAGGACCCCCGCATTTGGAAACTACTGTACTAGAAAATCTTTTAAGATCCAGTTCATCCCCAAATGGTATGATTTTCATGCAATAGTTAGAGTGGCGATTTAGGAACTGAGAATGATGGAAAGGGAAATTATTTGGATAACCACAACAAAAGTATTCTTAGACTATTAGTTTATCATGAAATGGTTTTCACAGTGGTTGGACTCTGAGGATTTTCCCTCAATCTTGCCTTTGCCTTTGGAATGCCCACCCATCAATGCAAAGCTGATTTGGAGGCAGAGAGCGGGAGAGAAACCACTTTATTTGCACTCACAGATCCTGGTCTGCATTTATTCGAGCATGATTAAAAACAGTAGGGTTTCCCAGTTAACATTTGGTAAAGCTCACAAAAGATTGTTATTTTGCTTATTGCTTTGAGAAACCTGTGGGGGAGGAAGCATGGTTTGACAAAAGTATTGCCTTAAATCTCCAAATGCGAAATTGTGTAACGGTTTATGCATCAGGATCGGGCGGTTCTGCAGCACTTTGTGGCCAACTCTGAGGGCCAGTTGGGAGGAGGAACTCTTTCTGTGTCTCATTAGCCACTGTGCATGTACATCTTAAAAGGATGGGAGTCTTGTCTTAAAAGAATGACCAGTGATTGTTGGAGTTTTGTATTTTGCTAGTGCTTTTGCCTTATTGACTGTTAAAAAAGTGTTCTAGGAAAGTTGTATTTTGTGGAAATACATGTAAATCTCATCAGGTGGGTGGGCCTTCTCTGCACTTGAGCCTTTAAACCAGGCCGATCCCAGGTCCGCACAGCTGGTACCCAGACTCAAGGAGCTTTGCTGTCCTGGCTGGTTTGTATGTTTGTGACAACTATCCTGCCCTGCCACCTCTCCAGTTGTGTTAGCTGTACTGCATACCTGTATTTACCTGGCTCTACTCCATACCTGTATTTACCTGGCTGTACTCCATACCTGTATTTACCTGGCTCTACTCCGTACCTGTATTTACCTGGCTCTACTCCATACCTGTATTTACCTGGCTGTACTCCGTACCTGTATTTACCTGGCTCTACTCCGTACCTGTATTTACCTGGCTCTACTCCATACCTGTATTTACCTGGCTCTACTCCATACCTGTATTTACCTGGCTCTACTCCATACCTGTATTTACCTGGCTCCTGGTCGTCTGCATAGTCCTTAGTCCTGAGGTCAGAGTTGGATTTTGAGGGTCGTTTTAGTCCCTCTTTGGTAGCCCCAGATTGTGTGTGCCTCCTGATTGCATCCACTGCTTCAGGTAACCATCTAACTGAAGAAAATTTCAGCCCCTGATATTCCATCCCTGATGGGTCTGTCCATCCTCCTCCCCTCCCCCCCCACCTTCCTAACATTGTCTCTCTGCACCTATGAATGGAGACTCGACTGTTGTGTGGGACAGATGGTGCGTTTGTCTTATTCGAGGCCTATCACAGCATGATGGAGCTAATAGTATAACTCACTGCCTCTCAAACTTCAAGGTACCGATGAATCACCTGGGGAATCTTATTAAAATGCAGATTCTAATTCAATAGGTCTGGGGTGGGCTTTTCTCACCAGCTCCTAGGTGATGCAGTGCTGCTGACCGGCAGACCACATTTTTCGTAGCAAGGGTATAACTGATCCCAGAGGCAGTATAATACAGAGCAGAGTTCTTCAGCCTCTACCCTAGTGATAGTTTGTGCTGGCTCCTTCTTTGTTTGGTAAGGGGTGGGGGGTGGGGCGGCCGGGGGGGGGGGGGTGGGCTGTCCTGTACATTATAGGATGTTTAGCAACATCCCTGGCTTCTGCCCACTAGATGCCAGTAGAGTTCTCCCTTTCCAGTCATGACAGTCAAAACTATCTTCAGACATTGTCAAATACCCCCGGGGGTAAAATCACCCCCGATTTGAGGATCACTGGTATAGAGGTTATTATTAAGGGCTCTGGATTAGAAGGCTTGCACTGAAATTCTGGCTCACCAACCTACTGGGTAAGTGGCCACGGGTACTTTACTTAACTTTTCTGTGCCTCAGATTTTTCCTCTATAAAATGGAGATGATAATAGTATCTATGTTAGGTAGTCGTAGATTTGCTGGAAGGTTTAAATGATTAAATATCCCTGAAGTGCTTAGAACTATATGTATATGTAGAATGGAAGAATTAATACTGTAAAATGTCTATACGATCCAAAGAAATCTACAGTTTCATCAAGTCCCTATCCAAATACCAATGGCATTTTCCATAGAACTAGAACAAATATCCTAAAATTGGCATGGAACTGCAAAAGACCCTGAATAGGCAAAGCAATCTTGGGAAAGAACAAAGCTAGAGATATCATGCTTCCTGATTCCAGAGTATCCTACAAAGTTACAGTAATCAAAACAGTATGGTACTGCCACAAAAACAGACACATAGATCAATAGAACAGAATAGAGAGCCCAGAAATTAACCAACACTTATATGATCAATTAATCTATGACAAAAGAGGCAAGAATATAGAGTGGAGAAGAGACAGTCTCTTCAATAAATGGTGTTGGGAAAACTGGACAGCTACGTGCAAAAGAATGAAAATAGACCACTTTCTTACACCATATACAAAAATAAACTCAAAATGAATTAAAGACTTAAATGTAAGACTTGAAGCCATAAAACTCCTAGAAGAAAACATAGGCAGTACACTCTTTGACATCAGTCTTAGCAGTGTGTTTTTGGATGTGTCTTCTCAGACAAGGAAAACAAAAGCAAAAATAAACAAATGGGGTCACATCAGACTAAAACGCTTTTGCATAACAAAGGAAACTTAACAACAAAATGAAAAGGCAGCCTACTGAATGGGAGAAGATATTTGCAAATGATATATCCTTTAAGGGGTTAATATTCAAAATATATAAAGAACTCACACAACTCAATATTTTTAAAAACCAAAAAATCCAGTTAAAAAATGGGCAGAAGCACTGAATAGATATTTTTCCAAGGAAGACATACAGATGGCCAGTGGACACGTGAAAAGATGCTCAAAATAACTAATCATCAGGGAAATGTAAATCCAAACCACAATGAGATATCACCTCACACCTGTCAGAATGGCTGTCATCAAAAAGACAACAAATAAAAAATGTTGGTGAGGATGTGGAGAAAAGGGAATCCTCCTATACTGTTGGTGGGAAGGTAAATTTGTGCATCCACTGGAAACCAGTATGGAGGTTTCTCAAAAAAAGTAAAAATAGAGCCACCGTATGATCTGGCAACTCCACTTTCGGGTGTTTATCTGAAGGAAACAAAAACACTAATTCAGAAAGATAAATGCACACCTATGTTCATAGCAGCAGTATTTACAATTGCCAAGATACGGAAGAAACCTAAGTTTCTGTCGATAGACAAATGGATAAAGAAGATGTGGGATATATATGCAATGGAACATTAGCCATAAAAGAGAATGAAATTCTGCCATTTTTACAACACAGATGAACCCAGAGGGTATTGTGCTTAGTGAAATAAGTCAGAGAAAGACAAATGCCACGTGATTTTACTTATATGGGGGATCTAAAAAGCAAAAAACAGAACAGAAACAGACTCATAGATACAGAGAACTGGTGATGCCAGAGGAGAGAGGGGGGTGGGGAGGTTAGGAAAAGTAGCCGAAGGGGATTGAAGTGGTACAAACTTCCAGTTATAAATTAAATAAGTCATAGGGATCTAATGTATAGCACAGCAAATACAGTCAATAATAGTGCAATAAATTTGTATGGTGATAGATGGTTACTATACTTATCCTGGTGATGAATTTGTAATGTATATAAATGTCAAATCACTGTGTTGTACATCTGAAATTAACATAATATTGTATGTCAATTATATTTCAGTAAACAATTTAAAAGAACTCTATGCATGTGTATATCTAGAAATTAATATATGTTAGCAGATATTATTATCAACATTTTCTCTGCACTAGCCTTTTCACTAGAGGATGCTAATTTACTGTGAACCACCTTGATCAATCAAAAGAAAATAAATTTGACATATTCTTGTGTTAAGACAGTGTAGTTTATTTACTTATCTAGATTAATACTGGTGAAAACCCAGCTCATTAAACATATGTCTTGGCATTTTGTATTGACATGATTTAGTTAATCATGATGCTGTATTAACCAACTAATTAATGCCCCTTGAACACCGTGTAGCAATGGGGGTGGGGTATAGCATGCCTCTGTATCTGACACCCAGCAGAACGATATCTAATCTAATTACCACTGAATCCACAGAATTCTGAGGCTTGGATAGTTGTTCTGAAGTCCCCAACCTTCTCTCAGAACTTGCTGCCTACATGTCTTCTGCTTGTAATAAATATAATAATATTTTCAAGATTGACAGGGATATGACTGGATTCAGTTATCCATGTTCCTGTATTTAGCACCTAATTTAAGCCACCTGTCTGCTTGATGGGGTTTTTAGGAAGAGTCTTTCCTTTCATGATCAACACTTTGAAGAATATTCTCAATCACGATACTTGGATTCTTTTTTCTTAATCTTTTGCTACTACCTGACCTTGCAGAGAACTTTAGAGAGTAAAATTTCTTCAGTATTTACAGGTCTCTATGAAGCAGCTAAGTTTATGGAACTAGAAATACAGTGTATCAAAGGAAATATTCACTAAGGGCATTTCTTCATGATGATAGAATAGCTGGTCATTTCCGTAGGAGAAAGCCTAGTGGTATTTGATTTTTTATTGATCGAAAACAAATGGATGAAGAGATAAAATTTAAAACTGTTGACTGAATTTTTCACTTGGTGTCACTGCATTAGATCTCTAAACAAAAATGAAATGAGATTCACAGCAGTTTTGTTATCCAAATCTAGTCATGTATGGCCAACAGTTGCTGAGTACTTGCTGTGTGCTAGGCTCTGTGTTTAGCACATATGAATTACCTTGACTTGGTCCTCATTCCAAACCGATTTATGTTCTTATTTCCCCTTCTTCATTTTAGAGTTGAATACATGAAAATCTAGGGAGATAAAGTATCTTGTTCAAGGTCACAGGGCTAGTTAAGTGATGGGCCAACATTGGGACTGAGGTATTTTAGACTTCAGGGCTTTTTCTCATGGTGCTACTTAAAAAAAAAAAAAAGTCCTCAGTGTTCACACTCTAGATGACAGTAACAACACTCTGAATGTGTTAAATGGAAATTCCCTGATACTTTTGGTTGAAGAATCATTTAATTCACATAAGAAACAAATAAATCTATTCTTCTTGGGTATCATTGGCTCACTGCCCAATCTTATTATCTGTTGACATTTTGAAAACATCTCTAACAATATCTTGACTTCTTGGGAGTACTTATCTCACTTTAATAGACTACTGTGTTTGCTCTCTGTTTTCATTTTCATAGCAAGAGAAGACCAATTTGCTGCTCTATCAACTACCCTCTTTTACTTATTAAAACAACTATAAATTCAGTGCTGGTGAAAAGTGTTAGATTGATAGCGCTGCTCTAGGAAGCCACAGAAAGGCTTTACCTAACTTCCTGCCAATAATCTCTGACCAAAACCAGGAAGGTGCATTTTTAGAAAGGAGTGACTAATTTGTGGTCTGAAATAGACACTCTAAAATTTCCTTGAAAGCCCCAATTAGGAAGCGAAAGTGTATACTAACATAAAAAGGTGTTTAATCCTTCAGAATTGTAATGATTAAAAGAGAAAACACCCTTGGAAAGAGAGACTTTGTATTTATTAATTACCTTTAAACTGTTAGGAAGGATGAGTTCCTGTTTATTTTGAAGTCTTATGATAAAGTCATGGTTAGTTTCTTAATGGTCCACAGGAGTTAACCATTCTCAAAAAGATATGATTTTGAAATTGACAGTAAGGAGTGGGAACGTTTAGGTTAAAGAAGAGAATAATGAGGGACCTATCCTAATTATCCTAAAACATTTAAGGAGTCGTTATGTTAATAATAATGATATTAATAATAATATATGCACTTTATTGATGGTTTTGTTGTTAGGTACATTGCACACATTTCATGTAATTCCCATGATGATGTACTATTATCATCCCCATTTAACAGATAAAGACATAGGTCGCAATGATGATTCATGGTGGACTCAGGACTTCATCCAGTTCCGTCTGCTTTTTGTGCCCATTCTCTCAACCACAATACGTAGTCTTCTCTGTGAATGAGGGCTTAGGTCGATTCTTCTGCCACATTCAGCTCTTGAGAACAGATCCATTACTAATGGGTAAAAGTTTCCAGATGGAATATTAAGGCTCAGTATATCTAAGTTAAACGTAAGTAAATTTAAAGTCACCTTTTTTTTTTTCATGTTAAAGAATTTGGAATTTATTCTTTAGGTAATAGGGAGCAACAGAAGGGTTTTTAGCAAGAGTGTATTGGATTTGTGCAAGGTGGGGAAAATAAGATTATTATCTTACTAGAAGTTCCTTGTAACAGTCTAGGCAAAAGATGATGGAGTCTGGACTTCGGGCAGATGATGAGGGATTAGAGTATAGGAGACAGATTCTAGGGATGCCTAAGAGGTAGGCAGGAGAGACTAGTGATGAGCTGGATGTGGTGGGTGAGGTAGAAGAAAGAGTCAGGGATGCTTCTGAGGGTTCAGTTTAGGCAGCTGAGTGCCTGGTGACACCATTAACCTAGGCAGCTTAGATAGGTTATGAAAGAGACGGATTTGGGGTCATGGGGAAGAAAGTCATGGATTTTGTTTTAGACTTGCTGAGTTTAAGGTGCCCGGTCACATCAAGGTAGAGATACACCTTGGGGCATTAGAAATGAATCTAAAGTTCAAGGGAAAGACCTGGAGATTGAATTGGGGTCTCTCCAGATGGAGACACGGGAGTGAATGGAAGGTCCTGGGGAGAGCGTGGCGACTGAGAAGACCAGAGCACCAAGGACCATTAACAAAGTCGTCATGTCTGTTCCAGCCGTTTAGCAGGTGGTTGCTGGTGGAGGAGCACCACAAAGAGAAAATTAGATAATCAAGCCTCAGATCACAGGAGAACATGTTGTTTTTCTGAGATTGTCTGCTAAATAAAGCAATCTGTGTGCAGCTGAATATTTCCAGTTTTCTCTTACAAAAGACTCCCAATAGGAGAGAATCAGGAGCAGTTGGTTCCAAGGACCATGATTTAGGTTGGTTTTCTTAAGACCTCTCCTCCCACTACTTCCCATGCCCCTTCACCCCAGTGATCTGGGAATTAATCCCTGTTTTCAAAATTATGATTCACCAACATTCTTATGTTCTTAAGGGTTTCTCCATGTTAATGACATACCATCCTTGAAGCGTGATAAAATACATTGGGATGGCATCAGCGTTTTTTTAAGACCCTAAAGCCATTTCTCTCCCTTTTTATCTTTCTAAAAACTTTTCTTCAACTACAGGTAGAATGGTAAGAAGGCCATCTCACATGTTTTCTTCCCTTCTATTTCTCGACAAGCTGTGTGACCTTGTACAGGACACCTCAGCTATCTGGGTCTCAACTTTCCTTATCTTTTAAATACAGGGATTGGACTATATTTTCTCTGAGGCATCTTTCAGCTCAAAAGTTTTGTGATTTCATAATTCAAGCCTTTTAAATGTCATTGGTTAGATCACCAAAAGGCTAATAATTTGTATAATCAGGGATGGATCAAATACCATTGAAATAAGGTTCTGTAAAGATTGAAAAAGTTCTCTTATAGGAATGAAATAAGAAGCATTTTTTTTTTCAATGAGGTCAAAATCTCCATTTTGGTATGAGGTCTAATTAAGTCCTGAGAAATTTAGACTAGAAATAGAGAAGAACCCTCCCTCCCCGACTGGCTCTAAAGGTTACGAGTTAATAGAACATGTTTCGGGGGAAATGTACAGTCTTTTAAGAGAGGTGAATAACTATTGTCTTAGCTCAAGCTGCTATAACAAAATACAATAGTCTGGGTGGCTTAAAGAACACACATTTATTTCTCAAGGTTCTGGAGGCTAGAAGTCCGAGATCAGGGTGTCAGCATGATCAGGTTCTGGTGGAGCTCTCTTCCTGGCTTGCAGATGGCCACCTTCTTGCCGTGTCCTCACATAGCAGAGAAAGAGAGGGAGAGAGAGAGATACAGAGGGGGAGAAGGAGAGACAGAGAGTGAGACAAAGAGGGGGAGAGGGAGAGAGAGAGTACAAGGAGAGTGAGAGCAAGTGAGCTCTTTCGTTTCTTCTTGTAAGGGCACTAATCCCATCGTGGGAACCCCACTCTTATGACGTCATCTAAACCTAATTACCTCCCGAAGGCTGTACCTCCAAATATCATCACATTGGCATTTAGGGCTTCAACCTATAAGTTTTAGGAGGACACAAACACTTCATCCATAACAGCTATCTTGCTGAGAAAGTTGTAGCTGTAAACAGTGACCTAAAGTGGGAGTCTTCTTTGACAAATAAGGACACTGAGGTCAGACCAGACTGGGTAGGATGTTGTCCTCAAACAACTGAAGCCATTTACCACTTGAGAGATGGACCAGGTACAGGAAGGCAAATCAAGGAGTTAGTGATGGGGAGGATTGGGAGCAAACTCAGAACCAGGATGTGAGAATATATGCAGGGAAAGCAGTGCTGGATGAAGGTTGATAGACTGTGAAGGGCTTCCTTTATATGACCCCCAGCTACCTGTCCTGACCTTTTTGTGAAGCTGGATAGAACCAAACATTGGAAGATAAACTGCCTTTAGTCTCTGGGCATCCTCAGCATAGGGAGAGGAAATTGCTAAGGAACACAGAGGGCTTTCCTTCCTTGAAGGCTTTAGAAATTGGACCAAAGTTATATACTGTCTGGTATCAACATGTGCCTGTGTATTATGGCACCTTCACTTTCTATTTATTCCAGTGGACTTGGAAACAGACCCTCCGATTAGTCCTGTCTCCTGTCCCGTCACTGCCCCAAGTCCCCCGCTGCCCATCTTGGGTGAGTCATTTCCTTCCAGAACAGTGACAGCCGTCATCAAAACTGAGATCTCAGTGTGACAAAGGGCTATCTTCCCAGTTCTCTGGCAACATAATATAAAAGTTCACCACATCAGGCACATCATCTTAATCACTGGGGTCAAAAGAACCTCTAGATGTGACAAGTAGCTGCCTCTTTAGTTAACGTCTTCCTTCTGATTGGCAAGGAGAAGACTGCAAACCACCACCACGTGGATGATCACTTCACTGTTTCATTTCTTTACATTTGTCTTCATCAGTTGAAAATAAGGATTTTAGTCTGAGTCTTCTGCCTTACAAGGATATATGGAAAAGAAACCAAGATGAGATAAAGATGAGACTGGGCAGTGGCACCAAAGTTTTTCTAAGTGAGCGACAAATGCATTTCTTTAGTTCATGTCTATTGAGCATTTACTCTGTGTGCCTGGCACTGTTCTTCCAGGCACTGAGAGGTACAAGAGTGAACAGGTAGACAAAGTGTGGCTATAAGAGAGCCTACATTCCATGGGCAAACAAATACAGAAATGGCAAAATACCAAATAGTGCCAAGTACTATGCAAAGAACCAAGTAGGGGGGATGTGACAGAGAGTAACTGGCAGCTACTTTATTTGGGTGTCCAGAAAGCCCTCTCTGAGGAAATGATATTGACTTTGAGATCTGAATGATGTCAGAGAGGCAGCCACATGCAAATCTGGTGGGGGGGGGGTCAGCATTCCAGGCACAGTTGGCTCAAAGGCCCTAAGGCAGCACTGACTGGGCACGCCAGGCTGTAATTTAGTGTCAACAGAGAGAAGTAGGAGATGACTTCTCAGAGAAACATAGTGAAGCCAAATCTGGCCTCTGTACCCTGACACCGTATTCATTCTCAGAGACAGAGTTTTGGGTGAAGTAGAAAAGAATAGCTTTATTGCTTTGCCAGGCAATGGGGGCCACAGTGGGCTAATGCCCTCAAAACCGTGTGTCCCAACCTGTAGGGAGTAGCGAAAAGTTTTATAGCAATGGTTCAAAGAGGGCGTGATCAGTTCATGAACATTCTTCTGACTGGTAGGTGGTGAGTTAATTGGGAGTCAGCATCATCACCCTTTTGGGTCCAGCAGGTCTGGGGTCTAAGTGCTTGTGGGCAGCATACCATTAACTTCTCCCACCTGATGGGGGTTTCAGTATCTGCGAAACAGCTCAAAGGTGTTGTTCTGTATATCTCTTGAGGGGCAACCAGGACCCTGCCCCAAGGCTACACTATTGTTTCTTTTGACTGTTCCTCCCTTTCCTCCATTTCCCCTCCCTTCTGTGATTAGCAACTGTTTGAACCTGGCTTGTTGGAACTCAGGGAAGGTCATGGAGGCTGAATGAAGCCTATTCCTGTAATCAGGAAATGGGGAACACAGAAAGGCTTTTGTGCCCAGGAGCCCTACAGGGTCCTGCTCAGTATCGATAGGAGTCAGACACAAGGAATTTGGAATTTATCCTAGGTGTATTGGTAAATCATTGGAAGGTTTTAAGCAGGGAAAAGATTTTATCAACGTACCACTGAAAAAGATCACTCTGCTCTGCAGAAGATGGATTGTATAAGGATAAAGTGTAAGAAAAGAGGTCAGTTAGGAATCTGCTACTATCACCAACATGAAAGACTGTAGTGGCGTACATCAGCATGGGGGCAGTGGAGGTGGAAAGAAGCAGATGCACGTAGCATTTATTTGGGGGATAGAAATAACAGAACTAGTTATTTCCATGTGAGTAAAGTGAGAGAAAGAAGGAATGAGAGGTGATTCTTAGAGCTTGGGGTTGAACAACGTAATGGTACTATATACTAGGACAAGGAAGACTGAAAGGCAGGCAGTTTTGGGGAGGAAAATAAATGTGAAGTACACAGGTTCGGAAGGAAAAAGAATCAATATTCAGTTCAAAGTACACAGGTGATGCCAATTAAGATGACAAATAAGCATTTGTTTATGGAGTTGGAGGACCAAGGATGCCCACTATATGTGTGGCAGAGAGAGTTATTGCTCACTGTATATCTGTGTGCTTTTCTATATTTTCAACCACTTTGTATTTTGGTGAGGGTCATGTGATTAGTCTAACCAATGGGCTATGTCACTTTGGACTGAAGCACAGAAGAGGGAATTTGAAGTTCTCTCTGACCACTCCTTCTGCTACTATAGCAACCAGCAATGTTCCAGATGGAGAGCCCTTTTCAGCCTGGGTCCCTGAGTGGGTTATGTGAAGCAGAGTCACTGTTTCCTCTGCTAACCCATGTTGGTCATACAGGATGAGATATAAACCTTTTTGTGTTAAGCTACTGAGGTTTGGGGGTTCATACGTTACTGTAGCACAACTTAGCATATACTGACTACTATAGCCAGAGAAATAGATTTAGGCACTTTCAGTAAAAAGGTAACTTCCTGAGGGACTTCCCTGGTGGTGCAGTGGTTGAGAATCCACCTGCCAATGCAGGGGACACGGGTTTGAGCCCTGGTCCAGGAAGATCCCACATGCCACATAGCAACTAAGCCTGTGCGCCACAACTACTGAGCCTGCGCTCTAGAGTTGTGTGCTACAACTACTGAAGCTTGCACGCCTAGAGCCCGTGCTGTGTGACAACAGAAGCCACCGCAATGAGAAGCCCACGCACCGCAACGAAGAGTAGCCTCCCTGCTCGATGCAACTAGAGAAAAGCCCGGGCGTGGCAACGAAGACCCAACACAGCCACAAAATAAATAAATAAATAAATAAGAGTAGAAAGATAACTACCTGAAATCATGGGAGTGGACATATTCAGTTAAGGAGAAAGTGTAGTTGGAGAGGAAATGGGAGCCCAGTCTGGATCTTTAATATGCTCTAAAACACAGGAGTTAGGTGAGAGAGGAAAGCCAGGATTATGTGGTACCTAGGAAGCTAAGAGAAGAAATGAACTGTAAAAATGGCATCTTAGAGTTCAAATCCTGAGTATTTGTGCAGAAGGAGGAGTGATTTTGCAGCATGTATGGACATTGCAATGGCAGTTATGTTTTCCCTAGATTGTTGGTTGTGAGAGAGAGCCTGTGCTGTGATTTTTTAGAATGAAGTCATGAATGGAGCGTAGCACACTATGAAAATGCTACAGTCGTAAATTATTTCAAGCCAGCAGGTCACAAAATCTGAGGAATTTTTCTCTTCTTTCTGCTGTGGCTCTGATTTTGGGCCAGATAGATCCAACCTGGGAAGCTGTTCCTGACTCACCCAACCCTAGGTTACATGCTACTCCTGGAGGTTTCCACCGTATCCATGTGTTGCTTCTAACGCTTGTTGTATTGCAATTTAAGGGTCTGGTTCCTCAGATAATCATCTCCTCCAGGACTCTTCCCAGCACTTACAATGGTATCTACCACAAAGCAGATTCTCAGTCACTGTTTGTTCAATGAATGAACAGTCTTGCCTGGCCCCTGGCAAGATCACCTCCCACAAACGTAAGGTGATAAGGGTCCTGGTTGTCACAAACATAAGGTGATAAGCGTTTCTCTTAACATCACATGACCAAAGGAAGCCTAAGTACTTACTGAGTGCCTGCAGTATATCAGAAGTTCTACATCGAAGAGAAGAAAGGAAGTGTCTGTCTGAGCCTCTACCCTTAAGGAAGAATGATGCAGTTGAGAGGACTAGGCTGTGGCTTATGAAAGCATTAGACAACAGTATGAGATGGTGTACAGTTCATTGAAAAACTGAATGGCACAGACAGCATTATAAGAGTTTGGTAAGGGAAGAAATAGATAAATGTGAAATGAAATTAGGTCTAGGAACATTTCTTAGGGGAGGTCAGACCTGCAAGGCCGGGGAGGGAGACATGGAGAGGTCTTGAATCAGAGCTTCATAGACTGTGAAGGGGCAAGTGAGGAGACCCCTGAAACCAGAGGGACGGGTGTTATTGGACAGTGGCAAGAAATATGGTTGGAAAGGTAGGGTAGAGCCACAGTGGGAAGGATTTCAAAAGTCAGCAGACGTAGTTTATGGCATTCATTTATTCTTTCATTCGTGAACTATCTGTTGAGTGCCCACCATGTGCCAGGCACTGTTGTTAAGTAGGGGGTGTGTGCCTAGGCCCTGGCCTTATGGGGCTTACATTCTTCATGAGAGGGGAGATAATAAATATTGAAACAACTATGTCACAAAATTTCAGATTGTGATAAGTGCTATGCAGCAAAGTAAGGCAGGATAAGGAGATACAGAGAAATGGAACATGCCATTTTCTTTCTATAGTGGAGGGTCAGGGGAGGCGTTTCTGAGGAGCTGATGCTTATTTATTTATTTATTTTTATTTACATCTTCATTGGAGTATAATTGCTTTACACTGTTGTGTTAGTTTCTGCTGCGCAACAAAGTGAATCAGCTATACATATACGTATATCCCCATATCTCCTCCCTCTTGAGCCTCCCTCCCACCTTCCCTATCCCACCCCTCTAGGTGGTCACAAAGCACCGAGCTGATCTCCCTGTGCTATTCGGCTGCTTCCCACTAGCTAGCTATTTGACATTTGCTGGTGTATATGTGTCCATGCCACTCTCTCACTTCGTCCCCCCCAACCCTTGTCAAGTTCATTCTCTACATCTGCGTCTTTATTCCTGCCCTGCCACTAGGTTCATCAGAACCATTCTTTTACATTCCATCTATATGTGTTAGCATATGGTATTTGTCTTTCTCTTTCTGACGTACTTCACTCTGTATGACAGACTCTGGGTCCATCCACCTCACTACAAATAACTCGGTTTCGTTTCTTTTTATGGCTGAGTAATATTCCATTGTCTGTATGTGCCCCATCTTCTTTATCCATTCCTCTGTCAATGGACATCCAGTTTGGAGCTGATATTTATGAAGGGACTAAGTGACGAGATGAAGAGAATAGTAGGTTCCTGGGAATCAAAGTGATACGACAAAGAGTATTTCAGGAAGATAACACGTAATATGGAGAAAGTGGAGAGAATCAATGAGGTAGCACCAAGAAAAATAGCATAATTAGAATCTAAGACGAATATGCTAGACAGTTTTGGTTATGAAGTTTCTGTTGTATAAATTTTTTCAACATCGTATGAATTGGGGATTTTTTGTTTCCTAGGTAATTGGGTATTATAGGTTAAATGAGTAAGAAATGAGAAAAACCTCTTCTCTTTGTTCCACACCATATACCACACTCATGAACACGAGCTTGCAATCTGTTGGCTATATTGTCATTTTCCAATGTTTTCTATCCTTTCTACCTGTAAAGGGACCTGCTGCCCATCAGATAGGCTGGCGTCCTTGGAAAACAGAAAAATAGAAGATAGAGGCTCTCTTGCCCATCTCATCAGAGTTAGGCCTGTGAGTATTGTGTGGCTTTGTGCCCAGTAGAAGAGATTAGAGTTGCCAAATCTTTGGATAATAACAACCTTTAGTCTACATAACACCTGGTCTTTACAAACCAAGTCATTTTGAATGTGATCCAAGTTGTCACTCCGGGGTTTTTATTATTTCCAAATTAGTGAGAGTCGTTTCTCATATATATGGAGGTTGCCTGCGCATGTTCTCTTGTTTAGTGTAGATTGAGTGACTGCCTCTCTGATATGGCTTTGGCTTGGTGATGTTAGAGAGCTGTGGGGAAGAGGGTATCATCCATCACACCCTAGATCTCTTGGTCAGTAAATATTATTGGAGGCTGAGCAGCAAAATAGAGAATTCAGATGACACTGGGCACGGAGGGAGGATTCTAGGACAGGGCTCAGAAGCCAAGGTCCCAGAGCTGGCCAAATGGGGGGCGGTCATCGCTCTTCATCCCACCCACACTACAGACATGTGACAAGAAAACAGACCCAGGGTCCAATGACTGAAGTTAGGATTTTGGATCCTGAGGTAAACGATTGGATGCCAGCCTTGGGGAGAGGTGGGAAGGCAGAGCAGAAGTGAAGAGATGGACAGGCCTTTCAAATACCCCTCTGCCTGTGCCGTTCTCTCCATTTCCATTAAACCACCCCCATCTTTTGACTGGATGACTGTTCCACTCTTGCTGCTTTGTGTCTGCAAAGAATGCATGTGATCTTTTAAAGGTCTAATCAGATCATATCACTCACAGAGTTAAAACTGTCCACTGGCTTACAGGACCAGCAAGCTTTGTTCTCACCCTGCCCCTCTGCCCTGTGTCATGAGATTCTCCCCCAAGCTCACTAGTCTGCAGCTCTTTTAGGTCCTAATGAGTTCTTGTGTGTCAAGCTCTTCAAGCCACAGGGTCTTTGGTCATGGTATCTCTCTTTTCTCCCCTCTTGGCTGATATCTACTTACATGAGATGCAGTGTATCTTGGGGGTTAAAAATGTACACAGTACAGCCTGCCTGGCCAAATCCTAGCTTTTCTGCTCATCAGCCACGTGCCTTTGAATAGAAATTGCTTAAACTCTCTGTCTCTACTATAAAACGAATGTGATCACAGGGCCTACCTTATGGGCTAGTTATGAGGATTAAATAGTACATGTAAAGGACTTAGCTCATGTCTCGTATCTAGAAAAATTTCAATAAATGTTATTTACCTCTTATTATCCCTTGGGTGTCAGACTAAACGTCGTTTCCTCTGAGAGATCCCGCCTGAGCCTCATCCTTCCTTTCTGTTCCCCTCTACTGCATCCTTTTTCACAAAACTTGTTTCTTTCATTTCATTTTATTTTATTTTTTGGCCACTCTGTGCGGCATTCGAGATCTTAGTTCCCCGACCAGGAGACCAGGGATCGAACTCGTGCCCCCCGCAGTGGAAGCATGGAGTCTTAACCCCTGGACCACCAGGGAAGTCCTATTTTATATGTTTATAACCATTTGTATGCCTGTTTGTTTATTGTCTGATGTCCCTATCAGATTGTAAACTCTATGAGGGGAAGAACTCAGCCCACTGTATCACCAAACAACCAACATGTACAGTGCCAGAGACATAGTAGGCACTCAGTAAATATCTTGCTGAATGAATGACTGAAGCTCATGTCTCAGGGCTAACTAGGTTTGTGAATGCTCAGTGTCTACTGGCAACGTGGTGCCTCCGAGGGACTGAGCCGGGCCAGAAGCCAGTGGAGTTCCACTCCATTGCTTTTCAATGCATTGTCTTTACATTGTATTTTAAGATGTTGACACATCAAAATCAAATTACTGGACCCAGCTCAAAACTTACATTTGTATGCCAAGATTAAATGCAGAAAAAAATGTCCCGATTTGCCATAGAACATCTAACCTGGAATTGGCCTGGATGAATTGTGTAAAGAAGAGAATCACGGTTCCTCCCCTTTCCCCTTCTGGTTTTGCCTCCCAAGGTGACTGAACATTTGACACAATTCATTGCTTCCATAGATGGGCTAATGTAGACCTGGGCAGGGACTTCCTGGGCGGTGGAGCCCAAGATACTGGCTCAGGCGTGCATTTCTTTCTCCGATTTAAAATTGGGCTGCTTTATCTACGTGTCTTCTTTATCCCTTATTTGTTTAATGCCAATGCTTGTCTATTCTATTTACACAGCACTTTCCCATCCAAGCTTATTAGACTGTACGGAGAAGATAGTGTTCAGAAAAGAAACAATGAGAAATACAAACCTGAAAATGAACTCCAACGATATTTGGATAGGATAGGGTTGCTTTCCTCTGTGGCCCCCCCGTTGGTTCTCACCAGGGACTTGGTCCCAAGAGACCGTCTCCTCCTACCTCCTCTCCTCTTCTACTGTTCTCTTGTTTCATTTCATCCTCCCTGGAAGCCTGGAGGGGATTGGAGCCTTTGGCATCTGTGTTTGTGGAGCTCTGGGAATGTATAATCTCCAGTTTATTTTCCTTGTTGGAATCTATTCCTTACACATAATAATGACACCTAGTTTTCAAGGCTACCTTTTTCCAAATCCTTTCTTTGGTCGTTCCCTCCAAACCCCACCCCCAATCTCCACTGAAAACATCTTTCCCTCCCTAGATTAACCTTCTAATGTTTCTAACCTAATCTAGATTTTGAGGGATGTGCTTCCGTTAAGGACCAAAAGCTGACTATCTTGGCAAGAAACTCATATTAGTAAAATGTGTATTTAAAATATAAACTGAGAATATGAGCTAGAAATGGTTGCTTTTTCCTTCTACCGGGTTTGTATGCAATTGAATAATGTTAGAGATAGTTCAGGCACCTTATAGTATTTAACTATACTGAGATACCTGCTGTTGGCATAGTGCCTTAATAAAAAGTGACTATTTTGTAGTCTGAAGGAGTCAGTAAGCTAACAAAAGGTAGCAATGCTTGAAATTCATCGCTCTTTGTATTTTAGAAATAATTTAGATTTTATTCTTATGAATTGCTTATTTTTGATTAAGAAGCCCAGTGGATAGGACATGATTGCCATACAGGTATTACCTCTTATATTGTGGTCAAAAACCAGGAGACCAAATGCATATAGTGCAACAGAGGATGAACATTGTGCCTTAAGAATCAAAGTCTTCTTAGGATTACCATAGTGACCACTGACATAGAGCAAGGGGTTAATGAGAACGGGCTAGCATAATGAATTAAAATGCACATTGAAATCAAATTGCTAGCCTAAAAGAAAAACATACGTATCGCTGCCTCTGAAGAGGGAGGAGAATACATAACTATAAAAACATGCATAAATGACATACTCAGAAGTGGGTCCTTGATGGCCTCTTTCCACAAGGATTGCAAACACAGATCTTTCTACCATATGGATGCGTGCATGGGATGTGGTCTGAAAATGCTGCGTTGACTCTGGAAAGACGGAAATCTGGGAAGCCAGGATGTAACAGTCCTGGAAAACAGAAATGTTTTTCCTTGCCTGTTGTTCCTGAAGTTACTTAAATGCGACTTGTTGGCTATTGATTTGTATATATTGAGATTACGATAAAACATAATAGACCCGTTTCTCTTTCCCCAGGCTCACAGGATTGGCATTTTATTTCTGGGGAGTAATAACTCATGGTCTTGGATTTGGGGAAATATTCTAGGATCTGGATGGCTGCTGATTTAAGACAGTGGTGTCAGAAAGAAAGGCACAGCCCAGAGTGTGATGCCAGTGTCCACCGGGAGAATAGCAGTTGCTGTTTAAGATATTAAGTAAGGCGTGTTCCCCTTCCCACTTACAGAGTCCAGTCTCACAGGAAGATGGATCGGAACCTTCATCATCATATTCACGTTTCCCTTTCCAGTGGCACTTGCATTCTTTTAATTTTACTCCCTTTGACAACCCTAGGTGCTCTGTTTATCTCTTAAATCTAATTTGTGCTATGACATCAAGCTTCAATTTTCTCAGGATTGTTTTGCTTCTTTTTAAGCACCCATGGTTTGCCAAGCATTGGATAAAATGGAAAAGATACAATCCCTGCTGTTGCTGGGTTCACACATTTAAAGAGACATGACAGGCAAAATATCCTGTAATTGGCAATAAGTAGTCCTCATGTTCTTTCCCTGTTGAAGAAACTTCATCTCTCTGCACGAGCCTAGGAAGTTCCCTAGATCAAAGGTGTCAAAAACTAGGAGGGTTTGGAACAGTGTCAGGGAGTAAGCGAAGGACTCTCAGAGCTGTGACTGCTCCAGCCTGCCCAGGTGTTCTCTGCACTCCTGCCTCACCTGGGCGGACTTGACTCTCACCTTCTCCCCGGCCACCGTAACCCACCACCCAGTTTGCCACAGACGCTCCACCCCATACGACAGCACGCCCCTCGCCCTGCCTCCCGAGCCCCAGGACACAAACCCTTCAAAAAAGAGGCGGGAGCTAGGGGTTTTCCCAGGCTCTGGTCTGGGTGGGCAGAGAGCCTCTGGGAGCCCCTCCAGGCGGGGATGTCCAGGCAGGTAAGGACCCAGCTCGGGGCGCTCCCCCGGAGTCACCCCCAATTTTCCCTTTTTCTCTTCTCCACATGTCCCGCTAGGATCTTCTTTGTCTTTCCCCCTGTAACACTGAAGCCCTCTCGTGCCCGGGGGGCTGCAGAGGAACGCCAAGCTATCGGGCCGGGCGGGCGGGATGGCTCTGCCTGTGAGTGTGTTTGTGGGTGTTTGCGCGCGTGTGAGCGTTGGGGAGGTGTTTGGGGTTATAAACGGGGAGTAAATCACCCCCACTTTCTCTGCCTCCTTCTCCCCTATCACTTCTTAGATCCCCGAGGTGCAAAGCGCTCGCCCTGTCTGCGGCGACCCGAGGCTTGCGTACCCTGGGCTCAGGCCGGCAGGGGACCCCGAAGATTCAAAGTTGCGGAAAACAGTCTCGGGGAGCGGAGGAGGCGAGCTTGAAGCCAGCGCGCCCGTGACTCTTGTCTGCGGGTGCGGGCTGAGCTGAGGTTCGGGTGGGTGCGCCCGCCGGGGGAAGGGGAGGAGGAAGAAGGAAGGGGAGGTGGGGAGCAGCTGCCGCGGGCGGCGAGGCGCAAGGTGGCTCCCGGCGGCCCGCGCCCCGAGGCTCCCGGGGACGCACCAGGCGGCCAATGGCAGCGCTGAGGTGTACAGCAGATGGCGTTCGACTGCGCCGTGCCTTCCTCCTCCTCTTCCTTCTGTGCTGAGGAGCCAGAGTCGCCGCCGAGGAGCCAGACGTTGGAATGGGTGGTCTCCCGACACACACCACCATCTTTCTTGCGCTTGGGAAGCTCGGGGCTCGGCGGCTCCCGGAGGCTGTGCCGGCGAAGGCGGCGGCGGCTTGGACAAGGCGGGTGAGTGTGGCCGCACTGCGCCCCGAGCTGGGGATGCCAGGCACCCGGTTCTCGAGGTGGCAGCGGCCCGGGGCGGGGAGCGCGCCACGGGCACAGACTTTGCTTTTTCCTCCCCTGCCAGCCTCCTTCTCCCCTTCTCCCGGCCAGACACTGGAACTTGCAGGCGGAGCTTCCCGGACGCCTCTGCCTTGAGGCTGCGGGAAGGGCGAGCTGCCAGGGGCGCAGCGTGTGGAGACCCCAGGGTTGGGAAGGCGGAGGTACCCCATGCAGAGACTTGGAGGCAGACCGCAGGCAACAGGACCGAGGCGTGGAAATGGGGCGGCAGGAGCTCTCTTGCCTCCACTTCCAGCTTGCTTTGGGGAGTACTGATGAAGGGAGCCAAGGGCCCCCAGTCCTGCGCGGGGAGCCCCAGGATCGGAGGGCGGGGAGTTATGCGGGCTTTGCAAACAGGTTGACTGAGGGTTCCCTTTCGCAAGGCTGACTGCGAAATCTGCGCGTGGGCGTTCAGTGCCCCGGGAGGATAGCCGAGCAAGCCAAGAAGTTTTGCAGCTTCCTCTGATTTATCAGCGGAGTGTCAGGAGGCTGCAGCAACAGTTAACACTTCCAGTGTCCCTGCAGGGGGCGAGGGGCCAGCTGGGGAGAATGGGTCTTGTGGGTCTGGCGTGACATCACACGGTTTATCAAGAGAAAACTGGGAACTGGGCTTGAGAATGAGGGGCAAGGAAGACGACACGCGTAAATTTCTAAAGCATCACCCATATGCTCCTGTCACCTTTCCCTTCCAACACCTCCTGTAGTATGAAAGTTATTTGAATATGCAAACGAACCCTCCGCTTTTTGCAGTCCACGTAGTTTGAGTCTTGAAGTTGGAAAGCTTGCGGGGTGGGGGGTGTTTGGGGAGGGGGCGTTAAGCTCTCTCAATCTCTTAAATACAAGGGAAAAAAACTTTATTTCTAGGAAGGGTGGGTGATCTAATGGTACTTTTTCCTGGAATTATTCTGAGCATCCCTTAAGAGCTATTGTAACTCAGTTCCTTTTGGTCAAGGTGGAATTGACTAAGATCATGGTACTTTGGCGTGTTCTATGGGAGACGCCAGAGTTCTTTGGTGCTCTGTTCCTTGCCAGGGTGGTCTGCTGGTGGTCTGCCGTTTCCCACCTTTACAGTGCATTTGTGCTCTTGTAAATGACAACCTGGCTGGAGGAGCCTCCTTGGTGTTTTTCAGGAGTGCACCTGTGGGTGCTGTGTTATCATGGAAATGGTAAGCCATGCAGGCAGGGTGCATGCCAGCCAGGCTGTGGGGTGTGTGTGTGTGTGTGTGTGTACACGTGCACTTGTGCATCTGGAGTTTCCTTTTGCCAGGCAATCTTTGGATGTCTCCGAGGACAGTAATGGTTTCTTGGGTAACTGGGAGGTAGTGCTCTCCAGGGAAGCCTTTTTGCATTCTGGACTGTATTACAGCTATTGGTTAAGGCTTCATGAAAGCCACTTAGGATGTTCCTAACCAAATCAAGAAGTCCTATCCAGTGGTAAGGGAAAAGCTCATATATTTGTGGGTTGAAAGCTATATAAAGTACCTGTCATGAGGCTTCACTTTGATGCACTGCTGTTCTTAACCGTGACGACATTAATACCAGCAGCCTTCTTTTTAAACGTAATATAGCCAGTTCTCTACTTTCTGTGGGTAGATGAGCCAACTGGGTAGATTGGAAGACGCCTGATGGGAGTTGGGGACTGGAAACTCTTCTGCATGCAAATTTAAGTGGAAAAGAATTATGAAGATAATTCTCATGACCCTGTAACAACATATGCACATACAATTGTTGACTTAAAAAATGTGGGATAGTCTTGTTCATTAGCACAGACAGTTCCAGTGGCTCTGAACACCTACAAACCATTTAGGCTTCTGAAGACTTGAGAGTAACCCATGGTGAGGTCTTGGAGATACGTAGCCCACAGAAGGACTGCCTACTGCTGATAGACTTTGATAGTCCATTTTGAGGGTCTATAACAAGTGGGCTTACTTTATAACTACCTTAATATTTAAATCAATACTTGAAAAATGATCTTTACAGTGTTTCTTAGTCCTCAGCACCCAGCCCCCATTATTTTTAATAAAAGTTGTTGCTTGTTAAATAGTTGAAGGGCTAAGAAATAGAAAGACTGTGAGATGGGCAGACAGTAATTCCTGATGATAAAAGCAGTATAAACACAGCCTCCACTTTTGAGGATTGACATTAATAAATTGGCAGCCAAAGGTACCTTTCTGTTCTGTGCTGAGTGTGCCTTTTGAGAAAAACAAGGTAAAGAATTAGAGAAAAATGGTGCTGCTGAAATGTACTCAATGCTTCATCAGAAAGGCTATTAGGGACCTCGTCTACTTGCTGCAGATCCTGTTTCTAAAGGAATAATTCTTTCATTAATATTTGTTTTAAAAGAGTTTGTCCTTAAATAACAGACTGAATAAGCAGAATAAAAAGACAGGAGCTATAAGTGGGTGGAAGAGGAGTGTCCAAACAACAACAAAATTCCAAGGCATGTAACGCATTTTACCTGTATTTCACAAACTGAAGCTGCAGTCATTTGATTCCTTCAAAGAAAAAAGTCTTGCTCAGGCTGCAGTTTTGCTGTGCTGCACACCTTTATAAAGATTAGGCAGGAAAGTAATAACATCGTTGCAAAACTCTGAATAGAATGATGAAGAAGAGTTGACTGGTCCTGTTAAGAGCCCAGATGACAAATGATACAATATGTTAAGCACATGATCAAGACAAACAGATTAGAAGATTCTAAGTAGTGACAACTGTTCTACTTGGCGGAGAGAAACACAGCACCATTAACAGCACAGCTCCAGAGACCCTCTCCAGGTGAAGTACAAAGGCTGGGTTTTTGACTAACTAAAGGGTATTACAGTATCAGAAACTATTGACATAAGTGCTTTATGTTTTTAAAAGAAGACATTTTTTTCCCAGGATATAACTATGAAAGAAGCAGCTGCATTCCCTTTAACACCAGGTAGCTTCCCAAATATAACACAGGTCCTTAATTTAGCGCTGTTAACAGGATTAATATTGAAGTGATAATTAACACAAACCTGTGAAAGTAGAGGATTTTCAACTCCACTTTTAATTCTAGAAATTGTAGAGATTGTGAGTTCGAGGGGGATCAGTGTTTTGCAGATGTGAAGTCTGCGGCAGCCTTGTTCCAAGATGATAAACATCGTATTCACCCTTGACAGTTTTTCATTAGTTGGGATTATTTTGTTGATGTTTTGACTAGCATTTTCATGGATGGTTATTCATAAGAGCTGACAGTAGCTATTGATGAAAGCAAGCCAGAGAGGATTAGGTGCAGTTCCCTTCAGCTTGTATGTAGCTTCTGACTGAGGAGCAAATAGGGATCACAGTCCTTGAATCCTAGGATTACACTTTCATCCAGAGCCATGTTGTCTGGAGTGGGCCAGGTAAACAAAATACACATATTTAGTTATTTCCATCCCTTGCAGTCCACCCATGATTGATGATGAGCATTCTCTAGCTACTAGATCAAGCCATCCATTTGAAGGGGAAAATAGAATATTAGTGAAATCCACTTACTCCATGTCTTTTGGCTGACTTTTGAAACCGATACTGGAGATGCTGTCGAATAGATTTCCACTGCCGGTCAGGGCTCAGGCTTATTGCAGGGAAGGAGGGTTCAACCCAAGATCGGTCTATAAGCTGAACAATTAAGTCATCCAGCACATATAAGAACTACTGTATTTCAAGAGTATGTATTTGCCCTTGTGATGAAAATCACACAGTGCATTTGAAAGCTATTCATCCTCACTTTTGGCCATTAGGTAATTTTGCAATTTTTTTTTCCTGTGATGTAGGAGTCTGTAGACTTTTTTGAAATTAAAAAAAAAAGAAGAGGTCTTTCTATCAGAAAAGGTTGGACATTGACCTAGATGTGAGGATGAGTGAGAATGCGGAAATATTCCCCGTGTGGAATAAAGGCTGTCACTGTTGAACTTGGGTATTTTGCAGCAAGGGATGTGATGCTTGCTTTTGATTTTGCCTTTCGAGGCATATTTTAATTATGAGCCTCTTGTAATGAAATATGCTGCCGCTAAAAACAGAATCCTAAGTAACTAATGCACAAACGGTCCTTCCCTGCCTTGACTGGAGAGCAGCTCTGCTGCGTTCCACTTGTCTGCATGAGGGTTCACTGCAGATTTGTGCCCTAGTGTTACGTTAGTGAACAGCTCGTTACTTACTGAAAGAATCACAATGTTGGGAAAAGCTCTCAGCTTCATGGCAGTCAGGCACCATTGCCTTGGTCCTAGACTGTAGTTTTGGAGTAACGCAGATTTGAATTTATCTTTTTTCAGGTGGTGATTTTTAAAGCCATAGCATGTACTACACATAAATGAAAGATTTTAATTATAGTAAGACTAAGGCTTGCAGTAATCTCTGCTTGTGGAGTTGGCTCCTGGGCACTCCTCTATTGATTTCTGCCTTTTGTGCTTAACTTTAGACATATTCTGGGTGATTTGGCTACTGATACAGCCACATATTTTACTGGTCGTAAGCTATTTAAATACTTCTGTACCAGTAGGTAAACATGTGCTGGTCTAAGCCCCCTGAAGGCCCCACTACCACCTTGGTCCTATGGCCACTCCCTTGACACCTCTTAGATCATCTATTGTTAGAGCCACTGAGACAGTCACGACTTGTTTTGGCAAGAGGGCCTGGGGACCCGCCCCAGGGATGTTGCTAGAGCCTGTTCTGATTGGTTGGTGCTTGAGCCCTACCACTTGGTAAATATTTCTGGTATCATCCCTTGATATGTTTACTCATGACATGAATAAATGCAACCATTGGCATTATCAAGTAGTTGAACGTGAAATCTGTTTAAGTGTATATTTTCATTTTTATATGTCTAACATTTATATCTGTTAAAAACACTTAACTGTTATTATTTGCACATACTTCTATGACCAAAGATCCCAAAGTACCTAGACCCCTTTTAGGTATCAATTCCTATGAAGCCACTCTACCTTCCATTTAATGTGTCCCCCGGGCCTCCACCAAACATAACTAGGCATACTAACTCAGACTCTCGGTAAGGGGCAGAGCCAGATTTCTAACCCAGGTCATCTGCTACGGCTGTACATCCTTCCACCCCACAGCTGTCTCACACCACTTAATTAAAATATATGTATGTATGTGGGAGTAGTTCAACAAGGCTTTTTTCTTTTGGGGGAAAAAGTAATTATTTTCTCCATCTCCATTTCTGGTCTTCAGATTTAATTTATTTTGTATCGGCTTCCATTCATTTTTGTGACTGTCTTGTTAATGGGGCTTCATTTCACCAGAATTAACCCATTCCATGAGCTGGAATATCTTCCGGCCAATCGGGGAGAGGAAAGGGATGGAGACGACCTTGCAGACTCTATAAGGAGAATTCTTTGGTGCTTTCTTCTGGATCTCTTCTAGCTAAAATGAAACAGTGCTACATGGGCCCTGAAAAACACAGCTTAAGTTATGCTTCTTTTGTGCACAGAAAAAATAGTGATCCGGGTCCTACATCACATAGACCCTTGCCAGCCATTAATTTTCTATTACCCACCTTGTGCTCTCAGGCCTGTCTCCCTTAAGTTACCCATAAGACCCACCGTGATTTCCAAAGGCCCCAGATGTTGCTTTTTCCACCACCAGCTCCCAGTTATCCAGATTTTAGTCAAGACCCAGTTTTAATTATACTTCCACCGAGCTTTCTCTGATTATGCCAATTCACAAAGCCCTCTTTCTGTCCAAACAACTCAGGTGGTAAATTCTTATTTTAATGTTTGATTGAATCTATTATCTTATTAGCATCTACTTGTGCAGTTCTGATAGTAAAGGACTTGAAAGAGAAAGGGCACCACTCTCTACCGAGGGTTCTGGAACATGATAGAGAGGAGAGAGTGATGGAGAGCAGAGTGACAATAGCCCTTTGAGGGTCTCTGGGGCAAGGCTTCACAGTATCTGGGAGGGCAACAAGAGTGACTGCTAATTATTGCTTATCTACGACATGCTGCATACCAGGCCAGGTGCATTAGAATCAGCATGTTTAAACTTCATAATAATGTTGCAAAGTGGTGTCTGTTATTTAGCCTCATTTTTTATGCTAGGAAAGGGAGGCTGAGGGGCCTTTGGCACATGGTGTAAGGCCAGGGCAGCTGGTAAACCACAGGGCCAAGATTCGCATCCCAGTCTTTTGGTCTGCAAGACCCATTTTGCTTCTGATACGCTAGACTGCCCTAGAGCCCGATGTTTGGGTCAGCAAGTTTAATCTTAACCTCTATGAGAATGCAAAAGTGCATACACACACACTCACACACAATCACTCACACTCACCTACTGCCAGAGCCTACACATATGATGGATGGAGACGACTGCCAGGAAGAGTACTGCTGAGTCACCTCTATGTGAAGGTAGACGTGTCCTTAGGAAATAGGAAAAGCCTGCAGTTTCATTTGGTGCAGATCCTATGCGTGAAGATTATAGTGTCTTAGAATTGTAAAGAGCTTGAAACATTCGTATGTAAAAGTGTGGGCTTCCTGAGGAAACATGGAAGATTCTGAAAATCCAGGCATGCTTAGGAAAGCCACATCATATTCCTTTTCATTAATGGTTTATCATTAAGACAGAATGGTTGTGCCAAATATGCAGATCATTAACTTTTGAAATTAACACAAAGAGCAGGGAAAAGGGGAAAACAAGTCTTCAGATGTGAGTGTAGGTAGATTGGCAGTGGCCTTGGTCACTCTCGTGATTGGGCTGAGCCATCTGGTCAGGTGTCCTCTTCTCTCCACTTTCCCACTGCAAAGTGTAATTGGTCAAAAGGGACAACTTTGCTAAGAAGAGAAGGGTGGTTCTTCGGTGAAGCATGTTTGATGAATCACATTTTTGAAGATCTGTTTCTTAAAAGGGTTTTGCTGGGTCAGCATGAGGTCTCTTCACATGAACTTCCGTGAGAATGTACAATATCCCCATTTCCAATACCAAAGTCTTTCAACAATTTCTGTAGAAATATAGTGTTGAAATATGACCAGTTTCTCTCTGCCTCTGGCACAATCATGTATAAAGAAGCTCAGAAGATTCAAATTTGCAAAGAGAGATATTTACTCACTCCAGGAATAAACTTTTTCACATTCAGAGAAGTCCAGGAATGACATAGGCTGTCTCAAGGAAATGTGGGTTCCCTATCTTTGGGGGTTTTCAAACAGAACTACCAGCTACATGTCACCATATTCTGCATAGAGGACACGTGCGTGGGATATTAATAACAGATTTATTGAGTATATACTGTCGACTGAAAAAAAATACACAACATGAGAGTTGTGAGTTAAGTTTTATTTGGGGCAAAATGAGGACTGTAGCCCAGGAGACAGTGTCTCAGATAGCTCTGAGGTACCAGCTCCAAAGAGGTAGTGGGGGAAGGTCAGTGTTATATATAATTTTACTGAAAGGGGTACCTGCATTCAAGCACACGTTTTTTTTTTGTTTGTTTGTTTGTTGTTTTGCGGTACGCGGGCCTCTCACTGTTGTGGCCTCTCCCGTTGCGGAGCACAGGCTCCGGACGCGCAGGCTCAGCGGCCATGGCTCACGGGCCCAGCCGCTCCGTGGCATGTGGGATCCTCCCGGACCAGGGCACGAACCCGTGTCCCCTGCATCGGCAGGCGGACTCTCAACCACTGCACCACCAGGGAAGCCCCAAGCACACGTTTTGACAGTCTTGCTGCTGGTCATGAGGAGCAGATGTCACTGTTAATGATTTTAGTGCTTTTCTAGATATGAGGAGATGCCAGAATTTGGGCTCATAAAATCTTCTCTGGAAAATGTCTAACTATCTGAAGGCCTGTTCTGCCAGTTTTTCCCAGAGCACAGAGTGCCTCATTCCTGATCTCCACCCTGAACTCCTTTCAGGGTGTGTTGAAGGTCCATGGCTACAGTGGCTAGTGACCTAATCCTTGTAGAGGCAGATGGCAAGTGACAATTTTTAGTTGGCGATAGATACTATGTGCCAGATACTGTTCTCCATATATTAATTTATGAAATCCTCTCAAAAATCTTAGAGTTGATTGTTTTATCATTATTCCCAACTTATAGATGCATAAACAGTAAGTGAGTTGCTCCAGGTCAGAATCTGCACTCGGGCAGTCTGATTCTAGAGTAGCGCTTTTCGATGGAAATAGAATGCATACCACAAAAACAGTTCCCGCATGCGGTCACACATTTTCTAGTAGCCACGTTAAAAAGGAAAAAAAGAAGGATCGAAGTTTACTTTAATAATGTATTTTATTAACTTAATATATTTAGAATATTAGTTCAAAATATATCAATTACAAGAAAATTATTATTATTATTATTATTTTTGCTGTACGCGGGCCTCTCACTGTCGTGGCCTCTCCCGTTGCGGAGCACAGGCTCCGGACGCCAGGCTCAGCAGCCATGGCTCACGGGCCCAGCCGCTCCGCGGCATGTGGGATCTTCCCGGACCGGGGCACGAACCCGTGTCCCCTGCATCGGCAGGCGGACTCTCAACCACTGCGCCACCAGGGAAGCCCAAGAAAATTATTAATGAGTTGTTTTAGATCTTGGTTGTACCAAGCCTTTGAAATCCAGTCTGTAACTTGCACTTATAAGCACATCTCAACTAGCCGTGTTTCCAGTACTCAGTAGCCACACTTGGCTGGGGCTGCTATATGGGACATGACTAGAGCTCGTGCTATGAACAGTCCCACTCTACCGCTGTCTGTTGGCTGCCAAGTTTCCTTCCAAGGCACACACCACCGGTCTGCATATGTGAGGCCATTCAGCTCGTTATTGATTTTGCCGTTAAATGCCAGCATGAATCATCTCTTGAAAAAAACCAACTTAAAACACTTCCATGACTTCTCTCAGGAACCTGTTTACTTTTAAAACCTGTAAGGTAGGAAGATTTCTCTGTATTTCATCTGTCAAAAAGTAAATCTCATATGCCTTTCGCTCGTGACAATGGAGCATAGCCCGATTGCTTCAACTTTACAACTATTCATATGCATGATTAACTCACCTCTCCTTTCTTGTGTCCAGGCTAAACAATCCCAGTTTCTTTTGCTGTTTCTTATTAATTTTTTTTTTTGCTTTTATTGGTTTTCTGGTGTATCTGTGTAGCCTGATGCGTATGAAATGGGCATAGTCGAGGATCTCCTTATCTCTAGTAAGAATGAGAAGGGAGAAAATCACCTTTAACGAAGAAGAGTGAACTTAACCAGTTTTTCTCATTTACACTTGATGTGTGTTTCTCAGTCCTCTTTTACTACATTCTTATGATTCCTGAAGTCAAAAATGACATGCGGCCCACCAAAGTGATATTTCTGATCAAATCATAGTAATTTCGGGTAGGTTTGATGCATGGCTTGGCAGGTAGCGTTCTTCTCAGTGATCTGAAGGGCTTTTCTCAAGTTGAATTTCTGACAGTAACCGACCCTCTGGGCTGTGGCATGCTTCAATTGAAAAATCAGAATGTGACATGCCTTTCATTGCATGGCACATATAGAAACAAGTCTTGTGTATCCTCTGTTACTGCAACTTCTATTCGGCTGCACATGAGAGTGTGAAACGTTTTAATAATTCCAAGTCTCTTTTGCGGGGGGAGCATATTTTATGGGTAGCTTAAATCTGACTCGAGTTGCTTATTAAAAGAAAAATATTAAGAACAAGGATGCAATTGGAAAGAAAGACAAATTCTAAACTTCATAGGGAGGAATTTCCTTGTGGAGACAGACTCTAAGGATATGTCATCTAATTTTATGTGCATGAATATTAGATATTTCATTTGGATTATAGAGCTGGTAGAATTAAAACATAATGCTTGTGGACATAATATATCCCCCGTGCAGCACATCTTTTTTTTTTTTTTTTTTTTTTAACTAAGCAGTCTTTACACAGCAAGACAAACCAGTGAAAAATGCAACATGCATTTGTTTGTGAGCTATATGAATAACCTCAGCGTATTTATTGAGCACCTGCTGTGTCCATGGCACAGAGTGGATAAAAGCAAATAGAGGAGAACAGCCTCGATTTCCAGGAATTTGAAGTCTAACCGGTGAGATGTGATGCACACGCCCTTTGCCCTTGGTAAAGCCAGATTACCTTATTTATATACGTCTAGCTCTCTTACTAAGTATGAGCTATAAAAATGCGGAGAATGCATCTTACTCATATTTTTATTTTCAGCACCTTGCCAAGAATAACTGCAACAGGTGTATGCTGGATTAAATGAAAGTGGTACGTTAATTTTCTTTATATTGTGAATTAAAGTATAGCTATAATGCCATATTTATATTGGGACCATTTCTATAAAAGTCTCGTTTTAAATAATGAAGACAAATCAAGTCTAATCCCAATTCCTTTGCTACTCCTCTAGCTGGATCTGCTCTGCTGAATCCAGTTGGTGACTTCTAACAGCTCTGCTGCACTTGAAAAAGATGGTCTTAACCTGATGGAAGTGTGAGGCCTCTTGTCTCAGCATGCCAGGGTCGTATCATGATTTAACCTCAGTCACAGACTCTTTCGGTATACGAAAAAAGATGCTATTGTGTTCTGAGGATGAACCTTGACATTCAATCATGTTACGTAATTCTTGGAAGTATGCACCCAAGAGGTTGGGTAAAAATGTGTTTACATGTGCCTGCATAGGGTTTTCAATGACTGGTGAAGAATATAGGAATTCTGATTCTAAAGGAATATAGGAATTCTGATTCTAAAGGAATCAGCTAAAAGTTAGCAAGTCTATGTAACCTACAGAGGTAGAGCCCCCTTTGACTATCCCATCAAGTGCACAGAATACGCTGCTTTGCTAATGTGGCTATTTAATCAGTTACAGAAAAGTTGATGTAAACAAGAAGACATCAGATCATCAGAAAGACATTTCTTTATCATTTTGCCTGCAAGGGCTTCAGTACACATTGATAGATTTAAATAATTCTTCTCAACCTACCTGGTTCCTCAAGGAAAAAATATTAACCCGAAATAGACTCACAGTCATAGAAAACAAACTTATGGTTACCAAAAGGGAAAGGTCGGAGGGGGAGGGATAAATTAGGAGTTTGGGATTAATACATATATACTACTATATATAAAATAGATAATCAAAAAGGACCTAGTCTATAGCACAGGGAACTCTACTCAATATTCTGTAATAACCTATATGGGAAAAGAATCTGAAAAAGAATGGGTATATGTATATGCGTAACTGAATCCCTTTGCTGTACACCTGAAACTAACACAACATTGTAAATCAACTAAACCCCAATATAAAATAAAAATTAAAGAAAATAAATTCAATATTTATTTAAAAAACAAAAAAAGAAAAGAAAATATTCACCAATAAGGAACATTGTGTTTCTACGGTATGCAATGCACTTCCTTGGCCCAGTGGAATGTACAGCCATACCCAAGAATTGGCCATCTGCTTAAGGAATTTTCATGGAATTCACGTGGAGGTAGGAGAAAAAAAAGGAAAGTACCTCAAAGATAAAAATTGCATCCATGGGGTTTTATAGATGAGTAGATTCAGCCTGAGAAGGAATAAATTGGGCTCCCTGTCATCCTATATGTTTTTCTTATAGTTTTTCCAACTTTGTTTCTGATTCTGGATCATATATGCTAGTCTTTAGACTGGATATTTATATTCTCTTTAATATAAAATCTTATTTCGCGTAGTATTTTGAAGTCTATGGCTTAAGAAACCTCTTCAAGATTCATTAAAAACAACAAAAGTAACGATTAAACTCCCCCGCAGCCTGGGAATGGGGGCAGAATGGCTTATCCCTGGTTTACTGGTCTGCATAGAACTTGATCTCATTCTCAGACTCTGTGTTTTGAAAACTTGTGATGCTCACAGTCTAAATAAAGTGAGACCCAAATCCTTATAAGCTAAGGTAAACAGTTTTGTCCTGGCATGTGTTGGGCATGATGGGGAAATGTACACAGGGACAGAATTATCCGTTGATTTGGCAGCAAGGTTGGCAAGCACAGATGTTTGGTAAATGGCTACAAGATAAAAGGCATTCGGAATAGCAAAGTAGTCAGTCCCAAGAACTGAAAGCTAAGAGATGCTGAAAATAGTATGAAATCATTTATGCTGTGAAGGTTTAGGAAGTGAACATAGGATGATGGAAATTTGGTAGGGTGCACATGTGACCATGCACACACACCCCTCCCCCCACCAAAGAAAACACACATTTTTAAATGATAAAAAAATGATAGCAAGTCCAAGACGAGAAATGACAGGAAAAGAGGGAAGAGGAGGAAAACAATTCACCTGAAAGGGAGTTAACGCTCTTAGCTGTTGGGACTAGACATGTGTTTAGAAATACCATTCCATTGAAACCACCAAATGAGACTGTTAGAAGGGGGTAGAGGAAAAGCCTTGGGAAAGAAAGCATACTGCTGGTTCTAAAGAGTAAGCCAGTTGCAAAGGAGGGAGAAATCTGTGTAACCCAAACAGATTACGCATTCTCTCAGATTTAGAAAAACAATGAACAAGAAGAAAAACAAATGGGAGCGCTATGAAGCAGTGGTTGACATAGTGAAATTGAATGCTCTGTGTAATATAATACTATGAGAAGTTCATATGCCCAAGTCTTTCCCACTTAAAGCAAAATCTACTGTTGACTCCTTTTCCAGTTACGTCCTTATATCTTGCCTTTCCTGCCAATTCTATCTTCTGAAGCTAGTAGAATTTGCTTGCTGTCTTCACCGTGCATTTACTCCTCAAATCACCCAGCCTGGATTTTGTCCCCACTGTTCCAACTGAAATAGTTCTTGTCAAAGTTACGAATGGCTTCCTAGCTGTCAAATCCAATGGACTTTTTCCGGACTCATTTTATTGTGATGATTAAAAGAAGAATCTTAGTGTATTAGAGAAGCCAAGAATGGACTGGTAACATTTCCATGATCCTACCATTTTGATTCTCTGTTTCAAAGCTGCCAAAATAACTACTGGAGATTTAGAGAAGCAAAATGGGTAATTTTGGACTGCATGTAAACTGGAAAAGATTGAAATGTATGACACTTTGCCCAAAAGAATAGCTTCAAAATAAAGTTGAGATTGGAATATTAGCCTTTGGAAATTGAGGAAGACATGGGTAAGTAGCAGGAAATTTAATTAGGATTTATTAGTCGAAAATATAACTATCCTTTATGGAAGATACCATATTAACTCCATAGGGGTTGAGGGGAAATATTGCTTGGTACACAGACATGTTTCTCTTGCTGGGGAATTTTAAAGAAGAAGTTAAAAGGGTCAAAGTTTTAAGGAATGCATAAAGATGAACATGTGCTTAGTCACAGATGCCCTTATGAGCACCAAACTTACTGATCCAGAGTGTAGAGAGAAGGAAGGGTCTGCTTGTAGAGTACTCTGGTTGACAGCATTACCATTGAAATCATCTTTCAAAGAAAACCTCAATCCCCTATCTAACAACTGCTGGTGGGTAGGGTTTCCCCACGAAATTCTTAGATACCTGTTTGCAGACGCTAGGTTTATTCCATATTTACCTTTTCCTCTTTTTTTCTTTTTTCTTTTTTTTTGTTCAGAAACTGTCCCTTTAAGAAAATTCAAGAGAGAAGAGATTGAAGGGGATAAATGTTAGGTCAGTCCTTTTAAAAGAGAAAAGGATGCACTAATGCCACTCTAGCCGTCAGGAGCAGACGTTTATTAGACACCTGCCTTGGTCCTTTACGTCAGCTCTAAGATCAGTGAGGAAATCTGAGAGCTCAGCTGTGCTGCAGGGAATTTTATCTAGAGAAAAAGAAGGCATCAGCTCATTTTTTTTTTAACATCTTTATTGCAGTATAATTGCTTTACAATGGTGTGTTAGTTTCTGCTTTATAACAAAGTGAATCAGTTATACATATACATATGTTCCCAAATCTCCTCCCTCTTGCGTCTCCCTCCCTATCAGCTCATTTTAAAAAAAGACTCAGGCCCTCAAGCCATCCCCGAAGTACTCTTTCAAATCCAACAAGTCAAGGAAAACTATAGTCAATGATATGCTTGTGTTTATCAGAGCTGGCATTATGGCACTAAGTAAAATTTATGATACATTAGAGTTCACGTTAGAGGTTTATTTTTGTGATATGTATACACATGAGTACATTGGATCTCACTGCCTAATGTCTACATAATTATTATCCCATTTTGGTGACATATTATGTTAAATGGCTGCCAGTGTTTCTTGCCATTTTTGTTTGTTTTGTGACGTGATATTGGGTGTGTGTGTGTGTGTGTGTGTGTATACGTATGTACATAGTACATTCTTTTAAGTGCCACATCTTTGATCAAACAACTTCTATTATAATTTATGTTATAATTTATAATGTTTTTACTTTGGGAAATATAATCTGATTTATGACCCAGTTTCTCAGGAACACATTAGAGCAGAAAGAAAAGTGTCTTTGTTAGTGAGTGGCATTAATATAAATACTGTTATATTTGTAGCTTAATTTATGTTCTGACTTTTCATGTGAGTATTATGACTGCTTTAAGTTCCCAAACCTTGTATTACATTTGGATTCCCTCCGTTATGCTGAGCCCATTACTATGTGTAGAGTAGGAGCTAATTTAAGCGTTTCTTAAATGAATCATATTAGAATAAGGCGAAAAAAAGCCACTTGGAAACTTCATGGAATGTAGGTTAATCTCGCTTTGATGATTTAGAGTTCCTTTAGGAACTTGGAGTACTCCCAGAAACACTAAGAAAATCAATTACTATTGAATGGCACTATAAATTCTGTTTATTTACATTTTCTGGGGTTTTAGACATATAGGATTTTGCTATAAACAGGAATAGATATGCATGCATGAAGATTGATTCAGTCTACAGCTACCCAATGGGAGAAAGTAGACAGAGTGGTTATGGATGCAGATAACCAGTCCCCTGGTTATTTGGGGGCCAGAGGGTTAGTTTTATGGAGGGATTGACGTCAGAGGTGCTGAAGAAGGTTGTGTACTGAGTACAATGGACAGAAATGGTGGAAGAGCAAAGGAGTCTGGTCTGAATCTGGGTGAAATTTAAAGGCCCGAGTTGAAGGAGGTGTGGACTGGAGAAGGTTGCAGACTGACTGTCCGACACGGATATGTTTTTTGGCGGTGTGTGAATGTTTGGCCTTCTCTTATCTCTGCATGCCCCTCCACCCCATCCCTGCTGAATTTATTTCCTCTCTGCAGGGTGAGCAGATTCCACTTTGCCCCAAGGCTGACCATTCCCTAGAGTCTACCTTTGACTCGCCTTTCATTTTCATTGTGTGTAGAGGACTCCCCCCTCTCCAAATTATTCCTTTCGAGTAGTGAGAATCCCCTATGAAGTCCTTCAGGTAAGGTTCTCTTTCAAACCGTAAATTTTCAAATAAGTATTTAAGCACAGCTTTTAGATTCTTTATCCAAAATCTGATCTCTTTGGCCCAGTGTTTAAATCTACCAGACATTTAGTACTTTTCAAACACTTCACTGAACAAACCAGGTGGCAGTCTGTTAGGGCTCCCCAAAGTTCCTGAGCCCCGAGAAGTGTCAAACAGGTCCATATTTCCACTTATAATTAAAGAGCTAACTAGTTAGAAGCGGGGGAGCCATCGTGAAGGTAAACATTGATGTCACTAGTGCATAAAAAGGATGTGAAGGTGCATACAGTGTATGAGTAAAATACTTCATGAAATGTGTAAGCGTAAAAAGCTGTCTTTTAAAATCACTGTGTGATTTCATGTCACCTGATTTTTAAATGTGCTTGTGTAAAAGTTAATGAGTTAAATTTTTACAAGTAGATGTTTTCAATGTAATATATATATATATATATATATATATATACATACACACATATATATACACACACACCAAAAAGTGTGTGGGTGTGTGTGTATTTCAAGTTGGCCCCAAACCAGTTTGCATTTTATCACTGAGAAAACGGGGCCTTGCCTTATATTTGGTCTACTTACCACTTCCTTTGGAGACTTGTCTGGGTGCCCAGCTCCGTCCTGCTAGTCCATTTTGGCCTCTTGTTGCTGAAATTCAGCCTCTGTACACTGGTGCCAGATTAAATCTCAGAGACAGAGTTTTGGGTGAACTAGAAAGAAATAGCTTTATTGCTTTGCCAGGCAAAGGGGGCCACAGCGGGCTAATGCCCTCAGAATTGTGTGTCCCACCCTGAAGGGGGCAGTGAGGAGACTTATCGTGTTCAAGGAGCAGGGCCTGATTACCTCGTGGGCCTTCTTCTGATTGGTTGGAGGTGAGGTAATTGGGAGTCAGCATCATCAACCCTCTGGTTCCAACCGGTCTGGGGTCTGCCTGCTTGTGGGCCGGTTAACTTCTTCCACCTGCTGGGGGTTTCAGTAGCTGCAAAACAGCTCAAAGGACATGGCTCAGAATATTATCTATAGCCCTTGAGGAGGAACTAAAGGTCCTTGGCTTTGTTTAATGGCTAAAGTATTATTATTTTGTCTTGCTTGACTGTTTTCCTTTCTTTCTTCATTTTCTCACTTCTCTGATTAAATTTATTCTTTGACTAAAGTTTTTCTACAGACAGGAGGCAGATGGAGGACACGGGTAGGGGTCTATTCTGGGAAAGCCTCGTAGGGTCCTGGTCGGTTACACCCTCACCACTTCCTGCCCTGGCAGGCTCCATGTACCGTCCCTGCTTCCCACTTTAGCTCTCTGGCCTCCTCCCAGCCCACACTGCTATCTGTTTTCCAGTTACTCTTCCCCAGCCTTTCTCAGTTCCCTGTACTATGCCTTGTTCCCTCTTGCCCATAGGGATAGTAGCCCTGCCCCTGGCCTCCCTTCTCTTTCTGGTTTATGCTTTCAGAGCACCATTGCCCTTACTTTCGAAATATAGTCAGTTCTGTTATAATGCAACATACCCATTAAAAAAAAAAATCACCATGCTGTGCAAAATGGCACAATAAAAACCACAGGGTTTATGGGAAAATGAGGTGGGGTCACAGCAATCAAAAACCTCCCCAGTGGGCTTCCCTGGTGGAGCAGTGGTTGAGAATCTGCCTGCCAATGCAGGGGACACGGGTTTGATCCCTGGTCCGGGAAGATCCCACATGCCACGGAGCAACTAAGCCCGTGAGCCACAACTACTGAGCCTGCGCTCTAGAGCCCTCGAGCCACAACTCCTGAAGCCCGCGTGCCACAACTCCTGAAGCTCGCATGCCACAACTACTGAAGCCCGCACACCTAGAGCCCGTGCTCTGCAACAAGAGAAGCCACTGCAGTGAGAAGCCCGTGCATTGCAACGAAGAGTAGCCACCACTCGCCGCAACTAGAGAAAAGCTTGCGCACAGCAACAAAGACCCAGCGCAGCCCAAAATAAATAAATAAATAAATAAAAACTAAAACCAAAACCAAACAAAAACCTCCCCAGTGACACCTAAAAAGAAGACCGGAAACTAATCCAAAATGGTAGTAAGCTTTTGCACATGTAAAATCATTAAGAAATGCACAATGACTTCCATAAATATGGTAATGTACCTTGAAAAAGACCTGAAGTTTACTCGGTGGAAGTGGCCTTCAGAAGGCTGCTGCTTGTGAGCTGTGAAGTGGTGGGCGGAGGGTTGTCTGAAATCCTTGGGAAAGTGCGGCTCCTGGTGAACTCAGGTCCCAGGAAGAGGTCTGTTCTTGTGTTGTTTGTGTACTCCTACCCGGTTCTCTTCAGCTGGGTGCAGATTTTTGCATGTTCATCCAGTGTGTCTCACAGATGAAATCCCTGCATAAGCAAACACAAAAGCCCGTTCTGCTCAAATTGTTCCGTCATATGTCAATTTCACCTTTTCAAAACAAGCGTCATAGCAGAACTGAGTGTTGCTGTTGTCAGTTTACATTTGTTTGTGTGATCTTTCGCAAATGCCCATGTTGTTCCCCATTAGACTAGAGACTGGGACGCCGAGCTTTGTTTGCTTTCCCTCATTTGTGTAGCCCCATCATCCAGCACGTTCCCTGGCTAGTGGTAGGCACTTGGCAAAGGGAAGAATCTTTTTGTCTCCTTTTGTTACCGAATGAAAGTTCGTGAGCCTGATGCCCAGTGAGGCCAAACAGACCAAAATGGTTGGTGGCTCGTGCTCAGAAAGGTCTGAGCTCCCTGAAGGGTTTCAGCAAGGCATTTTTAAAGGCCAGGTGAGGGACGGGTGTCCCAGGGTCTGTGATCAGCTCCTGCACAATTTTCTGATTGGTTGATGGTGAGGTAACAGGGCGGTGCCACAGGGGTTAACATTAGCAATCCTTAAGTGCCAGTAGGTTTGGGGGCTAGGTGCTCATCAAGTAGTTAATTTTTTCCATTTAGTGGTGGTTTTTAGCATCTGAAAATTTTAGGAACTATGCCTGAGATATCATTATCTGGGTACTTCCAAGAGGAGCTATAGCAGAGGATATGGGGAAGGGGCCTGTCCCAGGAAAGTCCCATAGGGTCCTGCTCGGTTATCCTTTCCTCTCATCTTCCTTTTCTCAGGACTCTTATGCCTGCTGTATACCCTCTGAGTGAAGGGTTTATGGTTGATTATGGCTTAGTGTGTTTTTTTTCCTAGAGAGCAAAATCTTGGAATGGTTTCTTTATTAATGTTCCACATGGTTGTTGTATCAGGCAGAATTGAGCTGGGAAAACAGCTCAAGCCAAGTTATTCAGTGGAGGGACCTTAAATGGGTACTTGTTCAAAAGCTGTTTTAGAGGGCTAAAAAATAACATGCCTGTCAATGGATGAATGGGTAAAGAAATTGTGACATACACACACATACAGTGGAATATTATTCAGCCTTAGAAGAGGATTCTGCCAACATGGATGAACCTGGAAGATACTTTGCTAAGTGAGATAAACCACTTTATCTGCGTGATCTCCCTTATACATGGAATCTAAAAAAGTTAAATACATAGAAGCGGAGAGTAGAATGGTGGTTACAAAGGGCAGGGACGCGGGGGAAGAGGGGGGATGTTGTTCACAGGGTATAAAGCTACAGTTTTGTTGGATAAATAAGTCTAGAGGTCTAATGTACGGCATGATGACTGTAGTTAATAACACTGTACTGAATACTGGAAATTTGCTAGGAGAGTGGATTTCAGGTGTTCTCCTCCCATGTGTATACACACACATCAGTAACTCTGAGGGGGATATGTTAATTAGCCTGACTGTAGTAATCATTGTACTCTGTGTATGTATAACAAATCATTATGCTGTGCATCTTAAATACTCACAAGTTTTGTTAAAAAAAAAAAAAAAAAGTAAATGGGGGAATTCCCTAGCGGTCCAGTGGTTAAGACACTGTACTTCCACTGCAGGGGGCACAGGTTTGATCCCTGGTCAGGGAACTAAGATTCTGCATGCCACGCAGCGCGGCCAAAAATAAAAATTAAAAAAAAGAGATAAGTAAACAGGACGGTGAGGCAACTCAGAGCTTAGCTGTGGCAGGAAGCTGCTGCTCAATGGAGAGCCCAGCAGAGGAGGTGGTCTTACCAGAGCTCAGGGGCAGAGCCAACCAGAAGGATATGGTACCACAAAGGAGTCACGGCCATGATGAAAATGCTGCCCTGAGTAGAGAGAGTGAGGGGCTAAAAAACACCCAGTTTCTCCTGTCCTCCCACCCCCAGTCTTCTGCCAGATCCTCCCACTGGAAGAACTTGACCAGAAGCCTGCTGGCAAGGGAGGGTGGGAATGCGGTTTGCAGGAATCAGGTCCCTGCCCCACAGAGCAGAGCAGGGCTGAGGCAAAGAGCAATAGGGCAAATGATCGACGTGGCCCACTGTTCATTGCCTTCTTTTCAACAAACAGATTGCTCAGTGGCATCAGTGCTGCCTTACGGATCCTTCCGAGAAAGCCTTCTTCGTTAATTTGGTAAGAGAAATGCATAAGAGTTAGGACTTCTGTTAGAGTTTTCTTGAGAAAACTTACTGGTTAATGGATTATTGATATCAAAAGTGTGAGGTGTGGGTCACATAGATCCAGCACACCAGAGGGGAACAATGTGTGTCATCATGAAACTTCTTCCCTAATGAGTCATAATACAAAATATTCTTTAATAATTGAAATCTCTCTCTTGACTTCAAGTCATGGTAGCATGGCAGCGCTTCTCACCTTTACCCTGTCTTTCTTATTGTCCTTGCAGTTTATAGGCAATATCGTCCTCCAGAAATTATATTTCCAGCTGAATATTAAAGTATTCTCCAGGGCAAAGCAAAAGTAATCAGAATGGAGCTTATACAAATAATGATTTTGAGCACAGTTTCTCCCTTAGACTGAGAACATTCTTTTTGTTTGGGCTGCCTTTTTATTTGGTTCATTCCTTGTATCGTTTAGAACAACAGTGCTATATATACTGCAGAAATGGCTAGGCACAGATGTTTTCTTTTTTGGTAAGATTATTAAAGGGCTCAGGCCAGTGAAAAGACTATACTAGACTTATACTGTAGGCTCCATTCTTTGCTTTTGTAAAATATACGAAAGAAATAAAAAATGTGCAAATAAGAGGCTTTTAAGGTCGTTGACTAACACCTCCTTATGAGGAGGAAGTATTATTGAAATAAAAAATGCAATTTAATTTTAATAAATGTATCTTAAATTTCAAAAAATTATTGAATTTCTATATGTTCTATAGTTCTATTTCAGAACTAACATTTTGTTCTGCATTTCAAAGGCATTATATGCAGGATTATTTTTATTGTTAGTCTACAGAATTGTCCTCGTGATGAAATATTTGTTAGCCTTTGTTGGTAGCACTGTGGAGTGCAATTTGCAAGGCAAGTTATACTGATATCCACTGGCTCTGTAATCGGAGATAAATCTTTACACTAGTTATAGTATTTTAAAGCCACATACTTGAATGCTCATTTTTCTCTTGCGTGACAATCTCTCTTTTCAGAATGCTTTTCAGTCTAGTGGCAGGACTGTGGGTTAACTTCATTACATCTGTTTTGGTTTGTTTTTTCCGTCATTCAATTTCGGGTATTGTCTCGCCTTTCTCCCCTGCATGGCACTTGTTAGGGGAGAGGTATGTGGCCCTCGGGGGTGGGGCATGGTCCAAGCTGGCATCCTCCGAGATGCGAAGCCTTTGCTGGTATTGGGCATTGTCAGGCCTTCCTCATGCTGGCCTCTGCAGCATATCCCAGCTCCTACCTCCTCTCCCTTCATTAGGTCCATCCTGCCCTCTGCACAGCATCCTCTCTCACCGGGGGAGGTCCTTCAGGCCTGCTGCCTTGCCCTGCACGTCCCACTCTTGCCCTCTTGGTGGTGAGGGTGATGTTTGCCTGCTCCCCCTGCTTCATCAGGTCACACAGAGGGCTTGCTGAGGCAGTCTGTCTCCTCTGCTTCACCCCTTTCTCATCACTGCCTGGTCTTCTGGGCCATGGCAGCATGGGAACAGTAAGATGTCAGGCTACGGGGTCACTTCCCATTTCCCAATGTCTCAGAGAAAAGCAGGAACAGACTCTGAAGGGGTCTGATTGTTTCCGTCCACCCCCTTTCTTAGAAACCCGAACTGTATCTAACTCTTTTGTTTCTCTTTCAAGGTTTCTGCTCTTTTTCAAACACATCTATAAGGCCAACTTGAAGCCTAAACATCCCAGAGCTTGAGATTTCTGTGTCCTGATTCTCTTTTGACTTTCCCTTTAGGCAGTGGAGCCATTCGGTAGAAGTCCTTGGAGTTGGAGGAAAGGCCTTAAGGTCACAGCCAAGAAATGCAATAAAGCTGGGGTGAGGGTGCTTTAGATAATACCCATTATACTTTCTTAAAGTAGGTTGCATAACTCTTGGGAGCCTGTTTCCTCACCTGTAAAAGAAGAGTTATAATACTTAGCTTGATGGTTATTAGGAAGATAAATGTGATAGCTTAGGTCGAGTGCAAGGCCCAGTGACCAGTCAAAACCTGTTAGTCCTTTCCCCTCCTCTTCCCGCTTCCTCCATGGTTTAGAGACAGAGAAAGGTTTAAGTGAAGTAGATACACAAGGATCAAATAGAATCAGAAAGCCATCTCAAGGCTATAACTCCAAGTGTTAACTCATTTAACCACGGTGAGGCAAAGCCTAGAAAAAGGCTTGTATTATTACAGAAGCAGTACACGTGTGTTGTAGAAAATTAAGCAATGCTTACAAGCAAAAATAAGAGAAAAGTCACCGTGTTCCAGCACGCAGAAAGGACTAGTTTGAACACTTGAGTGTATTTTTACTTTGACTTCTCTCTTTCTCTCTGTATATATACATATTCGCATATGTTAAGTTATGAATTTTCATCTCATCTAGAACCGAGGAGTGTTCCAGTTTACCTTGTTGTTCCCCAGACGTCTTTCACTGCTGATTATCTCAATCGGCATCCAAAAGAGAACCCCATATTACTTCTGTCTGTTATGTCTCTTATGGTTCTTTTAACTAAGAACAGTCCGTTTTTCAATGTCACGGGCTTTTGAAGAACCTGCCCAGTTCCAGTTGTCCTGGGAAATGTCTTACCTTACGGGTTTGCTTGATTGCTTCTTAAGGTGGTGTTTAGCTTGTTCTTCTGTTTCTGTGAACTGGACGTTTTGTCTGAAGTGTTTATTTGTTTAACTTTGCTTCATTGGTGACGCTTCAGATTGCATTATAACAGAAGAAATCATCTTAGTGATCCTACAGTTAATGGCAAGATTAGGGTGATGACTCTCGGATCCTTCCATTTTGCAGTTATATGTTTCCCCCTCTGTCTAGCAAGCAATGTGTATTTGGTTATTTTGGTATTATTTAAGTGTCTAATCCCTCATCAACCATTCAGCTAATAGTTTCAGCACCAGTTGTAATGAGCGAAGATGTTGTAAATCGAAAGAAATGGCTAGGTATGCTGTAGGGATGGAGATCTGTATGGCAGATCTTAAAAAAACGTAGCTACATCAGCTTTTCCCTGTTCAGGTTAGGAAGGAGGCCAGATCTTAGTAGTCTTTGGGTGAGACATATCTTGGTGGCCAAGACACACAGGATTGCTAGAAATATCAAGAATTACGCCTACAATTTGGAAGAGAGCATAGGGTGACTTTAACAGCGGTTGATTTTGAGTTTATGCCTGGGATCAGTGTAAGAAGAGGGTGGAAGTTTAGAAAGTGATGAAATCCATAATCTAATGTTATTTAAAAAATTTAAGGCACCTAAAAAATGAAATCTAAGAAGCTTCTAAAATTGAAGTTAGATGAGTTTTCTTTCAAGAAAGTCTTAAGTTGGAATACTTTTCCCTTTATATCTGTAGAGTATCCTTTTGATTAAGTATGCGAATTCTATGAACTCTGACAATTTCTTCATAAGCCCTCTCTTTTCAGCTCTCCAAATGTAAATTATTCTCTTCTGTTTGCCGGGAGTAGGCTACCCTGTGCTCTGGCATACTGACTACTTCTAAGGCAGCTGGGAGGATTAGATGGAATTGGATTCTTAAAGAGTTTCAAGAGTTAGTTTTTAGGAACAGGCTGCTTTGTAAAAGGTGCCTAGAGTGTAAGTTTAGAAAAGGCACTTGGCTGGTCTCTTTGTCCCCTTGTATGGAAAGATCAAAGTCTCTCGGAGAGTTAGAGTAGCATCTGAAGTTTTACTTGGGAAATTTAAAGATTGGTGGTTTTAAGAGGTATGGTACATTATATGATTGGATTATTACCTTACTATTGATTGTATCATCAGAAGCATATCGCTGTCCCCTGTTTAGTTGCCTCCTGTCCATAGCTTGGCCAGGTGGTATGCTTTGACCAATGAAATGTGGCAGTAAGTTATGAGTGCTGTTTCCAAGCAGACGTTGTAGAAACCACTGTGTAGTCTCTCCAACGCCCTTTTCTCCCTCTGCCCTGGGACTGGCATGTCCCAGATAGCAGCTGCTCTTCCAAGCTGGCTTTTAGATCTGTGATGAATATGTAGTGTGTTCGAGAAATGAACCGTGTTTGCAGTTGGAAGCCACTAAAATTTTGGTGTTTGTTACTGCAGCATAACTTAGACTCAACTGACTGCCACAAAGAATGAGATGCATGAATATAATACAGGATTGTGCTGATACCATCTGGAGGGTATGGATGAGAATTTTAAAGATGGTGAACTGCTTTGTATAGTTGACTTGAAGGTATCTGGATTTTCTTTTTTTTTTTCAGCTCTATGATTCAATGAAGTGAGTTGCCAAATCAGAATGGGGTTAAGGTGCCCATTGGGAGACACCTTAAGATATTAGAGTCATGCCTAACTCCACAAACCTCAACTGACTGTAAGAATGAGAAAGAATCTTTGATTGGAACATTGTTCTATTCTGTGGTTAGCACTAGTGATCTGTTGGAACAATTCACTGAAAGTGAGCTGGGACTTTTTAATTATTTTTCTTTCAGATATGCTATTTGAGATAGTTATTTGAATTACATTGTCACATTGTGAAATAATACAATCTGTTGCTTTTAGAGTCACACAAATTAATTTTCAACTGAAGTATAAATGTCAGCTGATGTATGTCATACTCAGCTTAGGAAAAAAAATTCCTTCATACTTGAATTTTTATTTTTTTTCCTTTGGAGAAAACATGCTCAGAATAAACTTTGAGAGCTATGAATTGAGAGGGAAAACCATTCTCTTTTCAATTCAAATTAATTTCTCAGAGCAGGATAAATACTCCTGCTGAAGTATTGGCCTATATTACAAACCTCAGGGATCTTAAGTTTTATGGCTCCGTTTCAGCATCCAGACTTGTGCAGTGTGCCTTTAGTTAGCTCAGTTACCTACTAGGTGGTTATAAATGATTGTGTTGTGTAAGGAGAGTTACATAAAAATTAAGAATTAGAGGCACATCACGTTTCACCTCACCTGGCTGAATGAAGTTGATCTTCAAAACGATGTACTTTTCAGCAGCTCATTTTGCTACATATTGGAAGTTTCTGGATATAGATAATTTAGGCAATCAGGAAACAGAGATGAGGGTCTCTAGTTCATAACTGAAATTTAGCCTTCAGATTAACTCATTAGTATGCAGCTGATTAGGAGGTATGTATTTATTAAATGAAATGACCTCTAGATTTGCATATTCAGTGCAGAATTAGGTTCTTAGAGGTGTAAGGATCTTTAAAATCACTGTTTAATGGGATATTATTGCCAAGATTTAATAATTAAGATAACAATTTGGTTTTTAAAGTTTTTAGAGTTTTTGAAATTGCTTGCAGGCCATTTCCTTCTACACTTCAATCCTCAGCAAAAAGTAATCTTTTTAACATAAAAAAGAAGGTGAATACAGATGTCCCAATCCTAAAGAATTGATAATCACTACTTAGTTTTAATTTGAATAAATAATTTCTGTTCAATTCACTGAGTACCTTCTGTGTGCTATGCTAAGTTGCTGATACAAAGATTAAGAGATCCCTGCCCTCAAGAGGTTTACAACCTGATAAAGGAGATAGAAACCTTAAAAAATAAGCAAGGAATAGCTTGATAAATGACATAATGGGAATGTTACAGAGGAGAGAGTAGTTCATTCACTTATGGGGAAATAGGGAAAGATGAGTAAAACATTACAAAAACATATTACTTTCAAAATTGGCTTCTGAATCTGAACAGAAACAAAGTTAAGATGGACATTATAAAAGCTTTGTCTAGGGGATAGTTTAGAGAACGAAGAACATAGAGCTTTTTTATTCCTAGTTCTTATAGCATGTGACATTATGTAAACACGGGGACCTGCAGTTTCAGTGACAAAAGGAGTGGAGCCTTCTGGAGAGGTATCCTAGGCTCTTTTATTTCCCAAACCTATCTAGAGATTTACCTGGGCCTGGGGAAGGGAAGGGGCTTTGTTCTCCAAGCCCTACCAAATTGTAAGCTCCCTGTTGCTTCCTGTCTAACTCTCTGTAGCCTCCTAGTGCCTGGGAACCTTTCCTAGTGTGTGTGTGTGTGTGTGTGTGTGTGTGTGTGTGTGTGTGTGTGTGTGTGTGTGTGTGTGTGTGTGTGTGTGTGTTGAAATTCAACTCCCCCCACCCCATTTTTGATGAATTATGTTTCCCCATAGGTAATAAACCCCACGGGCTGAATGGGGGAAAGAATAGATAATAAAGAAAATGTGGAGGAAAATAAAACCTATTTAATATCTCAAAATACTAAAATAATATCTGGTTACTTGTATTGAAACTAGATATTGTTATCATATCCAGACTTCAATTCTATAACAAATCTTATTTGTTCATTAAAGTTAAAATAAAATCCTGCCTTCTTTATGAAGCTTTTATCAATAATTTGTCACAGTTATCTCCACTTTTATTTCAAATTTCTATAATGTGTACAATTTCTGTAGCTAATAGAGCTTTCAGTTACATATTGCCTTGTATCTTGTTTCCTGTTGTCTGGGTTAAAACATTTTCTCTCTAAAAAGATGAAAGTCCTTGGAGATTTCCAGGACTGTAATTTACACTATCGACACTATGATAGCATATCGGTAGTAGTAAAAATGCTACGTAGGGCTTCTAAGTTTCCGTTGGGGAAACTTAGAATGGGGTCTAAGGGGGTCTCTCTAAATCCAGATCTATCCACATATCTTCCCAAGAAAGAAAACAGATCAAGAAAGAGAGCAAATAAAACCACAGCATAACTGAGAGACCCAGGACACTACAAACTTCAGTTGACCTCAAATTAGAGAAACACCCAAGTCCAGTAGAGGAAACTGAGAAAAAAGGAGAAGGGAAACAGGAGGATTGATAAACACATAGAGAATATTCACTTGCAAAAAGGAAAGTACCACCTGGATTGGAGGTTTTAAGAGGAGGTCTAAGACTTGGTAGATCAGTGTTGGCCCCTGGGGTATTACAAGGAAATAACTTAAATGTTTATGGGAATAAACATGACAGTCTCAGGGAGGCATTGCATCTAGTGGAGAAGGGGGTGACTTGGCATGAGGGGGCGTCCATCGGACACTTTGTAGTAATGGGAAAGAAAGAAGTAAGAGAAAAACTAAGGGTCTTAGAGAAACAAAATTAGTGAATCAGAAGACATAGCACTCCTAGGCACCCATCTCCCCCCATAAAACCTGCATCTCTTTGTGCCAATAGACATTGCTTTTGGACAAAGAAAGCTGTTAAGATATAGTTATGTAACCATCTCCATAAGCCATTTGTTTTCATAACTGCATCAAAACAGCAGACTTAGTTTTTTTTAAAAAAAAATCTTATTGAAGTGCAATTAACATACCATACAATTCACCCATTTAAAGTGTACAATTCAGTGGTTTTTAGAACATTAACAGAACTGTGTAATCATCACCACCATAAATGTTAGAACATTTTCATCACCCCCAAAGAAACCCCATTTCCATTAACAGGCACTCCTCGGTTTCTTTAACTCCTCCCCCCTCCCCCTGCCTCCCCATTCCAGCCCTTGGCTGTTCTAATCTATGTTCTTTCGCTATAAATTTTTCTATTCTGGAAATTTCATACAAATAGAATCATACAGTATGTGATCTTTTGTGATTTCTGTCACTTAGCATAATGTTTTCAAGGTTCACCCATGTTCATCAATATTTATCAGTATTCATTTCTATTGTCCCATAATATTCCATTGCATGGATATACCACATTTTATTCATCAGCTAATAGCCCTTTAAGTGTTTCTGCTTTTTAGCTGTTATGAGTAGTGCTAGGCATGGAATTGCTGGCTCATAGGGTAACTGTATTGTACAACCTTTTGAATGACCAGACTGTTTTTCAGAGCCCCATTTTGCATTCCCACCAGAGTATACAAGGTTTTAATTTTTCCGCCTTCTCACCATCCTTTGTTATTGTCTGTCTTTTGGATCCTAGTGGGTGTGAAGTAGTATCTCATACTTTGGGTTTGTATTTTCTTGATGGCTGGTGGTGTTGAGCATCTTTCTGTGTCAACAGTCTAGGGTTAGAACACTTCCATCGTCCCTCAAAAATTCTTCTGTGAGGAACTTTAAATGCCTATTATTGAGTGAAAGAAGCCAAGCTATGAAGGCTGTATGATTCCAACTCTGTGACATTCTGGAAAAGACAAAACTGTGGAGATGATAAAAAAGATAAGTGGTTGCCAGGAGTTAGGGGGGCAGAGGGATGAATAGATGGACCACAGAGGATTTTTAAGGCAGTGAAACTGTTGTGCATGGTACTGTCACAGTGGGTCATGTCATCATACATTTGTCAAAAGCCCATAGAATATACGACACCAAGAGCGAACGCTAATGTAGACTATGGACTTGGGGTGATCATGACGTGTCAACACAGGCTCACCCATTGGAACAAACGTATCTTTGTGGGGTGGGATGCTGCTAGCGGGGGAGGCTGTGCGTGGGAGGGGGGATGGGGGCGGGGCCATATGGGAAATCTCTGTATTTCCTTTAAGATTTGCTTTGAACCCCAAATTTCCTAAAAGTAATGTCCTTTTTAAGAATTTTCTGTGTTTATTTTTACTAAATCCCCATTCCACACCCAAGCAACCACTGATCTTTCTTCTGTCTCTATAGTTACACTGCCTATCCCTGAAATTTTATATAAGTGGAATCACACAAACATACCTGTGTGTTAGGCTTCTTTCTCTCACCAGAATGTTTTTGAAATTTATATATATATATATATATATAACAAAATATTTCTATTTTCCCAGTGTGTAGTTTTCTCTTTTCCTTTCCTTAACAGTGTCTTTTGAAGAGGAAATTATTTATTTTTGATATAGTACTGTTCAGGAATTTTGCCTTTTATTATTCATGTTCCATTGATTGACTTTTAAATATTAAACCAATCTTGCACTTGTGGAATAAACCTGCTTGATTATGTTGTATCTTCATTTTATATATTGCCTCATTTAATTTGCTAAAATTTTGTTCAGAATTTTTGTATCCATGTTCATGAGGGATGACAGTCTCTAATTTCTTTTCTTGTAATATTCTTCTTGAGTTTCAATATCAGGATTATCCTAGTCACATAATCTAGATTGGAAAGTATTTCCACTTTATTTTTTCCATAAAGGAGTATGTTTAAATTGGTATTGTTTCTTTCTTAGATGTTTGAAGGCATTCCTCAGTAAAGCCTTCTGAGCTTTTGTGGAAAGGTTTTTAATTATGAATTCAGATATTCATTTATGTTTCCATACATTTCAGTAATTTGTATTTTCCAGTGAATTTGTCCCTTTCATCTAGGTTGACAAATTTATTGCCATGAATTTGTTCATAATATTCTCTCATTATCTTTTTGTCTGTAGTGATGCCCCTCATTAATTCCTGATAAGTGAACTTTGTAGTTTTTCTTTTTGCCTTGTTCTGTCTTGCTAAGTGTATATCAATTTTCAAATCTTGTACGGGAAGCAACTTTTGGACTATATTGAATTGTATTTATCTGCTTTCTGTTTCATTAGTTTATGTCTTTATATTTCCTTGTAATTTGTTCAATTTTAATTTTTTGTTCTTTTTCTTGAGACAGAAGCTTAGATAATTGATCTTCTACCTTTATACTTTTCTAATGTATGCATGTAGCTAAAATTTCCTTACAAGCACTGCTTTAGCTGCATTGCGTTTTTATAAATTACATTTTCATTCACTTAAAGTATTTATAATTTCTACTTTTTCCTATTTAGAAGTGTTTTACTCAGTTTTCAAGGTGGATTGTTCTAGTTATCTTCTTTTTATTTCTAAATTAATTCTCTTGGGAATCAGAGCACAGTGTCTCTATGGTTCAGTCCCTTGGGATTCGTCAGGTTTTGCTTTATGACCCAGTGTATGATCTACTTTGGCAGTGTTCTCTGTGCATTTGAAAAGAATGTGTATTCTGCGGCTGATGGGCATTTCTCTGTATACCTTTCATTAGATCAGTTTAGTTAATTGTATTGTTCATATCTTTTACACCCTTACCAATTTTTTTGTCTGCTGTTCTTTCAGTTCTTGAGGGAAGGCTGTTAAAATCTCCAATGATGATAGCGGATTTGTCTAGTTCCATTTTTTTCCCCTCGAGTTTAAAAATTTAGGATTGCCATGTCTTCTAGTTTTACTGACAATTTTATATTGATGAAATATCCCCATTTATGTGTAGTGAATCTTAGTGTAAAGAGTCTACTTTGTCTAGCATTCACAGAGGCACACCTGACTTCTTTGGTTAGTATTTGCTTGATATATCTTTTTCCATTCTTTACTTTTGACTTATCTATATCCTTATATTTGAGATGTTTCTCTTATAACCAATTATATTAGTTTCCTATTGCTGCTGTAACAAGTTACCATATACGTGTTGACCTAACTAGCACAAATTCATTTTTTTTACAGTTTTGGTAGTTGCAAATCCAAAATGGGCCTCACTGGGCTAACATCAAGGTGTTGGGAGGCCTGCGTTCCTGCTGGAATCTCTAGGGGAAAATCCATTTCCCTGCCTTTTCCAGCTTCTAGAGGCTGCCCACATTCCTTGGCTCACGGCCCCCTTCCATATTTAAGGCCAGCAATTGCATTTCTTACATTGCATCACTCTGATGCTGACTCTCCTGAATCCCTTTTTCACTTGTAAAGACAGTTGTGATTACACTGGGCCACCTGAACAATCCAGGATAATCTTCCTATTTTAAGATCCTTAACTTAATCATATTTGCCAAGTCCCTTTTGCCATGTAAGGTAACAAAGAACATGGACATCTTTGCAGGAGCTGTTATCTGCCTAACACACCAGCATATAGTTAGCTATCGCTATTTTTTTTAATCTATTCTCACAATTTGTCTTTTGATTATTTGTTTAAGTAATAAATATGTAATATGTGATGCAGTTAATGGCATAAATGAGTTCACATCTACCATCTTGCTTTTTACTTTCTATTTGTTGCTCTGTTTTTCTTGCCTTCTTGTAGATTAAACAAGAATTTTATTGTTCTATTTTTTCTCATCCAATCTTTCTATGCATAGTTGTTTTTTTGTGGTTACCTTAGAGATTTCAGTAAGCATCCATGACATTATATACTTCATCCTGAATAATTATTTTTATCACGTACATTTTTTAAAGTTCTTATATGCTAACTCTAATACCTGGATCATTTGTGAATCTGCTTCTGTCGTTTTTTTCTCTTGATTATCTGTCTCATTTGCTTACTGAATACATACACACAAAATATCTTACCCTCATTTACCTTCTACTTACCTAGAAAGTGTTCTTCTGGCTCTGTAATTTTAGTTCATCTAGACTTCATTGCTCCCACAGCTTTTTGATGTCTTTGAAAATATGATTTTTGAAATTTATACTTTTTTTTTTTAGTAGTTTCAGCAGGACCTCAACAGGTAGCCATGACCTTTACAACCATCCTAACAGCACGAGTCAGGAAATATCATTTGTGAGGGAGTAAAGTTAAAGGGACTGCAGAGAGCATGGCAGGCAGACGTTAGGGAACCTGATGTAGACCCTGGCTCAGCCTGAGAAGGGGCATGAACTGGTGTTTAAGGACACTTTCGCTTTTGTTTTCCTGTGATTCTAGTAGGTTCTTCCTGGAAAGGTCTGTAAATTTGGACATAGCACGGATCCCTGCAGGGAACTGTGGAACTTCAACAGTAGACTGGATGGCTGTCTAATTCACACAACTCTGAGAGGTTCTCTTTCGAAGCTAGTCTACTTGTACAAACGTCTTGTTGCAGTCGTTTAAGAGTGGATTATAAGGGCTTCCCTGGTGGCGCAGTGGTTGAGAGTCCGCCTGCCGATACAGGGGGTGCGGGTTCGTGCCCCGGTCCGGGAGGATCCCACGTGCCTCAGAGCGGCTGGGCCCGTGAGCCACGGCCGCTGAGCCTGCGCTCCACAACGGGAGGGGCCGCAGCGTTGAGAGACCCGCGTACCCCAAAAAAAAAAAAAAAAAAGAGTGGATTATAAGAGTTGGGTACTACCTGTAGGTGGCAGTAGAGAGTCATTTAGTTATAAAATCTAATTCAAGATCTTCACTGATTAATTACTAAATTATAAAGCTGAAATAGTCCCCAGCATTTTTTTATTTGTGCTTCTAATCAATTCTGGGATTTTTGAGTTCCTCTAAATTTAGTATTTGTTGAGATTTGGAAAGAAACTCTTTATGAAGTTACAGGCGTGTCACAATATAAATTCTCCCAAGACTGAAGTCATGTTCTTTTCCCTTAAAGAGCTTCCATTTTTAAGATTGGGGTTTTATTTAACAGTAATTGAAAATTGTAAACAGAATTTTCTGTGCTTCTCTATCGGGGACATTTATGAAGATACCCTACTTAAATTTTGGAAGTGTTTGACAGAATACACCATTGTCAGTTTTACTGGCCAAGATGTTAAGATACTGTATTTGATGATCTGCAAAAAAGAGAAGTGAAGATTCATTTGTTTTTGTCAAAAAGAAGAGCAAGAATAATTATTAATAAGTGAAGTGTCTGGGACGTTTTTGGTAGAAATCCAATTTTTGGTCACTTAGGAGCCTTTGAAGAAAAATAGAGCAGTACGCGTGTGAATCACTAAATTCAGATCCTGGAGCAGGGTATTGAGAGAGGGTAAGAAATTTTCTTTCTGGGAAATTATTCCAGTCTCCACAGGTTGGTTTAGACCCACTTCTTTCCAACCCCAAGTCAGGGCAAAGATTTAAATGACCACATTTTTCTAGCTCTCTCAAGGCCATGAGTCACCAAAACACACACATTAATTATATAACCTCTCTGCATTTTGAATTAACGGACTTAAAAACAATTGGAGAGAACATAAGTTTTTCCATAGGTCACCTCATCAGAATGAACAAACTCAGAGCAGACGTCTGCTCAGAGGAGTCTCACTAGTGCAGATGAAACGTCAGAGTCAAGACGATGGAGCAGGGCTTATTTGAAATGGGCTTGTTCATGTGTTGCAGATAAATAGGCCGTTGATTACACATAATGATTGTTCATGATCTTTTTGAGACTGGTCATATGGAAAGCAATGCAATTCTGCACACATTATAATCATTTTTATTGAGTGTAGGCACTTCCATTTTCTGAACGTTTAGGGGGGACATTTTATGGTTTGCATTTTATTCATCCTTCCCTTTCAGTCTTAGCATTCATATAAGGCGTGTAGCCTGATGATATCAACTGATGCTGGTTTCAAAGCATGAGCACCTTTTCACAGAGAAAATGTTGTCTCCAGGTACTCTCTACAGTATGCAAACACTTACAGTTATTTAAAACTAGAACTTTCGCATGAGGTATTTTGCACACCTGAACCAAACGGCCTGGCAAGGTTCGTCTTCCTTGGAGGCGATTATACACGAGGCAAGCCACATCCTTGCAAACACTGACATGTAAGATGATTCTCAGAGAACTTAAAGGGCTATCATTACTACAGTTAGAAGAAGCTAGAAGAATTATGCATTCCCTTAAGTTGATTTTTTCTCTCCCCTATGCTCTTTTCTCTATTTCCTACTTAGAATATCATTTCTTGAGCCCTATTGGTTGATATAGTACATTAAGCTCTAAAATTATACTTTTCAAATCAGTTGCTTCAGTTTGACTGGCTTTCCTCCTTCATTAGAAAAACAGGATTCAGGGGCTGAATTGCTTAAATCTTGCGTGTTCACAACCCTTATTTTACACATCAAAGTATGCCTGACCTTCTCTTGATTGTCGCCTAGTTTGATTGGCCGCTAACCACTTGGGAACAGCTCCTTGAAAACTGTGCATCCAGTTCTGGGGTCTCTTTGCAAGGTTGCCAAGTCTAGGGATTGCTTTAGACACCCCAGAATGCATTTTGAAGGGAGGGGATGTGGTGGGTAGGGAAGTATCCCAGTATATTTTCATGGGGTCACTTACAGCATTTTGGGTGGCATAGTCCTTCCTTATGTGAAACCATCCTGCATATAGAACATATAGCATCCTTGTCCCCTTCCCTATCTTACAAATGCTAGTTTCTACCTTCAGCCAACCAAAAATGTCTATACACATTTCCAAAAGATCCCATGGAGAGGTGGTACTGTTCCAGGCTGGGAACCACTGACATGCTATCAACACTGTACCAAAACCAAAACCAAATCAGTAACAACCAAACTGGCCAGTAAACATTCTTACTCTCTTGCAAAATCAGTACCGACCAAGGCCACACTGTCTATACCACTCTCTGTTGAACTTATGTAAAAAAGTAATTATTTGTTTGCAGTTTACCTGGCCAATTTCCTCTTAAAACTCAAACATCTGTAAACATTGATCAACTAGACAGTAGAAGTAGTTGGTGATGTTTTCCTCTTGGTTTTGTAGTCTTTACCCATTTCCTGACTTCCTTTAGGCCTTACCCAGAAATTCACTTGCAAGTTTTGGACATCCTGCCCTAGTAGACTTTCATGTTGTTACTTTCAGTGTGAATCAGTACATTTTGGGGGTTCATCTGAAATTCCCTTTTGCAAACTTAATGCTGTCTTACCTGATGAAGGAATTCCTTTTCCTACTCTTCTTTACTAAACGAAAGCAATATTTTCCATCTAAACTTGCCATGTAGGATAGTTGTTAACACTTATCTGTTAGCTCAGGAAGAAAAATGATTTATTTTCATATAGCAAGAAAGACATTGGCTGGCCCTGGAATTTTACTATAATGTCATTACTAACCTACACTGTAATCATCCAATTTCCTAGTACAAAATACATTTTGGAGGTGTTTTAGGAGATTGAGCAGATAATTTTAACACTTAAATTCTACAAACGTTAGAAGTGTTTCTTTTTTAAACAGTTGGAACCATTAACTAGAGCCTATTTGTTTCATTTCAGTGACAAAAAAAGAATCCCTTACTCGTTCATCAATAGTTTCCATAGATTGCTTTTTTTGCAACCCGATTTCACCTTCAAATTCACTGACCTGTGTTTCAAGCAGGTCTATAATTTAATTCAGGTCATTTCCGATATATTGTAAGTCATTACCTCCTTTTCAGCCAATCAGCATTTGATTTTTCAGAGTTCAAAGTCACATTTTTGAAGGTCATTTTTTGATTTACAGTGTTGTGTTAATTATTGCTGTACAGCAAAGTGATTCAGTTATACATATATACATTCTTGTGTTTTAGTATTCTTTTTCCATTATGGTTTATCATAGGGTATTGAATATAGTCCCCTGTGCTATACAGTAGGACCATGTTGTTTATCCATTCTATAATAAATATAAAAGCTCACATCTGCTAACTCCACCCTCCCGCTCCATCCCTCCCCCTTAGCAACCACCAGTCTGTTCTCTACGTCCATGATTCTGTTTGTTTCATAGATAGGTTCATTTGTGACATATTTTAGATTCCACGTATAAGTAGTATCATATAGTAGCTGTCTTTCTCTTTTTGACTTAATTTCACTTACTATGATAATCTCTAGGCCCATCCATGCTGCTGCAAATGGGATTATTTCATTCTTTTTTATGGCTGAGTAGTTTTCCATGGTATAGGTGTACCGCATCTTCTTTATCCATTCCTCTGTCAGTGGACATTTAGGTTGTTTCCATGTCTTGGCTGTTGTGAATAGTGCTGCTATGAACATAGGGGTGCGTGTATCTTTTTGAATTATAGTTTTGTCCAGATATATATGCCCAGGAGTGGGATTGCTGTATCATATGGTAATTCTATTTTTAGTTTTCTGAGGAAGCTACATACTCTTTTCCACAGTGGCTGCACCAACTAAGTCACTTGTTAATTGCTAAGTGTGTTTGACTCTACATGTGTGTGTATGCATGTGCACACACACACGCCCCCCACAAGCACATAGTTGCCCAAGCATATCTTTATTTGTATATTATACATGGTCTTTTTGTCACTTTGGAGTACTTCTTTTGGATTAGTGTTACTTTGGCAGAAATATAGAACTTTCAGAGATTAGAATATTGCCTTTTCAATGGGATCAACATAAATTTCTACATCTCCAAGTAAGTTATTCTTAAGAGGCTCATTCTTAATACATGTCCATACGTACAACGGTGGTTCCACTGTTCTGGATCTCAAGATGGGTCACTTTGATCTTACTTCTGCTCTCAATAACATGGACATGATTGAATCGTTATGTAAATATAATAACCATGTAACTAATACTTGAAAATGGTAATTTGAAAGGAGAAAGATTTTTAAAATGTGTAGAGTTTTCTTTGAGGTATGCATCCACTCTAAAAGATATTCTGATGAGGGTGGTCTATAGAAATTTGGATTCTTTTGAAAAAACAGTTTTATATTCTATACTTTAAGGAAATCCTGACCTGTTTGTATCTGAACTCCCACATCATTTCTCAGATTAAGTTAGGTTCTAGAATCTTTTATGTAGTATATCCTTAAAAATATTCGTCAACTCATAGACCACCACAATTTTGTCCATCATTATATTTGCATCTGTTTCAACTATTTTTACAATAAATTTTTTTTTGTGACCACCTCCTTCTTTGGGAGGTAGTTAAACGTCCTATTAAGGAGGATAAGCTCTTGGGTTAGACTGCCTGGGTTTGAAACCTATGTCCACCATCTCCTGGCTTATTTCACTTCTCTGTGGCATATATTCAATATCTATCAGTAGGTGATAATTTTGTGATACCTTCCCCGCATTGTGGATGGTAATATTGTATGACTCGTTGCTTTCAAATCAGGATAGAAAACTTCAAACCTGTGATCAAGGGGAAGATGGGTGTGTTCATCTGTTAATCACACAGCTAAGTGAATCTGTTGAGAGTAGTATATTGTTTAACTTGTATCAAACCTGCCGAAGTTGTACGTGGGAAATAAAATGTTTACAAGATGAGCTGTTTTTCAAGTAGATGCAGATTTGTGTAGGCTTTTGCAATTTTCTCATGTTTTCCATCTTAACATTTGGGATGATGGGCTAAGACTGTATAGGAGCTGAATGAGAGAACAAGAGAAGAGAGAGGAGGAGGGAAGGAAGGAGGGAAGGACAGACAGAGAGAAAAAAAGAGAGAGAGATATTGAGAGAGGGATTCTCAGAGAGAGGGAGCAAGAGAGATCAACTCTCCGGATTTTCTTCTCCTGAACTTTCTTGCTTCTAGAGAGCACAGAACTTCTGTAGTGTCCAGAATAACCTAGGATCTTGCAGACTTTCATTTTATGGCCTGTGTGGTTCCCTGGGCTTATCATGTGCTCATGCTGTTTGTCTGCCATGTAAACTCCTACTCATCCTTTAAAACACATCTAGAGCCACCTCATCCATGAAGCCTTTCCTGACTTTCCCAGGTAGCCCTGGAGTGTCTTCTCCTAGTTCTCCTTCATCCTTTGTACATATGTCATCCATTCTAGGAATGGTCCTAAATCCTTATGGTTTACATGTCTCTGCTCCCCAATATAATTTATCCCTTGGAAGGGAGAGACGTTTATTCTGGCAAATGATGCAACTTGCAATGCAGTCTGCCATGACCACTGGAGAAACAGGGACACAAGTAACTGTATTTTTTTTGGTATTTTTTAAATTAATTTTTATTGGAGTATAGTTGATTTACAATGTTGTGTTAGTTTTTTGTTGTACAGTAAAGTGAATCAGTTATACATATGCATATATCCACTCTTTTTTAGACTCTTTTCCCATATTGGTCGTTACAGAGTATTGAGTAGAGTTCCCTGTGCTATACAGTAGGTTCTTATTAGTTATCTATTTTATATATAGTAGTGTGTATATGTCAATCACAATTTATCCCTCCCACACCCCCTTACCTCCTTGGTAACCATAAGTTTGTTTTCTACATCTGTGACTCTATTTCTGTTTTGTAAATAAGTTCATTTGTACCATTATTTTAGATTCCACATCTAAGTGATATCTATGATACTTGTCTTTCTCTGTATGACTTACTTCACTCAGTATGACAGTCTCTAGGTCCCCGTCCATGTTGTTGCAAATGGCATTATTTCATTCTTTTTTATGGCTGTGTAATATTCCATTGTATATATGTACTGCATCTTCTTTATCCATTCATCCATTGATGGACACTTTGGTTGCTTCCACGTCCTGGCTATTGTATTTAGTGCTCTAGTGAACATTGGGGTTCATGTGTCTTTTCGAATTATGGTTTCTCCAGATATATGCCCGGGAGTGGGATTGCTGGACCATAAGGTAGCTCTATTTTTAGTTTTTCAGGCAACCTCCATACCGTTCTCCATAGTGGCTGTACCAATTTACATTCCCACCAGCAGTGTAGGGGTGTTCCCTTTTCTCCACACCCTCTCCAGCATTTATTGTTTGTAGATTTTTTGATGATGGCCATTCTGACAGGTGTGAGGTGGTATCTCATTGTAGTTTTGATTTGCATTTCTCTAATAATTAGTGCTGTTTAGCATCTCGTGTGCTTTTTGGCCATCTGTATGTCTTCTTTGGAGAAATGTCTATGTAGATCTCCCACCCATTTTTTGATTGGGTTGTTTGTTTTTTTGATACTTAGCTGTATGAGCTGTTTGTATGTTTTGGAGATTAATCCCCTGTCGGTTGCTTCATTTGCAAATATTTTCTCCCATTCTGTGGGTTGTCTTCTCATTTGTTTATGGTTTCCTTTGCTGTGCAAAAGCTTTTAAGTTTCATTAGGTCCCATTTGTTTATTTTTGTTTTTATTTTCATTATTCTAGGAGGTGGATCAAAAAAGATCTTGCTGTGATTTATGTCAAAGAGTGTTCTGCCTGTGTTTTCCTCTAAGAGTTTTATAGTATCTGGTCTTACGTATAGGTCTTTATTCCATTTTGAGTTTATTTTTGTGTATGGTGTTAGAGAATGTTCTAATTTCATTCTTCTACATGTAGCTGTCCAGTTTTCCCAGCACCACTTATTGAAGAGACTGTCTTTTCTCCATTGTATATTCTTGGCTCCTTTGTCATAGATTTGGTGACCATATGTGTATGGGTTTATCTCTGGACTCAACTGAAGGAAATCTTGAAATTTTTTTAGTTCAGATTTCTCATTTTACAGATGAGAAAACCTGAGTTCCCTCAGAGGTCAGTTTCCATTCTTCAGACTTGGTTGTGTCTGGAATCATTTGAGATAGCATTGGATGAACCCGTTTTAAGAAATAGAGATGGTGGGCCTAGTCTGGTTTATCCTCAGGCCTCTTAGAAGGGTTTGTTTTGACCTCAGCCTGAGGTAGTTAAGACCACCTCTTCAAATATACTTCACACAGTTTATTTTTCCCCCTTTCTCTCTCTGTTTCAATGTTCTTTGGTTAGTCTCTACATTAGGAGGAGAAAAATGGCAGGGAAGCAAAAGAAGGGCCCATTAAAGAGGCTCTAACAAGTATAAGAGAGCATTTGAAACCGAGGAGGATGGTTTGAATGGTATTGTAATGCACTTGGCAAGGCAGTGAGTGGGGTTGTGTCTGAGGGCTGGGGTGTGATTGTGCAGTTTTGAATGGATAAACGAAGGCAGTAATTTTCAGCACATGCTGTGATATGGAGGGCAGGAACTAAGAAGGGACTTCAGAGAAGGAAATGAGAGTATCTTAAACCGGAGCATTATTTCATTCTGCTTGCATAATGTCGACGTGTGGTTAAACTGTTATTGTAGAGAAATGGCTTCTGCATATTTAGGGAGCTGCTTGTATGGAAATGAGTGGCTGTTACAATAACACAAATCCATGTGTGGTTTCCGAACAGTTAATAACTATTTAATAAGCAATTCTGTGTAAACCTCCCCGAGTCCTACTAACTTGGGTAGAGATGGATTATTCTTCCCCATTATAAGGGACAGAATAAGAGGCAGCTGGTAATGAGAAAAACGCTTTAAATATAAGGGGAACAGTAATAGGGTAAATTGCCAATTACCATCAGGAGAGATTTTCAAAGCTGACAGATATGTACGGGGTGGGAAAGGAAGTGAGAAGAGCCAGAGGCAACACAATCCCATGGATCCTTGGAGAATTAACTTCCTTTCATTTCCAAGTAGATTTTAGCAATATATGTTCAGTGAAGGCAAAGGGGAAAGCTATGTAGTAGCAAGGCAGCCAGAATATTTTGGCTGAAGTACCGACTTCCTTTGTAACAGGAGCAGGGAACATAGTTTCTCTTGATTTCAGAAACGTACAGAGCAGGAGTGAAATCTACCTGTCCTCAGATTGTTTCTCCTGAGAGGATAACAAAATCTTCCATCAGCAAACTGCTATAATTGCTTTATGATAACCCAGTGTTGTGGTCCTTCAAGCATCCCTTCTTGTGTACTGTTGACTGTAATGCCTTTTAAAACAATTTATCAATTAAATTTAGATATACATGGGGCATTTGATCACTGCTTTTGTACCCAAGGGTGGTTAAAACCCACTATGATTTGTCTACAATGAAATATTAAGCAGCTTGCTAAATATTTAATTCACCTGCTGAACTGCCACAGAGTGGTTTAGAAATGTGAGACCTTCCTTTTCACTTAGAGGGACACTTGCTGTATAACCAAATAAATTATTAACACCATGATTATTATTTAGGTCTTTATTATCACCTAATGATGGGCATGCTAGGAAATATTTCTCCTGCAACAAACAGAGCTAATAGCTAACAACAGATTCAACGCTGTTATTTTTCAGAGAGTAAATCTAAGCTCATAAAAAATTATGAGTCATAGTTCAGATTAAGGAAAAGATGCTCATTTTAAAAAACATTTGATATACTGTATAGGAACATCCTTGATATGAATGGATTCCTACTTCATGAGTTTAGATATATCTTGAATCAAATCATATTTCCTGGAATATGCATACATATATGTAAAAGACTCGTTGATTTGTTCTGCCTGAATTTTCGTTAAGCATACAGTAAATTAATATCATGAACACTCAAAACCATAAAAAGAAGGAAGAAAAAGCAAATTCTCTACCAAAAACCTAATCAAGCTATTGTGGTTGAGTCTTAATTTTGGTGCTGGTTTTCCTGGCGGTCAAGGCTGGGAGGCATATTATGATGGTTGAATAATTCTTGTTATCAGGAGGGAACACGTCAATTTTAAAAATCAACACAAAATTCTAAAAGAAGTACTTCACATAGGACCACATGTAGAAGACTTCGGGTATTATGAAAATTAAAGGTCAGCAGTGGCTTTTTGATAGAAAATACAGGTATAATTTTTTACCTGGATGTTTAATATAGAATAAAAAATGAGATTATATGCTCTGTATAAAGCTTAGAACAGTATGATCTCTGAAGAATGTGGTGCATTGGAAAGAGCTTGCTCCGTGAATACTGGTTTGGCCACTTGTATCTGTGTGGTCTTCAGGAATTTACCTTCCTATGCTCAGTTTCTTCAGCTGCAAAGATTTTCCTTATAGAGTTATAGAAAGGATATAATGAATGAATGTGTACGTAAAGGTTGACGCTCAACGTTAGTTCACCCCTTTGTCCATTAGCACCAGTGTTACAGATGGTGTACCAACGTACACACACACACGCACATCTTTTTCATTTGAGATTTATCCTTAAATATATCAATGCTGGGGAGAATCGAGCTGATTCTTTATTGAATTTAAGGCCACGAAGATCAGTATGATTATCAAAGTTTAGCTTGGGGTGTTTCAGTAATGTTATGGTGCTTGGTAAGTTAGTCAGCCAGGGTGTTAAGATCTCGGGCTTTATTCTATGAAAGCTTCAGATTGTATTGAAGAAGAGGCTGTGGATCATGCTTCCTGCACACAACCTGGAACTAATTAGTTATTTGCATCCCTTTTGCTTGAAGTTGCTTTTTCTGTTTGGGTATTTTAAAAGAATTACCTATAAAGTAGTTTCTGTTTGGGTACTTTCTTTTAAAGAAAACTTGCTTAATTATTAAGACTGAGGGGTCATGCTGCTTCCGGATACTGATAAGCATGACTTCCTTGGGGTCAGGGCCAGCATTTTGGACCACTCCAGGTTCACGTTTTGTTCTAGGAGAATGGTGCCCCCTACAGGCATTTTTGATGGTCCAGGAGTTGGGCCTTTTTGGGCTGGTGGCTAAACAAACTTCAGTTAGAAATGTGTGATGTCCACGTAGCAGACTGGGAAACTGAGCTGAAACTTCACGAACTCAGGGCATGGCTGTTCTTTCTTTCTTTTCCCTAGAAAAATACTGCAAGTACAAGTGATTCAGTACAGTCCTTATCTTATTGTTCTTGGGAGAATTGATCAATTAATAATCACTCTTTCTTATCAGTTCCTTTCAACTGCTAGACCTTCTGTTGGAATAGACTCCTATAGAGTGGCAGTTAAACAGTGATCAAACTTCAATCTTTTTACGTTAGGGGAAAATATAGTACATTAAGAGAGCATTTTTTCGTCCCGACCAGGGAGTTGGGAAAGGTGATCTGTTTTGGGAGTCTGAATGGAGACAGCCTCTAACTAACTCTAAAATGGTGGCAGTGAGAACAGACCTCCCTGAGTCAAACAATCAGAGTCAGTTGTAGTTGTGTGTAGTTACAACAGCTAACCAGTTTCCCTTGTGTGTTGAAGAGCTGCTATTTGTCCCTTCAGATCCATTTTCCCCTTTAGTTTATCCTGCTGAGAGCTCCAAGTGGCATGTATCTTCAAGCTCCATTGACCATTGGCTTTTGATTGGGGTTGGCCAGTAGGGGGCACCTAGGGTGGGAGAAAGGTAAGAGTGGAGCTTTTTAATTTTTTAATTTATTTTATTGAAGTTTAGTTGATACACAATGTTGTGTTAATTTCTGCTGTACAGCAAAGTGATTCACATATATATATATGCATAAATAAACATACACACACATACATTTCTTTTCCATTATGGTTTATCACAGGATATTGAATATATTTCCCTGTGCTATACAGTAGGACCTTGTTGTTTATCTATTCTATGTATAATAGTTTGCATCTGCTAACCCCAAACTCCCAATCCATCCCTCCTCCACCCACCCTCCCCCTTGGCGACCACAATTCTGTTCTCTATGTCTGTGTGTCTGTTTCTGTTTCATAGATAAGTTCATTTGTGTCATATTTTAGATTCCACATATAAGTGGTATCATATGGTATTTGTCTTTCTCTTTCTGATTTAACTTCACTTAGGTATGATAATCTCTAGGCCCATCCATGCTGCTGCAAATGGAAGAATTCCATGTTTTAAAAAAATTTTTTTATGGCAGACTAGTAGTCCACTGTATATATGTTCCACATCTTCTTTATCCATTCATCTGTTGATGGACATTTAGGTTGTTTCCATGTCTTGGCTACTGTGAATAGTGCTGCTATGAACATAGGGGTGCGTGTATCTTTTTGAATTATAGATTTGTCTGGGTATATGCCCAGGAGTGGGATTGCTGGATCATATGCCAACTCTATTTTTAGTTTTTTGAGGAACCTCCATACCAGTCTCCATAGTGGCTGCAGCAATTTACATTCTCACCAACAGTGTAGGAGGGTTCTCTTGTCTCCACATCAAGAGTGGAGCCTTTATTCCCCTGACCCCCTCCCTGCAGGGTCTGTAGCTTCGGTCTGGTGGCCTTCCTCACCTGGCTCTTTCTCTCAGGCTGTTAACTGCTCTGTCCTCTGGTCCTCTCAGGTTGGGGGCTGGTAACAGCTCTGCTGTTGCTCGCTCTGGGCCACTGCACTATTCCCCGTGGCTTCTCCACACCCAGCCAAATAATACCTTACGGAACTCTCCTCGTATTACCCAGTTTGGGTGTACCATCTATGTCTTCCAGGGACTGCTGCTGTCATTTAATGCTGATGCCCACTTAGCAGGTGGGAACCCCAGGGAGATTCAGGCAAGGGGTGGTGCTGGCTTCTGGTAAATATGACCAAATGTAACTTGGCCAGGCCATTGCCAAGTTGACTCTTTCCCTCTTCAGGTCATAATGTTGGAGCTACTTCTTCAGGATTGTGGAATTAAACCTCCTTTTTACTTTTTTGCCTTTACCAGTCCATGGTATTTTAGAAGTTTTAGGAATTGTATTATGGAGTCAGAATGGTGTAGTGGACAGAGTGTGGACTCTGGAGTCAGGAAAACATAGGTTTGAATACCATCTGCCCCACTTCCTAGTTGCATGGCCCTGGGCACTTTATATCACCTTTATTTTTCCATCTGTAAAATGCTAGAATAATACTAGGCTCTGAGGGCTGTCATGAGACTATGTAGGATGATGTATGCAAACTACCAAGTACAGTATGGTGTACATATCTATAGGAGACTTCATAATGATAATGAGAGATGGCAGCTTGGCAAGAGGACACATAAATATGTTATATTCAGGCTTCATTTTTTTTTGGATAAAGTTTAAATTTTAGATTTACAGAAAAGATGTAAATATAGTAAGAGAGTCCCCATATCCCCAGTATCCAATTTCCCCCCTTTGTAATATCTTATATCACTGTGGGACATTTATCACAACTGATGAACAAATACTGATCTATCATTAATGAAATTCTATACTTTATTCTGATTTCATTAGCTGTTCCCTAATTGTCTTTTAGGTTCCAGGATCCCACCCAAGATGTAGTTGTCATGTTGTTGTCATGTCTCCTTAGATTCCTCTGGGCTATGATAGTTTCTCAGATTTTCCATGGATTTAATGACCTTGGCAGTTTTGAGGAGTTAGTGGTCAGGAATTTTGTGGAATGTCCTTTTATTTGGGGTTGCCTGTTATTTTTCTCATGATTAAATTGGGGTTATGGATTTGGGGGAGGAAGACCACATAGATGAAGTATTCTTAACATATCAAGGGTATGTACTATCGACGTGACTCATCATCGTTGATGTTAACCTTCTAACCTTGATCAGCTGGCTGAGGTCATGTTTGTCGGGTTACTTTGTATTTCCTCCTTTTCTATCCTTTGCTCTTTGGAAGCAAGTCACTTAGTATAACCCAAACTTAAAGCATGGGAAGTTGTGCTCCACCTCCTTGAGGGGAAATATATTTACATAAGTTATTTGGAATTTTTCTGTACAGTAGAGCTGTTTCCTACCGCCCTATTTATTTATTTATCCAACAGTTCCTATCAGCATGGACTCATGACTGTTTATCGTACTTTGGGTTATAATGCAGTCCTACCCTATTTATTTTGTTGCTCACATTATTCTAGTCTTGGCTATTGAGTGTTCTTTCAGTTGGTTCCTATATCCCTTTGACATACCCCCAGCATTTGCGGTTTTTTTTTTTGAGCACATCTTTACTTTCTAGCACTATGATGTTTCCGGCTCATCTTGTATTATTTCCCGTTCCAGTCCTAGAACCAGCCATTTCTCCAAGAAACCTTTTTTTCTTTTATTGGAGAATAGTATTAGAAACTAAGATCTGGGGACTTCCCTGGCAGTCCAGTGGTTAAGACTTTGCCTTCTAATGCAGGGAGTGCGGGTTTGATCCCTGGTCAGGGAGCTAAGACTCCACCTGCCTCTTAGCCAAAGAAACCAAAATATAAAACAGAAGCAATACTGTAACGAATTCAATAAAGACTTTAAAAAATGGTCTGCATCAAAAAAATCTTAAAAAAAAAAAACTAAGATCAGGGCACTAGATGTGTTCTTTGCTTCTAGACCCTCTCAGAGGATAGAGCTAGGAAATATATGGACGTATAAAGTGTCTGTATTAAGTTTAACATGACTTCCTACTGGTGTCACCAATTCCAATTACCACGTATTTTATTCTAGCCTTCTCCCCTTGGTTGGCCGTAATCTCCAACTGCAATAGTGAGAAACTTGGCTCCCACCATCAGTCATTCATTTACTTACTTGTCCAGTTTAGGTACACATGTACAGTGCTTTCCGAATTGTTAACTTGTATTCCCTTGAGAAACAACTTTATCAACTAAAGTACACAATTGTGGGCAGTTCCTTTTGTCTATTGTCTTACAGTTTCCAGTCATTTCCAAAGTTACGTAAGTCAGCACCTCTTTTTCCCTACTCCTTTTAGTGAGGTTATGTCACTCCTTTTAGTGAGGTTATGTCATACATTTGTCAGAATTTGCATTCCATCTTGGGCTATCTTGCCCTCCTGATTGATATTTTTTCTTATTTTACGTGCATTACTATTCATTCTTTGTATTGTAAAATTATATGAGTTTTGAAAAATGTGTCGTGTCATGTATTCACTATTACAGTATCATACAGAATAGTTTCACTACCGCCCCAAATCCCCTGAGCTGCACTTGTTCAAGTCTCCTGCCTCATCCCCACAAGACCCCTGGCAATCACCAATCTGTTTTCTGTCTATACTTTTGCCTTCTCCAGAATGTCATATAAATGAAATCATACAATATGTAGCCTTCCCAGACTGGCTTCTTTCATCGAGCAGTGCACATTTAGGATTTATCCGTGTTGTTGTGTGGATTAATCACTTGTTCCTTTCATCAGTCCATAGTATCATCTATAGTATGGATGTACCACTCTTTGTACATCCCTTCACCTGTTGAAAGACAACATGGTTGCCTCTAGTTTTGATTATTAAGGCAACCACTGTAAACTTTTGTGTGCAGGTTTTTGTACGGACATCCGCTTTTAAATCAGGTGGGTAAATACCTAGGTGTGTGACTTCCAGTGACTGTACAATTTTACATTCCCGCCAGCAGTAAATAAGCGTTCCTCTTGCTTTATATCCTCAGTAGTGCTTTGTATCACCAATTCTTTTCATCCCTAGAAATACCTACATTTAAACACATGTATTTTCTATTTTGAATTCTATAGCTTCTGGCCACAGTTTAACGCTACCTAGGGCCATCTGGTCTTTTAAAAATCTGTGTCCTTGTGCTGGAGGTTTGACTGTGTTACTTGCCAACTATAGCTCGTTTTCTCTTAGAAGTCAGAGGTGCCTAAGTTACCTTTTTTAATGTCTGTAAAAAGTTTGGATACTTGCCTAATCCACTGTTCATTAGAAGCACTAGTTTCATATATTCACTTGTTCATCAAATCTTTATTGATTACCTACTGTATGTTGGCCCTTGGGGATAAAGCAGTGAACAAAAACTGACAAGGCCCTTGTAGTTGCGGAGCTTACATTTGTGGGGGAGAAGAACTTTTCATGTGTAATATAATATAATGCAATATAAGGTAGTGATAAATACTACGATCAATGTAAAGCAGGGTCTAGGACTTCAGAGAACCGTGGAGTTTTCAGGAGAAGGGGAGTGATCAGGGAAAGGCTCACTGAGAAGATGACAGTGAGCAGGGATCTGGAAGTGCTGAGGGAGTCAGCTAGGTGGATGTCCAGAGGGATGAGCATTTCAGGCAAAGAGAAGAATGGGAGCAGATGCCTGGAGGTGGCAGGGCTCTTGCCATTTTGGAGGAGCAGTGATTTCTGTGGCTGGAGTTGAGTGAGCAAGAGTGGGGGGACATAAAGTTGGAGAGCGGGCGGGACTGGGTCGTGTTGGATTTGGTAGACCAGTACTTCATACATTTTGATGGGCCTGGGCATCACCTGGGCATCTCTTGAAATGCAGACTCTGATTCAGTAGTTCTGGAGCAGGACCTGAGACCTTTCATTTCTAATAGGCTTCTGGGTGCTGGTCCATGGATCCTACTACGAATAGCAAAGTTGCAAACTCTGGTCATGGTTTCATTCTGAATGAGAATAGACTTCTGAAGAGGATTCTGAGCATGGGAATGATGTGATGTGATTTAAAAGTCTAAAGTCTCCCTGGCCTGTTGTGTGGAGAATCGTCTGAGGAAGCAAGGGAGACCAGCTTTGAGGCTGCTGCCAGGGTCTGAGTACAGTATTCTGGTGCTTGGTCTTGGGTGGCAGTGACGGCAGTAAGGAGAAAAATGCCAGCCGGCACAGTTGTGTAGTTGGTGCACTGCTCAAGGTACCAGCAGAGTTGGTGGGTTGAGCTGGCAGTCCAGCTGCATTCCACTCGTTAAGCCTTTCACTTCATAATTCATCAGCCAAGAGGGGGAGAGGAACACTCTTTCTATAATTCTTCCTCCCCAGAGGGGAAGAGGTGCCTTTTTATAATTCATGCGAAGGCAGGATGTGTGTCACCTATGCTTAGGGCAGGAAGTGGTTGGATTTAGTGTAGGAGATTCTGGGTAGTTAACGTGTAGAGGAGAGGGGTGTGACAAAAGCCTTTCTCTTTTCGTTTTGACTTGTGCTGTCATGTGCTGCTGCCTGAGTTCATGGCCCTTGAAAGCTCTTCCTGGAAAGCAGAGCAGCTACAGAAGAGCTCAGCTGAACTTTGAATTTTCCAGAGAGTAGTCTTTCAAAGCAATTGCTCCTGCCACACAAGAGGGAAAACAGACCCCAGTCATTTATTTCAGGCTTCTCTCTGTGAGCAGACAGAAGTGATATCTTTTTAAAAATGTCTCTGCACTACTATAAAAGCGGTTACCAAGTATAGAAGGAGAGAGCCTTAGATACCTCTGCCGGGTTCCAAGCTGCATCTGGTAGTTAGTCTCATGCTCCCACTGTGGAAGTGGTCTGAAGATATGTCATGTCCAAAACTGCAACCAAAGAAGGTACATCATGTGTTCTGTAGCTGCTGAAGTGGCGGGGTTTCCCTGGGAATGTCTTACTCAAGTTCGTCGTTGGGTGGCGCTTACGTTGGGTTTCCTTATGAAAGGGAGCTTCACTCTCATGGCTTTTCTGGCAGCGCAGTGGTCACGGCAAGTGGGTGTTTAGCTGTGTCCTTCAGCTCTAATATCCTTTAGCTGGTTTGTATGCCATTTTCACTCAAGTCAACATGGTCTGATCCTTGAGGCATGTGCCTTGTGGACCATGCATTGGCACCAAACCTATTTGAAAGATAAAGATATAAAACGTAGGGACTTCCCTGGTGGCGCAGTGGTTAAGAATCCGCCTGCCAATGCAGGGGACACGGATTCGAGCCCTGGTCCGGGAAGATCCCTCATGCCGTGGAGCATCTAAGCCCGTGCGCCACAACTACTGAGCCCGCATACTGCAACTACTGGAGCCTACACGCCTAGAGCCCGTGCTCTGCAACAAGAGAAGCCACCGCCATGAGAAGCCCGCACACCGCAATGAAGAGTAGCCCCCACTTGCTGCAACTATAGAAAGCCTGCACACAGCAACGAAGACCCAATGCAGACAAAAATAAATAATTAAAATAAATAAATAAATGCAATGATGATGATGTTGTAACCCTTAAGTCAGCAGTGCTCCTGGCGTGGAGGGTTTGAGTTTCTTTATGGGGGTATCATGCTTGACTTGTGCCCCTGCACTGAACATGGGGTGATGGGAATCACCTCAATAGACACTGGAGATGCAGGTCCCCCCCATCCCCCCCATCCCCCCCCCCCCCCCCCCCGCCTGCCATGGTAGAGGCTTCTGGTTAGTCTCATTTCCTCCTCAGGTCCCCTCTGTCGAGGTGGTTTCTATCCATCAACTTCTTTCTAAAACAACATGCTGAATGCTGGTGAATGTGGCATGTAGCCTGTCAGCAGGATGTATCCATAACTCATTTTATGTTAGGTTAGATAGGAGTTGGGACTAAGCTCTCAACTGCAAAGCACAGTTTTGGAAGAGTTTATTCTGTAGAGCAGAGGACCCCAAATCCACTACCCACTGAAATTAGGGATGGGCCATCAGTGAATACAGAGGACTGTGGGAACTTGGAGAACACACAGCGTTCAGAAGAGGACAGCCACTACTGAGCTTGTGCCAATGGTCACCACGCGTAAGTGCGGTCGCCATTTGGAGACATTTCAACAGAAGTCAGAAATCGGCAGGTCTTATGTAAAACCTAATTTTTAAATGATGGAAACGAATTCCGAAAGATGCTAAACATTGTTCAGACAAAGTAAACCATGTCTAAAGGCTGGATTCAAAACAATAAGGGCTTACTGTAGAGCACAGGGAACTAAATTCAATTTCTTGTAATAACCTATCATGGAAAAGAATCTGAAAAAGAGTATATATGTACATATATATGAATATATATATATATAACCGAATCACTTTGCTGTACACCTGAAACTAACACAATGTTGTAAATCAGCTATACTTCAATTTTAAAAAACACCCAGAATTTCAATGAACAAAACCTAAAAAAAAAAAAGTTATTTTTTAAAAGACTGTCTAGAAAACTTGATCTACAAAAGAGAGCCAGGCTTTTCTAAATAAATGGCAATATATTTCTCATGTTCTCCTTGTTCTCCTCATGTTCTCCTTCTCAAAAGTGCCCAACCTTTTGAGAATATAAATCCCTCAGTAGCAGAGACTGGTTTTGCTCTACTTGCTTTGGATATAGAATGGCTATCTGAACACACAATAGGAATTTAGAATCCTAGACTTTAAGAATGAAAGGAATCTTGGAGAGCATTGTATTCCAATCCATGCATTAACTCTATGCACTAATATTTTCTTAAAGTTAATATGCCGTTTTCCTCCAAAACAGTACCAAAATGTATGCAGCAAAAAGTAAGTCCTTCCCAAATAGAATCTCCAGTGCCTCAGCTTTCCTCTCCTCAAACAGCTACTGATACCAGTTTCTTTTGTAAAAAACACTCTATGTAAATTAAAATACTTCCTTAAAGTTTTATAAAATACAGACAGTAGCATAAGATAAAAAAAAAAAAAGGCTGGTTTCAGCCACTGAAATGCTCATTCTTTTTTTTTTTTAACATCTTTATTGGGGTATAATTGCTTTACAATGGTGTGTTAGTTTCTGCTTTATAACAAAGCGAATCAGTCATACATAAACATATGTTCCCATATGTCTTCCCTCTTGCGCCTCCCTCCCTCCCACCCTCCCTATCCCACCCCTCCAGGCTGTCACAAAGCACCGAGCCAATATCCCTGTGCCATGCGGCTGCTTCCCACTAGCTATCTACCTTACTACGTTTGTTAGTGTGTATATGCCCATGACTCTCTCTCGCCCTGTCACAGCTCACCCTTCCCCCTCCCCATAACCTCAAGTCCGTTCTCTAGGAGGTCTGCGTCTTTATTCCTGCTTTACCCCTAGGTTCTTCATGACATTTTTTTTTCCTTAAATTCCATATATATGTGTTAGCATACGGTATTTGTCTTTTTCTTTCTGACTTACTTCACTCTGTATGACAGACTCTAGGTCTATCCACCTCATTACAGATGGCTCAATTTCGTTTCTTTTTATGGCTGAGTAATATTCCATTGTATATATGTGCCACATCTTCTTTATCCATTCATCCGATGATGGGCACTTAGGTTGTTTCCATCTCTGGGCTATTGTAAATAGAGCTGCAATGAACATTTTGGTACATGACTCTTTTTGAATTTCGGTTTTCTCAGGGTATATGCCCAGTAGTGGGATTGCTGGGTCATATGATAGTTCTATTTGTAGTTTTTTAAGGAACCTCCATACTGTTCTCCATAGTGGCTGAACCAATTCACATTCCCACCAGCAGTGCAAGAGTGTTCCCTTTTCTCCACACCCTCTCCAGCATTTATTGTTTCTAGATTTTTTGATGCTGGCCATTCTGACTGGTGTGAGATGATATCTCATTGTAGTTTTGATTTGCATTTCTCTAATGATTAATGATGTTGAGCATTCTTTCATGTGTTTGTTGGCAGTCTGTATATCTTCTTTGAAGAAATGTCTATTTAGGTCTTCTGCCCATTTTTGGATTGGGTTGTTTGTTTTCTTGTTATTGAGTTGCATGAGCTGCTGGTAAATTTTGGAGATTAATCCTTTGTCGGTTGCTTCATTTGCAAATATTTTCTCCCATTCTGAGGGTTGTCTTTTGGTCTTGTTTATGGTTTCCTTTGCTGTGCAAAAGCTTTGAAGTTTCATTAGGTCCCATTTGTTTATTTTTGTTTTTATTTCCATTACTCTAGGAGGTGGGTCAGGAAGAATCTTGCTGTGATTTATGTCATAGAGTGTTCTGCCTATGTTTTCCTCTAAGAGTTTGATAGTTTCTGGCCTTACATTTAGGTCTTTAATCCATTTTGAGCTTATTTTTGTGTATGGTGTTAGGGAGTGATCTAATCTCATACTTTTACATGTACCTGTCCAGTTTTCCCAGCACCACTTATTGAAGAGGCTGTCCTTTCTCCACTGTACATTACTGCCACCTTTATCAAAGATAAGGTGTCCATATGTGCATGGGTTTATCTCTGGGCTTTCTATCCTGTTCCATTGATCTGTCTTTCTGTTTTTGTGCCAGTACCATACCGTCTTGATAACTGTAGCTTTGTAGTATAGTCTGAAGTCAGGGTGAAATGCTCATTCTTAATTAAGCTCCGCCCCAGCGTATGAATATCCCACCTTTTTGCTTTAACAATAACGATAAGCTAAATGATCTAAAAAAGAGCTGAGGAAAAGAAATTTTCATAAAAAACAAATAATTCTTGTGAACTATGGAATTACTATATATATAATCTAAAGAAGTGACCCAATGGTAATTGCTGAGTGTTCTGTAATCTAGATCATGAGCCATCCCAAGAAGGCAGAAGGCAAATCTCCAAAGTAGGAAAGGTGTGAGTCCTCACCTTTGTTTCTCTCCTATTTCACTCGGCAGTTTACCTGCTATCTACTGTGCATTCATCCTAAGGCCTGAGGTGTCCCTCCCTGTGCAGAGCTGAGACTGTGCTTTGCAGTTGAGAGTTTAGTTTCAGCTCTTATCTAAACAAACATAAAAGGAATTATTAAGTGTAATATCAGCAAAATACTTGGTTAGAGCAATCTCTTCCAAACCTTTGAGGATCTTTTGAATAATGAGTAAGTGATGAATTCATTCTAAATAAAGTATATCTTGAATTTTTAAATATCCGTAATTTGGAAGCTTATTCTGGAGCCCTTCAGAATTCGCTGGAGCACACTTTGAGCACATTCAGTTATTTTGGCCTAAAAATGGTGATTTTTTTTTCTTGTTTAACTGGCCAACACCTTCCCATGTTATTTGTATATTGATTGTCATGAAAACTTTTGATGGCATGTGCAGTGAATTATCTGAAAAGAATCTAAAAAAATTACAGCGCTAAGTTGACCTAAAGCTTGATAGGTTACAATAGTATATTACATATATTTGGCTCTTTGTAAAATAAAAAGCATGTTTCCATGCTGTAGTTTATACGATTCTGATAAAATGTTGAAGTAGCTGTAAGCTGAAACTTAGACGCGGAGCAAAATGATAATGCACTTATAATAAAAATAATAATAATTACTGTTTGTGGAGAAGTTTCTATGTGCCAGGCACAGTGCTGAATACATACATTATCCTATTTACTCATCAGAGCAACTCAAAAAAGTAGGCATCAGTATCTTCCTTTCTTAGATGAAGAGACAAGTTTGGAACTAAGCAATTTGTCGTCTGTCACACACAAAGAGGCAGGAGAGTGGAATTCAGCCTCGGGCCCCTTTCAGCTGGATGTCACCGCCATGAGCTTTCTAAGTAATCCTGCTAATAAATGACAGTCCTCAAATCTTCTAATTGAGGAAACCAAAGTGTTTCGGACTATAGTAAACTTTGCTTTAAAAGTACATTATTTTTGAAAGTTCATACAAGCAGTCTTTATTGGGTGAATATGAATCTGTTCACACATATCTGATGATGCAAATGAGCTACACCAGTTGGCATTCAGCCAGCAGTAAGTGAAATTCCCCAGCTATTATTAAATCCGTTGGTTTACAAGAGAAAAAAATAATATGGCTGGGTAAAAGTATGTCTTATCTACCACCTTTTTCTAATGTTTAATTACTTTTCCTCTCTTTAATTAATATCCTTTCTGAGGTCTCATACTGGCTTCATTTTGATGAATACGCAATGATTTTGTCCCAGTATGCCTACCTCAGTTTTGAAGGAAAAATATTGACCTATGTGTCAAATGATCTTTCTTTTTAGTTCTTATTCTTAATTAAAGCCATTTAACCTGCCCTCAGACCTGCTGTGACTTACTGGAGACCGCCGAGCATTATACCGCGTGGATCAGACCCACGGTGTGACTGCAAGGCTCACGTTGGTTGGCAAGTTAATGATGGATGCTTCTCATTTCCGCAGAGAAGGAGAAATGGAGCCACTGCTCTTCGAAATGACTTAAACACACACGCGGAACTGACAAATGGCTTGACTGTATTTACAATGATATTCGTTTGGAGACAGCTGCAGGTCTTTAACTCCCGATTTCAAGTTTGAACTCATACAACTTTGAACGGTCAACTGCAAAATGAAGAAGAATATTGATGAACATGCCGTGATTGAATTCAAGTGATATTCTGTCACGTTTCTTAAGAGAGCTCCACAGGGTAGTCTTTTGCTTGTGGGGTGACATGATGGACATATTCTTCGAAGTGAGTTTGCTTATAACGTTTACTTAATGAATCTGAGCAGCTCATTTCTATGCTTCCGACTCTACCAAATTTCTCTTTGAGATTTCATTACCTTAGTATTATCCTCCTCAGTTGACAGAGGGCTTTTCTCCTTTGATTCTCAGAAAACTTGTGAGGGAAGTGATCCCCATTTGACAGATGGAGATCTGTGGCTCAGCGCAGTGACACGGTGACTTGTCCCTTAGCTGGTGTGTGGCAGCGCAGGACCTGGTGGCCTCCAGTTTCCTGACCTGGGCTGCTGCAGGCTCTCATCATTCTGTGTGTCTCTCAGCGTTCTTTTGCACACACTCTCTGGAACCACAAGTCAGGAACTTGGACTTCTATTTTTCTTTGATATTTGAACTGGGTCAGAATTTCCTTGGAGTAATTATTGAAGAACAATTACATAAACTGCATACATTGTTCTGTTCCTGGATGAAGATGCCTAAAGTCCCAAATAAAATGAAAGCAGGCCTTTAATGGGAAGAAGTAGAAAAGTTAAATGTCTCTTACTCATTACATATATAGTAATTATGTACTATATATGTAATAAAATGACCACTTGAAGTTTTTCTTAGAAGTGTTTTTTAAAAATATGTTTTTTTGGATAAAATACATGTTGATAAATAATTTTCTGACTATGCAAAAACAAATCTTCAGGAAAAATTGTGACAAACACTGGACTTTTGCTTCCATCAGTTTGTATAAACAGTAAGATTGCCAACCCTGATGGTCTAAAGCAGGGATTAGCAAGCTCTGACCTGTTGACCAGATCTAGCCTGCTGCCTGCTTTTGTATGGCTCCTGAGCTTAGGAAGTTTTTATACTTCTCGAGGGTTGGGAAGAAATTTAAAAAAAGAATAATACTTCATGACTTGAAATTATATCATATTCAAATTTTAGTGTCTATGAATAAAGTTTTATGGTTACACAACCACACTGAGCTTGCTCATTTACATACCCGTGGCTATTTTGCATGATAATGACAGAGTTGAGTAGTTGTGCTAGACTGTATGGTCCACAAACTCAAAAATATTTCCTATATGGCTCTTTACAGAAAATGTTTGCCAACTCTTGATTTCACGCAAGTTACAGGAAAGTATATCTGTATTGCTTTAAACAGATCTTTTACTTCCTAAATAAATGGTATTGCTTCTTGGATTTTGGAGAGAAGAAGCATAGGATTCATTGATAGAGAGGGAGAATTGATTTGAGTAGTTCAGGCAGAAGGATGTTAAATTTGTGGCCTGTCCTAAAAGATGCTCCCTGGCTAACTCTCCATGACTCTTGACTTGGTGCCCTAAGAGACACTAATTTGGATTAAGACATTGCTTAAACTTGGTTCAACTATACCCAGGTCACCTATCAGCATCCATGGAGTTGGTGTTTCTCTTATGTTTCCTATTGGAATAGACAGCAATGATGTAAGTGTATGAGAGTTTGTTAGATGTTTTTTTTCCTTTGATCAAGGTATTTATTTTAAGATATATTAGAAAAAATAATTACAATATCAAATCCTTAATTTCATGGCTGATGTGTGACCAAAATATTTACATAAAACATGAGCCAATATAAAGAAGAAATAGAGAGTAACAGATAATTTGTAAGTTTGGTAATATTATGAACTTAGGAAGCAAATGACCCAAATTTGGAAAACGCTATTTAAAAAAAGATGGAAACAAATTAGGTTATGAGTTTAGTTGGAAAATCCAGGGCATTTGAAAGTGACTATTCTTCTAGTGGGGAGACAGGATCAGGGGAGGGATGTCAGCATTTGGCCTGGGATTATTTGGGGCATGAAGAAAAGCATTTCTCTGTCCTGGAATCTTTAGAGTTTACTCACATATTGAGTGAAGAGGTCCGTAACATTATTTCATTACAACTGATTGCCTTTTATGGGAGAGATTATCATACAGATGCTTGCAGATATGGGAATTTGAGAAGCTTGGAAGGTATTTTTATAATCTTAAGTGTCTATCACATACAGACATCTTATGAAATGGAGAATATTCTGCCTCTTCAGTTTGGCATCCTGCTATAATAGTATGTTATTTAAATCTAGTTCATATTCTTGAAATAAGATAAAACTATGGCTTTAGTAGCTGCATGGGGTTCCATTGCATGACTGAGACATAGTTTAATTAATTCTCTATTCCTAAAATTTTGGATTTTGTTTTGTTTTGCTATTATAAATAACCCCAGGATAAACAACCTTCATCTCTGGGTACGTTTCTGATAATTTCCTTAGGATAGATTTTTGCACAGCGTTCCTTGGGTTACAAGGTATACATATTTGTAAGACTTAATATGTAATGCAAATTGCCCTCCAGAAAGGCTATACAAATTTACATATTTTACTGAGAATGTAGGTGAATGCTATGTTTGTTTGTTCATTTATTTATTTATTTTTGTATCTATATCCATGTGTCTGAGAAAAGTTTTACAATGTTTTAATATAGGCCTGGCCCATTTCTCATAAATATTATACCCAAAGGTCCATTTCTCTGTTGGTATGATGAATGCGAATCTTTATTCCATTATTTTCCATAGACTTACTGTTGGTATTTTAAGAAAACAATGATTTGGGGTGTATTTTGTATTTGGTCATATCGCTGAACTGGCCTGTTCATTCTAAAAGTGTGTAAGATGAATCTCTCAGTTTGCATTTAGACAACAGAGAGGTTAGAGTAAATCCTAGGAGTGAACATCTTCAACTTTCCCCACTGTGTGTGAGGCTGCACATAAAAGTCTCTTTTGTTGGTTGGGTCTTATCTGAGCCAAAAAACAGCGCTAGTAAGAAAAATGATAGGACAGTGATCCTATCAGCACCTACTTTGGGTGAATACACCTGGATTAATCTGCAGTTTTGAATGCTTCCCTTTTTAAGTAGAACTTTTAGAAATATTAAGGTCTTGTTTGGTGTTACTTCTCAAATTCATTTTAAAAAAAGGCTTTGTTTTTTTTTAGAAAAGAATTGAATTGTGTTCAGCCTTACGGAGAACCCGGAATGAGTTAGAAAATGACTATAGTCCCTTGCTTCTTTTAGCTTAAAACAGAATTTATGTTTTAATTTAGTTTTTCAGCCTCTATGTGAAATTGTTTCACATGTAGGTTAAGGCCAATGGTATAAAAAAAGTCACTGATTCCTCATTTCTAATTCTTTTTTCATTTAGCAATGTCCATTGGCTTTCGAATAAGTTGATTTTTAGGAGACTGGATTTGGCCGCTTATAGCTCTAATAAAATGATGCTGTTATAACGGAGAATTGTCATTTTAGGTGCTGTCAGACTTTTATGCTCCTGATATCTTGGCATCCCAGTAGAAAATTAGGTGTTTATGCACGGGTGAAAGCAGATTTAATGAACATGAAAACCACTGAGAAGCTATGTGTTGAACACTGTGTTTTGCTTATTTCTTCTCAATCCTCCAATGTCTACACTGGGAACAGAAGGATCTAAGCTAGTGTCCTTGAAAAAAACATAATGGGCAAAAAAAATCTCTGTCAAATTGTCATTTATCAGAGGCTTTGAAAGTCAAGATTATTATTATTTTTTTAAGGAGACAAAGTATAATTATGTAAATGCACTAGTAGTGCACATCTGTTGTTTGTCCTGCTCAGTATATCTTCTTCATTTCTTGAGAATTAGGACCTTAATCTTGCTTTGGAGAGAATTGCTACTCGCTCATTCTCTCACTGTGTCCCTAGGGTGGGATTGACCTCTTTCTCTGGCTCTGGGGGTGGATCTGGGATGCAGACCTTGTCAATCCTAACACCCTCCCCCTCCTCCTTTCCCTCCACCCCCATCCCTTAGGGATTTACTCTCTGGAATGGAACATGAGGCAGGCAAGGTCAATGGACATTGCTCTCAGGACTTGTCTTCAATCTGCTGGGGAGGAGGCACTCCCTTCCCCCTGGGATAACTAAATGAGTATGATGAAAGGCTGGATGTGGAATGGCCATCTGAGCCGCCACCTGGGGAGAAGAAATCAGAGGCAAGACCTGGAGAGAGACAGCCTCCTGAGGTCCTCACTTAAGCCCCCAGTCCAGCTGTGGCTGAAATGAGCTCTACCATGAATGTCAAAGTTATATTGGCTAATACAGTCCCTTTGTTCCCCCTCCTCTTACTTCCGTGTGTTTAGGGAGTCTTTTGGTCAGCTGTAATGGAAAGAATCCTGAGAAAACTCTGTTATTCTCCTTATTCAGCTCTTTCTATTCCAGCCTGATTGGCTCTTTGACGACTTTGAAACATACCAGGTACCTCAGGCCATTTTCATTTGCTGGTCCTTCTGTCTGGAAAGCTCTTATCTTCCCCATGGCTCTGGTCCTTACCCCTTCGAGCGGGTACTTAATTGTCACCTCCTCAAAGAGGCCATCCCTGACTCTCTATTTAAAATGGAAGCACACACGTCCCTCCATAACCCCCCCTTCAGATGCCTTCTAGAATATTAAATCCTTAATTATTTGTATATCATCAGATTCCCCCACCTCCACTGAAATGTGAGATCCTTGAAGGAAGAGATTTGTATCTGGAGAGGGTGGGTGCTCAATAAATATTTTTGAACTGGTTGTGAAATAGTAGCTAATTTCTTCAGATACGACTGACTTGTTACTTCTAAAGGGAAAATGGTAACTTGTATGGTGGAATCACTATGTTAACCAAGTGATCAAAGTCAATATCACACACAATCGGATGAATTGACATCATGGGCCTCCTAATGTGATGCACTGAGAAGGACACAGCATCGCTTCTGTCATCTTGCCACAGCTGCAAGGAAGCATCAGAAAACATCAGACAAATCCAACAGGAGTAACGTTCTGTAAAACACCTGGCTTGTGTTCTCAAAAAAATGCCATTATTAAAATGATCAAAGAAAGGCTGAGAAACTTTCTGGATTAAAGGAAACTCGAGACATGGCAGTCAAATGCAGTGTGTGATTCTGGATTAGAAAACAATGCTATATAGGTTATTATGGGGCCAGTTGGAAGAATTTGAGTATGAACTGTATATTAGGTACCAATAGCATACATATCAACGTCTCATTCCTGAATTTGATAATGATACTGTGACTATATAAGATACAGTTCTTGTTCTTGTGAAACGCACTGAAGTACTTAGGGGTAAATCATCGTGGAGTCTGCAACTTTCAAAAATTTTAGCACTATCTGTATATATATCTGATTATCTGTATAGCTATACCTATAGCTATCTATCTAGCAAAAAAAACAAATGGAACAAAACGTTAGCAATTAGAGAATTTAGGTGAAGGGTAAATGAAAATTCACGGTATTAAAAAAACTTACAGATAAATTACAAGAATACTATTAGTTAGACCTGTATGATATAACCAATATTTGGCCATATTTGATTTGTAAAAGTGCCAATTTCATGTGGTTCATCTAATACTCTTGCAACTTTTCTGTAAGTTTGATTTTTTTTAATTAAAAATTTTAAAAAAAGAAAGGAAATGTGGCAGGTGTGACTGGACAGTCTTTACTAAGTGATGTATTTACATGGAACATTTTTTCCCAGTAATTTATCTCAGCTTGATTTTTTTAATCCCCCATATTCTGTGTATTTGCTGAGAGAAAGAAAGAAAATGTAGAGTTGCCAATTAGTGGCTTCTCAGTCCCTGTTGATAATTTTGTCATACTTGATGTTCATTTATAATGAGTTTGAAACTCTAAACTCCATTCCGTGTAATAGTTCAGAGCTCCCTGGTTCTGGCTTCCCTAGAATGTGTCTCCTGGGACTGGCTCCCATGGTCTGAATTCTCTCCCCTTCCTCCCTCTCTCCTCCAACCCAGACTCCTCAGCAGCTGCTGGCTGGGTGGGTGTAGGAGTGGGAGTGTCCTGTGGGGTCAGGGTTGGGGGTCCTCTTCTGTGACTGACAAGCAGAGCACCTGGACCAGGTGGAGGAGGTCTCTTTTGTTATCACTTGCCTCTATGGCTGCTTCTGGAGGTACATGGCCATGACTTCTTTCATGCCTCCTTGCTCTCTTTGACTGTGGTCCCCTATGAATTTCTCCTGCACTGGTTTTCTCAGCACAGGCAATGCTCTGTCCTGGCTCTGTCCTGGCTCCAAACTCAGTGACCTGTAGGGGAGTCTTCACATCTTTTCTAACATCTACAGTGATACCTGCTACAGCCCACCCGTGACTATGAATCTGCCTGGTTTCTTGCAGACTTTAGCAGGGCACAGCCTAGCAGTGTGCATGGGCCCTGGTAGGAGATCAATAAACATGTGCTGTCTACAGAGAACACAACACATTGTATCAGGACATGAATGACCAGCCGTATAATGTGATGGCTTGGCTCTGGATCACGGATCAAGGCACATCACTTAATTTCAAGACCCTCTGAAGAGGGAGAATGAACCGTATTCATGCTGGACAGGACAAAGTAAAAAGGGCATCACTGGAGGAAGAGTTGGGAGTTATAAAAAAGAAGTTCAACCCTCTTTCCTCTTGTATTTCTCCAAATGATATAGAGACCAGTGCGTTGCCATCCTTGATGAGGGGATTGGTCAGGGTTATGAGGACTGTGGCTCTGAGAACCCATCCAGACATGCCTCCACCGAAACCACTTGAGGATGATTTAGTTTCAGCAAAGGATACCTTAGGCTTTTTGCACAGGCAAGTGTACTGAAACACAAAAGGGCATCCTGTCCTTCTAGAAGCTGTCATAGGCCTTCCTGGAGACTGACTGGTTGCTGCTACCACCCCGGCGTTTACTAATGGTCCTTAACTGAAGGATGGAGGAGTGCCAAACACTCCTTCAAGCATGTTAACATTTGCAGTCATTTAGTCCTCAGACCAACAGAGCAAATTTGAGAAATAGGCTTTATTGCTCCCATTTTACAGATAAAGAAAAACATGATACAAATGAACTTATTTACAAAACAGAAACAGACTCACAGATTTAGAGAATGAACTTACGGTTACTAGAGGGGAAGGGTGGGAGGGAGGGATAGACTGGGAGTTTGGGATTGACATGTACACACTGCTATATTTAAAATAGAGAACCAACAAGGACCTACTGTATAGCACAGGGAACACTGCTCAATATTCTGTAATAACCTAAATGGGAGAAGAATATGAAAAAGAATAGATATATGTATAACCGAATCACTTTGCTGAACACCTGAAACGAACACAACATTGTTAATCAACTATGTTCCAATATAAAATAAAAATTAAAAAAAAAAAACAAACCTGAGACTTCAAGCGGTCACTTGGCTATTACTTTCTATAGTGAGGTTTTGACTCTAGCTCTGATTGATTCATAGTCTGTTGCTCCTGGGCCCTGTCTTAAAATATGCATAAATATGCCTAAATAAAAGAAGGGAGGAAGTACCCCTTGGAAGGAGCTAGGGGAAGAAGGCCCAGGACACATGTTTTAGTGTGTGTAAACATCACCATGGAGAGGTTTTAAACGGGAGACACCTATCTCCAGGCATCATGACTCAGTGGGTGGAGTGGGGACTGTAATAGTTTTAAAAGCACCCCAGGTGATTCGGATGTCCTAATTGCCCTAGAGAGTTAACTGGATTTAGCCATACATATTAATTAAATTGTTCTAAGTAAACGTGTGAATTCTAATTTATTTTATGGAGTATTGCTAGGGGCCTTTCCTTGAAGAAGTTAGGGCTGTAATTACAAGGCCGAATTATCAATAAGCATCTCCTTTTATGACGTGGGTAGTATTCAGAATGATAGGCACGCTGCATGCTTTCCGTTGGTTGCTTATTTAATGTATATCATCTGGAAGAGGTGCATTGCTGTGTAGGATATTTCAGTATGAGAAGGCAGAGATAATGGGTAACCAAGGAGAATGGGGCTCTTCGTAATAACGTTTGGAAATTCCTCAACTATCCTCCAATGTGGGCCATTAAGGCCATTGAAGGTAGCCGGCTGCTAAGGTACATTTTAGTACTTTCTTTCTCAAATTTGGTTTCATTTTCTTTATTCTTGTGTCAGATGGTACTTGCTTTGCTTAGCAGAAAGCAGATGATACGTCTTTTAGGAAGTTTAGTTGAAAACACCAGATGGCCTTACAATTATCAGTTAACCTTTCCTCCCATGTCTCTGTTTTGCTTTGTAAGGTCCTCTATTCTTTTGCCAGTAACGTTTTTTTTTTTTTTTCATTTTCTAAACCTGTGTCTTCACATATTTACTTCTTTCTATGTAAAACCTGGCCTAACTTTTACTTTTTTACTTTTACTTTTTCATGACATTCCCGTTTGCTTTTTATTTTCCACAAAGATCTCATTTGAGCCAATTTATTACTTGGACACATTTTTCTTAAGTTCATTTTTCTTGTCTTCCTGATTTTTCTCCTGCTTTCCTTAAAGTTTACAATCTACTATTGTGTAGTTGCTTCTAACGTTTTATTTCCCAAGGAAATTTCTCTGTGGTTCTTTACCAGATTAACAAAGGGCATCTGGGTAAGTCTCTTCTTTTGAATAATTCTATTAGCATTAGCAAATTGACCAAGATATAGAAAACATGGATCTGATGAACTGTGGTCTGTTGACTGGGTTATTTAGCAGATTTTGTGGCAAGATGTTCCTACCATGAGGATGACGGTCATAACTGATGAAAATAGTTGTTAATATGTGTTGAGTGGGTACTTAGGCTCAGACATTGTACTGAACATTTTGTGTCTGTTACCTCCTTTAATTTTCACATCTATGTGCGGAGCTCAGTCTTCTTTTCTATTGAGTGAAGGAAAATATGCTGTTTTACTGGGAGCGAGGTGGTGGTGAGGTATGGTTTGAAGACAGAAGGTCGTCAGAGGGAATAGCCAAGTGAAGGTGGTCCCTTGGGGCCCTGTTTAGGCTGAGGATGCCAGAGGGACTGTTTCATGAGGTACCCTCTACCCATCACCTGTCCACCCCACCCCTGCACCAGGGTACCAGGGAAGATAGGAATAGAGGCTTTAATCATTGTGCTGGTGCTGCTGTTTACCGGAGTGCAACTAATCCGTGCTCTGTGGATTCTGATGCCACAATGGAAATGAGAAGGTTTCACGCAGAAACACTCCAGGGTTGTCGAAAGAGCCAGGTCTCTGGTGCAGTGGTGTGACAGGACAAACGGAGTGAGGAGAGGAGTGGGGAGCAGATCCCCAAATTCAGAGACTATTTTAAATCCTTTGTAAAGAGCTATTAAATGCTATTTAATGCTTTAAAAATACTATTACACATGAGGAAACCAAGGTGAAAAGAAATTAAGAAACTTCCCCAAAGATGCAAAGTAGTAGCAAAGACTTGAATAGAGAGAGTTGCTTTTGACATGCTTTGTCCCTTCTTGGCTTTTCTTTTTTAAAACTTATATAAATATTAATTGTGGAATTTGTACTCTTTTGTTATTTATGAGCACCTTCTGATTATTTATTATTATATGAGGCTAAGATCCTTTTTTTGTTCATATCTGCGAAATGATTTTCTGTTAACTTGGAAGCTCATTTTTTGGGACCCATCTAATGTCTAAACCCTAAAGTTCCTTCTTTCAAAGGGCTGTCCCTGGCATGTCGACAAACCATTTTGTGTGGCCGGGCTTTGGTATTTTGAATGTGCCAAATATAATCAATGTTTGACTGACTAAATATGTTACTTGCAAAATATTTTATTAGCTTTGAAAACTCTAATACATGGCCTGCTGTCCTGTTTCTGATAGCTCAGGGTGGAGCTCAGGGTGGATGTAGAAACTTTTAATACATGGAGTGTCTTCTCTTTGCTGATGTTTCTGTAAAAAATGGATAAGCTGATGAGATCAGAATCAGCTGTGTTTCTTATGCAGCACCAGTGCTCCAGATGCATGCTAAGTCCCTAGCTATGCATCTCATTAGCTTGCCTAGCAGTTGGAGATCTGCATACTGACTTTGAGAATATTTCATTACTGTATTTTTCCAAGGGAGGCTTTATATTTGCCAAAGAACTGATAAGATATGTGTCTCTATAACTCAACTGGTTTTATACTGTGATCAATATGAGAGATTGCCTCTGATTACCTGGGGATGCCATGAAACTTGTTAACATATATTAGGTTTCTGGTTTATTTTCTGATTGGGTCGTGTAAAATTTAGGAAAAGGAGGTGCAGTGAAGAAAATTTTCAATGCTGTTTCTTCCTGCTCAGACTGTTTTCTTTAACAGTCTTTAATATTTGCTTCTTAATTTTATAACAGTTTAAAAGAAAAATGAAAAGATAATTGTCCCCATTTTGCAGATTTCAAAATATAGAGGAAAACAAGTTAGTTTTCTATTGCTGCTATAACAAGTTATCACAAACCTAATGGCTTAAATTTATTGAACAAATTTATTATCTTACTGCTCTTTAGGTCAAAAGTCTGACACGGGTCTCACTGGGCTAAAATCACGGTGTAGGCAGGCCTATGTTCCTTCCTGGAGGCTCCAGGGGAGAATCTTTTTCCTTGCGCCTTCCAGCTTCCAGAGGCTGCCTGCATTCCTTGGTTCATGCCCCTTCCTCTAGCTTCAAATCCAGCAACAACAGTCCAGTCTCTGATGTTTCCAATCTCCCTCCTTCTTCCCTCTCATCTCTTTAACCCATCCGGTGAAGGTTCTTTGCTTTTAAAGACTCCTATGATTAGATTGAGTCCACCTTGATAACCCAGGACAGTCTCCCCATCTCAAAATCCTGACAGCTGCGGTGTCTTTGCAATGTAAGATACCATATTGACAGATGCTGGGGGTTAAGACATGGACACGTTGGCAGTGGGGCAGGGGGCATTATTCTGCCTACCATGGGTTCTCCATTGTCATGCACAGATTGAAGAAGCAGTGTTAGTCTCATCCTTTCACTTATGAAATTATATACTCTGAAGCAGACTTTCTGAAATATAAAGTCGTTCGTAATTATTTAAATGTACTGCAGTGGAATAGGTTTAAGGAAATGGAATAAGATGTTTTAGACATGAAATAAAGAGGCTCTATTTACTAAATTTCCTCAGGTTAAGAAGCCAAAGCCCCAGCATTAGAATTGAGAGAATATATTGTCTTCCGTGGTTTAAAATTGCTTTGTACATTTGTTGTAGTTCCCAAATAAACTGGAACTCCCAAACATTCTGAAGGAGGTAAATCTGACCCGTCCTCTTTTCCAAAGCATCATGCTCAGTGCCAAGCCCATGGTCTCTTTCATTGTTGATCGCTGTTCAAGAGCTGTTTGATTACTAAGTAACTCCTATAGGTCTGGTCCTATAGGTCCAACAAACACGGGGCAGGGCTCCGATGGTGCTTTCTGATTTCAGCCTCTTCATTCCTCTTCCTTTCCAGGTCACACTGTCCCTTCTTACCTCCTGTGGAAGGTAAGGGGAGCCTTTTGTCCAGCGAAATTGGCTGTTAAATTCTTCACTCATGATAACTGGATAAATATGTTTGTTTGCATTACAATAGTCATGAAAACTACCAAGAAGAGAGGTGATGGAGCTTCAGATGCAACGAGGAATTAATTTTTTTTTTTTTTTTTTTTTTGCGCGATACATGGGCCTCTCACTGTTGTGGCCCCTCCCACCGCAGAGCACAGGCTCCGGACGTGCAGGCTCAGCAGCCATGGCCCCAAGGGCCCAGCAGCTCCGCGGCACGTGGGATCCTCCCGGACTGGGGCAGGAACCCGTGTCCCCTGCATCGGCAGGCAGACCCCCAACCACTGTGCCGCCAGGGAAGCCCCGAGGGCTTTCTCTAGTTGTGGCAAGCGGGGGCCACTCTTCATCGCTGTGTGCGGGCCTCTCACTATCGCGGCCTCTCGTTGCGGAGCACAGGCTCCAGACGCGCAGGCTCAGTAGTTGTGGCTCACGGGCCTAGTTGCTCTGCGGCATGTGGGATCTTCCCAGACCAGGGCTCGAACCCGTGTCCCCTGCATTAGCAGGCAGATTCTCCACCACTGCACCACCAGGGAAGCCCGAAGAGGGATGTCTTAGCAGTGATGCTTTCCTGGTGGTCCCCAAGGCACACTATCCTCCTTATTTTCTCTGCACTGGACGATGTCTCCATCTCTACACGTCCAGTGATAGAACAGGAGTGAACTGATGTATTTTAGCAATAACTTTGAGCACAGTATCTAACTCTGGGTAGACTTATTGATTACTTGGTCAATTTATGTACTTATATCTCTTTGACAATAGAGTTTCTGACTTTTCCTATCAAAGGGCATGTGCTGATAAGTAGAATACTAGTATTAGAAAACCAGAACAAGTGCAGGAAAAGAAAACATGCTAAGTAGTGATGTAATTAACATAGTTTCTGTGATTAACAAGCAGATTCGACCTTATAGTCAAACCACAGCAAAGAGAATCATGAGAAGTCACTAATCCCTCTGGCAATGTTAGGTCAGCTCCAGACCTTTACAGGATTTCTGACCCAGTTTTTCTAGGGGTCTCTCACTGACTTGGACTGCTGAGCATAATAAAGAGTGTTATAATATCCAAGATATTTAGAAAACTCATATGTATGGTATCCTATTGTCCCGACCTATGTGGGCCAACATTCTGGAAATAAAAGATGAATAGGTATTTTTAAAACATGTAGAACAAAGAGAACAAGAAGCACATATGGCCTCAAGCAACGAGAGAGAAACTTTAGTTCCCTAGACCAGGTTAATGATGACAGTTCATCTATATACCAGAGGATAAAAGCGAAGTCTTATTTGAGGAAAGAACGTCCCTCGGATGGCTAGCCTCTGTTGTCAGCATGTTGCCACAGTTTCGTGCAGATTTACAGTAGGGGGGTGAGTGCCAGAAAGGACCTCACAGCCTCAGATGCTGGATGAAAAACCAAGCAGAAGCTCTCCCAGTGCTGAATGTGTCATTGGCCTCTTTCTTTAGCAGAAGACACAGGCAACTTTCTTGAGTTGATACTTTGCTACTTACAAAGATGTAGCCCACAGCTGTCAGTAGAAAGATATGAGATATTTAGAGACAGTTACACTGAAAGGTGTGTGTGTGTGTGTGTGTGTGTGTGTGTGTGTGAGAGAGAGAGAGAGAGAGAGAGAGAGAGAGACAAGGCAAGAGAGAAAGAATGAGAAAGAGAGGAGGGTAGCTAGGGGATAAAATAATTAGATCATTTCATGCCTTGTTTTATTTCAGATTACAAGAATTGAACTTAGCCCATTCCTTACCTTTCTAATTATTCAGGGGAGAGAGTACCAATTTCTAGGAAGTATCTGAGATGTGTGTGTACTTTGTTCTTGTGTGTTGTATGAGTGGACATAGGAGCCATGAAGATGCTGACAGATGAGGGAAGATGGGCAGATACTTATGCTGTATTCCCTGTACTTCCTGATCTCCAGCTCCTCAATCCACCTGTCACCTGACCTCTCATGCCACTGAAAGTGGCTAAGGTCTTGAATATAGAATATAGTATATGTATATATTCAATATCTTGTAATAACGATCATGGAAAAGAATATGAAAAAGAATGTGTGTGTAAGAATATATATGAAAAAGAATATCTATCTATAACTGAAATAACCAAATCACTTTTCTGTATACCTGAAATTAACACAGCATTGTAAATTAACTGTACTTCAATGAAAAGCAAAAAGATAAGAAATCATGTTATCTGCAAACAACAACAAAAAAATGGCTAAGTTCTCCAGGAGCCCTCAGTTCTCTAACTTCAGAGTCCTCATCTTGTAATAGTTAACCTCTCAATAGCATTTGGCACTTAGCATCTTCTCCTCAAAATAGCCTTTTCTGTGTTCCCTTCTCAGTTAATGACACTATCATTTGTTCTGTTAGGCACATCAGAAACTCAGGAGCTGCCCCTGACCACTTCTATTTTTCAAACCCCCATATCCACTTCATCAGCAAATTTAGTTGTCTTTATCTCTTCCATCCCCATGGCCACCAAGCTGGTCCAGAGCGTTATTATCATTTCTCATGTGGTCTGTTGAAGTTGTCTCTTAAACACCTCCCCATATCTACTCTTGTCTTGTTCCATTCCTTTCCCCACACAGCAGCAGCCAGACATGTCCATCTGAAGATGTTCTCATCTCAAGGTGAAACTGCTAACCTGGCCTACAGGACCCAGCATGCCTGGTCTTGACTTCCTCCCGAGCATCATTTGTGTTCCATGTTCTCTGTACGCTAGCTCCATGGCCTTTCAGGTCTTCAGATGTGTCAGGCACCTACTTACCACAGGGCCTTTGCACATGCTGTATCCGCAGTCTGAAATATCCTTGCCTCTCTGCTTCACCTGGTTAATGCCATTTTGTCCTTAGATTTTAGCATTAGTGTCACTTCTGGGAAGTGACCTCTGAGTTTCCTTACTAGATTCCTTCCCCCTTTTATCTCACATTGCAGCATGGGCCTTTCTATTGATGACTGCTTCCTACTAGATTATAAGCTCCATGAGAGTAGAAACTACGCCTGTTTTTGCACCTGACACAGAGTGTGCACTCAGTAAATATTTGTTAAATGAGCAAAATCTTATTTCACATAGACCTCTATGAAGTCTTTGTTAGCTATTCATACCATGAAGTTCTCCCTTAAGTATTCATCACTTAAGTGTGAGTCTTCCATTGTTCTCTTTTTAAAATGTATGTTACAGTTTTCTTCTAACTAGATAGTAATTTCTAAAGGACAGATTGTCTCTGAGGACAAGGAATATATCTTATGCTTTAAAAAAGGTCCTCCAGAGTGCCCCCAATGATTCTGAGCAAAAAGCAGGCTTTGAGCCAGTACTTGGGGATTGGTTTACCTTCGTTTCATGTATGTGGAAGTTCAACCATAATCTTTTGCACATGGAACCTCTTTTCTTGGCTTTCTCCTCCAGCCACCCTCAGACATGGAGCTTGTGGGAACAGATAAGGGGTGGAAGTAGGGTCACTGATTTGCACCCCCTTATCTGTGGGAGCTTTATGGAGCCTGAGAGAGGGCAGGCTTCCACTCTTCACCTTTCAGATCAGGAGACTGATACTGGAGAGGAGTCGCTCTCGCTTTACCCGAGGCAGGTGTGCAGCAAATTGGACCAGGTTGCATAACTAATTAGAGGAAAAGCTGTGGCCATAACGTGGGTCCTGTGACTCCAGGCCAATTGTTCTTTGCTGGGTTGCATCATTTAAATTTCGAGAAGAAGGATTAAGCCCTTATTAATAGGATGAGGCACACATGCTGGGAATCTAAATTAATCAGGACCGGAAAGCCAGGAAGACCCTGGGGGAAAATATTGGTGTGTGGGTGAAGCCAGGTGAAAGAGGGATGGATTATATATTAGGTGAAAACTTTGTCTAGAATTTATTTTTGTTGGAAGCATATACGTTGTATCTATTTTCCTTATGCTTTGCCACTTTTTATATATAGAATAATTATACATTAAAACATTCCTTTAAAAAGTCGTCTTCTCTCTTGCCTCCTTTTATCTTTTTAAAATATATTTATCATACAAGCTTTAAGTTGTGACCCCACAGGGTGTCATTGTCGGTGACTGTGTTTGTGTGTGTGGCTTGGTTTATGTTCACACACAAATCTCGTTGCTTTTCCTACCAGGCCTTCTGCTTCTTTTCTTTCCCTAGGTACCAGATGCCTTTTTCTTTCTTGTGCACTCATGTGTGAGCACACACACACACACACGCACACACACACTCCCTCCCTCCCTCTCCATGTGCGTAAACAAAGACTGAGCTGAAGTGAAATACTGTGTGACATATGGTACCTGAAAAACCAGAGTCTCAATAGCAGGGCTGTAATCAAGGGTGCAGATGTTTGGCGTTTGACAAATGAAATGTTTTATGTAAAACTGTTTTAGTATATTAAGTTAAAAGATGGAAAATTAGCTGCATACTGTAATGAACATTTTTTTTCCATTGTAAATGAATAAAATGGGGAACTTGACCAAACAAATAAGTTCGGCCCTCAGTGATCTTCTGAATATGTTTTTTCAAGTATTCAGATTTCATTTTTACTTCCTCTTGGGGGTTCTTTGTGTCTGCCTTTATTATTCAGCCTACATAGACAGTGCATTAAGGTGTTTTGAGTTTCGCTAACCTTAAAGTATTTGGAAATAGAATTCCAGTAAGATACTGCAATGTTTTCTTTCTCCACTGTCAGAGTTCACTGTGAGTGTACATTTTTTTCTTCTCTTTACCCTTTCAGACTTTTCAGTTACTCATTTTCTTCCAGGTTCTAAAACCTCTTTCCCTTCTACATATTTTACTTAGATTATTCAAATGGACAGTGGCTTATTTTTTCCAAATGTATTTCATTGGTTGTATTATTGTTATTGCATTTAGTGCGATACGTGATTTCTTCCTTACTTACACCCTGTCCAGAATTGCTCTGAGTTTAATGCTTGATAATTTTTTACTCTATCTTGATTGTACATCTCTTGAAATTAGGAGTTAGATCTTGTGGCATATGATACATAAGTACCCATTGATGCATTTTTAGATTGTTTTTAGAAAAGGAAGGAGTCACATTACTTAACAGAAGATGACATATGTGGATCAATTATAAATACACGAAACATTCATCAGCTGGTAACTGCCACCAGTAAAACTATTTGGCTTTTCTTCTCACAGTCTTTTGGAACTGTGCCCCCATTTCCTAGTTTGCCATGTTTGGATGGTGCTGTAGGCCTGCAGAATAATCCTTTTCAGCTGTGTTCACTTTGCCAATGGATTTTTTTTCTGATCCTCTTTTCATCAGAGGCAACTCAAAATGATATTTCCTAATAGTATCTTTACATTAAGAAGAAATAAGGATCTTAACTAAAGATTAAAAATAATATATGTACATATTTAGTAACTAATATTTTTGATGTACAATATTATGTAAGTTTCAGGTGTACAACATAATGATTTACAATTTTTAAAGGTTATACTCCATTTATGGTTATAAAATATTCGCTATATTCCCTGTGCTGTACAATATATCCTTGTAGCTTATTTATCTTATTACATAGTAGTTGATGTCTCTTAATCTCCTACCCCTATCTTGCCCTTCCCCCCTTAACTTTCCCAACTGGTAACCGATAGTTTGTTCTCTGTATCTGTGAGTCTGTTTCTTTTTTGTTATATTCACTAGTTTGTTTTATTTTTTATATTCAACATATAAGTGATATCATGTAGTATTTGTCTTTCTCTGTCTGACTTATTTCACTAGGCATAATACCCTACAAGTCCATCCATGTTGTTTCAAATAGGAAATTCCATTCTTTTTATGGCTGAGTAGTATTCCATTGTGTATATATACTGCATCTTCTTTATCCATTCATCTGCTGATGGATACTTAGGTTGCTTACATACCTTGGCAATTTTAAATAATGCTGCTGTGAACATTGGGGTGCATGTATCTTTTTGAATTAGTGGGCCTTTGGGGATATATACCCAGGAGTGGAATTACTGGGTCATATGGTAGCTCTGTCTTTTGCTTTTTGAGAAACCTCCATACTGTTTTCCACAGTGGTTGTCCCAGTTTATATTCCTATGAACAGTGTACAAGGGTTCCCTTTTCTCCACATCCTTGCCAACATTTGTTATTTGTGTTCTTTTTGCTGATAGCCATTCTGCATTATTCTGGTGTGAAGTGATAGCTCTTGTGGTTTTAATTTGCATTTCTCTGATGATTAACGATGTTGAGCATTTTTTCATGTACCTCTTGGCCATCTTCTTGGAAAAGTGTATATTCAGGTTTTCTGTCCATTTTGATTGATTTTTTTTGATGTTGAGTTGTGTGAGCTGTTTGTATATTTTGGATATTAATCCCTTGTCAGTTTCATCCTTAGCAAATATTTTCTCCCATTTGGTATGTTGTCTTTTTGCTTTGTTGGTGGTTTCCTTTGCTGTGCAAAAGCTTTTAAATTTTATTAGATCCCATTTGTTTATTCTTGCTTTTATTTTTATTTTTTGCTTTAGAAGACAGATACCAAAAAATATTGGTATGAGTTATGTCAGAGAGTGTTCTGCCTATATTTTCTTCTAAGAGTTTTATGGTTTACAGTCTCACATTTAGGTCATTAATCCATTTTGAGTTTATTTTTGTATACGGTGTTAGAGAATGTTCTAACTTCATTCTTTTACATGTAGCTGTCCAGTTTTCCCAGCACCACTTATTGAAGATACTGTCCTTTCTCCAATGTATATTCTTGCCTTCTTTGTCATAGATTAATTTACCATAAGTGTGTGGGTTGACTTCAGGGCTCTCAGTTCTGTTCCATTGATCTATGTGTCTGTTTCTGTGCCAGTACCATACTGTTTTGATGACTGTGTCTTTGTAGTATAGCCTGAAGTCAGGGAGTGTGATGCCTCCAGCTCTGTTCTGTTTCTCAAGATTGTTTTGGCTATTCAAGGTCTTTTGTATTTCCTTACAAATTTTAAAATTATTTCTTCTAGTTCTGTGAAAAATGCCCTTGGTAATTTGAAAGGGATTGCATTGAATCTGTAGATTGCCTTGGGTAGTATGGTCATTTTAACAATATTAATCCTTCTACTCTGTGAACAAGGTGTATCTTTTCATCTGTGTGTGTCATCTTCAATTTCTTTCATCAGTATCTTACAGTTTTCCTAGTACAGGTCTTTTACCTCCTTTGGTAGGTTTATTCCTAGATATTTTAATATTTTTGATGTGATTGTAAATGGGATTGTTTTATTAATTTCTCTTTCTGATAGTTTGTTGTTAGTGTATAGAAATGCAACAGATTTCTGTATATTACTTTTGTATCCTGCAACTTTTCTGAATTCATTGATGAGCACTAGCAGTTTTTTGATGGTGGCTTTAGGATTTTCTATGTATAGTATCATGTCATCTACAAACAGTGACAGTTTTACTTCTTCCTTCCCAAGTTTTCCCTTTATTTCTTTTTCTTGTGTAATTGCTATATCTAGGACTTCTGATACTATGTTGAATAAAAGTGGCAAGAGTAAACATCCTTGTCTTGTTCCTGATCTTAGAGGAAATGCTTTCAGCTTTTCACCATTGAGTATGATGCAGGCTTGTCATATATGGCCTTTATTATGTTGAGGTATGTTCCCTCTGTACCCACTTTCCAGAGTTTTTTTTTTTTTTTATCATAAACGGATGTTGAGTTTTGTCAAGAGCTTTTTCTGCATCTATTAAGACAATCATGATTTTTAGTCTTCAATTTGGTAATGTGATATATCACATTGATTGATTTGTGGATATTGAAAAAATCCATACATCCCTGGGGTAAATCCCAGTTCATCACAGTGTATGATCTTTTTAATGTCTTGTTGAATTTGGTTTGGTAATATTTTGTTGAGGATCTGTGTTCATTATTGATATTGGCCTATAATTTTCATTTTTTCTTATATCTTTGTCTGATTTTGGTATCATGGTGATGCTGGCCTCATAGAATGAGTTAGGAAGCATTCCTTCCTCTGCAAATTTTGGAATAGTTTGAGAAGGATAAATGTTAACTCTTCTCTAAATGTTTGGTAGAATTCACCTGAGATGTTATCTGTTTCTGGACTTTGGTTTTTTGGGAGTTTATTTTATTACTGATACAGTTTCAATACTGGTAGTTTATCTGTTCATATTTTCTATTTCTTCCTGGTTCAGTCTTGGAAGATTGTACATTTCTAGGAATTTGTCCATTTCTTCTAGGTTTTCATTCATCTTTTTATTTCACCCTTACAACAAACTAACCTTATAGATAGGCAGATATTTATATTCTGTTTATTAATGAGGAAACCGAAGTATTAAATCAACAAGCAAAGGCCTTACATCTCTTGGACAGCCGAGTTTGAGCTCCAACCCAAAGGCTTCAGAGCCTTTGGGCTTTTCCCTACACATTTCCACCATGCCTTTGGTATAACAGTTAGCCCATAAGTGGATACTGATGTGCTTTGAAGTTCCTTATAAAGAGGTGTCCCCCAAAGTAGATGATAAAGGTATTTCTCTGTGGTAAAGATATAATCTATTACAATATATTGCCTAGTAGTAAAGACTTGATCGGTAATCCATGGACATCAGCTCTTGGTGGACCTGCCAAAAGTCAGTGTACCTAGGAGAAAGGTTCAGTGGTTAGAGGCAAATGGTTTTGGAGGCTTTAGGAGAATTTGAGGCTTTATCAGATATCACCACTTGGGAGTATGCTTCTTTGTCTTGGCAGATGACCCGTTTACCATCTCCCTCTTCTGCCCTAATCCATTTAAGGAAAGGCTTATTCTTCCTCAAAGTCCAACACAGCCCTTCTTTGTGGGCCTTCTCCCGTGTTGCCCAGAACACTGGGTTCTCTTCTTTTTGGGAGACTCCTACAATAACTGTCTGCTGTGCTCATTTAGCACTTAACAAATATTTTGTCTTAATTTTCTTGTAAATGCTCTGCTTTCTCAAAGGGATTTAAGGTGTTTCGAGGATGGAACCATGCTTAAAGTTCTTTGTATTACCAGTTTGACCAAAGTGGATGGATATTGTCCCTGATAGCCCAACCAGTGTGTCACTGGTCATCACAGTCTCCAACCATTCATATAATCTTTTGCAAAGACAGCTATCATTTGTCTTGCAGCTAGCATGTAGCAGGCAGTATGCTAGATCCTTATAGTATTGGTCTCTTCAATTTATAGTTGAGATACTGAAACTCAGGAATTTAAGTAACTTGCCCATTAAGTAGAAGACTTGGGATGTACTCTTTCTTCCACCACAGTCTTTTGGGGCCTGCCCAGTGTCCTCTAGATATAACTTGAATCTTGCTTTCGTCTTTGCCGTCTGTTGAGAGTATTGGTAGCTAGGTCAGAATTTGTGGACTTTCCAGATAAAATCATCACTCTTTGAATAATCTGTTAATGGACTCTGTGATGGATGATTATCATACAGGTAGAAACTAAGCCTCCAAGTGTAAAAGTAAAGGGCAATTAGGTGCATGGACCTTGATTATTTTCTATAGATAGACTCTATAGACTCTATAGATATTTTCTATAGACTTCTCTCTCTCTCTCTCTCTCTCTCTCTCTCTTTAAAGCAGTTAGCTGTTTGGTACTTTAATGACCCATCTTTTTCCTTTTTAGATTTAAGACAATAATTAGAACTAATCTTGGCTGGATAACTATGAAGGGTCAAGTGTGGGTCTCATAATTTAAAGGACTCTGTAAAGAATATTGTTAGAAATACCCTACTTTGCGATTTTACGTTTACGTATTCAGAGCCACGTTTCTGAAAAGTGCTGATTTAGAACCTGGTTCATAGAAGGGAGTGTTTTTCACTCAGGCAAAGTGCAAAAGGCCAGTGGAATAATTTAGACTATCATTAAACATCCTTTTTCTTTTCCCTCATGTGTGCACTCACTCAGCCAGCCTTTGATTAGGACAAGGGAATGAAAGGGGCTTAGGCTCAGGTGGAAGCAAAGTTTGTTGAGACACGGATAATCACTTGAATTCATAAAAATGATCAAATTCACTAAAATTAAAATACTAAAAATATTCACCGTAATTTTCAGTGCTTGTCTAAAATGTATGGCATAGCCTCCAAATTCTCCCAAAATATTTTTGAGATTTATTACTGGAATTTCAGAGTTCAATAATGTAGCCAGAACTGATATCCAAACTTTTTCCTGCTGAGCAGTTGTTCTCATGACTAACATGTAGCTAGTGCACAGCCCTATGACCACAATGGTTATCAGAATATCGAAATATTTCCCTAGTGGTTGGTAAAAGTCACTGCCCCTGCCTGCTGAAGTTTCTCATAATCCAAGAGCTAAAGGATTACTATCTAGTACCATAGAGGCCACCAAGGACCCTGCTCCTTGCCAGCTCCTCTTGGTGGCTGTTTTGACTGTCACCCTGGGTTGTTTTTGCTCAGTCTCTCTGCCGTGGAACAGGCACAGATTTGTAGCTCAGTGGTTATGGCTTTTTCCTCTTCCTTGCCAAGCTGAGAGCTGGCTTTTGAATGTTGTTTCACAGACATTGTTCCAGTTTAAAATTAGTAGTAGAGTCTTCCAAGTGGTAGACACACGCCTTTAGAAAGCCCCATATATCTAGGCAAGAGTGAGTGCAGTTATGCTTGTTTTTGCTTTCTTGTTTTGTCATTAGCATTATTTCCCAAAGGAATGCATGTAGATTGACTGTGTGAAATATTAGTGGAATTCTCAGAATTTTGTGCTGGAGGTGTTTAGGATTGGGGATTGTAGGTTTGATATCTGTGAGTGTAGATGCAAATGCATTCTATTTGAATTGCTTTGACTCCAAGATTTGCTTTGATTCCAAGATTGATTAAGAGAAGAGGACCTTGGTGGCTTCTGACAAATTTATGTTACCTTCTGTATTTTGTGTTGCAATAAAATGTTTTAAATCATTAATGCAACAAGGTTGGATATAAATAGGGAAGAAATTAAACTAATCTCATCAAAGTTATTTAGGAAGTTTCTGACTATACTCTTTAATCTTTGTTTCAGAAAACAGCAGACTGCATTATTAAAAAGGAGCTCATTGCATGTGGGAAGAGCCTTCAGCGGGTGTCTGTTTTCAAATATGAAAATAAAGAATTTGAAGTTAATTTCAGAGCTGAAGAAATTGCTAGTCAAAACAGTGTAGGCCATTTTGGAAATGTTATTACATTTTTAAAAACATATTTATTAAAAAAACGTGTATGTGTGCTGCTATACAAACATCCCATGGGTGTAATCACAAATGAGAATTTCACTGATGCTGAGCTACAGCTACAAATTGGACAAAGATATTAATTTGGTCTCCTTTTTTGAGTTGGTACATACTCAACTCTTGCCAGAGTTGAGAAGAGAGAACTGAGGAGCCCTTTTCCATCTTCACTGTCAGGAGGGGTGTGTGTGTGTGTGTGTGTGTGTGTGTGCGCGCGTGTGTGTGCGCGCGCGCGCATAGTTAGCAGGGTTGAGATTCATTAGTTTATGTACATTAACATTTTATATGCATCATGACAATCGGCAAAACCACCTTGCAGCCTAATATCCTCCCAGGGAGTTCAGCACTTTGCTGGCTGCTCTTTCCCCATCACTTTTCCTCGATCCCCCTCTGCAACCTCATCCTTTGTTGGCCTCAAAGTGTTGAAGTGCTCCAGGACTCAGCTCTTGGACCACTCTTTTTATGTAACTACTCCTGTTCCTTAGGTGGTTTCATCCAATCCTATAGCTTGAAATGCCATCTATATGCTAAAGATGTCCATATTTTTATTTCAAGCCCCAGTAGCTCGTGAGATTCAGACTTTTGTGTCCATTGTCTGCTGTACATCTCCCCTTGGATGTCTAAAATCATCTCAAGTCTAGTGCGTCTGAAATAATAACTATTGATTCCTGCCCATCTTACTTCTCTTCTGTCTTTCCCACCTCAGTGAATGGCATTACCATTTACCCAGTTCCTCAGGCCAAAAAACAAAGGGATTCGTCTCAAACTTTCTCTTTCCCATTGTTCATTTCACATTCAGTCTCTTAGCAAGTCCTGTCACTATACTTTCAAGGTATATCCCACATGTATCACGTAATAAATCATAGCAGTTCACCTATTTTCCTAGATTGGACTGACTTCATCTTCTCAAAAGATTTGTGTCCACTCTTAACCTGCTGGTGGCCACCCCCTGTATTCACAGAGAACCACTGAAAATATAAAATGAATCTGCCACCCCCTGTCTTCCAAAGGCTTCCTGTCCTACTGAGAATGAAATCTTAAGTTCTTATCCTGGCCTGCAAGGTCGGCCACGGTCTGGCCATTGCCTCTGGCTCTGTACTCATTTTCTCCCGCTTCTCTTCTGCCCCACGTCATTCACTCTTCTTTAGCTTTACTGGTCTCCCTTCTGGCCACCAGCTTTCTATCTCAGGGCCTCATTTCTGTCTGGCTGCAACCTGCTTCTCCCGGTCATAGGCATGGCTTACTCCCTGCCCTCATTCAGCCCTCCTTTCCCTTCCCCCAGACACCTGCAGGGCTTCCTTCCTCATCTCATTCAGAACTCCCTTCTCGACTACTTTAGTTAAAATAGTGATCCTGTTACTCTTTATCATTGCTAAGTATTTTATAGCACTTCTCATTACCTGAAGTCACATTGCCTATTTCACTTGTTTGTTCATTGTCTGTCTCCTCGGAAAGTATGGATACTCCCTTTGGACATGGCACAGTGTGTCTCTGTTGCTGTGTCTCCAGCATGTGATGAATGAATGAATAAATGATATAATTATGTTAATCTTTCTTCCTTGATATCCTTACCCATCTGATTTTCATCTTGTGATGATTTAAACTGTCTCTTTATATCCCAGCCTGTGTTGCTATGAATACTCAACAATGTTCTGGTCCCTTTAGAACAGAGGAGCATCTGATTTAAGAGGCAGTAAAAAAAAAAGCATAATGGGTCCAGGCACAGGACTTGGAAAGAAACAGACCTGAGTTTAACGCTGGCTGTCTAATTACTGACTTTGCGGATTTTGGACAATTTAATTCACTTCCCCTGATCTCATTCCTTATTTTAAACTGGGGGTAATGACGCCACACTCATTTGTTTGTGGTAAAGAATAAATAAAATCGTGTATGTAGAGCTCCTGGTTTATAGTTAAGGCTCAGATAGGGTACTTGCTGTTACTATTAGTTTTGGTATGAAAGAATTGTGTAAACAAGTTTTTTGGTGATCACATCATCGTTCATCAAGTAATCATATTTGTCAGTCTTCTTTTGTTTGGTGATCTGGTTGTGATTCTGGGTTTTTGTTAGGATCCGCTTTCTTGGGTTGTGATTTGGATGTAGAGGGAAGGAGGGGGGCCAGTTTGCTTGATCATTCCTAATTAAGAAGGGTGGTATTTGGGGCTCAGATGGAGGCACAGTGGCCTTTTATCATTTACTTATGTAGTAGAGTCAGTATTTAAGCTAATACAAGTGAAGCTGTGTAATAAATGTAGTTTTTGTACTTTCTGTCATTGATCTCATCTTGCTTGTCAGCTTCCCTCCACCAGGTGCCGAAGTTTGGGGAAACGTAAACTTGTTAATTAAGGGCATACCAGTCTCTTCATTAAATAAAGGTGGAGGGGGTTGCGCTATTTTGGTCATTTAATTTTTTGCAGGTAAAAATTTTTTTCCTGAGTTTCTCTGCTCTCCTCGTCCTCCTTCCCAGGATCGGGTCCACGTGGCAAGAGAGGCGTGTGAGACTGGCACCCTGGTTTCTGGGCCTGTTTTGGAGTCTGATGGGCTGTGGCTATTTGGCCCTGGCCATCTGGCATTGTGCCTGCAGGGGTGTGACAGGCCTGCCCTACATTTGGGGGGTGGGGCACTGCTGCTGAAGTCTGTTGGGGCTTTTTTGGTTAAAAAAATCTCCATTTCCTGCCTGAGGTCTCCACCAGCCTTGTCTATACGTAAAGGTCTCTTCAGGTTCCTTTATTGTCTCAGCTCCTGCAGAGCCCTGAGCGGCAGGGAGGAGGCCAGGACCGCTCCGCTGCTTCGCCTCACCAGGCTGAAAGTCCAGAGTCAGCGAGAGAACGCGCTGACCCAGTTCCAAGCCTTTGACATCCATTTCTAAATCACCTTTGAGACACTCCTGTATTTCCCCCATGCCATATTGGACAAAGGAGCTGGCAGATTTTCCTAGACACTGCTCGGAGGAGCAAAGATCAGGCGGCCCTTACAGTGGAGTTTCCTTCTCAACTTGAGGATTTCTACCCCCTCCCCACTGCCTGAGGGTCACTCCTGGCTGGGAGGATGCTCCTTTCATCTGTTGCTTCTCCCTCCCTCTCCATAGTTGCTCCTAAGGAGAACCAGGGGAAGAATTATTCCTTCTGCTTCTGCTCAGGTGCAAGCTTCCCTGGGATCACATCCTCCATCCCCAGAACTCTATGGCTTATTGTAAAACTCTGTGATCTGAATTCAACAGGTTTACTTTTCTTATATAAGTGGGGAGTTTCTAATTGTAATAGAGAAAACCTAGGATTTTCAGTTTTGCTAGAAAACCTTGACCTTGTAATTATTGTCTCATTATGCACTCATTAACTGAAGCGGGAGAGTCGGCATCCAGCATTGATCTTCTTCCTCCAGGCAGAACCCTCCCTCCTCTTCTCAGGAGACACTTGACCTTAAAAGCGAGAGGTGCAAGGGGAAAAGATTTTCAAAGGAATGATCAAAGCCTCTCTTTAATGTATTGATGATATCACTGCATTAAAGTGTTTTGTAATCCCCTTTTCCTCCTGGCTCTGTGGCTCCTGCTGAGCATGTAGATCTCACCTGTTTATGTTGTTTTTTGCTAATTTCATGGTAAGCAGCAAAGAAATCAAACAGATCTGGAAAGATGCATATACCTGAGTAGAGTCAGTGGGCTTTAAAATGACATCTTTTATGTATATGTCTTATGTACATGTCTTATTTCAAGGACGTGTGTTCAATAAGCGTTTTTTAAAAATCACAGTAACATCTTTTAATCTAGAATTTTGAACATTTTTCATTTATCAAGGATTAGTTACAAAGTATTTAAAAGATATTCAATATTCTGCTTAAATTGAAGCAGCTAAGTCTTCAGTAGCTAGTATAGGTTAAACCTCTATTCAGTAAGCATTTATTGAGTGCTATATGTGTGATATTGTATTATGATTCTGGGGATATTAAATTGAAATGACACGGATTTTAGCTTTAAGGAGAATGCAGTTTAGTAAAGAAAACAGGCAGATAAAAGAATAAGTACAAGCCAGATTGATAGCACAGCTATAAGAAGACATACAGAGTACAGAAAGGGGTAAGGGCACTTCTGTTGGGTAGTTGCAGGGCAGGTCAGGATAGGCTCTCTGGGGAGTTTACCACTGGGTCGGAGGTTGAAGAAAATCTTGGCAGACAGGCAGAAGGGGAACTGTGTAAGTAGAGGCAATGAGGAAAACATGGTCAGTTTCAGGGACTCTAAATAGATTTATATGTTTGGGGCATAGGAAGTTTGAGAAACTGTCAAGAAATGAGGTTGTCAAAGGTCAGTAGGGTCAGATCACCAATGGCCTAGGATGTCTTGCAAAGGAGTTTGAACTTTATCCTAAAAATGGGGGCCACTGGAGAATTTTAAACATAGGAAGGGTATGGTCTGACTGAGTTCCAGAGAATTTCCTCTGGGTGTTGCCTGGAGAATTTCCTCTCGGGCAGTGAGCCTGCTGGGAATCCAGGTAGCAAGTGGCAAAGACTACAGGGGAAAAGGGAAAAAGAGACCAGAGGCATGCAGTATGTAAAGTGACAGGACAGGAGGTTAGGACAGGCTGTGGAAAATGAGAGGGAAAATATGGAATGACTCCAGAGTTTTTGGTGTGTATGATTAGACAGTTGGTGGTGTTACCAAAGAACAGGGAAAACAGCAAGAAGAGCTTTCTAAACTGTCATCCATGCAGCTAGCATTTATTAAGCACATGCTGTGTGCCATGCCCTTGGTGTTCCTTACTCTTAGTTAAGTCTTCTAATAGCCCTATGAGGTAAGAACCATCACCATCCCCCATTTTACATACCAGGAACCAGAGCTCCAAAGTGTTCGATGCCTTGGCCAAAGTCACAAACTACAAGTGTCAGAGCCAAGATTTGAACCCAGTCTTACTGACTTCATAATCTGCTTTAAAATATTACGAATTTGTATATTAATAAATATTATAAATTTGTATATTTATTATCTGTTTTAAAGGAAATGATCACTCATTATATAAATGAGAAAATATCTAAAAACAGGAACAAGAAAAATGGTCGTTCAGGGTCTTGCTACACAAAAAACCAAGTCGTGGCTTTATTGTTCTTGGTGAACTTTCAATTGGGGCGAGGGGGAATTTGAGCTGGGGATATCTTCCAGGTGCTTGAATACATGAGTCTACGTCTCAGACTAGTAATCAGAGCCAGAGGAAAATATTTGAAAATCATCAGTAGATATTGATAGGTTTGGAAACCTGTCAATAAAATAAAAAATGGAGAAAATAAATTTTAAAAAAGCACAATGAAATCTTACTCAACTCTCGCAACTGTATGGACCCTAACCCTCTACGAAGAAAATAAAGATTTTTAGATTTTGCTTGAAGAAATGACAGGATCAGTTTGTATAAGCACATTTATCTGGAATCTCATGAGACAGTTTTTCTCAACGATTCTGGAGATTTCTAGTGTTTTCCCGTGTTAGTCTATTGCTAATTTGTCAGTGTCTCCTGCTTCACCAATAATGGAACGTAAGTCCTCCTAGCAGGCTAATTGAATTATAAAAATGACACTCTGAGGCAGGGTAGTCTGTGGAAGCATGAATTTGTCAAATAAAAGGATTTAAAGACAATTGCTTTTAAAGAATAGCTTGCACTCTTGTGCCTTTTTCATCCAGATGATTTCTCTGTTTTGGGGAAAATATCAGTGTTCATCATTGTTAAGTCAGGGGAAAAAAAGCTGCACGGGGTTATTTTATGGGTGTCAAAAGCTACACAGGAAGTAAAGAATACCATGAGGTACCGTCAGTGTGAAACAGTTTGTATTCCTTGTACCTTGTCCAAAAATAATTGACTCATTAATCTCAACTATGTTAATCTGGCCCCATTATGAGGGTCAAAGATAGGTTAATTCTAATAAGCGGATGAATACCAGTTCATAAATAGGCATGCATTTAACAGATATTATCTTAGCAAGAAAGCAATAATGAGAACAATTATTTAGGGAAGTGATTTCAGGGAAAAAAATGCCGTAAATGCAACCTCCAGTTTCTGCCTCTGGATCATCAGGAGAATAAAAGGTGAGCTTTGTTCCTAAAATTGACATTTGAAAGCGGAGTGCAGAGTAGATTTCTCTTTTCTTTGGGAAAATACTTCTGAGAATAATAAACAAAATGTTTTCACTAAGGGAGCAATAATTTCACCCAAATCCCAGTACAGTGGGGATGGAGAAATATGGGGATTTGACATCAGATTGTTTGGCTTTGATCCCATCACTTCACTACTTGACTTTGGCCAAGTAATTTCATCGTTACAGGTCTCTGTTTCTTTCTCCATGAAGTGCGGTGATATTTCACAGGTTTATTTTAGGGATTGTACAAGAAAATATATGTGAGAGCATCAAACACAATCCTTCACGTACTATAATTGTTCAGTAAGTGTTCTTTTTCTCCCTGAATAATGAACTCTAATCAGGTAGTTGTTGGCATGGTCTCCCTTTCCAAAAAAATGTTATTGTAATTTTGAATTTGAGCAAAGTAACTGTTCACTCATACCAGTGGTTTCTTTCTTTTTGCTTTTTCCTTTGGTTCCTACTAAGACATTGCTTTCTTTTCTTTCATATACCTGAACAGCGTTAAAGCACTGTTTATACCTCTATTGTCAAGGGTAGTCATTCATTTGAAGTCAGACAATGTCCCATTGTTATAGTTACTGGTGCCTGTTGGGGGAAAGTTAGAATTTTATCAAGTCTGCTTAAATATTACGTTTCTTACATACATTTCCCAAGAGGAATTCTAGATTCGTCTAAAGTTATCTCTGATGATACTTGTGTTAATATGCTTATTCCTCATAATGGAATCATATTCATGAATGTCCCATTATTCTTTTCTCTTGCATCATAACCATCCCACTGCATAGGTAAACCATAAAAATGGAAAAAAATTAAATAAAAAATTTTAACACTCAAGGGAAAATTAAGAATTGACAATATGCCATGTGCTTCCTTATGGGTGACTTTTGATAGATAAGACAGAATTATTGCCGTACTCCAGTAGAAGAGACAGATATATGAAGAACCAATGGCAAACACAGTGCTATAATGGAGTCATGTATCTGTTATTTTTGATATCTAAAGATGATCCATGTGCAGTAACTTATCCCCTGGTTTGCAGATAAAAGGCACATGTGGGGCTTCCCTGGTGGCGCAGTGGTTGAGAGTCCGCCTGCCGATGCAGGGGATACGGGTTCGTGCCCGGTCCGGGAAGATCCCACATGCCGCGGAGCGGCTGGGCCTGTGAGCCATGGCCGCTGGGCCTGCGCGTCCGGAGCCTGTGCTGCGCAGCAGGAGGGGCCGGAGCAGTGACAGGCCGGCGTACAGGAAAAAAAAAAAAAAAAAAAAAAAGGCACATGTGTTAGTAAGCCCGTTTTTCTGTACTGGGCAGGTGAGGAGGTGTCCGGAATAGGGCACCCTGACAGTTTTGAGGTGGCTGCTTATCTGCTGTATTGTCATGTAGTTGGGTGGTTCTGGGATACTCCTTGTTCTCCTAGGAGCGCAGGGGTCCCTTCTGAGCTCTAGTTTACTCCAGTTGCATGATGGCAGTGTGTAAAGTAGTAATTAAGGATCATCCATCATGGATTGCAGACTGTACTCTGAGAGGCCCAAGGGCTTTCTGGGACAGAGAGCACAGTGCTCCCCACACCCTTTGGCCAGAGGTCCATGACTTTTATCTTTTTTTTTAGATGTAGGGCTTCTGTATATGGTTTTGTTTCTGAGAAAGTTGTATTAGGGTCCAGTCAGGCAGACAAAAATCATTCTTGATATTTCCAACAGAGAGAATTTAACACAGGGGTTTGGTAACATAGGTGATGGAAGAGCCAAAGAAGCCAAACAGTGGACAATGTGGCAACTAGGAAGTGACTGCCATTCCTGAGTCTGGAGAAACAAGGGGAGGGAGAGGTGTTGCTGAAGCCCAGGAGCTGGGGCCACTCGGTAGAGGCTGGGATTGTGGTTGGCCCGCCTATTGGATGCTGGATCTCCAGAGGGTGGGATTTTTCAGCAGGAGCTGGAACCAGGGAGGAGAGGCCAAACAGAGAGACAGGGCAAGAAGTACCCTGGCTTGTCCTTTCCTCCTGCTCTCTAATCACCTCCTGCTGGAACCTAGTAAGGGGGTTGGAAACTTGTGAAAGGTAGTTTGTCAGAGAAGGGTCAAGATTGAACCTGAGTGCAAACAGGTGATGAGCCCTGAGACCAGCGTGAAGGTGGGCCCTTCTTTAGGCAACAACTAGCTGCAGGAAGGGTGGTCAGTAGACAGCTTTAAACTGTCAGCTGTTTCAGTTTGTCTCAGCTCCAGAGAGCCAGCTGGCCTGCGGTTACACCCAACTTGGGCAGCCCACATCTGCTGCCTGAGTTAGAAAATGTGTAAGGGCCCGGTAATCTGAGTTGGAGGTGGCGCAACCCTAAGAGCAATGTTCTCTCCACAACTCCAACGTGGGTTGGAGACTTTGTCAAGTCTGAAGGGCAATTTGACTTCTCCCTGGTCCCAATTCTGCTTCCTCCTTCTTCCTTTCACAGATGTTGATACCTCATAATTATCTTGTACCCCAAACTCCATTTCAGCATCTGCTTCTAGATAACTTGAACTTGGACACAGACATAGTTAGCAATTCAAACCTCAGACAGGATCCAGGACAGAGGGTGAAAAGAACACATTGTAGATCTGGGAGGGGAAACCAGATTGTAGTTCTCTTTACAAATTAGAGAAGTACCAGAAAAGGGCAAGTCCTCTGAGCTTTGGGACCTTGGGCCCATCATCGTGGAGGAGAAGAAAGGAGTGTGTGGTTGGATAGGTGGGTGGCTGTGAAGGAGGGATTCTGGAAGACATGAAGAGCTCAGTCGAAGGTGTAATAGTGGGAGTTCTCATGCTTAGTGCAAGAGGTAGTGCAAGAATTTAGGACCTGTCCTGGGTCCTAAATTCTGCTCCAGGGGCGGACTAGGAGCCACGATAAGAGAAAGAGTTTTTTCTTTTACACTTTGCAGCCTCTGGGGAAACATATTTCACAGTATGGCAGAAAGAGGTGTGCAGATTTTAAATAAGCTGTCTTACAAGATTTTGTATACTGATTCATTTTTTTTCTTGCCCCATAAAAACCTTAAATCACAAAAGCATCATTGAGCCAGGTAGAAAAAGTCATTGTTTAAATACAAATTCTTTTTACTTACTGGGATTTCATATTAGAAACAAAGAAAATCAGAAAGGCATGATGGTAAGACATTACATAATGGAATTATTATGAACTTTGGTATAGGAAAGGAATTGTATGGTAGTACACAGAGGCAAGGTGTGCTTTTTCTGTTTCTTCCAGAGTAGATTTAGGTGGTCTGTGAGCATGAATTTATCATGCTAAAGAAGATAACTAAAGAAGATAACTATGCTAAAAATGCAAGTAATATTTTATAGCTATGTTGAGGAAGAGAGGTATCATCAAAAGTTATTCCCGAACATTTGGGAGCTTAAATGGGAAGTTCCTACTGATCTCTTGGGACATTATAAAACTCTAGGATATGTTGTATACACAGAAGGCGTGTTTGGACCATTGCCATTACTGGTCACGGTGGGTGGCCTGAGGAGGGCACTCTGGTGAGCGCAGGAGGTGGTCAGATGTCTCCTGTCACTGACCCTCATCTTGGCCCTGAGAACACTCCTTAGATTCCTGAGATCAACTAGAGATTTTCTGTTTTTATTCATGATGTATGCTTACCACCAGGGGTCGAATCGAGAGTGGAAAGCCTTCCTGATAACATGAGGCCCCTGTTGCCATGGCTAGCCACATCCATAGCAATCTGAGCTTGGAGAAGTGGCCTTACCAAGGCATTGCCTCTTCTGATAGGGATCTAAATATGGTGACCAAGGAGACACCAGGTACCGAGACAAATGTCTGAAAGCCACTCTTAGGCTTCTCTTTTATGCTTAGTGTCATGTGGGAAAGGAACCATAACTAGGGAAGGCAATCATTTTGTTCAATACAGAAATGAAAACACTTTCTGCTACGGTGATTTGATAATAAAATTTATGTATTGCAAGAAGCAGGAGCAACTCCCCAGTACCTGCCTGATTTTCTTTAGCTACGAAGCTGAGGCTAAATAATCAACATGAGAATTGTTTATAGATGCCCTTGTTTTATTAAAAAGCACTTGGTGATTCCACTTTAACCTTACGTGGTAATTCATCCAGAGTACAAGCAGCAAAGACATCATTATAATTATACATTAAAAATTGCCCTACTAGGATATAACTTTTTTACTGCTGTGATGTAGAATTCAGGGAGAATATGACCCGAGCTTGGTATTCGGAAAAGACAGTCACGCGTTGAAGCACTGTGTGGGTTTTATGACACACAAATTTCCATATTACCTTTAGCACAGCATTAGAATTTACTAGCAACTCTCTTTCCTAGGACTCTATTGATGTGCAGTAAATATCAGTAATAAAAATAATGGCGAAAAGTTGAGATTTCAATTTTGATAGATCCTACTGGATCCATGGGTAAGCACATGGGTTATTTAGAGTTTATGTGAAGCTTCGTTCTGCCCCCAGGAGACACATTTGAAAAGTTTTCGTCTGACACAGTTTCCCTCTGTGCTCCACACTCCCCCCACCCTCCCAGCCACGGAAGACTTTTATTGCTGAATTTAAGGTGGGAATGAAGATGTATCGTGAACACACGTTAGTGTGGATAAATGAAATCATTTTGATTTGGAATAAACCTTCTGGCAAGGAAGCCTGCTACCCTGTTTAAAAGATACTCTGGGGCTGCCTAAGGTGCCAGTATGCTAATACACTCATGGAGAACCAAGAATAAGCCCAGAATAAGAAAGTCAGATTTGGCCAGTAGAATCTGAGAGTGGATCTTCCATGATGGAAATGAATATATATTGAGGATTGTTTGAGTTTAGTTCCATTTAGAACTCTCTGCAAGGCAGTCTTAGAGTCAAGAAACCTCTTTCTGTTGAGTGAGACTCTAGGCTGAGAGGGGAAATATTTGGGCCAATATTTTGGGCCATCTGGGATGTTTGTTTCCTAGGCAAAGGGGATGGGTATTCCTGGGAGGGGCACCATGCCTTTCAGAGAAAGTCTTTAGTGGCCAGTTTGGAAAAAGGTAAATTTATATCTGGATTTATTGTTAACTTTGAAATGGTAAACTGTGCGTTTTTCATGTACAGTGTATTATTGTTCCTTTAAGAGATTTCTCCGTAGTAAGCCTGAGTAAGAGATGTATGTATGTGATTGTCTGCTGATTCTCAAGAGGGGCTCAGAATCCTTGAACTTGATAGGGTCTCTGTCACTGCCCACATATAGCTCTACCTAAGTCCCACCCTACAAAACCATGTCCAGGGGCATGCCAGCAGATCTTTGGGTTTTGAGATTCTTGTCTATGGCTTTGATTTTTATTTCAGATACTGGCAGGTTCTTTCTCCACTTCAGGCTTTTATTTAGTTTGAGTGAATACCTTAGAAGCAAAACATGTGGAATCCTAAAACCACAGAGCCCATTTCCACCTGATTCATCTCTTCTTACAGTAAGACATTTGCTAAGATTGCAGTGTGCATTCCAAAGTTCTTCCCATGCCATCCCGGGTTGTCTATCATGGAATTTTGGGGTGGAAGGGACCTAAAAGTTCATCATGTGGACTCTCCTCCTCTATGCTTTGAAGAACCTTCTGCAAGTACAGAGACCATTATTTAAAGCATCAAGGATGTAAGGGATCTCAGAGGTCTTCTAATTCAGGCTGCAGGCCAATGTACGAATTCCTTGCATAGCATGCCTCTGGCAGGTGTGGTCAGGGCACTACAACTAACACTGGGCTATTCTTGAGATCTGGAAACTGGGATCTCCTATGACGTAACCCAGGGCTTCTCAACTGTAGCCTGTATCCCCATCACCTGCAAGACTTGTGAAACACAGATTGCTGGACGCACCTCTGTGGTTTCTGATTCAGTAGGCCTGGGATGAGGCCCTAGAATTAGCATTTCTAACAAGTTTCCAGGAGCTGCTAGTGCAGAGACCATACTTTGAGAACCAAGATATATAACCTACAGTTTTGGATGGTTCCTGGGACTTGAAAATGAACAAAAGAACATGTAATAAGAAGACAGATGCTAACTCAGGTGTACAATATAAATTCTAATAACTTTTTCAAGTATGTTTCTCATTTGAAAAAATCTTAATTTTAGATTTTATTATGCTCCTCTGAATGTATTTGTTGAGAGCAATGAAGACTTAAGACCTAAGCATTTATTAGATCATTTTTATTCATTTTTGCCAAGGAGTAAGTCTGCCAATCATTTGGAGAAAGCTGTAGGGGTTTTAGTTATGCAAAGTTTTGTTGAGGATGAAATGTCCTTATTCTCTTGAAAGCTTGTTCAGAGATGCATTAGATTGAACAGGATTTTTAGTGGTTTCAAAATTCATAATTCTTACTCTGTGATCACAGATTCCCAATTTCTTCTCCTCTTCTCTTTTCCTCTCTCCTCTGGTTTTAGAGAATGATAACATTGACAACAATAGCAAAATTTTTCCTATTTGCTTCAGAAATTTTTCTACTAAACAGCAACTACTGTTTATTGTGTGACTGAGTGCCTTTTTATGCCTAGCACTTTAATGTGTGGGGTCTCTGAGTCTCCCAATACTTTTGTTTTTTATTTCTATTTCCCAGGTGAGGAGATTGAGACTAAGAAATGTCACGTGACTTTATTCAAAGACATATGTAGTTTGATATCTTAGGTTGTGAAGACTTGTGTGTTCTTCATTACAAAACACATGTTTTCCACAAATGATACCTCTGGTTTCTGAAGCACTTTGTCTTTGTTAAAATCAGAATTGCTTGAATGAAGCTTAAGATTCTGACATGTCGAGTACCTACTGGATACTGTATATATGTGAGCTCATTTATTTCTCACTATACCCTGTAAATGAAGTAATGTTAACCTCCTTTTGAGAATGAGAATTCTGAAGCCTCAAGAAAGAGTAAGGGACCTACCTAAATAATTTGGGGAACAGTATTTGAACCCAAGTCTTTCTGGATCCTAAATCCACAGGGTTTCCCCGAGCCTTGAAATGGTCTTCCCTTAAATGTTTATTCAAGTTGATGACTGTTGTGCTTGGTTCACCTAACGATGGTCAGACCTGCCCCTGGGCAGAACAGGAAATCTTCTTGCTGGAGAGACTTGTAGAGTATAGGGAAGCCCTGTCCCCACCCTGCCTCCCTAGTAAACTATTCTGGGGCTGGAGAGCCTGCTATTTTTCCATTAGTGTTTCATAAGTATAAATGCAGCCTTGTTCTCCAGTCGTCTTTTGCAGATGCGTCCTCCCTTGGGAGGGCTAATACACTAAAACACCCTCCCAGATTGCATTTCATTCTCTACTGAAAGAAGCTGAATGGTCTTTAGAAAAACAAAGTTCAGATATTTTTTTGTTACAGAATATTAGAGAAATACAGAAAGGTAAAGCGAATAATATAACATTTGTGTATATACCACCCAGCTTTATCAAATCTTAGTAATTTTCTGTATTTGCGTCAGAAGTTTTTCTAATATTCTTTTTTAAAAAAATTTTTTTTATACACTGGAAGCCTCTTATGTTGTTTCAAACCCATTCTTCTTCGCCCCTCTGCTGAGTTAAGCACTAGCCTTTATTTGGTGTTTATAATTCCAATAGGTATTTTGGTACTATTGCTGCGTATATATGCATTTATAGAAAAATATTGTACTGTTTGATGTTTTTAAACTTTACATGAATGTTTTCATGCTTTGTATATCATTCAGCAACTTGCTTTTTCACTCAACCTTACGTATTTGGAGATTTATCGATGTTGATAAATGTAATTTTCGTTCATCAATTTTCACAACTGTTTAATGCTGTATTGTATAAGTACACTAAAGATCATTTATCCATTCTCTTCTGACTGGCCATTTAGGTTGTTTCCATATTTTGCTATTAAAAACAATGATACAGTGAGGATCGTTGTATATTTTTCTCCTTGAGTACCTTTGAAAGGTTTCTCTAATATGCTAAAGAAAGGTAAGGCAAATAATATAAGATAACTAGAGGTGGAATTGCAGGGATAAAGGGATGATGCATCTTTGAATTTCCTGGATAATGCTAGCTTTCCAAAAACATTGTACCAGTGGACGCTATCACTAGCAGTATGTGAGTTCTTTATTATAAGACTATAATATCAGATACCATTTCTTTTCAGTCTGGGAAATATAAAATGGTATGTTAATGTGGTTTTAATTTTCGTTTTCCTAATTAGTGACGTTGAACATTTCTTTCCTATGTTTGGCAGTGGGTAAAGGACCGTTTTAACGATTTTGAAGCATAAAAAAGAATTATGTTATAGCTAATGTTTAATTATATTTTAAATTTACTAATGCACTCTCATCAATATTTTGTGCTCATTATTATTTATATCCTACATATCCTCTTTATTTTCACTTTTTTTCTTTCTGAAGTGTACTCTTTAATAGTTTAATTTTTTTTCTAGTATTTGTATGTCTAAAACTATATTGACTCAGGATTATTTGTCTGGTTATAAAGTTAGAGACTTAAATTGATTTTCCCTCAACCATTTTTAAAAATTGCTGATGAGAACTCTGCTGTTCAGAGTAATTGTTCCATTATAGATCATCTTTCTTTTCATTCTGAAAATTTATAGTCTTTTAAAATTTGTTATATTCTGTTGTTTTTCTATGATATATCCAGATATAAATTTATCTTTAATTTTCTTGCTTGGACTAAACATATTCTTTTGATCTGAAGATTCATGTCTTTCCTAAATTATGTACAATTCTCATTTGTTAGCCCTGTAAGTATTCTTGTCCATCATGCCTCTTATTCTTTTCTCTGCAGGTATTCTTTTCTCTGCAGATATCAGTTGCATGTTTCTCTGCAGATATCAGTTGCATGTCATTTTACTCTCCATGTCTCTTAGCTTCCTTGTTGTTGCTATTTTCTTCTTTGTATGGATTCTGGGTGAATTCTTATAATACTTTCAGATTAGTATTTTTCTCTGACTCTGTGTAGGCTAGCATTTAGCGCATCATATTGTTAGCTATCGTTCCTACAAATCATCTTCCAGTTCAGTGGCTTGAAACAACGATCTCGTATACTGCTTACACATCTGTGGATCCGTTGGAAATCAGCTCATCTTGGCTGGGCTCATCTGGGTTGGCTGTTTTGCATGTGTCTGTCATCTTCCTTGAACCAGGGGTCCAGAGAGGGATGCTCTTTTCATGATGATTGTAGAGGTACAAGAGGGCAAATAAAAACACTCAAAATTTCTTAAGACTCAGTCTTGCATCATTTCTGCCTCTTTGTAATGGACAAAGTAATCTTTGTTGCCTGGGCCAAAGTCAAAGGAGGTGGAGATGTATTCTGCTTTTATGGGAGGAATTCCAAAGACAATGACAAAAGGTATAACCACATGGAAAGATGAAGAATTGAGGCCAATAATGCAGACTGCAATCACTATATTTTTAAATTTCTGTTATAGTAGATTAATAGCTTCCAAAAGTTGCTCACGCTGTAATTCCTGTGGATACATTATATGGAACTTTGTAGATTTAATTAATATTACGGTCCTTAAAATAGGAAGATGATGCTGAATTATCCAAGAGGTTCAGTCTAATCTCATGAACCCTTAAAAGCAGAGAACTTTCTGTGGCTTAAAACAGAGTGCTGTGACAGAAGAGGAAGGCTGAAGAGATGTAACAGAAGGTGTCAGAGAGAGTCCAGGACTGAGAATGGTTTTGCGGTGTAGGGGGACATAGACACAGAAGAGAGAGAAGCCTATAGGAGCTAAGGGTGGACCTGAGCTGCCAGATGACAAGGAAACAGGGACCTACAGTCTTAGTGCAAAGAACGAAGTTCTGTCAACAACCTGAATGAGTTTAAGGTGGATCCTTCCCTGGAGCCTCCAGAAGGGAACTCAGCCTGCTGACACCTTGCTTTTGGTCCTGTGAGACCTGGAACCAAGGAACCAGTTGAGCCACACTGTGCCCAGATTTCTGACCCAAAGAAACTGTGCGATGATAACAGTTGTTGTTTTTAAGCTGCTAAAGGTGTGGTCATTTATTATATCAGCCGTATAAAATGAATCCAATCTCCATGGTTTCAATTGTATTCTTTCTTATTTGGTATCTTTTAATGTAATTTATGCTTGTCTTTGATGATTCATTTCCTCTTTTTACTAAAAGTTGTTTTTATTTTGTAAATAAAAGGGCATCCAGGATAACTTTATTTTTATAGTTCTACACAAAATTAATTTTATCTAGAGTTAATTCATGTTCTATTTGTTGAGATACTGGCTTGTCTTTTTACCATTAAATTTCTTTATGTTTTTTGGCATTTTGGTTAGAAAATTTTATAGATAATTAAAAATTTTTGGAAATTGTTTCAAATCAACAGAACAGTTAAAAGAACAGTAGAGGAACCCTTGTATCCCCTTAACTCAGTTTCCCTAATTGTTAACATTTTGCTGTATTTCTCCCATCCCCCCACCATCTGTATGTGTGTGTGTGTGTGTGTGTGTGTGTATGGTCTTTTTTCTGACATAATGCCCATCATCCCTAAATACCCTGTGTATGCCTCCCAGAAATGAAGTCATAATCTTATGTGACCACTGTATACCCCTCCTAATCAGGAAATACACACTGATGTAAATAACACTATTATCCAGCCTCCTGACCTCGCTCAAATTTCACCATCTGTTCCATGAATGTCTCTCTTTTCTATGTGGTCCGGGTGCAATCCAGGATCGTGTATGGCATTTGGTTGTCAGATCTCAATAGGCTCCTTCCGTCTAGCACACTTCCTCCATCTTTTCCCATCTCGTGTGTTCCTCGAGAGTCTTAAAAAGTACATGCCTCAGTTCTGGAGGATGATCCTTAACAGTGTTTTCCCGTGATGACACTGAGGCTATGCATTCTTGGCAGGGCACTGTAGAAATGATTCTATGTTCTTCTCAGTGCATAAGATCAGGAGACACATAATGTAAACCCACCAAATCACTGTTGATGCTAACTTGATTGCAGGGTCAAGATGGTGGCTGTCATGTTTATTACTTCTGTAACCACCATTTCCCCTTTTTGTCTGACTAGGGGAGATACTGCTATATTATGCCAGACCTCCACTGATCAGGCTTGACATTCACTGATACTCCTGCTTGAGCTACTACTGTCATGATTGCCAAATGCTGATTATCGAGTTCTCTCACTCTTTTTACATTTGCAGATTAGCATTTTTGCTGTGAGAAAAGAATTGTCCCTTTTCTGCCATTTATCTACTCATTTATTTTACTTATATGAGCAAGGATGGGTTCTTATTTTATTCAACAGGGTATAAATAAGCCTGTTCTCTCATTAACTTTTTTTCTTTTTCTTTTTTGCTCAAATTGTCCCAGATTGTCCTATGATAGCTCTTCAAGCTGGTTTATGTCCTTTGGACATATCCCCCTCATTCTTTCAGTACTTCCTTACTTTCTGGCATAACAGGATGTTCTAGGCTCACCTTGTTATTTTGTACTTTTCCTGAACCAGCCTGGAATCAACTGTATTTTCTGGAGGGTGGTATTTCAAGAGAGATTGGGAAGCTCTCTATACTCTTTGTTACTGGAATGTCATTGCTCTTAGGATGACTGGGTGTCATTTGCTCTTAAGAAGAATGTCATTTCTTCTTAGGAAACAGAGATAGGAAAAATGGACATAATAAATATATATGTATGTATACATTACAATCAAACGTATACCTATGTCTATAATTATATATGTAGAGTTATACATACACACACTTTATTTATTTATTTATTATGACTTCTATGAGTTCATACTAATATTCCCAATTCTTTTTCTTCTCACTTTTTTTAAACTGAAGTATAATTGATTTGCAATGTTGTACCAATCTCTGCTGTACAGCAGAGTGACTCAGTTACACACATATATACATTCTTTTTTTATATTCTTTTCCATTATGGTTTATCCCAGGAGATTGGATATAGTTCCCTGTGCTCAACCGTAAGACCTTGTTGTTTATCCATTCTAAATGTAACAGTTTGTATCTGCCAACCACACATCTTCAGTCCATCCCTCTCCCGCCCCTCCCCTTGCCAACCACAAGTCTGTTCTCTATGTCTGTGAGTCTGTTTCTGTTTCGTAGCTAGGTTCATTTGTGTCATATTTTAGATTCCACATATAAGTGATATCATATGGTATTTTTCTTTCTGACTTTCTTCATTTAGCATGATAATCTCTAGTTGCATCCATGTTGCTGCAAATGGCATTATTTCATTCTTTTTATGGCTGAGTAGTATTCCATTGTGTATATATATACACACACACACACACACACACATATATATGTGTGTGTGTGTGTGTGTGTGTGTATATATATATATATATATATATATATATATATATATATATATATATATATATACACCACATCTTTTAATACTCCCAATTCTAATCGAAGACCTCAGGGTTGTTTTTAGTCTTCCCTCTTTTTGTATTTGTAAGTCCTCAGACAGTGAGAAATGGCTCCCATTATCTTTGATATATTTCCTTCTTTGCTCAGTGAACATATTTGCCCAGTTAACCCATTTCCCAACCACCCCACCTGGCTCTGTTGATGCACCTTCTCTGCTTTCTCCATGCACCTTGCTATGGGCTCAGGACAGCACTCACCTTCCCTCATTGCCCTGCTTCCACCAAAGCTGTGTTCTCCACGACTGGAAGGGAAAAAGGAAGGAAAGGTGAGAGGGGAACCTGGGAAGTGAGGAAGTGAAAGGAGAGGCAGCTAGAGAGAAGTAGTTTCATAGTTTTTCCTTTCTTTCTTTACTTACCCCTCTCTGCCCAGGGTTTTAAGGTGGCATTTTGTGTTCGTGACTCCTGGTGACATTGGGGATGTGGGAGATCCAGCCATGGTGGGTGTGTTGGTTCCGTTCCTGGTTGCTAGAATCTCTAATGATGGTCAGCAAGGATTTGTATTCTTTTACTGAAAGGATTTTTATTCTTTTAATCTCTTTTCCAAATATGAGAACCCCCTTCCAAGGCACTGGCTTCAAGTAATTAGCTTCACCTCTGTCTCCTTTATTACATAAAGCATTTTTAGTTTCCTTTCTGTATCAGAAGATGAGTTTTTGTCTATTTCTGTGACTACCAAACATGGTACGCAGTACACTTATGGTTTTAGTTTACTCACTGCTTGTCTATAGAGATATATCTCTTTGACTTTCTGTATGTTTATGTATGTATTTTTTTCTTATTTGGATGTTATTTCTATGTATAGAGTGAAGAGTGAGTACATCTTGACTAAAATTTGAGCATCTTATTTTCCAATACATTTTTCCATCAGATCATATCACCCCACGTCCCCACTGCTTAAAATCTTAAAAGGCTCCCTATTATCTTAGAAAAAAATCCAAACTGTTTACTAGGACTTAAAAAGCCCTAGATGACCTGGCATCTACTTATTTCCCCTACTTCCTTTCTTATCACTCTTTCCCTCATTCATTATAATCCAGCCTCTTTCCCCTCAAATACTCCAGGCTCACTCCCTTTGTGTGGCCTTGCAATAACTCTTCCCTTCGTCTGCATTAACTCCTGCCCCTTCCCAAGATCTTCACATGGCTGATTCCTTCTTACCATTCAAGTCTCAGCTCAAACAGCACCTTCTCAAGGAAGCTTTTCCTATATACCACCCAGATCCATACTCCTGCTTTTTTTTTATTTATTAAGATGGTAAATTTATGTTCTGTGTATTTTAGCACAATTAAAATAAAAAAGAAACAGAGAAACTAATAAAAGAGATTATTATGTTCCCACCACAGAATATGAACAGATACATATGTTTTGTCATATATCTTTCAGATTTCTCTCTTTTAAAAGCGATAAAACATTGAAATACACTTAAAGTGTCCCTCTCTTTGCCTCAGAACTTCCTCATTTTCTCCCTCTTTATTTTTTTTCTTTAAAAAATTTTTTATTTTATATTGGAGCATAGTTGATTAACAATGTTGTGTTAGTTTCAGGTGTATAGCAAAGGGATTCAGTTGTACATATACATGTATCTATTCTTTTTCAAATTCTTTTTCCATTTAGGTTATTGCAAAATATTGAGCAGAATTCCCTGTGCTATACAGTAGGTCCTTGTTGGTTATCTATTTTTAATATCATAGTGTGTATATGTCAATCCCAAACTCCCAATTTATCTCTCCCCCCACCTTTCTCCTTTGGTCACTGTAAGTTTGTTTTCTAAGTCTGTGAGTCTGTTTCTATTTTGTAAATAAGTTCATGTGTATCCGTTTTTTTTAGATTCTGCATGTAAGCGATATCATATGATATTTGTTTTTCTCTGTCTGACTTACTTCACTTAGTTTGATAGTCTCCAGGTTCATCCACATTGCTGCAAATGGCGTTATTTCATTCTTTTTAATGGCTGAGTAATATTCCATTGTATATATGTACCACATCTTCTTTATCCATTTATCTATCAGTGGACATTTAGGTTGCTTCCATGTCCTGGCTATTGTAAACAGTGCTGCAATGAACATTGGGGTGCATGTATCTTTTCGAACCATGGTTTACTCCAGATATCTGCCCTGGAGTGGGATTGCTGGATCATATAGTAGCTCTATTTTTAGTTTTTCAAGGAACCCCCATACTGTTCTCCATAGTGGCTGTAGCAATTTACATTCCCATTAACAGTGTAGGAGGGTTCCCTTTTCTCCACACCCTCTCCAGTATGTATTGTTTGTAGAATTTTTGATGACGGCCATTCTGAGTGGCGTGAGGTGATATCTTTTTTGTAGTTTTGGTTTGCATTTCTCTAATAATTAGTGATGTTGAGCATCTTTTCATGTGCCTCTTGGCCATGTGTATGTCTTCTTTGGAGAAATGTCTATTTAGGTCTTCTGCCCATTTTTTGATTGGGTTGCATACTCCTGCTTTGTATTATACTGCCCTGTTTTATTTCCTTCATAGCATGCATCAGTCTCAGAAAGACGTTTGTATAAGTATTGATTTACTTCTTAATTTCCTCCATGTCACTGGAGGGCAGGCACTCGTGGTCTTAGGACAGTCACTGGCGTGTTGTAGACTTGTAATAAATAGCTGTTGAATGAAAGAATGAGTTGTTCCCACATTACTAAGATGGAATGAGACACATCTGGACATTTAGGGAGTTGGGAGGGTTTAAATATAAGGGAAGGTTATGGGATCTTTCAAAGCCCACCCCAATTACCTTTTTTATAGACTGAGGCCAGCTCTTGCTTGTTACATTTCACCTAAAGGCTCTTATTATTGCTTGTTGTGTCATGGTTCTTTTTCAGATTTTCTGTAAAATGACTTTTAATGTGAGTGGTAAATCCTCTCTTGAGCTTAGGTCAATTTACTTATCTCTTCAAGAGATAGAGCACTCAATTATA